>NC_139348.1:43390407-43990407 GCF_055883805.1 Amblyomma maculatum
GCAGCATAGTAGCTTCATTGCATGCTTAAGGATAGGCGATCAGCCTTGGAAATAAATAAAAGACTGGCCCTTTTTTTTTCCAGAGGGTCGTTTTTTCCCCAAATGCAAATGTACCAGCCCTGCCCTATAGCCCTGGCACCTTAGCTGCAAAAACATACCGTGGTTTATACTGGGACACGATCAAATCGTGAAATGTTATGTTCGGCGGGGAGGATTTGTTCTGGAGCCGAGTGCTTATTGGGGCATAAATCTTCCTATGATGAGCGCACTTCTTGGCTTCACTTTCACGTTACACGGAGACAACAGTAGCAACTATCAATTTTAGAAACATCAAGATGTAGTTTTATTTGGAGATGGTGGATTACCGGTGTATATTTTCTTCGTACGTCAGGTCAAGAGCAACGAAAATAATATGTTCATATATAACGGTATGCACAGCACAACTATTCTGAACACTTTTCTCCCACCGTGGAAGATGCATAAAATATTAATTATATATATTTAAGCAACGCCTTGGTCTAACTGTGAAACTTCCTCAACTTAAAGTGGTAGCATGTAGCGATCGTATAACCTTCTGGGGATTTTATCTATGCTTTCCGATCCCTGAGACAAGCAACCTGCCGGGAGGTTGAGCTCCCTGCGTTTTCTTCGCGCTAATGCGGTTTTCTCACCAGTCTTTCAATGGTAAGTTATTTTCCAGATAACATTGTTAGCGCTGCGATCGCGCGCAGGAATTGAACAGACTAATTAAGATTTAATAGGGACAGAGCATTTTGCACGGGATGTTGTGACCGCCAACTAACGATTCAAAATATAGCAAAAAGCTGCAGAAGCGACCAGAGACGGAATCAAGATTTGCCCTCTATTTCAGGCTGCCCCTGGTGTTTGCTGAAAAAAATGTCAGGTATGATGCATCGGGGGCCGACGCAAAGCACGATTCCTAAGAATGCTTTAAGAAGCTTCTGAAAATGGCAGTGTTGTAAGAGTTGTTTTCCGGTGATTGTTGAGTTTGTTCGAGGATTAAGCGTCTCAGAACTCTGCACGCTCAAATAGAGGGCTTCGACGGTGCACTACACACCAAAAGTTTAGGAAAAGCGCTACATTAACCAAGACGTACCTTTCGTTCAAAAGCAAGTAGTCTACGGTTCGCTTGGAGACCCACGTCTTTTTGTCAGCTAAAATGTATCGTGAACTCAAGCACCGCAAATTGTTTATTGTTGGAACTCCTATGGATATACTATGGAGGTATAAAGTTGCAGCGTCGCTGATGGCCTGAAAATATTTCAAATTATTCACATTTACAAAAACAAAGTTCTTTGCAGCAATGAAACATACCGCAATATTTTCACAATTATTTTTAGACATCCCGACGAACCGCAGCAAAGAAGCCGCTTTTTCAGCTTTACAATTGACTGCTGTGAAAAAGAATGGTAGAAGGCCAATATTCCCTTTATTTACAGTTTCTTCGAAGCAGTTGACCTTCACTTTCTTGTGTGCTGCAAAATGAATATATGTCGACTTGGGTTGCAGAATGGAAGTAAAGAGTTTTATGAGGTGTTTTATTTCGACAACATTTCTGTTCTCGCCACAACCTACAATGCAACCCTACAACCATCAGCCGCATAATCCTCATATTACCCTTACCCATCACATACTTCAATCATTTCTTGACTGTGACAGAACAGCAGCTTCAAGATGAGCTCACCATAGTGCGCCAAGCTCACCGGAAACTGAGCGACTAAACAGGCTGCGAATGAAGCGTGTTGTCTTCCACTTAGGGCCAGAGACCTAGCACTGCTGCATGCTACAACTCCTGAGATCACTTTAAAACGGCCGACCGTCAAGCTCAGCTAAGTTGAAATTAGGACTTAGGATTTCTGGCGAGAAGTCTCGATTATTATTATACCCTGCATGACTGAACTTGTGCATGACAATATTATTTACGGACTGCAATAATTATTACGCGTTGTAATTATTTGCAATTATCAGTTTTTGTGATTAAAAACAGAACTTTAGGGAATGTGAAATCATATTCTTACGTGAAGTGTAATGCCCGGGACTACCAGGATTCTAATCGGCCCGTTTTTTCACGATCGTGATGCCGAAAGTTTTGGGTGGGTTCAGAATCGAATAATCGATAATACCTCCGCTCCTTTGTCTGGTTTTGGCGTCGTCATCTTGACGAGATAAATGCACCAAATAATATTTGGCAAATAAACTTGGCACATATATTTGGCAAACGTGGCTACAGTTCGCTTCAAGCGTCAAGCTTGGCAGCACTTTCAAACTCAGTCTGAGATATCCTGCGAAATTTTTCAAGATGAACCGAACATGGCTCTCGATTCCATGCAGGCCCGCTCTTATAGAGGTACAGAGGTCGTTTTCGGTCGGCTTCTGGCGTTCTGTGCCGCCGGTTGCCATGTAGTCTCGGAAAGTACCAACAGACGAAGCTGGAGACAAAGCCACAAACTCGCCCCACCTCGGGACTCCGACGGCTCCGACTCGAGACTTAGTGAACAAGGAAGCGCACCCTCCCTCTCAAAAACGGGGCGCTCAGATTACTACGAAACATTTACTAAATCGTTTTTTCTTTTGTGTGCAAAATTAGGAAGGGGGCTTAGAACTGAGGCGGGGTGGGGGGGGGTAATTGTACGTCTTAACCCGCTTCAGTTAATTATAATTATTTTAAACACGAATAATATATCTTGGATAGCTTATGTCGAGCATATTATAGTACTGTAAAAAGTTTATGTCTTAAATACTTACTGTTCATTAATATATGTAATTAAAAATTAAGCTTTGTATATCGGCAAAGGTGTTATCCTGAGTAAAATAGCACTTTAGCATTTATTAGTTACTTGATAATAAAAATTTACCTTCAGGCTGGAACACAAGTCCATACATTTTTGGATAGCTTGTGTGAATTAAAACGGGATTCGACTAACTTAGGCAATAAATATTGTGCTAATTAGTTAATTCTATATACAGTCGAACTTAGAGGGCTCCTGAACTGCTACTTGAGGTAAAAAAATTCACAGAGTTGGTCTTTGTTAGGATTGAAGTAATATTTCAAAGCTTTGCGTGAAGCCGATCATTTGCAAATAGTTTAATAAATATTACTCTTGGCGACTGCTCGCAGTTGATTTGGGCGACACATTCGTGCACGCAAGCCTACAAAATGACATAAGTGAGGTTGCTGAGCGCACCCACTCATTGGACGCCCTCGAGTTAAGCGAACGGGATGGCCGTAGTGGGTCGCCATAGCGACTTGTTTTTTTTTTCTAACTCGCGCCGGCGTGGCTTGAGTTGAGGAGGGAAGAGCATGATTTTCGATCACCGATATGTTCGGTGCTAATGAAGGTATAAAAATGATTGCGTTGCAGAGAGGATTGATGGGAACCTATTGCTATAGCGCGCTTTGTGAACAGCTTTTCATGGGCTGTTTAACACTGAAGACTTAAGTTATATATTGTATCATGCCGAATATGCCCATGCCGTGTGTGATTGCCCTCGATTAATTGTAAGTGTTAAATAGTTGCCGTTAGTGAGTTATTTATATAAATATTGAACTTTACGCTACATGACCAAGCCATATATTGACGTCTAGCTTGTGTTGAGTAAAACTCTTCTTGTGGAATTTTAGGTAAATACTTATTTATTTATTTATTCAACATACCCCTAAAGGCCCTCTTTCGAGGGTATTACATATGATGGGGGGGGGGGGGGAAGGTCCGTGTAAACAAAAAAAAAACAAAAAACATGTAACAGGAACATTATAAACAGCAAATGAACAATAAACAGGCTAAATGTAAGATGGGAAAATAATTAAGCACTAGAGAATAAAGAAACAGGTTATAGAAAGCAATAAAATACAAAGTATAGGTTTTAGAAAACAATAAGGCATAACAGAAATGAAAGTACTACACTGTGTACATATTGCCAAAAAAAAAAAGTACATTTCAAATGTCAACGTCGCTGCGGATGAGATCGTGAAATATGGAGGCGTTGGACTCAATGGCTACGTGGTCTGGCAGGTTATTCCACTCTATGATAGTGCGTGGTATGAATGACTTTGCAAATGCATATGAACGACACGCGATGCGCTTCACTTCGTGCTGATGATCGAGCCGTGGAAAGAAGGCTGATGGTGATAGAAAAAATCGTGGTGGAGCGATGTATAGTGATACAGTTTGTGGAAAAGTGCTAGCCATGATAGTTTGCGGCTGAAAGACAAGTCTTAATTCGCGCGACTTTTTGGGGCAGTGACACTGGTAGTATGCGAGTAGTCGGAATAAATAAAACGCGCAGCACGGTTCTGCAAGGCCTCAATGTTGGCTATGAGATAGGCTTGTTCAGGATCCCAGATGGCTGATGCATATTCAATCTTCGGGCGAATGAGCTTGAGGAACGCTAGTTTCTTCGGGGGGGGGGGGGGGGGAGCCTGTCTGAGGTTGTGCTTTAGAAGGCCGAGTGAACGGTTGGCGGATGCTAAAGTTATAGTTATGTGGTTTTTCCATGTTAAGTCAGATTGCAGATGAACTCCAAGGTACTTGTAGGTAGTAGCAAGTTCGACAGAGTTATTTAGAAAATAAGTTGTGGGAATGCGAGCGCTGCGAGTGAAAGACAAAGCTTAGTTTTGGAAGCATTAAGTGGCATAAGCCAAGCTGTGCACCATGCGGTTACTGCATCAAGGTCAGTTTACAAACATTGTTGGTCAGTGATAGAAGAAATATTTCGGTATATTACGCAGGTCATCGGCAAAGAGCCTAATTCGAGAAGAAACAGAGTAGGGTAGGTCATTAATATATATTAATGACCTACCCTACTCTGTCACTATAACTAATAAACTTAATTGGAACCGACATGTTTCTAATATATGCGCATCTTCATTTAAAAAGCTATCACTTTTACGACACAAACTAAAGCAAGCTCCGCCTAAATGTAAAGCTGTTAGCATACTCGTCAATCATAAGACCCAAGCTTGAATATGCCTCCACTGTTTGGGACCCGTACACAAAACGCAACATTCACGCACTCGAAATGATCCAACGCAAAGCTGTTCGTTTTATTTTTTCCAAGTATCGTGCAATAGATTCACCAACAGAACTAATGAAGCAACATAACATCCCAACACTCGAATTACGAAGAAAGATTCAAAGACTTAAGCTTCTGTTTTTGCTGAAACACAATAAATTGTTAATGAACTCCTGGCCTTACCTGAAACCGTTAAACACCCGTCTGACAAGAAATCGTCACGAACATCAATTAACTCCATACAATTCTAGAGTAAACACTTTTAAATATTCCTTTTTTCCTCGTACTATAGAAGACTGGAACCGACTGCCACCTCAACTAACAAATAGCATCGACTCAATTGACCTAATTGAGTCTTGACTACCTTAACTAACGTGTTGTTGTGTTGCTGCTTTAAATATTTCTGTGCTTTAAATAACAAAAAAAAAATGTTTTCCCTTGTACTGCCGATTTCACTGACGTTTTTCTTTTGATTATTGTACCAAATGTTCGATTTTTCTACCCCTGGCTGCCATGATTATTGTGTTCTAGCTGTGTATAATTTTTTCTTTATATATGATGTATTAATATTATTGTTGCCACTCCTGCTTGGGCCCACCAAAGAGCCTGCAGTATGTTGTAAATAAATAAAGAAATAAATAAATAAAGGAGTGGGCCAAGGACGCTCCCCTGTGGTACCTTTAGAGTGAGTGGAGTTGTAGTTATTAACGGAGGTGAACTGAACTCTAGCGCTGAGGAAGTCCGCAATCCAAGTAACAACACTAGGGTGAATATTCAACTAAGTTAGTCTGAGTATAGGCCTATGATGAGGAATACGGTCGAAAGCTTTGGAAAAATCGAGAAAAACGGCATCAATGGATAAATGCAAATCATGAACGAATTCGGCGAGTTGTGTGTCACAAGAGAAGCCCTTGCGAAAACCGTGATGGTATTTGAAAATTATGTTATTGTTTTCTAGGTACTTAAAAATTTGACTGTGAATGACGTGTTCAAGAAGTTTGCAGAAAGTACCGTTAAATTGGCCACAGAAAAAGTATTTAACTTTACGCTACATCAAGCCATATGACGTTGAAGATATTTTGGATGATTAGAATCAATATATATATCATGGGGTCAAATTAGTGGGGTCAAATAGAGAAGTGAACGTACAGAAATAATACACCACCACAAAAAGAAAAGAACGGCTGCGCTACAAACCAAATTTGTAAAGGAACACAAAGTTGACCCAAAACCGGATAAAGTATAACCGAACAGTAAAATAGAAAATAAAAAGTACGAAAAGCGAATATGCAAAATGTATTAAAAATAACATTGGTACATATGAAAACTGCAAGGTATGTTCAGATAACGGGAATCGAGTTTCCACAACCATTTGTTTTCAATGAAATATTTATAGGTCTGAGGAAATGTCTCGACAGAGAGGAATGGACTTTACTTTTTCAAGTTATGGCATAGGCTTAAAAAAAAAAATCGTACATTAATAGAAACGGAAAACGCCATTTTTGCCATTTCAAGTGGTTGCAGGTTTGGAGACCTGCTCCTTGGAAACTAAACGTTTGTCATTTATTATTTTTACTTAGAAGGGCCGCATGTCAGACCGGAGTATTGCAGAGCCTTCTATATATAAAAACAACCTGGTGCCGTTACTTACACTTCTGTAAAAATATGAAGCTCTACAGTTGTTCTTTTTCCATAGTGTTACTAAGTCGGCCAAAATGAAGAATATCAAAAAATGGACGACACGATTTTAAATTAAAAACTAACCTGATTTTAATTTTTATCGAAATGAACAAAAACAATCCTAAGTACTTTATAAATGTCAGGCACTAAAAAGTATTGAAACGCATTTTATATCCTGTATAAGTGGTTAAGCAAGAGATTCCCATTATGTAGCAGGAGTCTAATCTTCGATTTCTTATTTTCTGAATTTAACTACATTTTATCTTATGCAATATTCAAACCCTTCTCAATGCTTAAAAAGTCTTTTTATGCTAGTTAGGAGGGTTGAAGATAGCTTAAAATGGTATAAATTTGCTATTTCTGCCAATTTCATGAAAAAACGCTAGGGACGGTTGAGCTTTTTCTCTATCCTGTATTTTTGTTATGGCGAGGTGCTTTGTATCAAAGTCACTGTTAATTAATTAATTTTGATTTCTGAGTTATGAAAAAATGAATAATACTCTATTTTCAAAGACCAAATTTCTTATGTGCACAAAAGTCCAATCGTAATAAGCAATGGCGCTTTACAGCGTTATAGTTTTGTTGGAATTTTATTTTTATTTGTGGCACCAGCTCGAATGAGCCAAAATGCCGATGTTTTTTAACAGAGCTATCTAGCTCAGAGAAAACGCTAGGCAACGCTGAGTGAACCCACCCTCCACCTAAACCGCAGGTTACGCTTTGCAGGTTAGGTGGACAATGGGTTCGCTCCAAGCTGGCTCGCTTTTTTTTTTTTCAAGTAAATAGCTCTGTCAACAAGACTCAACATCTCGACTTATTCCTGCTGCTTTTATTATTCAGTATTTAATTCTAGCAAAACTGTCATGCTGCAAAGCTTTTTGTCTATGATTGCACTTAGGTGAACATTAGAGACGCCATCTTCAAAACATAGCATCGCAAATTTTTGTCAAACCCTAAAAATTAAATAATATTTTTATAACTTGATTAAATATTAATGAATGAACCACGCAATAAAAGAGAACTGGAGTGATGAAAAGTTCGAACGTCTCTTGCATTCCTCCATGAAGTTGCAAGAAACAGCAAATTTATTTCATTATAAGCAATATTCAATCTTATCAATGAGCAGAAAATGGCTTAACAAGCATCGAAATGGCTCTAGGTATCGCGTAATAAACATATATCTAAATTCAGCAAATACTAAGCTCAAAGTTTGACGCCGACTTTTTAAGAGGAAGCCCTTAGCGCTTATATACAATTAAAATTGGTTCAGTCCTGTTCTTCCTTTTAAATTTAACTTGCATAGTGCAATACGTTTAAATGTTTGCTATTTATAAAGTACGTAGGAATATTTTAGCTGATTTGTTAAAATCGCAGTCGGGGTAGTTATTTAAATTTGACTCAAAGTTGTCCATTTTTTATATTCGTGAGTTTTGGCCGATTACAAACTAATATGGACAAAGAACGGACAGCTCTAGAGATTCAAATTCTTCTAAAAAAGAAAACAAGGCCTGAATAATGCAGATAAAAAGTCTCAGTGGCGGCACTTCGTCGTGCCGCCACTGAGTCGTGCCAAAATGCAGGGCTGAGTATTGGCAATTTTCAGAACAAGTGCTAGGTTGTATATTTTTTAAAATAATAAACCATAATGCAAGGCTTTTATAGTCATTAATATTTCTGAGATACTGATGATTCGTGAGAGGAATTTTAATAAACTCGAAGATGTTTTTTTTTTCAACTGGAAATAAAGTTGCCTCTTTTTTGCTGTTTTAAATGTTTTGGCGGCTTTGATGCATTGTAGAGCACACACCTAGCACTTTAGAGCTCCAAATATTGTTTTAAGTTCTAACCCTTAAATTATAACCCGCATAAGAAAGATAAAATTTTTTAGTGCAAAATCTTAAGACCTCATGCCAGTATGTAAGGTTGAAAATCAACATTAATGCAGCGCGAAGCAAAGTTTGCGAATTTTTACTAAATTTACTGCAGCAACAAAAGTGATTTTCAGTTATTGTTATAAATGTAAAGGTTGTATAAACTTAGCGAGCAAAAATAATAAATCAGACATCACACATCACATTTATTTTCATTGTTAGCTACATGTGCATGGTTATCAGTATTACAGAAGGTGGTTCCGAAGTAAAAACTGTCCGGGGGACCTCCTATGACAAAATGAATAAAATTCGCGGGTAACATACTAGGCAGTTATAAAAAAAGATTATACAGGCGTGCAGAGAACAACTTATAATACTAACAATAATACATATTACAAGGCAAACTACAAACAATATAGAACATTCTAAATAATAAAGAACTGGAAACAAAAGTGGACTCATTCTCAAATTTCATTCTCAAATTTGAGAATGAAATTTGCTAAAAAATAATGAAATAATGTAAACACAGAAACCTATGATCCAGAGAAACATCTTTAGTCGGAGGAACAAAACAAGGTAGAAAATAAGTCAGTCCCTAAAGAAGGATGAAATGAATTAAGAGTACGCTGTGATTTGATTTCGGAAGGCAGTCAATTCCACACAGATATGCCTGAGTAGTAAACAGTTTGTTTGCCATAATTAGTCCTGATTTTGGGTCATCATCATCATCATCAGCCTGATTATACCCACTGCAGGGCGAAGGCCTCTCCCATATTTCTCCACTTAACCCGGTTCTGAGCTAGCTGCATCCACTTGACCCCTGCGAACTTCTTAATCTCATCTGCCCACCTAACTTTCTGCCGCCCCCTGCTACGCTTTTCTTCCCTTGGAGTCCAGTTTGTTACCCTCAGCGACCATCGGTTATCCTCTCTTCGCACTACATGTCCTGCCCATGTCCATTTCTTTTTCTTAATTTCCACTAGAATGTCGGCAACTTGAGTCATTTCTCTGACCCACTCTGCACGCTTTCTATATCTTAATGTTACCCCTACCATTTTTTGTTCCATAGCCCTCTTGGGGTAATAGTAGATTATGATGTTCAGCAAATCTGGTGCTATGATAGTTGAAGAGCTCAGGACTCAAACCTACTAAGAACGACATGATTATTACGCGCTTTAAAGATAATTGATGCCAACCTAAAATTAAGCTGTAGCAACCATGGCAGTACGTTAAGTGTGCGATAAAAATTGACAACGGATGCACGGAAAGGGCTGAACGTAATCATTCGGAGTGCTTGATTTTGAAGGTGGCGAACACATGAAAGGTGAGTGTTGTATGTGTTACGCCAAGATGATATGCAATACGAGAGGTGGCAATGTACGAAGGAGAAATATAACATGCGAAGTCTAGGTAGGTCGAAGTAATTCCGGGCTTTATCACGTGAATAGCAAAAGCTGCTTTAGATTTAATGAATTTTGTATGCAGATGAAACTTTATTTGATTATCTAAAACGACACCAAGAAATGTAGTGCATTCTGGCGAGTAAATTACGTCCATGCCTAAATGCTTAATGCGGAGGAAGCAGGTCTCCAAACCTGGAACTTTTTGAAATGGCAAAAACGCGGTTTTTCCCCTCTAGAGATATATGATATTTTTGCGAGAAGCCTGCGCCGTATATTGAAAAACTAAACTTCATTCCTTTGTCTGGAGACATTTGCCCACCAGGTAAACAAGATTTCATTTAAAATAAAAAAAATGCTCATGGGACATCGATTACCGTTCTTATCTGAACAGACCGATATGCATACAGAATAAAGGCTGATTTGTTATTTTGTATAAGTTCTAGGATGCCTGACGAGGAACAGCATGTTCCCCCTAGTGAAAAATCCCGTATCGCGACAAACGAGTTTGAAACGGTCCTGATTTATCCCGCATAAATTCCATACCGGTATGACCAGTGCTGTATGGAGCTTAGACAGGTTTATATCGGACAGGTCATGTCCGGTATGAATCTCAATCCGGACGGTCCAGTCCGATATAGAGTTAATATAGGGCAGAACATTTCCTGTATGCATCTTATACATGACATCCAGTGCGGTATGGATATGAAACAGGGCGGACCAGTCCTGTATTGAGCTCGTATACAGGACAGGTCATGTCCGGTTTAACAAAAACAGGACAAATCCGATATGAATGAAACTGATAGGGGACAGAGTATTTCCACTTCTCAGCACAATTCGGGCAGATCGTGAAGCTCAACCAGGATGACCACGTCGGAACATGCCTTCGCGGTAAATAAGCATGAAACTGTGCGTATTATACGTTACAACTTTTCTGTATATGTGCAGTACGCGCTGTTTTGCAAATACCTAGAAGATATGAAGCCGTGGATATGTGCGCTAGCAAGTACATACACGCATCGCGTTTTGCTTTTGCGTGTGCAACAGTCGCTGCAGCTTGTACGATCTTGCGGTGCACCTTCATAACCTGCGACTGAAGATCTGCCACCTTCAACGCGAAAGTGCAAGCAAGAACGTAGCGTTTCGTTAGCGAGGATAAAATACGCTCGAGAATTAATGAAATACATCGCTGACCATCGAAATATGCACAGGTCAGCCGGACATCGTGAGTCATTTCCTCGAGTGTTTGCATATGCAAAACACTTGGCCGCAAGTAAATTCATCGAAGGCGCGCCTCCGCTGGCAGGAGGTGAAGATAAAACAAGCAGTATTACAAGTGTTCAATTGCATGCGTTCGAAGACGATGACAAAACACATCAGCACTAGTAAATTGTGGCAGTCTAAGGTTTGTCTGCAAGAAAGCGATACATTGTAAAGATGCAGGACACGGATAACCCTTCGTGATAGCCAGGAAAAAGATTCAGCGTGTTTAAAGGGTGATCGTTCAATTACGACCACCAATTCTACACCCTACAAAAATACACAAATTACAAAAAAGCAATGTCGACTACATAAGCAGAATTATAACCACTAACACCGTATCTTGCCGTGGTGAGAAGCGGCACGCGGTGAACAACGAGATAAACAGAATTTCTTACCAAAATGAAGTTACTAGTGAAAAGGCACTAGTAGAACGAGCCTTTTTCGAATTTTACAGAGACTTGCTTAGCCAGAAGCCAAAGGATCTCGATTGCTTTGTCAAGAGCTTTTTACCACTCATGCCCAGGTTGGATGATGACGTCAAGCAAATGCTGGAAAAACAATAACAGCCGCGCAAATTGAAAGTGTCATAGATGAATTAAGTCTTCATAAGTCACCTGGACCTGACGGGCTTGGAGCAGCCTTGTATAACTTATACAAGGTAGAAATAGCTGTGGGTTTAGAACGGGTGATAACTGGATGTTTTGAGAAAGACTTTGTCCCACCATCTTTCCGCAAGTCCCATGTAGTACTGATTCCAAAAACCGCGGACGCGGCTAGATTGCTCTGTGTCGAAAAGTACAGCCCAATAAGATTAACAAATGTGGACTATAAAGTACACATGAAGGTCCTAGCCAGAAGATTGCAGAATGTCATTACAACCCTTGTAGGACCTCATCAGACGTGCGGAATTAAAGGCAGTGTAAGGAAGAAGATGATACAGCGCCGAAGCTAACGACGATGAAGAAGCCGATCAGCTGGCGCGCGCACTGAGAGCTCGGACCGTTTTTATCGGACGATATTGTGCCTCGCTCTACGATCGCCTTGTGTCACCGGTCGCCGTCTCCAGTCCTCCGAATACCTCCCAATAAACCCCTCTTCATTTGGTGGAACGTGCCGAGGTACGACCCTTAAACGATCAACGTGGAGCTCCACAGCCGTACGATACCTATGGCGACAAACAAGGTAGGCCAAAAGCCAGTGGCAGCTCCTTCGCCGCCCATCTCATGCTCCGGTACCATCCGGCAGCGAGATCCCGCAGTTTTCAGCGGGCAGGGCGACCAGGACGTTGAAGATTGGTTGGCCTCGTACGGGCGGGTGAGTCGTCATAACAACTGGGATTACCGTATGAAGCTCAACAACGTCATCTTCTACCTGAGTGACGTTGCTAACCTCTGATATCGAAACCATGAGGCAGACATGCCAACTTGGGCCAACTTCAAGGCAAAGTTCACTGACGTTTTCGGTCGACCCGCAGTGCGGAAACTTCGCGCTGAAGAAGCCTTGAGTGTACGAGGTCAGCATGAAGGTGAAACCTTCACAAGCTACATTGAAGATGTGGTTTATGCAATCGTATCGACCCGTCTATGAATGAGGTTAAAAAGATAAAACACATAACGAAGGGCATTGATGCCGATGCATTTCACATGCTGTGGGCAAAGAGCCCCAACACGCTGGCCTCAGTATACAGCCTTTTTCAAAGTTTCGACGAGTTGCTGAAGCAACGCCTCTGCACTCGTCGCGCTTCCGCACCTGCTTCGTCCATCGCTGGCCTGGCTGTGAGCAGCGACCTTTTGGCTCACATCAAAGATTTCGTTCGAGATGAGGTCTCCCGACAGCTTGAGCTTTTGTCTGACCCACGTCCGTCATCTACAGCCCAGCTGCTTACCCCTACTATCCGGCACACCTACACGCAGGAGGTTGCCGATGCACTTCCCAGTTTTCTCCAGGCAGCGCCTGTCACACCTCATACCGACCATGTTCCACTGCAGCCCACACCTCTTGCTGCACCATTGAGTTACAGCCCCCCTGTTGTCGTGCCGCCTATAACTTTCCAAGTACAGATGCCTACTACGTATGCAGAAGTTCCCGCCCGCCCACCGCCGCCACAGTCCTTGGCGTACGTGCCGACTATGGCGTCACCGCCTGTCGCCCCACGGTTCCGATCAACGACGCCTCCCTAAATTCTCCGCGCACCAATGACAACCTGCCTATTTGCTATGCCAGTGATATTCCAGGCCACGTCGCCCGCCTCTGCCGTCATGCTGTGCGCTCTGCCCCTGCACGCACTAAGGCTGACTGCAATTATCAGTACGACACCTTGTGCCCACCTCCGGTGATATCTCCAGGGCAGCCGCCCAACTCGTCGGGCCGCCAGCACATTCCACTGCACCCCTCGCCGTATCCTCGCCGTATGTCCGTGTCGCCAATGCGGTGTCGCAGCGTGACACAAAACTCCGAAAACAAGCAGCCGCAGACCCTGGGGAATGAACTGCGCACATTTCCCCTGCCGTAAGTCCTCGTCTGTCTCCGCCGAACGATCTCGAAGTTTTTTTTGATGGTGTTCGTGCCCTTGTATTTGTCGATACAGGGGCCACTCTCTCCGTCATTAGCGAAAGCTTTTGCCGCTCGCTTTGAAAGTCACCACCCCGCCTTCTAGACTCCCTCTACGCACCGTAAACGCCAAATCCGTTCGTCCGTCTGCCGCTTGCACAGCGCGTGTCGTTATCGCGGACGTGTTTTTAGTGCTTGCATCATGCTTGCATGACGTAATTTTTCGCTGGGAATCCTTGTTGCGCTACAATGCCGTTATTGACCGCGCCCGCTCCCACGTCGCCTTCTCTTCTCTCTGTGAAGCGGTTCCTGACGATGCGCGGTCTTTTGCTTGCGCCAAACTTGTCGCCGATGGCAAAGACATTCCGCCCGATTGTGCTCTTATTGTTCCTGTGTGTGTACCGTTTTCTTTCGATGCGACTGTTCTTTTTGCACCTTCTCCCATGTTCGCCTCTCGCCGTCACCTCCTTCTTCCCTTTGCTATCATTGATATTAACTTGGGTGCCCTGACATAGTTGTTGCGAATGCCTCCAGCGCTGTGGTCCCGCTACTTCGTGGAGAATGCCTTGGTCATGTTGAAGTTGCTGACCTCATCTCGCAGTTTGAAGTTGATGGGTATCTTGCCCACGTAGCCTCCGTGACGCCGATTACTGAGTCTTCCGATATACCGAGTTGGGACCTTTTTCAATCGTCTGTGGCCAATGACCTCGACCCGACTCAACGCGAACAACTATTTGCTCTCCTCAACCAGTTCCGTTCTTCGTTTGATACTCAGACGACTTTCTTGGGCCGTGCGACTGAGGTTGTTTACCCCATCGACAGCGGCAGACATGCCCGTCTTCGCCAGCGCCCTTACCGTGTTTCGCCTACGTAGCGCCGTGTTATTGCGTACCCAGTCGAAGACATGCTATAACGTGGTGTAATTCAGCCTTCATCTAGTCCGTGGTCGTCTCCTGGGGTACTTGTTAAAAAGAAGGATGGCTCCATAAGATTTTGCGTTGACTACCGCCGTCTTAACAAAATTGCATGTAAAGACGTATAGCCACTACCCCGCATTGACGGCGCCATCAATGGTTTACAAGGGGCCCAGTTCTTTTCGTCCCTGGACCTGCGTTCTGGCTATTGGCAAGTCCCTATGGCTGAGTCTGACCCACCCAAGACCGCCTTTGTTACCCCTGATGGACTATATGAGTTCACTGTGATGCTGTTTGGTCTTTGCAACGCTCCTGCTGCGTTTCAGCGGATGATGGACAACATATTACGGGGCCTCAAGTGGAACATTTGTCTTTGTTACTTGGATAACATCGTCGTTTTCTCTCCCGATTTTCCGACGCACCTCATGCGCTTGCGCCAAATCCTGAGCTGTCTCACTGGCGCCGGTCTCCAACTTAACCTAAAGAAATGTCGTTTTGGCGCCCGCAAGCTGACAATACTGGGTCATGTCGTGTCCAAAGATGGCGTCCTGCCCGATCCTGACAAACTACGTGCGGTCACTGAATTCCCGAAACCGACGTCTGGTAAAGAGCTTCGCAGCTTCGTAGGCCTATGCTCCTATATTTGCCGATTTGTCCGTAATTTGGCTACTATCATTGCACCGCTTACAAAATTGCTGAATGGTCCCGCCGACTTCTCTACATGGAGCCCACTCTGCGACGATGCTTTCACTGCGCTCCGACGTCTACTAAGTTCACCGTCCATTCTCCGCCATTAGGAGCCATCCGCTCCTACAGAGGTGCACACTGACGCCAGCGGCATCGGCCTCAGTGCTGTCCTCGCTCAACGCATGCAAGGCTTTTCCGAATATGTGGTTGCTTACGCTAGCCGAGCGCTAACGAAAGCTGAATCTGACTACACCGTTACAGAAAAGGAGTGTCTTGCAATTGTGTGGGCCTTAACGAAGTTTCGGCCTTACTTATATGGCCGCCGCTTCAACGTCATCACCGACGACCATGCCCTCTGCTGGTTGGCTTCCCTAAAAGACCCTTCTGGGCGCCTTGGCCGCTGGGCTCTTCGCCTTCAAGACTTTGACTTTGAAGTGATATATCAATCGGGACGCAAACACTCCGACGCTGACGTCTTGTCGCGCTCGTCGCTGCCTTCTGCACCCTCGCAATCGATATCCGAAGCCTCCGTTGCAGCTCTCACCTCCGACGACCTGCCTCTTGAACAACAACAGGATCCCTGGACATCTTCGCTCCTAGACGTCCTCACCGCGTCCTCAACGTCTTCATTCCCGCGAGCCCTTCGTCGCCAAGCTTCCCATTTTACGATCCGGGGTGGTCTTCTGTATCGCAAAAGCTATCGCCCGGATGGTCGCAAATGGCTCATGGTCATTCCCCTCCATCTTCGCACAGAAATTCGTGCCAATCACCATGCCGAACCGCAAAGCGCACTTGCTGGCCTGTTGAAGACATACGAGCGACTTCGCCAGCGGTACTACTGGCGGGAGATGTACAACTTTGTCCGCCGCTATATTCGGTCCTGTACTGCTTGTCAGCAGCGGAAGTCGACTCCGCGCCCCTCCGCCGGCCCATTACAGCCTTTGCCTTGTCCAGCGCGACCCTTTGATCGTGTCGGCATCGACCTCTATGGTCCCCTTCCATCTTCGACATCAGGCAACCGCTGTATAATAGACGCCATGGATCACCTCTCTCGCTATGCGGAGACTGCAGCCCTGCCTACGGCTACTGCTCGTGACGTCGCCTCCTTCATCCTGCGCCACTTCGTTCTACGTCACGGGGCTCCTTGTGAACTTCTCAGTGACCGCGGCCGCGTCTTCCTATCTCAAGTGGTCAGCGAGCTGTTGAAAGCTTGCCAAACAATACATCGAACCACCACAGCTTACCATCCTCAAACCAATGGCCTTACAGAAAGGTTTAACCGAACGCTTGGTGACATGCTCGCCATGTACGTTTCTTCTGAAGCGTCTAATTGGGATCAGGTGCTTCCATACATCACCTATGCCTATAACACAGCGTCTCAGACAGCGACTGGATTTTCCCCATTCTTTCTCCTCTACGGTCGTGAGCCTTCTTGTCTACTGGACACCATACTTCCTTACCACCCCGACAGTTCAGAGTACAGTTCTCTTTCTGCTGTTGCCCGTAATGCTGAGCAGTGCCGTCAGCTATCGCGCTAATTCACGTCGGGCATTCAAGATCTTCGCCGACATGAGAGCGATCACGGAAAGCCCGCTGCTAACTCTCCTACCAACACCCTCGTTTGGCTGTGTGTTCCGGCTGATTCAAAATTCTCTGCAGAGTATAATGGCCCTTATCGTGTATTAGAGCTTACATCACCAGTTAACTACGTCGTGGAGCCGGCAACGCCTTCTTCAGACCACCGTCGCCGCGGGCGAGAAGTTGTTCACGTCAGTCGACCTAAGCCATACTACGACCCCCTTGTCATACCCTCACCCTAAGTCGCCAGGATGGCTCCCTCTTTCCGCCAGGGCAATTGTAAGGCAGAAGATGATACAGCGCCGAAGCTAACGACGATGAAGAAGCCGAGCAGCTGGCGCGCGCGCTGAGAGCTCGGACCGTTTTGTTCGGACGATATTGTGCCTCGCTCTACGATCGCCTTGTGTCACCGGTCGCCGTCTCCAGTCCTCCAAATAACTCCCAATAAACCCCTCTTCAGCAGGACTATATTCACCAATATTCACGAGGAGAGAATCGTATTGGAATGTTGCGATGCCATGCAAGATCACGTAGCAATGTTACAACTGGGCCTGCACAAGGCCTTTGAGCGATTTGGCATGATATCTTATGTGCACTTCTGGAGCATGTAAATGTCGGGAGTGTAATCAGAAATGGTGTTAAAATGGTTTACAAAGACTGCGTTGCAAAATTAGTCATAAATAGTAAATTGAGTGAATGCATACCGGTGCTATCTTCTGTTGGATAAGGATGTCCATTGTCACCCCTTCTCTTCGCCTTATACTTGGAACCTTTCTGTTTAAGGCTTCTCTTCAGCCAAGCTATTACAGGGTACACATTTTTCAATGTTGAAGTTAAGGTCCTAGCCTACGCTGACGACATCGCAGTGTTTTGTGCGGACCAAGACAGCGTAATGGAAGTTGCCAAAGAATCTGTGGAGTACTGTAAGGCTACTGGAAGCAATTAACTGGACTAAATGTTTAGGTTTCTGGTATGGAGACTGGGAACACACACCGGAATACTTTTGTAACGTCAGATGGACGATAACACCGGGCAAATGCCTTGGTGTGTCACTTGATCAGCACAAGAACACGAAAGAGTACTGGGAGGAAGAAACGCAGCGAGTTAAAAATCAAACGAACAAGTGGGGAGGACACAACTTTTTTATGTTTTCTAGAGCTGCTGTGTGTAACGTATTTTTGGTTGCCAAGATATTTTATATACTTCAAGCTCTATCGATGACAAGAACGTCTGTACAGAAACTTCACCGTGTATTTGCAACGTTTATATGGGCATCCGCATGGGAACGCATGAACCGGGGCAATCTGTCTCACGCAGTTCAGATTGGGGGCCTTGGGTTGACGCATCTATTTCTCATGCAAATTGGGACTAGATTTTTCTTTCTGCGTGCGCAAAGTGACACCTTTCTAAGGACTGTAATCCAGGTTAGATTACCTGAGTCACTGCCTGATTACGTCGTATCTGCTTTTTCAAAACCGGTGGCATTAAGCCCCTTTTTGCGGGAAGTTGTTTTATCTTTTCGTATCCTTAAGGCAAGGTTCTCAACTGAATATCTGTCAATTGTGCCGTGGAAGAAGTTGTATAAGGATCTGCGAGATGTGTTTTTGGCAGTGTCAGTGTACCACGCTGAGTATAATGTAGGGTCTGCGCGTGACGTTTTGAAAAGGGGGAAACGTATGCCTGTCAGAGCTGATGCAAAATCATTCTTTTTTCAATTGCATTCCGGCACTCTTCCAGTCAAACCATGGCTGCAGAACAAAGGGCTCTTTGTACCTTGGTCTATTAACTGCATTATTTGAAGAAAGCCCGAGACCATTGCACACATCTTCTTGGAGTGCCATGACTCAGTTCTCCTCTGGGATATCTTGAAGCGAACTTTAAAAAAGGAATTGCCAATAACGCCATTCGGTATCGATATCTGCCATGTGCCGACCCTGAAGGAGTGCCGAACGACATGCTGACGCTATCATGTATGCATAGCGTATGGAAAACGCGTATGGATGTCAGGCATGAGCGAACCGTTGTACACCCCGCTCGACACTACTTCATCGAGATCGTTGTATACCTGCGAGAAATTCTGCGTGCACAAGATAATTCTCCGGAGTGACTACCTGTACTGGACCAGCTGGCTTCAGTAAAGCCCTTCTAAATCTAGCGCTTTAGGCAGAACGTGCCCAGTGCTTTTAGCATTCCTTTTGTTTTGCTTTGTTGTTGTGAATTCAGAGTGTATGTTGTGGGCTTAAAAAAAAACTGGTAATAAAGAAAAAAATATGCCGTGGTGTAGCGGTTAAAGTGTGTGCTTGCTGGCTGAATAGACCGAAGTTCGAATCACATATACATTTTTTTCTATTTTTTTTCTTTTCGTGGTGTTATTTTATAGCTCTGCATGCTTTTTCCTGCCTGGCGTCCAGATTTGTTTCTCAAACAAGGGCCACGGACCATACAGGAATTTCCGGATTAAGAGCTCTGCGCGGTTTCATTTCGGTTCAGCCTGTATCAATTAACCAGAAACCGGACGAACACGTCATTTCTGGAACTGATACCGGGCAGAGTATTTCGCTTCTGAACAGAAGCCGGGCCGATCGACGAAGCTCAACAGAGTGACCATGCCGGAGACGCCAGCGCACTAAATAAGCATGATAGCAAACATATTATACAACTATTCTGTATATAAAGAGCACGCTTCGTTTCCCAAATACCTCGAAAATACGGAGCCGTCGAAGTGTGCGCTAGCAAGCATATACGCGCGTTGCGTCGCGTTTGCGCGTACAACAGTCGCTGCAGCTCGTACGATCTTGCGGTGCGTCTTCGTATCTGCGACTGAAGATCTGCCGCCTTCAAAGAGAAAGTGGAAGCACGAACGTATCGGTTCGCTAGCGACGCCAAAAAACTGTTCGAGAAAAAATAAACAAACATCGCTGACTATCGAAAGGTGCGCAGATAGCCGCACACCGGGCGAGGCGTTCTCGAATGTTTACATATTGAAAAGGCTCAGTCGGAAGTGTATTAAATGAGATCGATGCTCCGCTGGTAGCACGTGAAGCTAAAACGCCCAGTATTACAAGTATTAGTGCAGCGGATATCTCTGTATGTAGGAAAACTTACAAGCTCAGGTGAAAATTTCCAGTTGGGAATCAGCTGGTTTCAGTTGGTCCCAACAGCGACCTTGCTGGTTTCAGCTGGGCCAGCTGGTCCCAACAGCAACACCAGCTGGTTTCCAACTGGGTTAGTTGGGAATCTGCTTGTTTCAGCTGGGCCGGTTGGTCCCAACAGGAACTCTAGGGGTTTTCAAACTGGCCAGCTGGTCTCAGCAGGAATTGATCCCAGCAGCATCTGTTGATTTCTGTGAAGGTAGTTGGTCTAGCAAGTGTTGTTTTTGTTCTGGGTTTTATGGTAACAGTAGCATCGTTGGTTTCAGTTTTAGTAAGTTTATACAGGTACAATTTGAAGGAATAATTTTATTAGCACTCTATAGTCCCAGCTGGCATCCAGCTGCTGAGCAATTTGGCATTCAGTGTGGTGGTCAGTTGCGTACTTCATTATTTGCAACGAAAGCTCTAATATTAGCAACAAACTAGTAGGTAAAATTATGCTATATTTTTTCTGCTGCCATAAGCAGCATAATGTGATATAAAATAAAGATTGCGTGAGTTAGTTTCGTACGCGGTAAACCGCAATGACAGCAGCATGGCGGCGCCTAGGAGCGGTCGCACACACGTGCACGGCGCGACTTGTTGATTTATGTGGTGCGTGAACGTTTTTATTTGAAGAAACTCGTGTTAGCGCCTATTCTTCACAAACTTGCTCTGAAGTCGAAATTGTTCATCAGTTGTTCTCTAGGCGGGAGGAAGAGAACACTTTGGAGGTCATAGCATTCGTAGACGATGAAAAACACATCAGCACTAGTAAATTATGATATCTTGAGGTTTGCCTTCAATAAAGCGACGCATTGTAAAGATACGGCCCATTTGTGAAACCTCGTGATAGCCTGGAAAAACATTCAGCGTGTGTAAAGGGCGATCGGTGAATTACGGCCACAAATTCTACAACCAAGAAAAATATACAAAGTACGAAAGATCAAAAGTAGCTACATATATTGAACAATTAACCGCTGTAACATCAACCCGTCGTAGAATAGTGCCTTTGTCAAGTTAAAATTCTTTCAGTTCGCGTATGAGCCTGCCGGCTTCTGTATTAACAGTGTCATGCTTGTGGTAACCGCTCTGCTGTGAGCATTCTGTTTGTAGCTCGTTTTTGTTGGTTTTGTTTTGTTTTGTGTTGGTGATGACCGGCAATAAAAAAAAAAAGTCGTAGAGTGTGCAATATGTTTTTTATGTCGAAGCTGTGGTACGTGATGCAAGTGTTGCATTGTGCAAGGATGAACGTACACAGACTGCACCGGATATTTGCCATTTTTGTGTGGGCACCAGAATGGGAACGATGAAGCCGGACCAGTTTGTTTAGACGGGTGATGGACGGTGGACTGGGTTTGGGGCACTTATTTCTACGACAGATTGTCAGCAGATTTCTTTTTGTTCGCGATGTAAAAGATCCATTTTTGCGTACTGTGTGCCAATTAAGGCGCAGAAATGCACTGCCGGACTTTGTTGTCTCGACCGAAAGTGTATCGGGACGCATTTTTGGTTATTTTAGAGAAGTTGTTGCTAGTGTGCGATTCCTATCTTTTCGATTTTATTATGAATAGTTATCTTGTGTTAGCAGGAAGAAGCTGTACAAGGATTTGTGTGACGTAGTTTTTCCCATACCAATGTACAGGGCATTATACAGTGGAGGACCAGGACGCGACGTACTTAAGCGGGCGAAGGCGATGCAGGTGCCGTCAAATGCAAAAACCTTTTCTTTATGTTAAACACGGAAACACTGCCAGTAAAGAAGTTCTTGGAAGGGAAGAATTTATTTTTACCTTTGGGTTCGCATTGCTCAATTTGTAAACAGCCAGAAACTATAGACCACGTTTTCCTACATTGTTGAGAAGTGGTATACTTTTGGAATATTTTACAAAGGACTTTAAAAAAGGAATTTCCATTAGACTCGCATGGTATTAGGTACTTGCCAGTAGAGAATGAGGATGGGGTGCCTTTTGACCTTATTATGCTAATGGCCCTCCACTGTATTTGGCGCTCGAGAATGGCAGGATACCATTGCGATCCTGACGCACGGCCAGCACGGATCTATTTTCGGGAAGGCATGAATAGATGTATTGAAATTCAGAACCTTGCTCCTGAAGCTCCCGAGTGGCTCGGAAGATTGGAGCCATTAGTGACCCTAAGAGAATTTTAGCATGACGACGCCACAACCCACCTGGATGATTGTTGTATAATGAATGCTCATTGTGCCCTGTAAGTGGTTTTCTGTATTGTGCCGAAGTCAGGCAATAACGAAAAAAAAAGTCGCAGAGTAGAGATTAAGGTGCCCGTTTGAAGACCGAGAGGACCGAGGTTCGATTTCACACTTGGTAATATTTTTATTTATTTTTAAATGTATTCGTGTTATTTTATATTGCTGCATGCTTTTTCCACCCTGGCGACGCGTTTCTTTCCGGAAACAAGGCCCATCAACCATACAGGCCATTCCAGTATCAGAGCTCCGCGCGGTTTCATTCCGGACTTTCCATAGCAGTAGAGGAATTTCCTGAAATAGCCCACAATCTTGTGTCCCAGATCCTGTACAGTAAACCTGTACACGATTTCCTGTGCGAATTTTATACAGGATTTTTCAGTGGGGGCCTGAATTACGTTCTGTCCGTGAAGGCCACGACACCAGTCAACGGACGACAACCAGCAGTAATATAATGGGACGGCAGGATCAACGAGCAGGGAAACATTACAACTTCAACTCAGCCTTGAAGCTGAAAGCCGAAATAAATTTACTGTGAAGCCTCACAAAGTTAATAAGCTGTACGAGAAATGCAACTTTTTTCTTAGGAAGGTACGGGGATTGTTTCGGGTATATAAGAAAAACCAATAAAAAGTTCTTTTTGAATCTACCTTTGTATGTGCCCACGTTTTTTAAGCTAGATAGGGTTGTTTTTAACCTACCTGAAGAGTATCGCCATTGTTGATGCCATAAAGTTAGAGCCCGCTTGGAGGAAAAGATGCTCATCTAAAAATGCTGACATTTCCATGCGCAATCGAACAGCAGACGTTCCATGGGCAAACCACGGGCCATGAACAAGTAAACCACTGATTAGACATGGATAAACCACTGTGCAGAGAATACCGTCGACGTAGTTGAGCAATAACGGGGGTGAGCCACGGCCCATGCATGACCCCAGCGCCAGTAGGCTGCCTAAATCGGTCGTACTAGTTGGCTCGAGGTCGATTGTCGACGACCGACCGTTCTTAGGCCATTGTCAATTTTCGACCTCGGGCCGAGCTGGGCGGCCAACCTCAGCCCGACGAGTGTTGATTGGTCCTATTGACAAGGGCCGAGCGTGGCCCGACCATTGGCTTGCCGCTTGGAAAGTGCATAGTGAATTTGTAGGCATTGATAAACGCTTCCGTCGATTCAACTCCTACTCTATGAGCAGTGTCAGCTAGAGCGCGTGGTTTATATGGAAGTGGTTTTGTAATAATTCATCTGTTTTCAGCTGCTGTTTCAAGAATATATTTCCCTTGCCAAGTTGAGTGGGATGCAATGTTGTTTTCCCTCATCAACAAAAAATGAAATAAGCGACGCTTGCTCTTTGTACTCCACAGCCTGCTATGTTTGAAACGAGATAGCAGCCTGCGCAGGGAGCGCTCGTGTGGCTTGATCTCGGATTTTATTTGCCTGCTGCTTCCACTCTTTCCAAGCTACATCCATTAACCGACTGTCTTGCGCAAATTTGGATAAAACTCGGGCGAGCGCAGAATTTGGATGGGGATCTTGCATCGAGCGGTTGATTAGTTGTGTGAATATATCTTCAGGATGCAAAGGTGTATGAAAACTTGCCGAATGCTCGTACAGGGCTTACAGCAATAGCGACTATATGAAAGGTACGACTTTTGATACTCGCATCTTACGACAATAACACTGTTCTGTTATATAAAATATTCCATCCATTGACAAAACTAAGAGACGCAATTGGGACTAATTCTCATTTCCTTAATTATGACAAGAATAAAAAATGAATAATGCAAAACTTTTATAACTGATAGAAGAACCAACAATATGCCACCATTGTGATTCGAAGCCACAACCATAATATTTTGCTTACGCAGCTCTACCAGTCTGTGGCGGCGGGCTCCTTGTTTTCAACTTTCGGGAGTATTAATGTTGCTTTAAACAAAACTATGTAAATTCCGCGGCGTCGCCCTCGCACATTGCAGTGCACGTTAAAGGTCTACCCTTATCACACGTGGAACGTGGGATTTTGTCAGAAAGCTCGCCAGTCATCGGTTTTGTGCGAGCTGAAGTCAGATTCTCAATGCTTTCAGACGTACCTTAATGAAAGACCCCATTTTCATGTACCTGCTCATTATTCCGTAATTGTTGTCTCTCACGAGCCTTTGGTTATGACTTGTGTTTTTGGTATTAGGCTTTATAATCGGAGTAGATTGTTCCCTGGGAGGAACTGCCTTGTCGAATTTATTCTCAGTCTCCGTATAGACTATGGCCATCAAGCCATCGTCCCCAACAGTTTGAATGTATCGTATCTTGCTCCTTCTGGCTGAGTGCTACCGGTCTATTGGAATCATTGTACTGCTGCAAGGTATAGATATCCACGTACACGTCCCGTTTGCGCCAGTTGGTGCTCTCCCAAGTGTCCTTGGTTTCGCCCATTATCTCTCTTTATACAGTAACCAGATATTGACATGGTCTTAGTGTCGCATATTGCGATATTCTGCATCACTTTCGTCTCTTCCGAAAGTGCTGAAGGAGAGCCGCGTCTGAAAGCGGAGGAATAGAGAGCCTTCTTTATATGAAAAAAGAATGCAGTTGCTATTTATATTTCGTTTTAATGCATTAATGTTGTTTCTGAAGCATTGAAATTGGACTCTTCTGTATGCAACCTTCGTTATATGAACAAATAAATGAAGGTGCTTACTAATGATGAGACCTCGGCCCAATGGGTGAATTATGCTTTCAGAAGCTTGTTGGGGAATTTCGGTAATACAAAATGACATATTAAAAAGAAAGACAATAGGACACTCACCTCCCAAATTTGAGTTTTAGAAACAGAGTCAGCCCAAGATGAGTCTCCCCGATTCAATACAAGAACGATTGTCGTCCATATAGTGAATGCGCATGTAAGCGTCATGTTCAACTCGCTGTTTGCGGCTCGAACAACACGCTTACATTCGCGGTCGCTTTTTATTATCTCCGTCCAAATCTGCATTTCCCTTGCAGACATCACTCAAATTCCAATGTAAGTTAGGTAATTGCATTTAATGCGAATTTGAGAGCACATTTCGCTTAATCTGAAGTCGTTACGTAGTTTTGTTTTGCTTGCCAATGACGCACCACGAAGCTTTTTTGTAATCTGTCAACTGCTGGCGCTGCATTGTATAACAAATACTCAAGACAGAACACAAAGATGTCCGCACCTGTGAAGGTCCCAGTACCAACTGGCGGATTTTTTCTACTGGGAAGAATAAGAAGAAAACATGCCATGACCAAGGAAAAAGGAGAAGGAATCACAATGAAACGAAGAAAACAGGAAGAATACAAAATGTGAGAGGAAAAATTAAATGAAAATCACTTATTTGACGCCCAGCATACAACCTTGAGAGGAATAGAACTAAAAAAAAGCAGCCATATGTTGTTTGAAGGCCCATTGTGCTCAGCAGCAGACACAGCGAGCACAAAGAAACGACGAACACACATTATTACAACAGTTGAAAGAATTTGGAGAGACAGAAGATATGGCCGCGATAACAATATAATGAATTACCAATTCAATAAAATACAGGACTAACATTAGGAATGTTCTGGAAGTTTCTTCGACTGTTATGTTTTTGCCATGCGGAGATAAGGAATATGGCCAAATTCTAAGGTGTTGATTTTATAAAAAAAAAAAACGGCAACTGCCAAAGATATTTTTAGTCATGTTAAAATATGGATTGTAAGGGGTCATGCGAAGGATTTAGAGAAAAGCAGTATTATTATTGGACACAGCTTTTTTATACACACACCACAGACGAAATCCATACAGTCATAAATTTCGAAATGCTAAACTCTATAACGGGATTATTTCTTAGCCAAGACCCTATCCATCCACTGAAATTTGTCAAAATTTTTGGAGCGAAAGACAAATTAGCAACGAAATGTACGGAAAAATATCACATACTGGCAATTACCATCCAATTTACTGATTGGAAAATTAATTTTCCATCAAAATAATAAAGTGAACAATATCCTGAGGCTGGCAAGTGCTAGTTCCTGACAAGAAGTCTCACGCTCACGGTTTTGGTGATCTGGTGTGAAGGAACGTTTTTAATAAATCATAATTGATAACTCGAATGCATTTTTATAGTCTATATATATTTCACTCACAAGAAACCTTTCTTCAAGTTCCTTAACTTTTTTTGCTATATTAGGGCCATCTCAGCCGATCACTCGCTTTTACGTGATGTGCCTGTATTTTGTTTGGCGGTAGTACCCCTAATATTGCAATAACAAAATCGTATTCAGAAATGTGGCGCAACAAACACAAACACAAGAGAAGATACACAACACACGGGCACACTACCAACTGTAATAACAATCTGAAAACACTTCCTCTTCACCACTCCTCCTCTTCTACACTCAGGTACATCTCAACTTCCTCTTCTTTGCCAAGGGGATAGTGGCACTTTATTCCTACCAACTAACCCCTCAAGCCGATATTTTACAATAACAATATGTGAGAACTGGAGGTAGCAAGGCTTTAAATTCTAAGACTTAATTATTCTATTTCTAAAGCATTCAGTCTACGCATCTCGATTTAAGTCTCGGAGAAGACAACACCAGACACCGTATGGTAGACACTACTTCAATTTTGCTTTCACTAAGTAAAATCACTTCATCACGTTCAAGTTGCTTATTTACAGCATGAAATGTTATTCATTTGTTTTGTTTGTGCTAACGTTTAAACAATTAATTTACTTTCAACAATTAATAAGCCCAAATGCTGCCCTGCCGAACGCCTGAACTAATCACCTCAGTAGCTGCAAAAGAACTGTTGTGAAAGACAAACTCTAAGCGATGGTTCAGTTAGGAGTGTAATAAGCAGAAGCTGGTGCCCCTTATGCCGTAATGCTTTATAGTTTTTAATGCGAGATAATAATTAATTATATCGAATGCTTTGTAAGAGTTTAAATATATTTAAAGAACGAGAACCCGTTCTTCAAATCTTTTATGTTTTCCTTTATGCTTTATTAGGGCTATATCTGTTTATCTCTTTTTCCTGAGTCAAACTGGCCATCTGACGGTACATTGGTGTTCGTGAGGAACCTGTAATTATCCTTGCGTAAATAGTTCTATCTAGAGCTTTAGAGAGCACAGGAAAAATAAAAATTGGCCTGCAATTTCCTTTATCTGAGAAGGCCCCATTTTCTTGTACACTGACGACTTTCCCAATTTCCATTTGCTCAGGACCCGGAACCGGAACCGGAATGTTCCGGAACCAAGAAAAGGATTGTAGATGGTGCGAGTACCGACACTATCAAAGCAATTATCCAAAGAAATGGTTCCATTCGAAAACCTTCTTTTACTTGAGCCGTACTGCTTTTGGAATATGAGAACACATATTGTGGCCTGTAGAGTACATAAATAAGGATTCATGCATATTAGGTGCGTTGAAGATAAATTTATTATGTGAATTAGACGAAGTAATTATGATGATTGTGATATTTATAAAGCAGTTATTGACTGCATGCCGAAGATTCTACAAGAAATTATTTTATCGATTCGTGCTAACGAAACCACAGGGGCGTCTTACAATTGTTTATGAATTCAGCCATTTCTTTTCCAGCTGACATTAGGCCTTCAGTTTTATTTTAATAATGAAATACTGAGGACATGCCGCATGTCTAAGTTTTAGAGGGAGGGTACATAAGTGGCAGTATACCAGGCATCAGCAAGCTCGAAAAAGCCAGCAAGAGCAACGACTTACACAATCTATGCAATAATATCGAATAATACAGCAAATACATGACGCAATAAGACAAAATACAAAATACACGACACCAAACAGCTACACTGCATCAATCAAGGAGGGTAAAAGAATGGGAACTGAAGAGTAGGGCATTCTATTCAGAAACGGATCGTGAAAAAAACAAGAGCATCTATATGTGTCGGTGTGCGCAAAATTTAGTACAAAACAGAAGCTTTTTTGACCGGAAGCCTTTGGAAAGGCATTATAAATGTTTATGTTTTCATTTCCGAGCTCAAGCTTGAGTAGATTACGGTAGCGTTTGTAAGTGCGCAGAGTGGAGACATCCCTAGCATTTATAAAGTTTTGGTATATATTTCTTTAGTACGTATTCACTTATAAAATTGGAGTTATCCATTTTTCTTTTTGTTTTTGCATTTTCGAATATATATCTCTAAACGCAATTATAACAATTTAGTTTACACTTATTTGCTTCAATAATTGAAGTGCGCGCATGCAGTGGTGCAAAATAAAACGAAGACAAAAAGTTAACTAGAAAAGCACGCCTCTCTTATTGTTCTGAAGAAGCATCTGCATCTCCTCCCTGCTGAAGACTACAGACGGCACACTCTCCCTCCTGAATGAAAAGTATTGTAGAGGCTTTGATAATCTTTCTTGAAGTATCCTTGGATCTTGTCAGAAGAGTTGTGTTCGCGAATCTGGCCGGGCTAAGCTTCACAGTTGGGTATTTTTGTGTGCCAGCGTTTCCGAAGCTAGAGGAATGTGTTGTCAGGTTTTATAGAGCCGATAATGCATTACATGACGTACGATGATGCACCGCTCATTGATGCAGCGGATAGTCATCCCACGTGTACAGAAGGACATTGTAAACAACTCCCTCCCAGCAGCTGAAAAAGCGTTCTTCATGCCGCACGCCGCCGCCTTCTTTGCGCTCACTCCTTCCGTCACCTCTCTTCACAGTATTGTTAGCTCATTCGGTGCAGATAGCACTCCTCTGACATAAACTCGGCTAGCAATCCTATTAGAATGATGTGATATACCATGAATGTAAGGCAGAACTTCAAATTGTTTCCTCTGCTTACTCGTGTTTAGCTCTCGTGCCCGACAACGCATGCCCAATAAACGGAATTCAGCTGATGACACCAAAATATATTTTTACGTGTCCTCGTCTGTTCAACTTCTCCATCTGTTAATTGACACTCTCTCCCGTCCATTGCATACAGGAGTTACTGTTTTGTGACATTATTTAGCTTTTGTAGGACATTACCTTCAGTGAGTTTCCACAGCGCCAACAACGAAACGTAACGCCACATAATGGAGTTACGGCTTGGTGTATATAGGATTTAATATGTTAAAGCAACTTAAGTGAACAGACAGTGTAAAACAGTGTAAAAGTGGCGCCGTTTGCCCGACCTACATCTCGGCGACATTCTTGGCCTCGACGATGTGTAGGTATGTATAGCACCAATATTGGCTATCAACCTGGTGGCTGTAGCGTCGGCAACCTGGTGTCATAGAACACTCGCGCAGTAGTGAGAGTGTGTTCTGGCTTTCTAAGGATAACCTCGTACCTGCCTGTTTTCTGCTGCGGAACCGCACTAAACATGCTTGATTCAACAAAGCAACTTTGGAGACGATAGTTCTAATCCAGAAAAACGAAAAACGCCTGATTGCTAATGAGGTGTTCTGTCCCAAAGTCACAATGAGCTGTGAGCAGTGAATTTAAAAATCGAATCTGTCTCTTGTCTCGAAGCTTAGGTCGATCAGCGCCGAACTGCGAATGTACGTGGCGTTGGCCGCCAACGCATCGTGTTCATAAAGAATTGAAACCAATTATTGGCAATTTGATTTCACCACTCATCCATGTTTCAGTTTTTACGGCAATGGGGCCTGCCGTCTATTCCTTCATCTCGAACTCTGGCGCTTCTATTATATTCGTCTTCCTCCTAGCTTTTCTGTAAACGCAAGCCCCTTTGGGGGCGCCACAATATATGAAACTCTTTCAACCTCATTGTCACGATAAAACATTATTTTCTCTTCTGTACTGCAAGAAAAAAAACATTCAGCCTGGACTACAATAGGTGTAGGCTACCGCAGAACTTAAAGAATGCTGCGGGTTATTGTCGTGGCGTGGTTTTTATCCACTACCGCAGGAGAGCTCCTGTGTTTGTAGCATGTTAAGTAAAACATCGAGGTATGGAATTCCAACAATGTATATTGAACGAATGTTTTCTGTCAGTATGGCCCTCAAAAAGGCAGCTACATTGCTTATCAGTTACATGTATTAGAACATTTTTACGGCGGCAGCACATGTATGTGATCGCCGGCTCTCAGAGGCATACCAGTTTGTCATAATGTCGTCTCTAGTGAGCAAAAAAATCACTTAAGCATTCCATATAATAAAAACACCACCACGTGTAGTGCTGATTATCTACTAGAATAACACTGGAAAAATAAGATGAATGGTTAGCACCTGCCTGGGACCAGAAAAACTGCTACCTAACTACTGCAAAGCAATTAGTTTTGAGTACCCACCTTGCCAGAGAAAAATCTTTAAGCATATTGTGTGTGCGTACTTCTTTCTGTGCTGCATTCACCTGAAATACGAAGTGCACACCTGCTGTGAACTCTCTGAGCTGTTCACTGTTGCTCTGGTCGTAATATTTTCTGAACAGGAGAGTATTGTTGCAGAATTCATGCATCTTTGTTAGCTTTGCGTTAATGATTTAATTTGAAAAACATTTTAGTTATGACGGAGCTTCATGGCGTGTTATTCTCGTTGCTGGACCCTTAGGTAAAAGATGAGTTGGCTATTTTTTGCGCCTCCTGCGTTTGCAATAAATTTATAACTTTGACGTAGTTCATAGTAATGTCTGGCTTGCCGTAACTACGGCGGTGGTTGATTCCGTCTCAATGGCCGAAACGGCATCATCTTTTGAAAAGTATATGGAGAGCCGCATGTTTAGGAATTCGTACGTGCAATCATCCCTCAATCTCTTCATCGCGGGCGTGATGTCGAAGCAAAACTACCGTATAGTATTCACAGTCTAAATAAAGAAACTGGCAAAGTTATAAAAGAACGTTGGTGCTCTATGACAGAGTGTCCCAGGAGATGTACTTTCCACAGATACCCAAATTTCGGCTCTTGCATCTGAGCGGAATAGATAAAGCTACTGATACAACACTGCCTGTCAGCTAGTATTGAGATTTGTTTACTTAAATTTAACGTGCAGATTTACTGAAAGTAGAAATACCGTGTCGTTTGCATTAAGCATTGCAGTGGTGCTTTTCTACAATATAAAATACTGCCTGCTTCAAGATTAAGCACGAGTGCAGTTCCAGTAATTGATAGGCAAAAAATGTGGAAGGACTTTAGCCTACGCAGCTGATAATGACGTCATATTTTTGCTTTTTGTATCAGAAACGAGTATTAAAAGGCACACTTGTTTCTGCGAACTGCTGGCATTACGTAGGTCACGTACATTGGCAGTAGAGCACAAAAAAAGGAATCCATGCCGATGAAGCGCACACTACCAAGTGACGCTTTTTTTCTAAGAAGAAAAAAGGAGAAAACATTCCATAAGTATAGAAAAAAGATCAGAAGAACAAGAAAGCTTAAAGATGAAAAGACATCAAAGGAAAAGGAAAAACGAGAACCAAATTTTCGAACAATAATATCGTGTCACGTATTTGAATGCATGAAGTTTTACTGAGCACATATATTTCGCTGGAAACGTTTATGAAAGAAAGCAAGGCGAAACATTAGAGAGATTTTTGAGCATATGCTAAGGTACTGTAGAATTTCCGTGGACAGCATTTTATGATATATTTTGTTTTATTGAATACTTGCATCCCTTTTGTGGGAGTACAGCAAAAGGTATACCAGTAAGACGCTTACAAGTAAAATGAACATGATAAATGTCCGATTCACAACAATAATTGAAAATTGAGAGGAGGCACTTTCAAACACAATACTTAAAATATGAGCCCTTAATTAGTTGTGGTGACTTTAAAACGGTACATTGGGTTTAGATTATACACGCACTTTCATCAGTATGAGCAAGCACTATTTCTGAGAATTTATTCGCGGGGAAAGATTAGAAGGGCACATATGATGCTACGTGCTTGATCGCTGGAGCTGAGAACTACCCTGTCTGGTACCTCTACCCACTTATCTGGAAAACCGAAGAAGAGACGCAGAGATTTGCGCCCAGGACAAGGTGGGAGCTTTCTAGCACCTTGGAGGTACACGCGTCTCAACGGCTTCTTCCCGAGCTGCGTCGGTGACTGTTCGGTGAACGACAAGGGTGCCATCTGAAGACGAAGCGCTGTCGACAAGGAACTTGAGTCGGTGGCACTGAAGTCATTATCTTCGAGGACCTTCAGAAGGACTGCACCGTCGTCCCGGTCTAGATATTCTCTAGAATCGAACGGCGGCTCTATCAGATTCCCGCCGGATGTACCATCTAGATGGCGCCACCTCATCTGGATGTGCATCCAGCGTTAGGTCAAATAACCACGGCAGCAGCTGTTTTTATTCTGCGCAGGTCAGCACATTGCCCTGAGGAGAAAACACCGAACGTGCTAACGATTCATACCGCAATGACTAAGGCATATTCTTTTCTAAGGTTTGCTGCGGTGACCCTGATCATTACTTTTGAACTGATTGGTTCTGCTTGCCGACCTTTGCTTTTCAATTCTTTCAAATATTTATGAAAAAGTGAAGCGCGTCCCTTTTGTTCAGCCTCGACGAGTTCCGTTTAGATATAGCGGACTACAGATGACAACGCGGTTCATTGAAAATGGAAAAGGTAGGTTTTCAGTTACTCAGTAATGTGTGGCAAATTAGCAGTGATTAAAAGACGGTATTTTATTTAAGATATTTCAGGATACCTGTGAAGCTGAATGGGGCAAATTATTTCACGCTACCTCCACTGCGTATAGAACCCACATGGTAACTCAATATTAGAATCTTGTGAAGCAATATCCGTCAGCCCGGGAACAGAACCTGTGCGGGAACATCTTTCGGCGCTGCGAAACATTAACTGGAACCTCTGACATCAGCCATATGTCAACGTTACCAAATGCACTGTTTTAACAGCTCATTACGTGTGGTCATACATACTGTAGCGGAGAAGCATGCACAAAGCACTTTGCTGCCCTGATGAAACTGAATCTGAGAGAGCAAGAAGGCGGACACAAACATTCTATGCGTTGTCTTAAAGAGTGCTTATTCGACTGGGGACAATAGCACGACGGCATCCATTGTTTGCCATACCATCATTTTGCAGTTAACTGGATCGCAGTCCGTGGTTCTTTAGATCAGAGATTTCCGAGATGCTCAGGAAGGGCCTATGGTCGACTAGTATGCATGGCAGAGAGTGGCTTTTCTATTGTGCCCCAATTATGCTATCGACGTTTTTTCGGCTCGCCTTTCCACAGTACCACCTGAAAGCAAAGCCACACCCTAATCGCAAGGTTAGACGCAATCATGAGATATAACGACAGCAACATAGTACAAACAAACATTAGGCAGCGTAGTCGATTTCGACATGACTTAAATGATCGCATTTGTCTTTCGTAATTTCACAACTAGCGGCATTTTTAAAACTTATCAATATTTTATCGAAGATGACGCACACCATCGCATTAAAAAATAAAATTGAGATATACGAGGCTTCTTAATCCTAGGTTTAAGACAATGATTTGAATGTTTGTTATAAACAAAGAGTACCGTTGTACGTCTGACGATAATCTAGTAGGCGCAGGGCATCTTGTTTGCGACAAGCGAGCTGGATTACTTCCTGGTTTGCATGAACGAAATTGTTTGTGAAAAAATTGTTCTTCAATCCTCTTCTGTTTTTTTAAATATTTATGAAAAAAAAAATGAAAAACAAGGTATTACGGAAAAGAAAATATACAGGTTCAGCCTCAAAAAAATAATTAAATCTAGAAAACAAACATTAGCTTGGATATAACAGAGGGATTGCAAGATTTGTTAGCCATAAATACTGCCTATCATAAACTGTGCTTGCTCGTATTCAATGGTGCTAATTATTTGTTCTAGGTGCTTAGTAGTATTTAGCATTTTTTAAGTGTATCAGGAAAGCCTCTTGAAATATAGTTGGCGGTAAAGTGCAAAGTTTGATATTTGAAGAAGCGTCGCTTTATATGATTTTTCCCCGCGCTGAGATTAATGTGTGAAATTCCAATACAGACTCACTGACCATCGTGTGCTGGCTATTAACGAAGGAAATGTGCCCGACGAACTTAAAGCATTTGACTTGGGAGGTACCCATTAAGTGAGGGTGAATACATTGTGGGCACTTTGGGTTTTTCCGGGATTATTTTAATTCTTTGAGAAATATCTAGAATTTATGCTCCAGGTCCTGTTGATGCATTACACATCTTCTTGAAAGTCTAAATAACTGACTTCATTCTAAAGAAATGCCTAATTTCTGTATTATCAATATGCGCTAGCTTTGTGTGTTCAGTTTTTAGCAGACCAACAATTGACCACAGTAGGCCATAATACTGACCACATCTATCCAGACTCTGACCGTATTTAATAGGTATCCCGTCCAACGTAGTTTTCTATCGCGCTTTCCTTATATTCTCCACCGGCATTAAATTCACAGTATTTCATGAGCTTATTCTTCGTGAGGACTTTTTTTCTGGCTCAGATTCTACAAGGCAGATCCTGCAATACATTCATACAAAAAAGAATGAGCAATGCCTACTTGACCATAACCATAGTAAGTAGGGCAGGCGTCATCACCACCAGCCATGTCCCAGTGTAGTCCAGCTCCCAGAACTGTGCGATGTGCTCCCGGGCTGTACCGTCAGTTTTGTTCAAACGGCGAAATATAATGTTCTTATCAGCTCCCCAGGCCTACTCCAACAGGCTCCTCACGTGCGACAACAGGTCTCCTGGCATATGAATCACTGGTAATCACGTTTAGCGCTCTTCAGAAAGCATCGAAACCTTTGCGCGCGCTTACTGACCTCGCCTGTCATCTCCCTTTCCCCTCCTGTCGAGGTATTTCGTCATTACCTGTAAAGGAGTAAAGACACCACACTGGGACAAAAACCGGCCCGAACACTTCGGTGAGAAATATGTAACCTTGTAATGGGGGTAACTACTTCGGATGCATCTTCTCAATAAATACGTCTAAAGCAAACGTCGGAAAATAAATATCAACACATGCCCAAAGCAGCAATAGATATACTATAAGAATGCCAAAAAATTGCGATAACAAAAATATACTACATTCTAAACGGAAGGAAAAGAAAAACAAACAAGAAATCAAGGAATGCAGGGACATGTGCTCATGACACGACATACGGAAGTCTGAAATCCTCTCTGCAATTTCTGTTTTTAGAACACTACGTGATCGATTTCATTCTAGTATTTGCTGAAGCTGTGCGCAAAAGCCGCCCAGAGAATACACTTCTAAAACCTGTGGTCCAGCTGTTCTAATACACGGGTGCAGGCTCGGGACTATGGAAGTCATTGTTTTATGTCAGACCGTATTCGGGCTGATTATCAGATGCTTGTACCAGCAAACCGCAGAAAACATCTTAAGAATGCCATTCAATCCTTACGACATAAGCGCGCTTTAATTCATGGACATCGGGCAAGCGCCATTCCGGAAATGCTGCACCTACCATCTAAGACAAATAATAGGAGCTCGTCTAAGCCATGCTCGCAGCAGTCGTTAGCTACTTGATTCGCTAGAGCTTTCCGATAAGTATTTTACACCTCAGTTTTAACTACGGCTGGTTTTCTTCGTTTTCTTTATTATGCGCCAATTCAAAAATTGTTTCTGCCAATGAACTACACTTCATATATGTTGATATCCCCTAAAACTGCAGTCAACGATAGAAGTCTATCGTGCAATATTTTCTCGATAACCTTTGAAAATACTAGAATGATAGAAATACGCCGATAATTAGGCTCGTCTTATGCCGGGATTATAGTTAGGAACGCGGGCAACTTGCATTTTCTTGAAAAAATACCCGTAGGCAATATCATGTTGTACCCAGGCATCACAAATGAAAGATATTGGGAAAAAGAAGGCAAAGCATTGGCAAATCACGCCCTACAATGGACCCTTGTTGCCACTAGCTTCCAAATATAGGCAATGCCACTCGCTAACGCTTCCAATGATGGCCCTGTTTGGCCTATGTTCTGCCCATATGGGCATTGCCACTGCGTTACACTTCCGATGATGGTCCTGTTTGTTCTCAGTTCAACCAACATGGGCATTGCCACTGTATTACACTTCTAATAATGGCCCTGTTTGTCCTCTCTTCGACCGACATGGGCATTGCCACTGCATTACACTTTCAATGCATTACACCTTCGCTGGATCATGGAAAAAGCAAGAGAGTTCCAGAAACCCATCTACTTCTGCTTTATTGATTATGCGAAAGCGTTTGACTGCGTAGATCACAGCAGATTGTGGCAAGCTCTCCAAGAGATGGGAGTTCCAATTCACCTCATCTGTCTCCTCAGGACCCTGTATGAAGGGCAAGAGGCCACAGTCAGAACTGGGCATGGTCTTACTGATTGGTTTCCGATTGAGAAAGGAGTGAGGCAAGGCTGCATACTGTCGCCCTGCCTATTTAACCTATATGCAGAGTGCATCATGAGGAAGGCTGGTCTGGACAAGTCTTCAGCTGGAGTGAAGATTGCTGGAAAACGTATCAACAACCTTAGATATGCGGATGATACCACTTTAATGGCAGAAAGTGAAGCGGAACTCAAGAGACTTCTGATGCGCGTACAAGAAGAGAGTGAGAAGTTTGGGCTTAAACTGAACATTAAAAAGACAAAGATCATGGCATCTTGCCCTATCAAGTCCTGGAGCATCAAGGGACAAGAAGTGGAAGCTGTGACAGATTTTCTCTTCTTGGGCTCCAAGATTACCTCGGAAGGAGACTGCAGCCATGAAATTAGGAGACGCCTGCTTCTGGGAAAGAGAGCAATGGTTAGCCTTGACCGCCTAGTAAAGAGCAGAGACATTAGTCTGCCAACCAAGATCCGTATAACTCGTGCTATGGTCTTTCCAGTTGTGATGTATGGATGCGAAAGTTGGACTGTGAAAAAGGCTGACCGCCGAAGAATTAACGCGTTTGAATTGTGGTGCTGGCGAAGACTCTTGAGAGTTTCTTGGACTGCCAGAAGATCAAATCAGTCAATATTGTCGACCATAAACCCTGACTGCTCATTGGAGGGTCAAATTCTAAAGTTAAAGCTCAGCTACTTTGGTCATCTGATGAGAAGAGAGGAGTCGCTGGAGAAAGATTTGATGTTGGGAAAGGTTGAGGGTCGCCGGAGAAGGGGTAGGCAGCGATCGCGATGGTTAGATGGCATCCTCGAGGCACTGCAGATGAAGTTATGTGATGTTAGGAAGATAGTGAGAGACCGGAAAGCGTGGCGTGACATGGTCAATAGGGTCACGAAGAGTCGGACACGACTGAACGACTGAACTGAACTGACACTTTCAATGATGGCCCTGATTGTCCCTTTTACTCTGCCCATGTTGTCAGTGCCACACCAAAAAACTGACCGCATTGGTTCTTGTCTGCTGCTTACCCTATATTACCTGTACGATTTTTAATATGTATGTATATATATATATATATATATATATATATATATATATATATATATATATATATATATATATATATATATTACACAATTATTGCGTATTCCAGAAGAGAACATCAAGGAATATGTGACACTGCTCCATTTTGAAAATCGTACAGGTAATATACGGTAAGCAGCAGACAAGAACCATTGCGGTCAGTTTTTTGGTGTGGCACTGACAACATGAGCAGAGTAAAAGGGACAATCAGGGCCATCACTGAAAGTGTAATGCAGTGGCACTGCCCATATCGATCCACGAAATGACAAACAGGGCCATCATTAGAAGTGTAATGCAGTGGCAATGCCCATGTGGGTTGAACTGAGGACGAACAGGGCCATCATTGGAAGTGTAACGCAGTGGCAATGCCCATATGGGCGAATCATAGGCCAAACAGGGCCATCATTGGAAGCGCTAGCAAGCGGCATTGCCTATATTGGGAAGCTAGTGGCAACATGGGTTCATTGTAGGGTGTGATTTGCCAATACTTTGCCATCTCTTTCCCAATATTGTGCCTTTCATTTGTGATGCCTGGGTACAACATGATATTGTCTACGGGTATATTTTCCAAGAAAATGCAAATTGCCCGCGTTACTAACTATAATCCCGGTATAAGACGAGCCTAATTATCACCTATTTCTATCATTCTAGTATTTTCAAAAGTTATTGAGAAAATATTGCACGATATATTACTATCATTGTTTGATCAGCACAGCTTGCTTCATGACTTTCAACATGGTTTCAGAAAGCACCGTTCTACCGAAGCAGCCCTCCTTACCCAAAAAGAAATTGTGGATGCATTCAATCCTAAGCATATATGTTATTATGTATTTACATTGATTTCTCAAAGGCATTTGATTTGATTGATCATTCTATCCTTTTCAACAAATTAGAAAACTATGGTGTGCGTGGAAAAGCCCATACGCTTTTTAAATTTTAACTTTCTTTTAGAATGCAATTTGTAGATGCAACAATGCTACTCCGGCAATGAAGCCGGTTGTGCGTTTGCATCAAAGAAGTATTCTACGGCCACTTTTATTTTTGATCTATGCAAATGATAGTGCAGATTGCACAAATAATTCTTCAGTTATTTTGTATGCTGATGACACATTTTTTATCACAGGCAGTTTGTACGAAGATATTGAAAGGCTAAAACGACACTGGCTGATTTAAAGGTCTGGGCTTAGGGTAACTGTTTGAAAATAAAGTCCATTAAATCGAAGGCAATTTTGTACATGCCTAGACGGAACAGACATGTCTGTTTCTGGGCTCCCAACCGTTAGAGATTATCGACTCTGTTAATAGCCTTAGAGTGCTATTTCCAAAGCACCTTGTCTGAAATGAATACGTTGACTACCTCCAATCCAAGTTGTCATCAGCCATTGGTGCCATTGTTCATGTGCGGCGCATTCTCCCTTATAAAGCAAATATCTTGCTTTACAATTATTTAGTGTTATCGCTCATGCAGTACTGCAGCATGGTTTGAGGAACAACTGGTTTGGCCAATTTGCGCAGGCTACGTTTGTGGCAGAAAAGAGCCGTGTGTTATATTGCTGATATCTATTATACTTTCTCAACAAAGCCTCTTTTTTTTCAAAGTTTGATATTCTTCCTGCATTTTGGTTGTGCAATGACAGGTTGATGATACGTTATAAAGCTTTCGTTCAGTTTCACCGGCAGTATGCAACTCTTCTTGTATAACTGCAGGTGAACACAAGCGATCGGCAAAACGGATACAAAGAAATCTGGTCCATGCGCACCTCTAGAACATCGTATGGCAAAAAATCTTTACCTTACACGCTACCCTCGCAGCTAAACTTACTAAGCCGAGGGGAGTTTGATCCAACCTTTTATCAAAGAACAGTATTTTCAAACGCTTCTGTCAACTTGCTTTTTCGCAGAACTAAAATAAGGATTTAATTTTGTTCGCGTTCTTATTGACAGCTTCTGTTTTATTGTTAATTGTTTGCAAGAACATTTTCGCTTACTTGTTTCTCTGTGTTTGCCACTTTCAGTGTGTATTGTTCCATACTCTTTGGTACTTGTCTGTTTTTGTAAATTTGATGTACGATTGGCCGTCATCTTGCTGTTTGCTGATTTGTAAGTGGTCGGGATCTCGTCAAGCTCTCCGAGATTTTAGTCCCGTACTCCTCCTTTTTGAAAAGAAATAGACATTAGTGATTGATTGAAATACGTTTTTGTATCGTGCGTGCTACTGCTATGTAAAGTTGTGTCTCATGCGTGAAGTTCGGTGTCCTTTGACTCTCTGTGTGTGATCTACACGTCTACGGAATCTAGAAACGTCAAGGTGCTGAAGATGAAAAAAAACGGAACGAACCTGATTTTATTACCACCTTGATAACGGTTCACAAGGGCAATTGTGTTATGGCGTGAAAGGGTATATCGGCTTGTACTTTCAGTTCAGTTCAGTCGTTCAGTCATGTCCGACTCTTCGTGACCCTATGGACCTTATCATGCCACACTTTCCGGTCTCTCACTATCTTCCTAACATCACATACCTTCATCTGCAGCGCCTCGAGGATGCCATCTAACCATCGCGTTCACTGCCTCCCCCTTCTGCGGTGACCCTCAACCTTTCCCAACATCAAATCTTTCTCCAGCGACTCCTCTCTTCTCATCAGGACTTGTACTTTGGGCTGGCGTAATTTACAACAGCTACATTGCCATCTTTGGCACCGATTTTCTCATGTGATCAAACCGCAACCAACAGCATTTCCATTGTGCAAATTTAGCTTCTTGAAAAGTTCATATTCATGAAGATTACATTCAAGGGTGAATGTAAACCGTCATACCCAATTCGACCGTTCATACCTAAGCCAGTAGAGAGCAGGAAGGGCGTGAGGATCGGTCTGTGAGTGCACTCTGCGTCAGCTCAATCGTCTGAACGAGTTGTTTCGAACCACATAGTGGAAACAGGTGACGCGCAGTCGTAACAACACGGCGTACGGCAGTGCCTACAAATGTGGCCAACACGGTTGCATTGGAGGCATAGCGGTGGCCTGCCTGGTATTAAAACAAGGCTCTGTATACCACACATAGTCAGTACATGTGGGATATCGCCAACGCCGACTTCTTCAGCGAGAGACACAACAACATCCCGGTTCAGTGTTCTCAAATCTTCCACTTCCGCCATTTTCCCATTTTCTGTCGAAATTGAAGTCACCTTGCCGTAGGCCTGTAGTGTGTCACGTATGAAGGCGTCTTCCAAGCGTTCGGAAACCCACAGAAGCTCCAATTTCACCACTTTTGGTTCTGGGTCCACGACGACACAACGGCGGCCCTTAACAACGAGGTCGCCGCAAGGCACCAATTTTTCTTTCGATTGTGCCGATTTGCAGGTGACCATCCATACATGGGACATTTGAAATTGGCCAATTGAACTATTTTGTTTGAGGTCCGCAACATTCTGAAGGGAGTCTCTGAGGTCTTGTGCCCGGTACGGGCGTCCGGCAAGGTACGCATGCAAGAAAACGGAATCAGCGACCAGCTTACCAGTTGGGAGACGTGGCAAAACAATCCGGTATTTATTACTGCTGGTATTATCCTGAGCAGTACCTCAGCCAGAGGTCGATTGAAGCCTTTAAGTGGAGAACATCGAGAAACGCAACCGCTTGGAACAGCGTCTTCGTCTGCACTGCACCACTTTTCCTTTTCTTTATTCCCTGACTTTTGCACGACAACACAAACACACACAAAACATTGATATAATAAGCCTGCCAGAGGCTGGCTTCGTCGTTCTAAAATTCCTTTAGATCCATCAAAGGTTCTATCTTTGGCAACCACTCAGGATTATCATCGACAAATTTCACAATCTCGATAAACCAATAGACAGCCTCGCGGAAAAAATTCGTGCAGGACACGCATCCGGATCACAGTGATATCCTGCCATGCGTGACGCCAAACACTCTGGAGGTCCATTAGCATGATTGAATCATATGGAACCTCCTCCTCATTTTGCGTGGGTAAGTACCGTATTCCGTAAGGATTATTAGGTAATTCTTTCTTTATGTTTCTTTGAAGTAAGTCCCAAAAATAAACCCCTTTCCAACAGTGAAGAAATACATGATCTATTGTTTCTGGCTGTTTACAAATTAAGCAATCTGCACCCCACAGAAGAAAAAACCTTTTTCTTGCAAAAACACATTTACTGGCAAAGTTTCAGTGTGCAACTTAAAAAAGAAAGTTTTAGCCGCTGCCGGCACTTTCATTCTCTTTACCCTCTTCAATACATTCCTGCCAGGGTTTCCCTTGAATACAGCCGTATAGATGGGCTCTGGAATAACAACGTCGCACAAATCTTTGTATAACTTTTTTTTTCACAGTTGATAAATATTCTTTTGCAAATCTTGCAGAAAGAAATCGCACACCTTGAACAACTTCTCTAAAGTAACCAAACATACCTCCCGTGTAACATTCGGTTGGCACAACAAAATCTGGCAGTGCACGTCCAAGCCTAATTTGGCAGACACTGAACAAAAATGGATCATGAACGTCACGCAGGAACAGAAATCTTCTGACAATCTGCTGCGAAAAAAGATGCCCTAAGCCCACTCCGCCATCCTTGAAACTCCTAAATAAATTCATGCGGCTGCATCTTTCCCATTTTGAAGCCCACACAAAAACCGCGAATATCCTATGCAGCTTCTGCCCACTTAACCTTGCACAGTGTAAAACTTGCATCGCATACCACAGCCTAGAAATGGAGAAGAGGTTGCACACTGTGGCTCTGGCAAAAATTGATAAGCCAGTTCCTTTCCACTTATCTACCCTTTCCCGCATGTCATCTGTGCATGCTCTCCAATATGTCTCGCTATCACGATAGCATATTAGTGGCACGCCAAGATACTTTGGCGGAGACGTCACCCAGGACACGTTTGCAAAATTGTCAGGAGCACTTTGCCATCTGCCATGCCAGAGTCCCAGGGACTTGGACCAGTTTACCGTACTGCTTGTAACGTCGCTAAAGAATTTTGCAGAATCAACTACTTCGGTTATACCCTCCTGGTTAACCGTAAAAACCGCCACATCATCGGCGTACGCCAGCAGCTTTACTTCCACGGCTTGCAAACGAAAACCAGTAGTATCCTCATTGTCCAAGGTATTTAGGCAAAGGGATTCAATGTAAATGCAGAATAAAAGAGGGCTGAGGGGACAGCCCTGCCGCACAGAACGCGGCACGCTAATGGGGGCCCCCTGATTTTTATTTACGACGAATCTCGTAGTGAAATTTCGGTACGCCAAGATCACGCTCTCGCAAATAACAAAACCAACATTTATATTGTCCATTATACATAGTAGAATTTTAAGGGCAACACAGTCGAACGCCTTTTCAAGGTCAAGCTGCAGAATGGCCACACAGCCATGCTTTCAAAAAACGCTGCCCTTTGCTGTGTTTGATATGGTGCATACAAACATACAATGCGCCACTCAGCGCTGCCGAGAGCGAAATCAGCAAAAACACACCTACCCGACAAACATGAGAAATAGGCCTTCGCCGCAAGACCTTGCAGCTTTTTAACAAAAAAGACACATCCTGTAGAAGTGCCGTTTGCGTGACTCACTACAGCATAAAATCTAGACGTTAAACGCCGCACCATGCTCCCGGTCTGCGTATTTGGGTTTGCTCGGTACGGTGGCTCCGCAAGGGACAAAGAAACAGAAGAGACGAAGAAAACGGGCTGTTCCGACTAGCATCTACCGCCCCCAGGAGCCGAGCAGCCTAGCGATTAGCGGCGCATGCGTTTTCAGTGGGCGTCGCGTTGGACGCGGCACTAGCTTGAGAGAGCCTATCCTACTACCACTACTACTACTACTACTACTACTACTACTACTAAATAATAATAATAATAATAATAATAATAATAATAATAATAATAATAATAATAATAATAATAATAATAATAATAATAATATTAATAATAATAATAATAATAATAATAATAATAATAATAATAATAATAATAATAATAATAATAATAATACACAGTAATAGTTCTCTGCTAATTATTATTATTATTATTATTATTATTATTATTATTATTATTATTATTATTATTATTATTATTATTATTATTATTATTATTATTATTATTATTATCATTAGTAGTAGTAGTAGTAGTAAAGAGGAAGACTCGTTTCACGAAGTTGGCACTGAATTGTCTAGTTAACGGCCGAATTAACTGGCTAAATATTATCTTCACAGTTTTAATTAATATTAATAATAATGATTGGTTCACAGGAAGGGAAAGGCGCAGTATCTGTCACACTTGTGCCTGTGGACACCTGAACTACTCCGTAGCCCTCCGCTACGGCTCCTATTTCTCTCTTCCTCCCTTGTGTCTGTGGACACCTTCATCCCTTGGCGTCCACAGACACAAGTGTGGCATACTGCGCCTTTCCCAATTAATATTATTATCATTAATAATTAAACCTGGGAAGATAATATTTAGCCAGTTAATTTGGCCGTTACCTACAGACAATTCAGTGCCAACTTAGTGAAACGAGTCTTCCTCTATACTACTAATACTACTACTGCTACTACTACTACTACTACTAACAATAATAATAATAATAATAATAATAATAATAATAGTAGCACTAGTAGTAGTAGTAGTAGTAGTAGTAGTAGTAGTAACAGTAGTAGTAGTAGTAGTAGTATAGGCTCTCTCAAGCTATTGCCGCGTCCAACATGACGCCCATTGAAAAAGCATGCGCCGCTAATCGCTAGGCTGCTCGGCTCCTGGGGGCGGTAGATGCTAGTCGGAACAGCCCGCTTTCTTCATCTCTTCTGTCGTTTTGTCCCTTGCGGAGCCACCGTACCGAGCAAACCCAAATACGCTCCCGGTCTCTTCTTCACCCTCAATTTTCGTTTCCTGTACAACCAAGGGGTCGATCCCCTACATAGTACTTCCGGACCCCACAGAGTGCGGACGCAGGTAGAATGGGCTCCAGCGGAGCGGCGACAGCTGTCCTTGCCGGCCACGAAAACAGGCTTGAAGGTTGTGAAGATAAGGATTACCAGATCATTTTCAGCATTGCCAACCAGACATGTTGTTTTAAACACTGTGTTTCCTCATGGCGACATGCGAGCGGGGCGTTTTCGAGTTGATTACCAGGACGCCCTGGACGAGACAAACGCTCCTCGAACGTGGTCGCGCCGGGGGCGTACGAAATCAACCATGTCTGGGCGGTTACGTTGAGAACTTACGAAGTAACCACTGCACCACAGCGGGACACGGTTGCAGTGGTTATATTTTTGCTTCTGTAGTCGACATTGCTCTTTCGTACTTTGCGTATATTTGTAGAGTGTAGAATTTGTGGTCTTAATTTACAGATCGCCCTTTAAACACGCTGAATCCTTTTCCTGGCTATCACGAAGGGAAATCCGTGTCCCGCATCTTTACAAATCACCGCTTTCTTGCAGAAGAACCTCAGATTGTCACAATTTACTAGTGCTGATGTGTGCTGTCATCGTCTTCGAACGCATGTAATATTTGCTACATACAGAGATATGCGGTGCACCAACGCTTGTAATACTGCTTGTTATAGCTTCACCTGCTGCCAGCGGTGCAGCGACGTCAATAAATTTACTTCCGACCAAGTGTTTTGCATACGTAAACACTCGAGGAAGCGACTCCTGATGTCCGGCTGACCTGTGCATATTTCGATGGTCAGCGATGTATTTCATTAATTCTCGAGCGTATTTTATCCTCGCTAACGAAAAGCTACGTTCTTGCTTGCACTTTCGCGTTGAAGGTGGCATATCTTTAGTCACAGATATGAAGATGCACCGTAAGATCGTACAAGCTGCAGCAACTGTTTCACACGCAAAATGAACGCGATGCGCGTACACGCAAAATGAACGCGATGCGCGTATGTACTTGCTAGCGCGCCCCGCCGGGGTGGTGCGGTGGTAAGACGCCCGACTACTGTGCCGGAGTTCCCGGGATCGAATCCCGGCCTCGGCGGCTGCGTTTCGATGGAGGCGAAATGAAGTGGCGTCCGTGTGCTGTGCGATGTCAGCGCACGTTAAAGATCCCCAGTTGGTCGAAATTACTCCGTAGCCCTCCACTACGGCCCCCCTTTCTCTCTATCCACTTTCACTCCCACCTTCATCCCTTCCCATACGGCGCGGTTCAGGTGTCCACAGAGCAAGTGTGACAGATACTGCGCCTTTCCCTTCCTATGAACCAACCAACCAACTTGCTAGCGCATACATCCACGGCACGTGTCACCGACAGAGCGCAAGGTGATCACCGAGCAAGTTAAAGACATGTTGAACAGGGGCGTAATTCAGGAATCCTCCACTTTTTGGGCTGCACCCGTGATATTGGTAAAAAAGGACGGAACATGGAGGTTCTGCATCGACTACCGTCGCCTCAATTCCATCACTAAAAAGGATGTGTATCCTCTCCCGCGCAACGACGATGCATTAGATTGCCGTTTCTCTGCATCTTATTTCTCTTCGGTTGATTTGCGATCGGAATATTGGCAGAACGCGATGGACCCCGCTGATAAAGAAAAAACTGCATTTGGTATGCCGGATGGCCTATTTGAATTCAATGTGATGCCCTTCGGCCTGTGTAGTGAGCCGGCCACTTTTGAGAGATTTATGGACACAGTACTGCGTGGCCTCAAGTGGGAAATCTGGATGTGCTATTTAGACGACATTGTTATTTTTGGCCGGACTTTTACTGAACACAACCCGCGACTCGCTATTGTTATAGATTGCCTGCAGAAGGCTGTGTTGGTCCTGAATTCTAAAAAGTGCCGTTTTGGCGAGCGTCAAGCTCTGGTACTCGTACATCTCGTCGACCGAGAAGGAGTTCGGCCAGATCCACAGAAGACTGCAGCAGTTGGAGCATTTGAAAGACCCCAGAATCTAAAGGAACTCCGCTGTTTTCTGGGGCTGTGCTCCTACTTTCGACGATTCATCCCAAGGTTTGCCGACGTCGCTTACCCTCTAACATCCCTTCTACAAAAGGGCGTCCCTTTCGACTGCACCTCAGATTGTGGCGCGTCTTTTCACCAGCTAAAGTTTCTGCTTACGTCACATCCCACACTACGGCACTTCAACCCCTCCGCTCCGACGGAAGTTCACACTGATGCAAGTGGGATCGGTGTTGGCGCTGTGCTTGTGCAACGTTCGCCAACAGGCGAGCATGCAATTGCGTATGCAAGCCGTTCCCTTAGCAAACTTGAGCGTAACTACACTGTTACGGAGCAAGAGTGCCTCACTGTAGTTTTCGCTGTTCAGCGGTTTTGGTGCAACCTATATGGATGCCATTTTACGATTGTGATGGACGATCATGTCCTCTGTTGGCTCGTCAACCTTCGTGATCCATCTGGTCGTCTGACACGCTGGGCCCTTCGTCTGCAGGAATACGACTTCACTGTCTCGTACAAGAGTGGCCGCAAACATGCCTATGCAGACTGCCTATTACGTCTCCCCCTTCTCACGACCGAATGTGACTCTGCTGACTTCGATCACTACATCTCCTTCGTTGTTCCCGAGTTTCCTGACGCCTCGGCTCTGCGGACTGCGCAAGATACTGACATAAGCCTCGAGCCGCTGCTTGCGGTGGCGCGGGATTCCACAGCAACCAGCCCGTTCTGACTTCGTGATGGCCTTCTGTACAAAAAGGCTTATTCCAGCACCGGCACGAATTTTCTACTTGTGGTTCCCGAGAGTTACCGCTCGTGCATCCTGCGTGCCATGCATGACGACCCCACTTCCGGTCACCTGAGCTCCGCACGAACCCTACACCGTGCCCGCAACCGGTTTTATTGGCCGAAGATGCGCCAGACGACTGAGCGATATGTGCCTGAGCTGCACTGAGTGCCAACTTCACAAGTGACCTACGTCCACGCCACAGGGCCTGCTGCACCCTGTGATTCCACCACATGGTGCATTTGAGAAAGTTGGAATCGACCTTATGGGCCCCTTCCTAAAATCTTCCGGTAGAAATCACTGGATCGTGGTTTGTGCCGACTATCTCACCCACTACTGCAAAACGGCCGCTCTTCCTTCAGCCACCGCTCACCACGTGTCCATGTTTTGCTTCGTTCCGTCATCCTGCGCCATGAACCTCGGCGAGTGATCATCAGTGATCGAGGTCGGCAGTTTACGGCAGATATTGTGGAAGAGCTTCTCCGTTTGCGCTCGTCACATTTTCGACACTCCACACCATACCACCCTCAAACCAATGGCTTGACGGAGCGCACCAACCGCACACTCGTCAACATGCTCTCTATGTACTATGCATCGGACCACAAGGACTGAGATACAATACTGCCGTTCATAACGTTTGCCTTCAACACTGCAATACATGAGACGATCGGCTACAGCCCGTTTTTATTCTCTGTGCCAGTGATCCTCGGTATTCCCTCGACCCCATTCTTCCCTATTCCGTCCATGACAAACCTTGCATCGCCGAAACTCTTTGTCGGGCCGAAGAAGCTCGCCGTCTAGCCCGTTTGCGGATTCTGGCTTCACAAGACCGTTCCAAAGCTCGGTATGACAGACAGCATCGCCATGAGTCTTACGCACCTGGATACTTAGTGTGGCTTTGGCGACCTCTCCGGAAATGTAGTTTAGCCCAGAAAATGTTGGCGTATTACGCTGGCCCTTACCTTGTCCTCGACCGCATCGACCTGAATTACGAAATCGCACGCATGCAATTCTGTTCTGTTGTAGATGAGCGACGACCAGACGCGGTCGTCTGGTCGTCGCTCATCTACAACAGAACTCGCTCATGTAGCCCGGATGAAGCCGTGCCAATCCCATGGGAAAGACTAACTCCCTCGCCCAGTAGGGCTTCGACTGTCTCGGGGGAAAATGTAGCAATCCTGAGGAAGGGGAAAAACACATAGAAGAAAAAAGGGAAAATGATTTGAGAAAGACGAGGAGACTCTCGTGCCCGTGCCGGACTCGCAGCAGTTCATCAGCTGAGTTCTGTGCCCCTCGACCTGTGCAGCGCTTTGACGTCAAACTGCCATCGTAACATTATCTTCTAGGTATTTGTGAAACAACGCATACTCCACATATACAGAGAAGTTGTAGCGTTTAATATGCCTGGTTTCATGCTTATTTAGCCCGCAGGTATGTTCCGATGTGATCATTCTGGTTGAGCTTTACGATCCGCTCGAATTGCGTTGAGAAGCAGAAATACTCTGTCCCGTATCAGTTCCATTCATAGCATGTTTGTCCGGTTTCAGCTACACCGGACTTGACCTGTCCGGTATATGACTACAATACAGGACTCGTCCGCCCTAATTTCATATCCATATCGGACTGGAATGTCCTGTCTGAGTTGCATACTGGAAATCGTCTGTCCAGTAATAATACCATACCGGACCGTCCAGATTTAGATTTATACCGCACATGACCTGTCCGGAATAAACCTGTTAAGCTTCAAACAGGACTGGTCACACGGGTATGAAATTTTTACGGGATAATACAGGACCGCTTCAGCAAACGGAAGAACCGGATATGGACATGGAAAAGTCCTAACGGAGAGACTAAAAATGAAAACGATTTCATAATGTGTTCAACCCCCGCCATTGTGCAGGATGTAGAGGTAATCGGGAAAGTGCGATGCAGTGACCACAGGATGGTGAGGTCCCGAATTAGCCTAAATCTGAAGAAGGAACGCAATAGATTAGTAAGAAAGAAACCCATCAAAGAATTAGCGGTGAGGGGGAGGGCAGAAGAGTTCAGGATCTCACTACAGAATAGGTATTCAGCTCTGAGGATGGCGACATTACCCTAGAGGCAAGGAACAATAATTTCAGAAATATCATTACTAAGTGCGCGGTAGAGGTAGGCGGTAGGATAGTTAGAGAGGATACCGGTAAGCTGTCTAAGGAGACGAAAGATTTGATTAAGAAACGGCAGAGTATGAAAGCTTCCAATCCAACAGACCAGATCGAATTGGCCGAGATATCAAAGCTAATCAATTAGCGCAAAGTGACCGATATAAGGAAGTATAACATGGAGAAAATTGAGCATGCTGTAAAGAACGGGGGAAGCCTTAAAGCGGTAAAGAAGAAATTGGGAATAGGCAAAAATCAGATGTATGTGATAAGGGACAAGGCGGGCAACGTCATCACTAATACAGAAAAGATAGTCAAAGTAGTCGAGGAGTTCTGTACAGATCTCTACAGTAGCCAAAGTAGTCAGGACCGTAATGAGATTGGCGGTAGGGAAAAACAGTCAGACGTTCCACCAGTGACGAAGGACGAGGTCAAGAAAGCACTAGAAACTATGAAAAGGGGGAAATCAGCTGGAGAGGATCAGATAACTACAGATTTGCTGAAGGACGGGGGGGATATCGTGCTAGAAAAACTGGCCACCCTGTATACGCAGTGCCTGGTGTCATCGACGGTACCTGAACCATGGAAGAACGCAAACATTATCCTCATTCATAAGAAAGGGGACTCTAAGGACCTTAAAAATTACAGACCAATCAGCTTACTGTCTGTTACATATAAGGTATTTACTAAGGTAATCACTAATAGAATCAGGACAACCTTAGACTGCAATCAAACAAAGGATCAAGCAGGGTTTCGGAAACGGTACTCTACTATCGATCATATCCATACCATAAATCAGGTGATAGAAAAATGCTCGGAATATAACCAGCCCTTTTACATAGCATTCACTGATTATGAAAAAGCATTTGACTCAGTTGAAACCTCAGCGGTGATGCAGGCATTGCGAAATCAGGGGGTAGACGAGCCGTACGTGAAAGTTCTGGAAGATATATATAGTGGCTGCACAGCAACCATAGTTCTGCATAAAGAAAGTAACAAAATTCCCATAAAGAAAGGTGTTAGGCAAGGAGACACAATCTCCCCAGTACTATTCACAGCTTGTTTAGAGGAAGTATTCAGAGACTTGGAATGGGAGCAGTTAGGGATAAGGGTAGATGGAGAATACCTCAGTAATCTGCGATTTGCTGATAACATTGCCTTGTTAAGCAACTCGGGGGATGAACTACAAATAATGATTGATGACCTAGACAGAAAAAGTAGAAAGGTAAGCTTGAAAATCAATATGCAGAAGACTAAGGTAATGTTCAACAGCCTCGGGAAGGAACAGCAGTTTACATTAGGTAGCGAAATACTGGAAGTAGTAGGCGAATATGTCTACTTAGGGCAGGTAGTAACCGCAGATCCGGACCATGAAAAGGAAATAACAAGAAGAATAAGATTGGGATGGAGCGCATTTGGCAAGCACTCGCAGATTATGACTAGCAGCTTACCGGTATCGCTCAAGAGGAAAGTATACAACAGTTGCATCTTGCCTGTACTCACCTATGGGGCTGAAACGTGGAGGCTAACAAGAGAGTTCTACTTAAGTTGAGGACAACCCAGAGGGCTATGGAACGAAAAATGGTAGGGGTAACATTAAGAGATAGAAAGCGTGCAGAGTGGGTCAGAGAAATAACTCAAGTTACCGACATTCTAGTGGAAATTAAGAAGAAGAAATGTACATGGACAGGACATGTAGTGCGAAGAGAGTATAACCGATGGTCGCTGAGGGTAACAAACTGGATTCCAAGGGAAGGAAAGCGTAGCAGGGGGCGGCAGAAAGTTAGGTGGGCGGATGAGATTAAGAAGTTCGCAGGGGTCAAGTGGATGCAGCTAGCACAGAACCGGGTTAAGTGGAGAAATATGGGAGAGGCCTTCGCCCTGCAGTGGGTACAATCAGGCTGATGATGATGATGACAGGACCGCTTAAGACCCGTTTGACGCGAAACGGGATTTTTCACTCTCTCTCTCTCTCTCTCTCTCTCTCTCTCTCTCTCTATATATATATATATATATATATATATATAGAGAGAGAGAGAAGTATACCCCTAGTGAAAAATCCCGTACATATATATATATATATATATATATATATATATATATATATATATATATATATATATATATATATATATATATATATATATATATTTATATACTGGGTGTCCCACCTAACTTGAACCAAGGGATACAAAATAATACATTTGAGGTAGGTCAGTGAAACCAATTGCATTCAACTGCCAGCCTCCTTGCGCACTACAGGCGATTCTTTGTTTTGCAATTACTTAATTAGCTAATTATATTAATTTTTTTAATTGTATAAATATCGAGTTTAGACCAAACATGTGAATTGGAAACTTGTAGAGCACCTTCAGAAGCCCCATTCCATTAATTGCGATAAAGAAAGTCTCACGTGTATCTTTTTTTCTGGGCTCAAAAGAAAACCCGCGAAATATAAATAATACCACGTGATTGTGGTGCTCTCAGTCGTGGTTTGAGCGAACGAAATTAGCTGCGGCCGTGTCTCCTTTGCCCCGTTAAAGCGGCAGGCCGATATGCCTGCGATGGCTTCTTCGCCCGCGTCCGACAGCCGGCCCACGTGATGGAGCAAGTAGCACCGAGAGCGGCGAGCCGACACCACGGGGATTCTAAACAAACTCTCCTTCTCTGCCATCAGCGAACTTTACAGCAAACGGAAGATCGATAAGGTATCAGCCACTTAATCTGCGCATACAGGCTTGGGTAAAGGGGCGAGATGACATCATGTGACTCGACTAAAATTAGCGCTGCACCTTCATTTGCCGGTTCTTTATCGTCATCCGCCCGTCGTGATGTAGGCTGCTGCGGTGCACAGGCCTGGCCCAGATCGCGGTGACGACGGGCGAGCTCGAGCTCGCTCTAACCATCGCCAACATTTCTGCCTGCCGCTGCAACGGGACCATCGGGTCACGGCCGCATCTGATTTCGTTCGCTCAAACCACGACTGAAAGCACCACGATCGCTGCGCTCAAATGCGCTAGTCACGTGGTATTATTTGTATTTCGCGGGCTTTCTTTTGAGCCCGGAAAAAAAGATACACGTGAGACTTTCTTTATCGCAATTAATGGAGTGGGGTTTCTGAAGGCGCTCTACAACTTTCCAAATCAGAGTTTTGGTCTAAGGTGAATATTTATTAAATTAGACAAATTAACATAATTAGCCAATTAACTAATTGCAAAACAAAACATTGCCTGTAGTGCGCAAGCAGGCTGGTAGTTGTATGCAACTGGTTTCACTGACCTACCTCAAATATATTATTTTGTAACACTTGGTTCAAGTTAGCTGGGACACCCGGTATATATATATATATATATATATATATATATATATATATATATATATATATATATATATATATATATATATATCGCCAACTGGCTGCAAGCGAGAATTTTTAGAACAAAACCGAAAAAGTATTTTATGAGCTTTTGTTTTACACCGTTTTTCGGTGACAGTTCTATTCGAATAAAAAAGGGCGTAATTTGCCTGTTCATAAAAGCTAAAAACTGCGAAGTGTGTGTTGCACTAACTAGGTAGGGAGTATGTCCAGGGCATGTCCACCCATCCGCTTGAGCATGAATACAGCATGAATTCATCAAGCACACTGCTTCTTTCGGACGTATTTTGCGATCGAAGCGAATTGTTAACCGTCACAATCGCCGCAGTGAATTTCGACATGTGCCTCTGGCTTGTTGGAATATAATCTAACCCTTCTGGGTTCTTCTTGGCCTTTTTTCTTTTTGATGAGTAAGGCTTGAATGCAATTATTTCCTGCTAGTTTGTAGTGGGAACAAGAAGTAATTGCGAAACTCCGCCCTATTCACTAATCTCATAGTTTCCAAGCATAAGGTATTTCTTGAAAGTGCTCATCGACGCGTTTTTCAAATTTTCCAGTAAACTAAAAAGCCTGCGGGGCTTCCTCAGAGCTGCGGTATTTCCCTTCTATGCTAATGAGAGATAAATTGTGGTATTCCGCTACGGCGTAGTGATCGCTCTAGACTCATTACCCTACCATTTCAGGCGTAAAAAGGCTCCAATGCCGCAAGATTCCTAGGTGCAACGTCATGTTCGACAGAAAATAACAATGTATATCCCATCCTTTATTTCTGAACGTTGTTTCAGTACACGAATTTGGTAAACAACTACCAGGCATATGAATACAGTTCAAGTGGGCTCCAATACAGGCAGAAAAAGAAAAAGCGGGAAAACAAACAGAAATAAAGCAACACCGAAGTAATTGCTGCCCATGCCTGTCGATAGGTGCAGAAAACTGCCCTGAAAGTTTTTAGAGCCCCAGTGAGTAAATCGGCCGTACTAAATGCCGAATAGCGTTTTGAGGTAACACTGAAGGTACTAAGTCCTTCAGTGCATAATCTTGGATGTATGTGTCACAAATCCATCTAAGAGTTCGATCTTGTCAAAAGCAATTCTTTATCAACTTTAATACCCTTATCGATGACACTCAGTCACATGACTTTAGTAGTATTATTGCACACGGTTGTCCAAGTACTGTAACCGAACCCAGCTGCTCTACATCCTCAGCTTCTCTACATTCATTGACGATTGTGTAACCAAGCATAATGTTTCAGAATTCATTTATTGCAAGCATTCTAGTGATCATCCAGCTCGATTTTACGCCACTCATTTCCTTTCATATAAAACACATCATGAAAAATATATCCAGCATAGTAATCATAATGAAGTGCCACTGAAAAATACTAAAGCTTTATTTAAATAAGTGGATTCATCTACAGTGTGATTAAAGCATGGATCAAATAAAGTGTATGAAATATTCATAATTTATTCAGAAATTGCTCCTAATTAAAAATAAAAAGCGCAAAACAAATTAAAGAAACCGTTGATCCATATTACAATATTTAAAGTAATAACAGCTAACAATAAAATATTCGGAATAGTTTTTCCCATTAAAGAAAAAAGCCCTTTTGCGGAGTTCAAGAAATTTCGAAACAATTTTGATGACGACGTGAAGAAATTGATGGTAACATATTATCAAGCTATGTTTTCGAAAATCGAATGTAATCCTGCGAATGTATGTAAAAACGTGAACACCCTCATCGGCAAAGACCTAAACGCTGCCCATTACTACACATGTTTTCAAACAGCAATGAATTCAGTAGCAAAGAAGAGATGAAATACATAGGTACTTTGTCATTAAAGAAAGGTTTCCCTTCAAGGAAAGTTGAGCTAGTTGGTACATATTTGAAACGAATAACAGCGCAGATATGAGGGACAAGGAAGGCAGACAATACTGGAGCGGCTTTCTTCCTTGTCCCTCGTCTCTGCGCTGTTATTCCTTTCAAATATGTGCAAACTAGCATCGACTCTCCGTTTTATTGAACCTTATTTCCTGTACATTGAGCCTTGCTCCATGTGTTAATCCTGCTCTATTTGACAACCAGGCTGAATTGGCTAAATTAATCGATGTGTGTGCTTTCAAGGTAAGGCTATAGACTCGGAGTGCCAGACGTGCGCTGTGCCCGGTTGAGGTTCGCATGTTGTGCGGCGGGCTGCTTCCATCAAAGAGCCGCACCAGCAAAATGGGCCGGATAATGCCATCCGAGTGGTGGCGACAGCATTGCTTCTAAAAGGACGGCCTCTGAGTAGCATGCGGTCAAAAACAAAACAAAGCAAAAACAGCGTCGGTGTTGTCTTCCTTCCTTGCACTAGTCTATGTGCTGTTAATACTTTCACAGGTTCCCCTAATGCCCAGCCGATATCAGAAGCCAGGTAGGCTTAAAAACACAGTCTATAGTGCAAAATTGTGTTACGTCAGGGACAATTTGAAAACTCCTATAGCAAATAAAGGCGACTGTGGGAAGACGTTATAACACTCCGGTATCAAGTGTCAAGTATGTGTCATCTGAGAATAACCAGTTCTGTCACATTTAATAGATATATCCACATCAACTGTCATGTAGTACTTATGTACAAAAGAGGGAAGCGAATTCCTTTCGCAAATTACGGAACGATTTCAGACTTACATGTTTTCCCAGTTTATTCGAACAGGGTATAAAATTGTTTTAATGCGTTTGCGAAAGTACCACATTTCCGAAAAACATTGAAACAATTTTTGTTATTCTATGCAGCCGAGGAATGCGGCATTATTACTGAAACTGTAGCGCACGGAACGATCTTATGCTGTTTGTTTACGTTCGGTGTCTCGAAAGCGTATTGCCATTCCCCGAAAACTGCAGCAATGGAAGTGTCGGGTGATTTACTAAACAATAAAACACAACAAAAGGCAAGTCAATAAATCCACATTGCCACGTGCCTAGCGCCGCGCGGCTGTGGCAAAAGGTCTGTTCTGTGGCAAGAAGTCTGTTTCTTTCGTGGCAGAGAGACGCAGGTGCTTGTCACCAATTTCTTCAATGACCATCGACATCTGTTCCGTGGCACTGTCAATGCTTACGTCTACCATATGCAGGAAGTCGCAGAATGTTTTGATTCCGAGGAAGCTACGCCTAGCACCGAACCGGATGATGCCGTACATGCTGTCGGCATCAATTCTAGCCTTTCCTCCGCTGAAAAGAGGTAACTCCAGGATCTATTGCTGGAGTTTCGTGAGTGCTTCACGTATTCGTCTAAAGTGCAGCAAACGTCGGTCAATAAACACCGGATTATCACGCATGAAGGCACTCTACCCATCCATCAGCAGCCCAATCGTGTATCTCCTCGGGATAGAGGCGCTATCCAACAGCACGTCAGGGAGATGCTTGCCGATGGCATCATTCAAGCTTCAAGCAGCCCTTGGTCATCGCCTGCAGTCCTCTTTAAAAAGAAAGACGCAACACTTCGTTTCTGCGTTCACTACCGGAAGCTTAACAGTACGAAAAAGAAGGGTGTCTATCCGCTGCCACGGATAGACGACTCTCTCGACCGACTTCGCCGAGTCAAATACTTCTCCCCCATTCACCTCAGGAATGGTTATTGGCAAATCGAAGTTGATGAGAGGGGCCGTGAGAAAACTGCCTTCGTGGCACCAGACGGGCTCTATTAATTCCACGTCCTCCCATTCGGGCTCGGCTGTGCTCCTGCCACCTTCCAGCGGAGGATGGATACTGTGCTCACAGGTCTTAAGTGTTAGACATGCCTTATTTATCTCCACGACGTGATAATCTTTTCGCCGACGTTCACGGAACACCTGCGCTGCCTGAGAACTTTTCTCGAAGCCATCCGGTCTGCCAACCTTTCTCTCAAACCAAAAAAGTACCACTTCGGGTTCAGCGAATTGAAGTTTTTTGGACACATCGTGAGTGCTGATGGCATCCGAGGTGACCCTGAGAAACTTGTTGCCGTTGCTGCCATTCCTGTCCTCGCCCACAAAAAAGCAGTCTGACGGTTTTTGGTGCTGTGCTCCTATTATCGCCACTTTATCAAAATTTTGCACAGATGGCCAGCCCTTTGAAACTCCTGACTTGAGATGACTCATCATTTTCCTGGAGCACCGAGCAGCAGATGGCTTTCGACGAGTTATGGCGCCGGCTCCAGTCACCCCCGATCCTGGCACATTTCAATGATGATGCCGACACAGAGCTACACATGGATGCGAGCAACGTCGACCTTGGTGCCGTTCTAGTTCAGCACTAAGACGGGGTCGAGAAAGTAATTGCCTACGCCAGCCGTGCACTTTCCTGTGCTGTGTGCCACTATTCCACCACTGAAAAAGAATGTTTGGTGGTAGTATGGGCTGCTGGCAAGTTCCGCCCGTACCTTTATGGCCGACCGTTTCGTGTCATCACTGACCATCACTCATTGTGTTGGCTGAAAAATTTAAAGGCTCCTTGTGTCCGCTTAGCACGTTGGCCATTGCGCCTGCAGGAGTTCGATTTCAACGTCTGGCCGAAAGCACACCAATTCTAACAGCCTGTCACACGCGCCGTCGACCCTCCGTCGTCAGATGTCACCGACGACGATAGCTTCCTTGGAGCAGTCACTACGTCCGACATCGTTTCCAAACAGCATACGACACCTAGCTGCAACTGATCATCGACCATCTTGAAGGTGGGCGTCCTACAATACCCCTGCATCTTGCTCGGGGGATGTCGTCGTACTGCTTCCGCAATGTGGTGCTTTAAAAGAATTCTACTTCGAGTACACGAACATACCTACTTGTCATACCGGCTGATTTAAGACACGAAATCCTCCTCGCCTGCCACGACGAACCAACTTGCGGTCATCTTAGCTTTACACACACCCTAAACCGAGTCCGGCAGAACTATTACTAGCCACATCGTTCTCCGACCGTTAAACGTTACGTAAAGACTTGCAAGCGGCGAAAAAAAAACCCGTGCTCAATCCACCCGGTATGTTGAAATCTATTAAGCCACCCCTCACACCCTTCGAGCAAGTGGACATGAACCTTTTAGGCCCATTTCCTTTATCCTCAAACGGACACAAATGGATCGTTCTCGCCGCAGAGTACTTAACACGCTACTCTGAAACGAAGGCCCTTGCCCGAGGTTGTACTGCCAGCGAAGAGTTGCTCGATTCTTTATGAACGAAATTGAGCTTAGACATGGTGCACCGTCGGTCATCATTCAGTTCAGTTCAGTTCAGTCGTTCAGTCGTGTCCGACTCTTTGTGACCCTATGGACCATGTCACGCCACGCTTTCCGGTTTCTCACTATCTTCCTAACATCACATAACTTCATCTGCAGTGCCTCGAGGATGCCATCTAACCATCGCGTTCGCTGCCTACCCCTTCTCCGGCGACCCTCAACCTTTCCCAACATCAAATCTTTCTCCAGCGACTCCTCTCTTCTCATCAGATGACCAAAGTAGCTTAGCTTTAACTTTAGAATTTGACCCTCCAATGAGCAGTCAGAGTTTATGGTCGACAATATCGACTGATTTGATCTTCTGGCAGTCCAATGAACTCTCAAGAGTCTTCGCCACCACCACAATTCAAACGCGTCAATTCTTCGGCGGTCAACCTTTTTTACAGTCCAACTCTCGCATCTATACATCACAACTGGAAAGACCATAGCACAAGTTATACGGATCTTGGTTGGCAGACTAATGTCTCTGCTCTTTACTAGGCGGTCAAGGCTAACCATTGCTCACTTTCCCATAAGAAGGCGTCTCCTAATTTCATGGCTGCAGTCTCCTTCCGAGGTAATCTTGGAGCCCAAGGAAAGAAAATCTGTCACTGCTTCCACTTCTTGTCCCTTGATGCTCCAGGACTTGATAGGGCAAGACGCTATGATCTTTGTCTTTTTAATGTTCAGTTTAAGCCCAAACTTCTCACTCTCTTCTTGTACGCGCATCAGAAGTCTCTTGAGTTCCGCTTCACTTTCTGCAATTAAAGTGGTATCATCCGCATATCTAAGGTTGTTGATACGTTTTCCAGCAATCTTCACTCCAGCTGAAGACTCGTCCAGACCGGCCTTCCTCATGATGCACTCTGCATATAGGTTAAATATGCAGGGCGACAGTATGCAGCCTTGTCTCACTCCTTTTTCAATCGGCAACCAATCAGTAAGGCCATGCCCAGTTCTGACTGTGGCCTCTTGTCCTTCATACAGGTTCCTGAGGAGACAGATGAGGTGAATTGGAACTCCCATCTCTAGGAGAACTTGCCACAATATGCTGTGATCTACGCAGTGAAACGCTTTCGCATAATCAATAAAGCAGAAGTAGATGGGTTTCTGGAACTCTCTTGCTTTTTCCATGATCCAGCGAAGGTTGGCAATTTGGTCTCTAGTTCCTCTGCCGTTGCGAAATCCAGCTTGCACGTCCGGAAGCTCCCGATCCACATACTGCTGCAGCCTTCCTTGGAGGATTTTCAACATCACCTTGCTAGCATGCGAAATAAGCGCGATCGTGCGGTAGTTGGAACAATCTTTGGCACTGCCTTTCTTTGGAATGGGAATGTAAACTGACCTCCTCCAATCCTGTAGCCACTGCAGGGTTGTCCAAATCTTCTGACATAATGTATGCAGAATGTTAACAGCGTCATGGTTGAGGTTTTGAAGCAATTCAGCTGGAATGCCATCAATTCCGATAGCTTTTTTCTTAGCAAGGCTGGCTAAGGCCCATTCAACTTCACTCTTCAGGATGCCCGGCTCGAGATCAGTAATCACAACCGTCTTATGTTGGGTTTGCACATTCGGGTCCTTCTTGTACAGTTCTTCTGTGTATTCCTGCCACCTCTTCTTTATCTCTGAGGCTTCAGTGAGGTCCTTGCCTCGTTTGTCCTTTATCACGCCCAGCTTAGCACAGAAGCTTCCTTTGATATCTTTGATTGTCTTATACAGAGCTCTTGTGTTCCTTTGGCTGCTGTCCTCAACTGCTTGGCACTGTATGTTCAGGAAGGCATTCTTATCTCTCCTTGCTATTTTCTGAAAATCCGCATTGAGAACCTTGTATCTTTCTCTTTCCCCCATAGCTTTTGCCATCCTCCTTTCCTCAGCTATTTTAAAAGCCTCTTCAGATAACCAGTTTGCTTTCTTGCATTTCTTTTGCTTTGGAACTACCTTAGTAGCAACTTCTTGTATTATATCACGAACATCATTCCACATCTCTTCGGGCTCTCTGTCTTCTAGATCTAATTCTTGAAATCGACTCCTCACTTCCACAGCAGATTGTAATGGAATTTGATCCAGATCATACCTGAAAGGCCTTCTAGTTTTCTTCGTTTTCCTCAATCGAAGCTTAATTTTGGCAATAAGAAGCTGATGATTGGTGCCACAATCGGCCCCAGGCCTTGTTTTTACTGCTTGTAGAGCGCTTCTCCATCTCTGCCGGCAAAGAATATAATCGATCTGATTCCTGTACAGACCGTTCGGTGAAGTCCATGTGTACAGGCGCCCCTTGTGCTGTTGAAATGAGTATTCGCTAAGGTCAGGTTGTTTTCTTGACAAAACTCTACTAGCCTCTGCCCAGCTTCATTTGGCTCGCCAAGACCGAACTTGCTTATAATTCCGGATATTTCTTCACTCCCGACCTTAGCATTCCAGTCTCCTATGAGAAAAACGACGTCTGATGATGGGGTGTGGTCTAAAAGGCATTGTAGGTCCGCATAAAATCTCTCAACGTCAGCTTCTCCAGCAGTAGTGGTCGGTGCATAGACTTGGATAATTGTTATGTTGAAAGGGTAGCCTTGGATCCGAAGTGAAATCATTCGGTCGTTTTTGGGGTTGTACCCTAGCATTGTTTTGGTCATTCTTATGTTTACTACGAGAGCCACCCCATTCCTTCTCCTGGATTCGTGCCCACAATAAAAGACATAATGGTCGCCGGAATTGAATTCTCCCATTCCGGTCCACTTGAGCTCGCTGATACCCAAGATATCAATGTTCAATCTGTCCATTTCTCGCTTCACGACATCCAGTTTACCTTGGGTCATAGATCTTACATTCCATGTTGCTGTGTGATATATCTTTTTGCAACGTCGGACTTTCCGGTCTTTTCCCGACACATCCACAACTAAGCGTCCTTTTGGCTTTAGCCCAGCAGCTACATTCGTCCTCGAGCTACTAAGTGTCACCCTTTGTTCATCCCCAGTAACATGTGGGACGCCTTCCAACCTGGGTGGCTCATTTTTAGGTGCCCTATCATTAATGCTATTGTGACTGGCCATAGGGTTTTCTTAGCAGGAAATACTGGAGTGGGTTGCCATTACCTTCTCCAGTGAATCACATTTTGTCGGAACCCTCTGCCGTGACCTGTCTATCGTGGGTGGCCCTATATAGCAGAGCTCACGACTTCATCGAGTTTCGCAAGCCGCTCCGCCGCGACAATGCAGTGATCCATGAAGGGGCGATCATCATTACTGACCGAAGAAAGGAGTTTACAGCTCGGCTACTGCGGGACACTTTAACACTCAGCCATACCGAGCATTGCACAACAACAGCGTATCACAATAAAAAAATGGCCTAACGGAACGACTCAACAAAACGTTGGCGGACATGATCTCCGTGTACATCGACGTTGAACATAAAATGTGGGACGAGATCTTGCCGTATGTTACCTTCGCCTACAATACGGCACCGCAGGAAACCACGAAGTTCACGCCGTTCCGTCTCGTATATGGAAGGAAGGCCCTCACGATGTTGGACGCGATTTTCCCGTGCGGGGATGAAGCGGTCGAACCCGATGCTGCCCATTTCGCGTAACAGGCCGAGCAAGCCCGTCAGCTGGCCCGCTTGCAAATCAAGGAGTAGCATGCCACCGATGCTCGATCGACACTATAACTTTAGGCACGGGGAACTCCACTACGAACCAGGTTACCAAGGGTGGTTGCGGACCCCGTGCGCCACAAAGGCTTGTGCGAGAAACTTCTCCGCCGGTATTTCGGACGTTATAAAGTCCTGTGCTGCTTAAAAAGCGTTAATTACGAAGTTATTCCAGATGGAATTGTGACCGTCAGTGTTCGGCGTCAGCGGCCTGAAATTGTGAATGTGGTGCGCTTAAAGCCGCACTTTTCGCGTGACTGAGCGCTGTGTCAACGCCGCGTTTCATAACATTAAAATTGCTTGCAGTGATCCGCTGATCATGTCAGTTGCGTACGTCGCGCCACCTTTGTACAAATAGCGGAAATATTATAAACACAAATAAGAGCTCATTTAAAGCCTGCAATTACCGTGGCTTCTGGGGCGCAATGCTTTTCTCAGCACTACCTCCTGTAAGCAGAATTTTTAAAGTAAAAAAAATCGCAACATTTAACTAAATCAACATCTTTTTTGGATGGTCTCCCCTTTAGGTTGAATAATGTGATATTTTTTTATTCTTAATAGCCACAAATCGAGCCGTGAACACAGCCAGGAGGAAAGAATATGACAATGGTTACACTATGCAATTACATTCAGGGTAATCAATTGCTCTCTTCAGTGAGTGTATGTAATGTTCTACTGCATTCAGAGATACCTCTAAGCAGCAATCACCGTTTAACGCGCTGAGACACAACCAGTGAGCAAAGATAGCGTGACGGACGGAACCGAGGTATTTAGCTCTCGACTGTAGTTTTAATCCAAAAAAACTATTTTATTAATAATACATTTCAATTTGCGTAGTGCGGTGTATGCTCGCCCAAAGTAAAAGGCATTACTGACTTGCTTTTTGTTGCGTTTTATTTTAGTGACGTATCCGCACTTCCGTTGCTGGAGTTTTCGTATAACGGCAATACGCGTCTCGAAATGCTGCTTTGTCACTTTCCTTGCAGAGCGAGATGCGCTGAGATTAGTCTAGAATGGATTCAGCCAAGCGCAACTCTTGTTATATATTATTCCAGACTTTACCAGTGACCTTTCAGCTATACTTAAAGACAGCTTTTTTTTGGCTATGCAGCCTAAGCTACCGAGCTAAAACGCATCCGCCCATCGCGCAGCAGAATATAGTCGCTTCATAAATTTTGCGGATCGTGGTCTGGATTATTATACGATTACGGAAATTGGTTTCGTGTGTGAGGTTTAACATCCCGAAGCGACTCAGGCTATGAGAGATGCCGTATAGTGGCGGACTCCGGAAATTTCGACCACCTGGAGTTCTTTAACGTGCACTGAAATCGCTCAGCACCAGGGCGCCTTGCTTTTCTACTCCATCGAAGAGCGGCCGCCGAAGCCGGCTTTCGATCCCGCGTTCTTGGGAACCGTTGTCGAGCGCCGTAATCACTGCGGCACGTCGGTGGGGCGATTACGGAAATATTCCCGCCAATATTGCATCCTTATTGTACTACAACACAAGCCAGTACAGTATTGGTGTAGTGCATTTTGAAATCAGTGCAATACGCCTAGGAAACAGGATCGCTGCACTATCTGTCGAGAATCTCGTGAAGTGTAGGTGACGGTTAACTCAGCGCTTTATGTAGGCTTTCGAGGTGCGGTTGTTTCGGCAACGTAAGGAGCGCGTGATATTCATCACCGCGAATTTTAATTCACTTATACCTTAAGTAGTGTAAAGAAAGACATTTTTGTATCAATGGCGGCTCGGAAATTATAATTTCGAATAATGCTTGAACTAAAACCGAAACCGGAACTTAGGCCAGATATGCCAGAACTACGTGGTGTAGTAGCACCGTGACGAAAGCCCCGCCCCCGTAGCCTTGGCTGCATAGCCAGACAAAGTTGTCCAGGAGATATGTTTCTGCGCTAACTTCAAATTGAGCACTGCTGAATTCAACGGTAATTCGTAGTTGGTCGAACAGCGAGTGCCTTTGCTGCTGCCGCCACCGTCAAGTTAGTTTTTTTGCAGGCAAAAGTAATACAAATAAAGAGTTGTTATCAGTGCTACTATGTCTGTCGGATCATTTGCGTGCACTGCTTTGTCTTCGCCACGGGACTACATCATCTTCACCATTTCGATTCACGTTTAGTACAACATGACACTCAAAGAGGCCTTGCTCAACGCAATATAATTATTGTAAAACAATTCAGACAAAAATGTTTACTCTGCGAATCTTCCTTGATTGGCTAAAGGGCTTTGAGGCATTCGACCACAAAATTTTGATTTAAAAGCTTCATAAGTATGGAATTCGAGGCGTTCCATCACACCTTATGAGACTTAATTTTCGTTAAGATAACCGTTCATGAAATGCAATAGAAATCACTCGGGAAATCTTGTAATTAAAATTCGAATGCCCCAGGGTTTTATATCAGGTTCCAAACTATCCTTTTTGTTTATGAATAATAATAGGAAGCTAAACACTCACGTGGGATAACAATATTTGCGTATGACACTAGTTTACTTTTCATGCGTAAATGTGTACAACAGGTCAAAAAAGCAGTAAATCGCAAAACTATTTCACCGTTCTGTGTGGCCCCAGGACATTCTGTATACAGCTGAGTATACAGAAATGAAAGCTTATACTATTTGAACTAGTGAACAATTTCGTAATAAAACTTTTACGCTTTAATAAAGAATAGAACATATTGATCAAGTATGTACACAAAATGTTTTAGGTGTCTGTTTGGTGAATATTTCTACTTAACGTTCAATAACAACCACCTTTTTCCCGATCTTTCCCGATGTAGGTCGCATGAGCCGTATACCTCCTTCTATCTCTGTCTGGCTTAAGGACTTTGTATCGCACATATTTTTAAACTCTCGGCAACTTCATGCAATATTAGTCTGTGGTACCACGAGCAAAACTTTACGGCAAGCTGCTTGTAATGCAAAAGCGCATTCTACATAAATTTGAGAGTTGCTAGAATAAGTGACCTGTAAACCCAGCCACTATTCCTAAGGTATGAATTATTACCGCCAGCAAAGTGGTTTACTTATTTTGAAGCGAAAGTTTCATTGGCTGGTGTTCCTCTTCAAACAAATTGTCTTGTGTGACAAGAACGTGTTTTGCAGTGACTCATACATAAATACATACATACTACCGCTTCGGTGGTGGATGACGCCATACAACAAATACAAATGCTGTGGCAGCCTATCCCTCGATGCAATTAAGTGGCGGTGACCTACCTGTCCCAGCCCCGTAGGGCCACGATCAGCCAAAATTTACCAAGTTACTAGGCCGCGAGGCGCACAACAACGCCACGGCCGAAAATATTCACGATGCAAAAAAATGGCGATGCCATTGCCGAAGTACGAGTTGTCGCGTGCGACGAATAAGGTTGCGTCGGGTACAAATTTTGATGCGAAAGCTTCATTGTCTGGTGTTCCTCTTCAAGCATATAGTTTATCTCGTGAGACACAAAACTGATGCAAATTGCCGATGCAAGTGATTTACTCTGGGTACAAAAAAATATAGCATCAGATTATATCTCTCGAAACCTTCCACATAAAAGTCCCACTTCAGTGGTGCAGCGGTTAGGGCTCTCTACTATACTGTGCCGAAGGGTGCGGGATCGAATCTCAGCTGCGGCAGCCGCTTTCGGAGGAGGCAAGAAGCGAGGCTCCCGTTTACTGTGTTAAGTGGAAATCGCACCGAGGACGAAGACGAGAAGTGGACAGGTTCTTTTTCTCTCACAACTATGTCGAACTAACTGGCCTAAAACACTCCCCTATTGAACCATTTACTGTGCGAAGTCAGTGCACGGTAAATAAATCCATGTGGTTTAAATTTCCTGAGCCCTCCACTACCGGCATATCTCATACCCTGAGTCACTTTGGGACGTTAAACCCCGCAAAACCAAGCGAAACCTTGCACATTAAACGTGCAAAGTCAGAATCAAGTTTTGAAAAAGAATCTCGATTTTTAAGTAGTAAAGTTATTTATCCTTAATGAACATGGCATCGATCTTACATTACAAGTTAACTCCTTCAAAATTGTGTATAGAGCCTTCCCAATGATCACAGACGATATTTCTTGCAAATGAGTACACCCATGCGAATAGAAGCCAGCGGTCTTCGTTTTTTTCCTAATTTTTTTTTACGGTTTCTGTCGGTATACTTTGCCTGTAAAATAGTGATTATTCGTATTGCTTTTATTTTCTTTTTTTTTTCAACGTTGCTCAGTGACATAATTTTGTGTCTGTTTGGTATTCAACGTAAAAGTGGGGCTAGTCTGCACACTGTATATTTGCATTCATTTGAGGTTATATATATTTTCTATACAGGAGTTCTATACAGATCTCTACAGTAGCCAAAGTAGTCAGGACCGTAATGAGATGGGCGGTAGGGAAAAACAGTCAGACGTTCCACCAGTGACGAAGGATGAGGTCAAGAAAGCATTAGAAACTATGAAAAGGGGGAATCAGCTGGAGAGGATCAGTTAACTACAGATTTGCTGAAGGACGGGGGGGATATTGTGCTAGAAAAACTGGCCACCCTGTATACGCAGTGCCTGGTGTCATCGACGGTACCGGAAGCATGGAAGAATGCAAACATTATCCTCATTCACAAGAAAGGGGACTCTACGGACCTTAAAAATTACAGACCAATCAGCTTACTGTCTGTTACGTATAAGGTATTTACTAAGGTAATCGCTAATAGAATCAGGACAACCTTAGACTGCAATCAAGCAAAGGATCAAGCAGGGTTTCGGAAACGGTACTCTACTATCGATCATATCCATACCATCAATCAGGGGATAGAAAAATGCTCGGAATATAACCAGCCCTTATACATAGCATTCATTGATTACGAAAAAGCATTTGACTCAGTTCAAACCTCGGCGGTGATGCAGGCATTGCGAAATCAGGGGGTAGACGAGCCGTACGTGAAAGTGCTGGAAGATATATATAGTGGCTGCACAGCAACCATAGTTCTACATAAAGAAAGCAACAAAATTCCCATAAAGAAAGGTGTTAGGCAAGGAGACACAATCTCCCCAGTACTATTCACAGCTTGTTTAGAGGAAGTATTCAGAGACTTGGAATGAGAGCAGTTAGGGATAAGGGTAGATGGAGAATACCTCAGTAATCTGCGATTTGCTGATGACATTGCCTTGCTAAGCAACTCGGGAGATGAACTGCAAATAATGATTGATGACCTAGACAGGAAAAGTAGAAAGGTAGGCTTGAAAATCAATATGCAGAAGACTAAGGTAATGTTCAACAGCCTCGGGAAGGAACAGGAGTTTACATTAGGTAGCGAAATACTGGAAGTAGTAGGCGAATATATCTACTTAGGACAGGTAGTAACCGCAGATCCGGATCATGAAAAGGAAATAACAAGAAGAATAAGATTGGGATGGAGCGCATTTGGCAAGCACTCGCAGATTATGACTAGCAGCTTACCGGTATCGCTCAAGAGGAAAGTATACAACAGTTGCATCTTGCCTGTACTCACCTATGGGGCTGAAACGTGGAGGCTAACCAAGAGAGTTCTACTTAAGTTGAGGACAACCCAGAGGGCTATGGAACGAAAAATGGTAGGGGTAACATTAAGAGATAGAAAGCGTGCAGAGTGGGTCAGAGAAATAACTCAAGTTAACGACATTCTAGTGGAAATTAAGAAGAAGAAATGGACATGGGCAGGACATGTAGTGCGAAGAGAGGATAACCGATGGTCGCTGAGGGTAACAAACTGGATTCCAAGGGAAGGAAAGCGTAGCAGGGGGCGGCAGAAAGTTAGGTGGGCGGATGAGATTAAGAAGTTCGCAGGGGTCAAATGGATGCAGCTAGCACAGAACCGGGTTAAGTGGAGAGATATGGGAGAGGCCTTCGCCCTGCAGTGGGTATAATCAGGCTGATGATGATGATGATGCTATTTTTTATGTCGGTATGTAACTTGTTAACACCATTGAAGGCTAGCAAAATCTGTTTTAGGTAACGACGGGGTCGGCCGGCGAGACATTAGCTTTGTGTTTCGCATCATTTTACTGTGTAAATGCTGAATGATCCGGTGCTCTATCTGCGATGTTCGCCATTCAATACGTTTATTGAAGATGGAGAGCAATTTCGTTTTTAGAACGCGTTGAAACCTCTGTATGATGAACCCTGAATTATGAAACAGATCGTCATTGCCGAGCGAGCGCTCCTTGTTTAAATACAATGATCTTTGTTCCGATAAATATTTTTCTCATACCAATAAACATCGCTGGAAGGGGCCCAGATAAGCGACACGCAACAAAAATTCGCTCCAGGCACTGGGCAGCAGAGCTACCGCATCAGATTTACATAGACACACCAGGCACCAAATCCATCATCTATGCTGGCGATCTCTACAGCGCACGCAGGAAATGTCACACAGCTTTCTTCAAGAGCGCCGGCGACTCCTACATTGAGGCTGGCTGCCTTCGTATCTGTTTACCGGTACATAACCATTGGGACATAACTAATTAGCACAACAGCGTTATCCTGTATCTCGCAACGTGACCGACGTCCAGCTATACGCAGGCTCCACGCTGTGCAGTGTTTCCCCGAGTGAGGATGCCATACAGGCGAAACATTTAACATCGAGGAACATATATCAAGGACGAGGCTGGCCAATGGAAACGCGCCAGTGTTAAGAGTTTTCAATGAAGAAAAAGAAAGATTATGATAAACAGCATTCATTACAGTGCTTTACACATGTATCTCAACCAGAGCCCGGACACCAGAACCACTGTCTTAAGCTTCCGCAAAAACGTCGAGGACATGCGTAACCTAATATTCCTGACTAGCCGTAGACCAAGCAAGCTCTAGAACAACGTGCTGACGCCATTATTGCCAGTGAGCCCTCACTAACGTAGGAAATTAAACCGCGCGAGTAGAGCGAGAAGAGCAGTGGCATCAAGATTTTGTCATCCGCTCAATCGCTTGCTTTCACCAGGGGACCTGTTGCCACACCCGGGCCAGGCGGAGGCAGAGATACATTGAGACGCAGTGTTCGTTCTGCGGACGGAATCAATTATTTGATACATTGCGTGCAAGAGCATTTACAACACAACGCCTTCTGAAAGCTTACGGGCGTACGGGGCTTATGCATAGCAACACCGATTACATGTATCTGATCTTAAGAGAGCGTTGTTTCAACGAATGAAAGATGATAACCATCAATGCAATCACGAAAGGCTACGGGGACAATTTCTGATTGCATTCAATTAGAATTTTGATTAAAAAAGTTAAGAGCGTAGTAATATTATTACTGATATATACTTATTTAGAATGTGGAAGAAACAATCATGTGCCATCAATTCGATCTGGGGCCATGAGCTTCGTATTTTGCTTATCGAGTTCTGCTAACCAAGCTATGGCGTCGCAAAAGCTGGTGGGGGAGGGCGGGAAGGGGGGGAGGGGGGGGTGTTTCAGTGTTTTTAAACATACTGTAAATAGTTTCGCGGTGCCTCCCTCGCGCATAGCAGCGGACGTAGAATGATGTAGCAATTGTACGGACTGACACGTGGATCGGGACACTTGAACGCTCGTCCCTTAGATTGTGTGAGATGTCAACTCAAATTCTTCGTACTTTCCGCCCCCTGCTTGATTCAAAGTCGCATATTTTATGTACCTGCTCACTCAAGGTGAGACAGTACATATGTGAAGAGTACAATAGTAACACAAATAAAAAAAATAACGACAACAAATCAATACAGATCAGATCAAATGAGTTCGAAGTAGGCGTTTAGTAATTTTTTTCTTTTTTTTTTACACAATGCTTGCAACAAACGCCGACAGTGATGATTTCAACACTTGGACATCTGTAAGGCGATTGCATTCTTCGACAGTTCGCGGAAAAAACAAGTACTTAAAACAGTTGTTACGTGCACTAAATGGGAATATGGCATGGCTTTGCCTCTGCCTAGTAGCATAACCAGAAGAACAAACTAGTATTTCCGCGAGATCTACGTTATAGTGTCTGTTTTTAAGCTGAAAGAGGAATTTAAGCGTGACACCCGGTTTCTCTGCGTTAATGGTAGCAAGTTTGCTTTTTTTAAGAGCTCTGTTACTGAAGTACGTTCAAAACTATTATAAATGAAGCCAGCTGCTCTTCTTTGCACTATTTCTATCTTGTTAATGCTTGTTTTAGTGAAAGGGTTCCGAATTTCACATGCGTAGTCTAGTATTGGCAGAATTATGGTTTTATATCCGAGTACGCGGACAGCAAGAGTAGAAAGTTTCAAAGCTCTCCACAGGAAGAACAACTTGAAATTAGCAATAGCTACTACATATTCAAGGTGCTTAGTCCAGTTGAAGTTATTAGTGATTCAGAGTCCGAGATACTTATACTATTCTATTCATATATGTGGCGCAAACAAACACAAACACAAGAGAAGATACACAACACACGCGCACACTACCAACTGTAATAAAAATCTGAAAACACTTCCTCTTCACCACTCCTCCTCTTCTACACTCAGGCACGTCTCATCTTCCTCTTCTTTGCCAAAGGGATAATGGCACTCTCTTCCTCGCAGACCATAACATCGTCCAAACATGGCAGTCACCAATCTCATCTTCCTCTTCTTCTCTTCTTCCTCTTCTTTACGAAGGGGATAGTGGCACTTTCTTCCTCTCAGACCATAAACAGCGTCCAACAGCGTCCCCTTGGTAAAGAAGAGGAAGAAGAGAAGAAGAGGAAGATGAGATTGGTCACTGCCATGTTTGCACAATGTTATGGTCTGCGAGGAAGAGAGTGCCATTATCCCTTTGGCAAAGAGGAAGAAGATGAGACGTGCCTGAGTTTAGAAGAGGAGGAGTGGTGAAGAGGAAGTGTTTTCAGATTTTTATTGCAGTTGGTAGTGTGCGCGTGTGTTGTGTATCTTCTCTTGTGTTTGTGTTTGTTTGCGCCACATATCTGAATACGATGCAGCACCAACTAGCCCCTCAAGCCGTTATTTTGAGAATACTTATACTATGATACTTCAGAAAAACATATATTGTTAACCGCGTAAGGAAACTTTAGTTTATGCTTGTTGTGTGCAATAGACATGAAAACAGTTTTGTCAAAATTATTCTCCATCTACCCTGCTTCACACCATTCTACAATTTTTTGAAGATCATCATTTAAGATATTGTGCTCAGTTGTGTCGTCTATTTCGGAATGCAATACACAGGCATCAGAATATAGCTTAACCTTAGCCGGAACCCCTTGCGTAACATCATTGATAAATAAAAGGAAGAGAAGCGGTCCGAAAACCGAGCCCTGGGGAACGCCAGAGTCTGTTCAAAGTCTTTTAGAGTATTGGTCCTTAAAAACAACAAATTTTTCTCTTTGTTCAATGTATGCTGTAAGCCAGTTCATCAGCCGCGATTTTTTCAGTATCGCGCCCAATTTGTGAAGGAGTTTTTTGTTCGAGACCTTATCGAAAGCTTTTGAAAAGCCCATAACAATTGAATCTATTTGCTTCAACTTGTTAATTGATTTCACGAAATAATGCACAGTTAGAGTTAATTGTGTAGCTGTAGAGAATCCTTTTTTAAAGCTGTGTTGATGCTCTGTTAATATATATTATTTAAACAAAAATTTTACGATAGGATTATGTATTATATGTTTCAAAAGTTTACATACTGCGGATGTTAATGAAATTGAATGGTAGGTTTGAACGCAGTGCTTTTGTCCTATTTTAAGCAGTGGCTTCACTCTGCCAATTCTCCAGTCACTCGGAACTTGTCCCTCGCACAATGATCTAGTGAAAATAACGTGAAAGTACTTTCCTGTCTATTCAGCATACCGCTTTAAAAACGCGTTTGGAATGTTGTCCGGGCCTGAAGAATTTTTAACGTTAAGATTTAAAAGCATGTTTAGTATGCCTAGTTGACAACTGAAAATCGAGAATAGGTGGCACAGGCAATTCAAAATATGGCATTACACTATTATTCTTGCTAAATACGGATTTGAAGTGTTAGTTGAACGCATCAACATAAAATAGATCGCATTCGGTTGGAGATATAGAACGCCAAAAGCCCTTTGGAGCTGTGGTCATAAATCTTGATAGCGATTCACTGAAGTAACATTGTTTATCGATATCTACTTGAAATCTAAGCTGTAAGGAAAGGGCGTCGATCCTTACTTGGAGTGACTAATATCTATAGATTTTTAATTGTTTCTTGAGACGTTTTAATTTCCTTTGAAGACTCAAAGCATCACGAGAAATCCAAGAGTTATTACGGCGTTTCTTTGTGTGTATATATATATATATATATATATATATATATATATATATATATATATATATATATATATATATATATATATATATATATATATATATATATATATATGGATCTATTCCTCAAACGCCCGTGTATAGGGATTGGACATGAGGTGTTTTTCATATGTATATACTGAATCTGGGTATTGACACCGACTCAATGTCGCGTTCCGCAAGATTTTATATCAGTTGCGTTTGCCTTTCGTTAAGCTTAACAAGCTCCATGTGTGCGATCAAGCCTGTGGAACCAGAGGATTGTAGAGTCTTCAATGTAAAAATGTTGATGCAGCGATTTATATTTCCTTTTAGAGCGCTAAAGTTTTCTTTGAAGCATTGGTTTGAACCTCTTCTTTATGTTAGCTCAATAAAACATTTTGCAGGGCTTGTTGGTTTAACATCTTATGAAAATATGGGAATAGACCCGGTTCTAGGATGATACTTTCTTTTAAATAAAACCTTTGGATGAGCTTAACGATGGTGAAACTTTGATCGAAGAGTTTAAATATACTTCCAGGAGCCTCTTAGTGAATGTCTAATCTACATAAAAAAAAATCAGAACGACACCCATTAGATCCACTCACCTTCCAAACCTGTTCACAGCTGGAATCGCAATTTACTTTTTCAGCCCAGGATGTGCTTCCCAGTGTCAACGCAAGAATTATTGCCGTCCATATGTTGCATACAGATTGCAGTGTCATTATTCGCTTTACCTTGCTGCTCGAACACCCATTTATGCCCATGCTCGCTTTTTATTTTCTCCCTCCCAACCTGTGTTTTTCTTGCAGGTATCACTTAAATCTCAACGTATGTTAGGAATTTGCCCCTTGTAGGGCACATTTTCTTCGAATTCAGTTTATTACGCAGTTTTTTGTTCTCATATCACGGGCGCACCAAAAAGCCTTTTCTGTAATGATTTAGTTGAGCTTGTTTTGCGAATTTGCCTTCTCCTGGAATCATGAAGTATCCTCGAAATACCTAAACGCATTTGATTATAGAACGTTGCCCTTTTTTTTTCTTGCTGCGTCTGGCATTGCAGTATTGCAGTCTGGCTTTAGGCCCACAAGACGACGTCCTTGTAGGCGCATTTCAAGATATATTTTCTCCTTGCAGGAATAACTACCACATGGCTCGAATAAATTTATTTCACAACTGCTGCACAAAAATAAACAACCATCATAACATCGTTCTTTAGATTATTGCAGTCTTCGCAGAAATCTGTTTTAAGTTGGCACGACAGAGTTTCGCGAACTCTTTCGCGAAATTTAGTTGACACATTCCATAGCTCCCACGGACAAGAATTCGGCTGCCATAAATAAACTATACCTGTATTCTTAAAAACGCACACTGTATGTGACCGAACATAAATCATGGATTACGTACATAGTGTAGTTGAAGAAAACGCTCTGCAATTATCCACAAAAAAATCACGGGATGTAGGCGTGGCTTGCACCAAATGATTGAGCGAAAGCATTGAGTGTCGCATTAATATCCTATTTAACACCCGGGTTCTCAATCCGCGAGCTTTCATCATTTTTCTTTCAGTTAGGTTTTAGAGAAAGAAAGCAGCCTTTTTTGGGTAGACATCCAGGAATCCCGGAATGGTGGACACCTGCACATAAGCAGGTCAAAGTCATGTTTTCGTACTGTTTTCTTGCAACTGACCTCTTCTGGCCTACGTCACGAATGACGTATTGGAGGAGGAGCTGAGGGGGCGGCCGCCACGTGGCTAATGCATTGTAGCCAAAACATTCCGCTGCTGGCTGCGTGGTCGTCGAAAGTGAAGTGGAACTCAAGAAACTACTGACGCGCGTGCAAGAAGAGACTGAGACGTTCGGGCTTAAACTGAACATTAAAAAGACAGATCATGGTGTCTCGCCCTACCAAGTCCTGGAACATTCAAGGACAAGAACTGTAAGTCGTGACAGATTTTCTCTTTTTGGGCTCCAAGGTTACTCCGGAAGGTGAGTGCAGCCATGAAATGAGGAGACGCCTCCTTTTGGGAAAAAGAGCCATGGATAGCCTTGACCGCCTAATACAGAGCAGAGACATCTGACTGCCAACCAAGATCCGTATAACTCGTGCTATGGCCTTTTCATGTATGAATGCGAGAATTGGACTGTGAAAAAGGTTGACCGCCGAAGAATTGACGCGTTTGAATTGTGGTGCTGGCGAAGACTTTTGAGAGTTCCTTGGACTGCCAGAAGATCAAATCAGTCGATATTGTCGACCATAAACTCTGAACGCACATTGGAGGGTCAAATTCTAAAGTTAAAGCTCAGCTACTTTGGTCATCTGATGAGAAGAGAGGAGTCGCTGGAGAAAGATTTGATGTTGGGAAAGGTTGAGGGTCGCCGGAGAAGGGGTAGGCAGCGAACGCGATGGTTAGATGGCATCCTCGGGGCGCTGCAGACGAAGCTATGTGATGTTAGGAATACAGTGGGAGACCGGAAAGCATGGCTTGATATGGGTCATAGTGTCACGAACAGTCGGACACGACTGAACGACTGAACTGAACTGAACTAGGAACAATTCGCTTTGTTTTTCTCAATACCGCCAAGCTCTCGCGTGGTGTGATGCAATATTTGATCGATGTTGGCCAACCGCATGTGTTTCTTCTATTCTGGACGGGACCCAAATGTGTTTTTCAGCTCTGCAATGAGCAAAGCGAAAAACGTCATGCGCTGGCAGGCATCGATATTGCTCTTGACAGTAAACATATTTTTCTTGTATGCTCGTGCGTTCCCATAATTATGGGAAAACGAAAAAGCACTTATTATTTTGCTTTATTACCCGTCCCTACGAATTGCGCTGAATGCTGACTGATCGCGCTATAAAAGGCCCGGACGGCATCCCATCAATGGCAGCGCTTTTAGAAATTCTTGCTCGGCATTGAATTTATTTCAGTTCAGCAGGCCTTCGCGAAGGAGTTAGCTTTCTAACAAGACTGCTCCCAAGGTCATGTCACCGGAGTGATCGCATAAGTATAACCGCAGCCTTAGACGGAACTGTTATATAGCGCGTTCAAAGGCTATCGTTTCCCAAGCGAAAAGTGGTTTTGTTTTATTCATTTCATTTCACTTATTAATATTCATGCCTGGCGTGAATATTATTCTTTAACACAGTTTCAGTGACTGAATTACACGACTATAGGCGTAAATATTTTCCTTTGTCTGGCCGTACATAACACAAACTCATATTGTCTGTATTGGAGAGGGAAATCATCCAGGAAAGCACGAAGTTAAAAAAGAATAAAGACGGCTTAGCTCTGCTGTGCGTGGATATACGTAGCGAAAAGCAGTGACTACCATGTGATCAGAAGTAATTTCTCCAGTCTTCTGCGCCATTCGCCAGCAGCCAAATCCTCCTTGGCTTCCATGTCGAGCGAGTCTTAGTTCACCGGCGTTCTATAATTCGTTTACAGGAAAGGAAGGCGCAGCATCTGTCACTCGCGGAAGACAAGAAGCGCCACCCGGCGTCATCGGAGCGCACTCTTTCCCGACTGGTCCTCATAAATGACTGCAGATGGGTGACGCCGCATATTTGACATCACCCTAATTGAGTGACTTAACTATTGTAGTCTTTGGGACTTTGAAATAGTGAGTGAGTGAGTGAAAAACTTTATTAAGTATATTTAAGGGAGGGGGATGTGTAGGTGGGGTCCCTAGTCCGGGACTCCAGCGGCTGCCGCTGCTACCCGCGCACGTGTCACGATGGCCCGTTGGGCCTCTAGTCCAGAGCTGGATAGGGCAGCCTCCCACCCCTCAATTGTTGGCACTGCATTCGGATCATCTGAAGGATTGTGTGGGCAGGTCCACACCATGTGGTGCAGGCCTGCCTTTTCCCCGCAATATTTGCATTTGGGGTCACAGAACCCGGGGTGTATTGTGTTTAAACGGGCTGGTGTGTTATAGGTACCTGTCTGTAGGCGTCGCCATCTAACTTCCTCCGCTTTGGAGAGCCCCTTGGCTGGGGGTGGATATTTTCTGCGAGAGAGTCTGCAGTGCTGTAACCTCTCCGCATACGTCGCCAGAGGGCCGGGATAGGGCGGTGTGGAGGATGGAGGGGTCGAGTGCCGGGGGAGGAGAGCTCGGGCAGCGGCATAGGCGCACTCGTTCCCTTCCACGCCTTGATGTCCCGGTGTCCAGACGAGGCATTTGTCTTGTTCGGGGTGTCCATAATTGTTGAATATTCTGGCAGCCTGGGGACATATTCGCCCTTTGATGTAGTTGCGGTAGGCAGCCATAGAGTCTGTTATTATATAGGCGCAGGTGGTATGCGTGGCGGCTAAAGCAATGGCCACCTCCTCCGCCATTTCTATATTGTCATCGCAGATGGTGAGGGCATCAACCAGTTGTTGTTGGTGAATCACAACCGCTACCGTGTACTCCGCTTCTGACTTTGCTGCGTCTACGTAGTAGGATTCAGCGCCCGTCCCGTACTTTTCCTGGATGTATTTGGCCCGCGCCTTGCGGCGCCCTTGGTGGAACAGAGGATGCATATTGCGGGGTAGGGGATTGGCTATGAACGAGTCTGACCACCCGGGCTTTCAAATAGAGGCTTTACAAAAGTTAGCGCCATCTAGTGAAAGACAATTTTGGCGCGCAGTGGCACAAGCAAGCGGGAGGCTTGTTCGCGCCGCATTGTGAGGTGAAGTGTGAGAGCGGACGCTGTGCGGACGTGTTCCGCATGAGCTCCCGCCTTGAGACCGATTTTCGGCGGAACGCGCTGTGCCTTGGACTTGCTTTTTGTGGGATCGTCTGCAGGCAGTTGCCCTGTACCTGTGGACACCATATTTTGGCAAGTGTTCCCCCTTTAAGGTTTTTTTTCACGATTTGTACTCGACCACGGTGCGGCAAATCAGGCCTAATCATTAGGCCGAGCCGACGCCTGCGGCACCGGGCTCCGGGGCTGTCAGTTGTGGTTGTGGGCCTTTGCGAGGCTGAAGACAATGGAGTACTCCGTTGAGGGAGAATCTATAACACCCGAAGAGTCCGAGGCGGGAGAATGGACCTGGGTTTTGAAGGCGCAAGATCGGTTCAAGAAGTCTGTGTACGGGGATCACTCCGAGAGTAGGCCTACCGAGAAACAGGCGGGCAGCGACGGGCGCCAGACGCACGGAGCAGCCCAAGTCAAGCGGGCGAAAGCGCCGGTGTGGAAGAAACGGGGACTTTTTCCGAAGATGCCAGCCAAGGATTTCGAGGTTGTATGCCGGTCCAAAAATTGGGACTTGAGTATAGTGACGCCGAGGGAGCTCGGATGTGCCTTGAGAGCGGCAGCGGAGCTGACGAACGCGACTGCTGTGGAAGAAGACCTGGTGCGGGTCAATGAGACAAACAACACGATGACGGTGAGCACGCCATGTATGAATCGTAGTGGGACATATGCGAATGTAAAGACGCTCAAGCTGGGCGGTCGTGACCTTGAGGTTTCGGCGTACGTGGAGGCGCCGGAGAACTCTGTGCGCAGCGTAATTTACAATGCGTACAACGGATGCCCATTGGCAGAAGTTCGCGCAGGATTTTTGAAGAAGAACGAAGACTTGAACATTTTGGATGCCAGACCTTCGGGCAAGTCAAAGGTGATTCAGATCACTTTCGGCGGGAAGCGCGTTCCCCGGCAAGTTATTTATTGGAACTGTCTGTACGCTGTGATCCCGTATAGAGAGTTAGTCGAGACCTGCTATAACTGCAGACGAGTGGGACATCGGGCGGACGTTTGCTATCGTCCGAAGACTAATCTGTGTCGCCGTTGCGGGAAGGAACATCCTGCACCACCGGACGGAGAGTCGCTGACCTGCACGCCGGACGGCATCGTGTGCAATGGGGCGCACAGCACGGGAAGCCGCAACTGCAAGTTTCGTCTAGCCCGTCAGCAGCTGACGGGTCTGCAGCACAGCAACGAGGACAAGAGCCAAATTGGCAAGGAAGAGCGGCGTTCGCAGCACCGCACGAGGACAAGAGCCAAACTGGCAAGGAAGAGCGGCGTTCGAGGCCCAGGAAGCGGTCATCTAGCGGTGCGAGAGGCAATATCAAGAGAAGGGACCGGTCAGCTTCCGTCCCGTCACTGCCTGGACCCGAGCCTGGCAAAGGAGGAGGGCAAGGTTCCGGACACGGAAGAAGTCCAAGTGCCACAAGAAAAAAGATGAGCTGGCCAAACGCGAGCTCCCAAAATGAGACTGCTCGAGAGAAGGAGCTACAAAGGCAGGTGTTGCAGCAAGGCGAAACTATCAAAAAGATGGAAGCTAGGATGGCAGAGATGGAACGCGCGCTTATAACCGGCAGAGTAGAAAGGGTACAGACGCCGCTGGCCCAGGCCCCACAGAAAGCGGCGCAGGCGAACGCTTCTAGCGTGGACGATAACTGTACAGCTATGGAAGTGGAGAATCGGGGGACGGTGAAAAGGCCGCCACCGGCAGATGAGGGAGCTCATCCAAAGAGAATAGCAGAAACTTCGGCGGCGGACACGCCGCAGCCAGTAGTTAAAGTCACTAGTCTTAGGAGGGACATGCTTACCCTTGCGGAGAGAGTAGGAAAACTGGAAGAAAGACAGGATAGGTCGGAAGGTCGGGTCGACAAGATCGAAGCCAGACTAGGCAAGATTGAGGAGCGTCTTGACGCCTTCACCAATGACTTAAGGGGTTTCCAGACCCAAGTAATGGGCATGTTTAAACACCTAAATGCTATGCTAGAGGCTATATTGCCTCCCGTAGTCGGCCAGGAGCCGATGTTAGTGAACTTAGTGCCTCACCATGGCCCCTCGCCAGCAAATTGAGGCTTGGCAGTGGAATTGCAGGGGCTTCCGTCGCAAGCGGGGGAACCTGCAGTTAAACATACAAAATCTAGATAGTAAGCCAGATATTATAGCTTTGCAGGAGGCTAGCGGCTCGGTTAAATTACCGGGATTTAAGACATTTACACCACCAGAGATTGATCGAGGGGGCGTATCGAGCGTCTTTACGGCCATGCTAGTCCATCGTAACACCACAGTGATTCAGCATACCATAGATAGCAGCAGGGAGGACTACGTCCTGCTGGATATTTTACCCAAAAGAAAAGGCGATAAGAGTCTCTTTACTCTTAATGTATACTCTTCTCCAAAAGATAAGGGGGTGGGCTTGCCAGACCTCCTGATAAAGACGCAACGGCTAGCGGCTAGGTCCCAACTCATCGTGGTGGGGGATTTCAATGCGCCTCATCCGGAGTGGGGCTACATCCGAGCCAGCCCGAAGGGAAATAAGCTTTGGCGGGTTGCCCAGGACCTGCGATGGACGATCTTGAACAACCCGCTAGATCATACGAGGATAGGCAACAGCGTGAGCATAGACACCTCTCCAGACCTCACATTTGTGAATGGTATCAGGGATGCAAAGTGGGTAAACACGGGACAGCCACTGGGAAGTGATCACTATACGCTTTCCACGATATTTAGTGCTGCTAAGCACAAAGACAAGGTGAAAGGAACTCGAGTGACAGACTGGGACCGATTTCGGGAAGTCAGGAATGACACAGTGACCGGGGAAATCGAAGACTTAGGAGCCTGGGTTGAGACACTCAAGCAGGCCGTGAAGAGTACCACAAAAGAGGTTCCAGCGGAGGAGGAGGGCTCTACGGCTGACTCCAGATTGTTACACATGTGGGAAGCACATGCGAGTCTCCTTCGGAGGTGGAGGAAACAAAGGCATAATGGTGTGCTCCGTAGAAAGATTACCAAGTTAGAACGACAAATCGAAACGTACACATTGGAGTTGCAGTGCAAACAGTGGGGGCAGATTTGTGACTGGATGAATGGGCAATTCGGATGCAAAAAACATGGCAGTTGTTGAGGAACCTTTTAGCCCCGACGGCAACCAAATCTGCGTAGAAGGGGCAAATGGCTAGGTTAGTGCATCGGCATCAAGGCACGACTGGGGAGTTTTATACATGAACTCCGAAGACATTACATAAACGCAGAGGCGGGCGGTTGCTTGCCGGATTACTCGGGAGAGGAGAACCTTTAATTGGAGCAGTTGACGCGCCAGCTGGTGACACTAAAATTCAGATTAGGCGGGAAATGCACAAGGGCTTGTACATAAAACTTTTGCCCAAGAACAGGCATCCAATACATCACGAGGACCGCAGGAAGGCAAGAGCCAAAGCTTTACATGTTAAGTACGGGAAGTACAACGGGGCAGTCTATGTAGAGATCGCCGAGTATAGGGACAAGGACGCATTTGCAATTGCGGTGGTGGACGGGCGGGGACGCTTGATCGCCTCCGGATCAGTCAAAACCCGCTCCCCAGAAACTGCAGAGGAAGCGGCGATAGCACTAGCTATTACTAGTAGTAATGCTGACTTGATCTTCAGCGATTCCAAAACAGCCATCCGAAGTTTGGCGAGGGGCAGAATATGTCACAGTGGCGCGATTGCTGAATTGCTGGTATCCTTTCATGACATTACTAATCACTTCAAACTTTAGCGGAGGATTTACCCACCCCCGGACAAGCAATTGGTGAAGGCGCAGGAATGCGTCTGGCGACGATTGCAGACTAGATGTTTCTTCAACCCATACGTGTTGAGCAAAATCTACCCGGACACTCAGCCGGAGTGCAAATGGTGTCAGGAATTGGCAACCTATGACCACATATTATGGAGCTGTAGCATAGCACCGCCACCGGCGGATATTATGCGTTATCCTTCGCTCGAGCAGTGGGAGGCCGTGTTGGCCAGCTCAGACCCGGTCGTCCAGACCAGGGCCTTGGAGTGGGCCACCCAGGTCGCCGTCAGCCATGGGTTGATGGCCATCTAACACGGAATCATCCATACATGCTCTCTGACGAAAATAAATTTTTTTCATCCATCCATCTAGTGAAAGAGTCAGAAACTGTGCGCGGCGGCCATGTTTTGTTCAGTCCTCCTGCGCCTCCCATCGAGTACGCTGTCAACGTGCGCCTTCGTGGAACCCATGCTTGCACCGCAAGGTGCATTGGAATGATCACAAGCGATTGTTTCATTTTTTAACATCACAGCAGTCGCTGCTAGCACCAAGCTCTATTCAGAATGATGCCAGCATATTGCTGCGTACCCTTCTGCAGCTAGCGCACCGTCGTAGATGCGCACGGAAACAAGGTATACGCGTGTATGCGACCGCTCGTTTGCAATCCTAATTGGTTTTACAAGTGTCACTTGCATCATGTAAAGCATTACGGCATGTCCCTCTGACTGGGAGCTAGCTCACAGAACGTACTATCCCCTAAAACAGCAAGGTTGTTCTGCGTGCTATGGAGCCTTGTTAACTTGAAGGATAACCTTATGCTTCGATGGAGGACACGGGAGAGGGAGCATTGCATGTATACCAAACGCTTTAGTTCAAATAAGTTCTTTGAAATCTTTTGTACGTAGGTTGCATTTACAATTGTGTATTTGATTTAAGACAAGGGCATGATTACCGGAAAGCGTGGCGTGATATGGTCCATAGGCTCACGAAGAGTCGGACATGACTGAACTGAACTGATGATTACCGAAACTACTTTTCACAGTCGTACGAAATTGTAGCACTTGGTGCAGAGAGCAATACGGCTGTCTGTAGTGCGCCCGGGGTGCGTGTTTCACGCTGCAAAAGCGGCTGCCAAACCCGCGGCGTCTACTAAAGTAAGAGAAGATGACATCCCACTAGTGTGTTGTAACATGCTCGCGTCCAGCCCGTTTCGAAAGATGTTATCGCGTGATAATGCATGCGAAGTCCGGTCCGCATCCAGAGCGCGCAGGTCAGGATTGCATTCTGTGCCTTATACCTGCTAGTGCGGCCGATAAAATAACGCAGCTTGCTTTTCACTTTTGTGCGTTTTATCGAGTCGCACGATGGTTCGCTAATTCACAGGCACCTGAAATTCAGTTGATTTTGTAAATATGTCGATTTTTTGATAACAGACACTTGAAGCCTTAACCTGGTATTAAAGAGCTGTCATGGGAAGCTTCGAGGAACTCGGCTGGAACGAAAATAAATTTGAATAGTCAACTCACATTACTACTGCGAAGTGTCACTGCTTGGTGCAACTGGCTGCGTTCATAGTCAGATTTATATTATATAATACATTAGAGGGACACTTAAGCTCCGCCGTTAAGGGTATGAAGCGATAGCGTCTCTTTCTCTCACACACACGTTTTCTTTCTTCCCTTTTTGAATTTTTAGCTTTTATTTATTTTATATTTCGAATATTTGTTTCTTTATTTTCTTTAACGATTTATATTTACATACACCAATACTCAGGGTCAGCAACAACCACTTTTCCATTCTGAGCAATTTGACACCTTTGAACACATTCAATATTTCAATTCATCAGTTACCCATTCTAAAGCTTCTTCATTATCATCACCGAGTAGTGGTGTTTCTTTCTGAGCATTTTGTCACCTTTAAACCCCCAATTTCCATTTTTTTCCTTCTTTGTTGCTTTATTTCATCAATTGGTCAAATAATCACAATTATCTTATTATCTCATCATCGCCTATTGCACACCAATCAATCTTTAAGCAGATATTACCAAGACACATTTTTCTTTTTTTTACGCAGCCCCCGATTATTTCCTAGACCCATGCTAATAACTGCGTCGACGGCATAGGCAGGAAAGTGCTAAGCGCCATTCCGAGTTACGTCAAATTACGCACGATTCTTTCATCTCAAAGCAAATTGCATCCTCGCTCATTTCACCAACAAGTATCCCACTGGTAGCAGTGGGATGAGCGAAGGCGATGCGCAAACCAAGCAAACTCGCGATCGTCTCTCATAGTCGTTAAAGTAAATAGCAAGGGCACACAGACAAAAAAAAAATGAACATTACATTACTCTAGATACTGTACCTGGATACGGATGACGCTGCGCGGATCGACGAGGGGCCCATGCACGACTTGTAGAGCAGTTTGTAACCGCTGCTCCTCGGCTGTCAAAATACGCTTCCTGGCTTCGCTAACAGACACTGCCAGGGACAGAAGAGAGGTCCAACCACAGCACACTAGGCTACAATATGAAAAGCGCGGACAGAACGGTGGGCGCTGACGGACGGACATGAAGCGAACGGATGGACCGAACGAAATATGGCTGCCAGCGCCGGATCAGCGTACCACTCATGGTTGCCACACTTACTTTTGTAAACCCTCTATTGCGCACCAATCGCAGATACTCTCACTGGCGGGATCCCGCTATCCTCCTCGCGGTAGACATGCGGAATTATGAAGAGCGTTTCACGACCCGGGGCGTGGCACAGCGCTTCAGCGCTCTGCCGGAGATCCTAGGGATGGAGGCTTGATTTGCGGATGCAGACTACTATTTATTTATTTTAATGAGGAGGAGTTGCACATCTCTTAAGCGTTGCTAGGGAACGCCGGCAGAGCTTGACGACGGGGCTGCGCACCTGTCCTTGGCTGTGACGTCACGGCATATAGCATACGGCATACGCGAAGCTCGGCTCCTACCCTCGTAGTGAAGCTTTTCGCTTCAAAAGACAGTGCGTCCCCCAGAACGTATTACTAACGAAGCTCGAGCACGTGCTGCTGTTTTCGCTCACAACAACACACACTTCGTAGGACTCAGCACTTACTCTTGGGAACATTTTCAGGCAAAAGAAGGAATAGAAAATAATGCCTGTATTATGCCTGCATCGACCCGTTTTCCAGCATGCTTAAGTCCTATGAGTTTTGAGCGTTTAGTAAGACTTCAGGTCGTCCGCAACCTTCCATGCCAGCTCACAGCACAAAAATAATTGCACGCTTTCCGAGACTGTCATCTGTTTCAAGGAAAAAATTGCTAATGCGTACGTGTACTACGGAGTACTGCATATCATGCTGGATCTGAATATGGCTAACGCAGGATCTGAAGCAAAAAAGTGCATAAAAGCGGGTAGCTTCCCGCCGCTCCTTGCAGCAGGGAGACCGGGCTGAAAAGGACACTTTTGCCCACCAAGCTGGTTTTGTTTCGACGCGCCCCCGTCCTCATATGCCTCCCTGACGCCACAATGTTCGCAGGGCCGAATCATGTATAGTTCAAAGGGTTCAAATGCACCGGTCTTAGGAGGCCCTCCGGCCCTCGAAGGGTTGAAAACATTGACGAATTTCCTGGTCTGGTTAAAAAAAAAAGAAAAAAGCCACAACATTTTCTATGATTTTCCAGAACTGAAACGGAACTTATAAATTTCAGTCTCTAACATTTCAAAAAAGCTGCTATTCGCATCCTATTCTTGATCCCAAAAGCATCCTTAGTTCGGCAGGGGAAACACAAATCTTTACACTGGCCCAAAAACCCATAAACCGCAAGCGTTGAAGTGCAGGCTAGTGTTTATTCACGTGCTAAGAGAAAGGTGACATATTGTAGAAGAAGGGCATACACCAGGACACCTCTAACACTGCTTTTAATCCCAGCTGTTTTTACGTTTCTCAGTCTGCCAACATGGCGATCAGTTTCTCGCTCTCGAACCCACAAGTCTCAAACCTCGTCTTCATCCTGCTTGCAGATTCCCTCCGACTCTACAACACGCTCCGCAACCTGAGGTTAGACGGCTCCAAGCTGGAATTCCTTGGTTCATGTAGGGGCCCGCTATGTAATTGCGGCACCTAAGTTGTATTCTCGCAGCCTGTGACACCACTTATGATCACTATCTGCGGCTGGAGGATGGCGTTCAAGATGTCTCAAGAACTTCAGACCCGAAGTTCGTAGTGCTCGTCCAGCATCGGCTTCAGTTTCGCGTTGTGGTCCCCTTGGTGGTTGTAACTGTTTGACCTATCATAGTTATCATAGCTGATCTACTCATATGAGTTCAGGCTCAGTTTGTCAGGATACCGCGTGCTCTGTCTTTTTCTTGGTGACTCTGTGCCAACATAAAAACGCTGGCGTACCAGCAACAGTGCCTAGTACTGGAAATACACAGCCGCAGCTCGACGTTTTGACTTACGCCTTCGACAGCAGCACTGACGCACACAATCTGTCACAACAAAACACTCTGACAAAACACTGGCTTTCTATCGTATTCTTTTCCTGCACACTGGCCTTAGTTTCTTTCTGTCCTTGGGGTACTGTGGTCGGCCCTTTTTCATGCCGTTCGATGGTTCGTTGTCTTTCTGCATCTCTCTTGTGCACTGCATAAGTGTTTGTGGCATTGCCCGACCTCGTTTTTTCGTTTGTCCAATAACCCTGGAGACAATATTTTCGTTTGCCACCTCGGCCTCTTTCGCAAGCTCTACAAAAGCCGGCGTGTCTGCTAGGATCGTTGTCGAGGCGTCTTTTTCCGAACATTATTTTCAGAAGTTGCCCTTGTGAGTTCTTCAAGGTAGGCTCTCATGCTGCTGGCTTTCTTTGTATTGCGCATATTCATTGAATGCACATTCGTCTTTCTCTAATGTTTGCTTCTGGATTCTTTTAAATTCTCGCTCCAAGGGTATGTCATCAGGTACATGATCAAGATATTGTGCCCTTTCAGTCTTCTTCCAATGGCGGTCCTAAAACAATCTCTCTTGTACACAGCCCGGAATCTTCTGTCCGCCTTTGGATTCGCGTAATACTCAATGTTTTTACTCTGGGGGACCTCAACTTGGATGTCCTTGATTGCAATTACTCTCGCGTAAAGGCGTTTCCCGCAGTAAGGCAGGCGCTCCTCGGTGATTGTTGGCATCACTCTGGGCCCACTTATCAGCACTCCTACTATTGAATTTCTGCGATGCCTCGTTGCATTGTGCTTCCTCCGTTGATGCTTTTGGGGTTGGCTCGAATAAATGAAAATCGGACATTGGCGTGACAACGGTGGCACTTGCCTCTATTTAATCTCAATGTCGGCGCCGGTGGTTCCCGGTAAACTTGCGTTCCCAGACGAAGCAGCTGCTGCAGGGAGCTCATCTGAGGCCTTCGGAAAACAACGGCTGTCGGCAGAGGGAGTAGACGCCTCAAAACCCTCGATGATGGCGGCTGAGGAGCCTCCTTGTCCGCGAGGCAGTCTCCTCGTACTCCTGTACAGCTGGGACGTCTTATGCATAACCGTCGGCTTTGAAGGCATCCATTTTCGCATTCAGCACGCGCAGATCATCGTTGCAGGTTTTTAGCAGGGCGTGAATGAGCTTGAATTCAAGAATAGTCCGTTCGTTTCATTTGAGTAGCTTACTTGCTTCATGGCACAGCTGGGTCTGAAATTCTCGCTGAATGATGCGCATCCTTTTTATGCGTTCTATGATGTCTCGATGCCGCCCTCTTCTCTCTGTCCGGTGGGGTTCGATGGCGGAGCTCCTGGTATCTTGTGGAGGATCGTTGGAGTTCCTTTCACAAACTCCAGGAAGGATCGCTGGAGGAGCTCACATTACCTCCCGGGTTTCGGCACCATAAATAGTGTAGAAGGCCATACACCAGGACGCCTCTAACATTGCTTTTATTCTTGGCTGTCCTTACGTTTGTCAATCTGCCAACATAGCGATCAGTCTCTCTCGCACCCGCAAATCCCAAACCTCGTCTTTGTACTCTTCGTTTTGCTTGCAAGTTCCCTCCGAATCTGCAACATGACAGGCATGCAACAGGAAGAAGGGAATAGAATGAACGGATGCACGTCGCACCACGAACGCCAATCGTGCAGCACCAACCGTGCAGGTAAAACAGGTCAGATGGCTCTCGATGGGTGGGCCGCGCCACAATCCGACGCCTCAATTCTTAGAGCGTGCGACCATGGCGAGGCGCCGGTGTTTCGAAACACTATTTGAAAAAGGAAATGCAAACCAACATTAGTTTTCTGGGACCTGCGCCTTCACGAAACCCAATGGGAGGCAACAACCGAATGCATTTCAACAGACGTCCAGAAAAAATACAGAAAAAACGACCAGCGATAAACGAGTTGAGCATGAAAGTTCTCCAAGCGGGCCGGGTCAGATGCGTTCAGTTCGCACAAAAACACCTCTTCCCCATTCAGAGATCTCCCCGGCTTCGGCAGCGGTTATCGAGCAGCGAGCTCATGCGGCCAAAAGTGTTGTATTGCGAAGCCATGCGTCTATTCCGTCTCACCTCTTTCTGTCTCTGAAAAATAAAGCGTTCATTTCAAGTACCGCATGGCCTGTGTTGCCTCGCTCTTAGCTTTTCCGGTCCCTCTCAGTTATGGACCAATTTCGCCATTGGCGTAGTCTTGCCGTCGTGGGCAAGCAAATGAAAATTTTATGCTCTGAAATCTTTCATGTCCTTTGTATTCGTGATTTTCTCGATGACAGAGGACAGTCTCGTCATATGGGTACATTAAAAGTAAGAGAAATAAAAATTACTTTTTTATAATTATGGGCGAAAACTGGGATTGCTTTCAATTTATTTGATGTGGATAGACAGACATAAGCAGTTTAATGTACCTTCATTGTAAAGTTTTTTAATCTTATTTTAGTTGTGATGCTGCTGTTTGTTAACTATTTTGTAAAGATTAAGGCACATTGCATTTCTTTTCATGCTTCTAGATTTTACATGATTATATTAATAAGCAACCCAGGTAGCACAAATTGGGCTATCAAGGTGGGACCCGGCGGGCCCGATGTAGGCAACGCAGGACAGCCCCAGTTGGCTTAATGTGTGTGCTGTAAGAGGGGTCGACGTAGACCTGAAAGGGGCTGTAGGCAAAGCCCCGCGATGGGTCCCACTAGGGACCGATGCAGGCAGCCCTTGCGGGGCTGCCCACATTTTTCTTGCATTACCAAAAGGGTACATCCTTCCAACTCCCCAATGGTCCTACTTTGTAAGGATTGAGGCTGCCGCTCTGGCTGAACTATTTTTTTTTTCAGTTAGCGCCTAATAAAATGACATAGGACCGATGCGGGTTCTATAGCGCAAGCCGCACTTGGGCTTGCCCACATTATTTTCATAGAAGTCTGACGCAGATAATTGATGAGAATACCTAGTCGGTCAGTCTCTCAGATAACGGCATGGGCTGATGCGGGTTCTATAGCGCAAGCCGCGCTTGGGCTTGCTGATATTAGTTTCATAGAGGTCCGACGCAGATAATTGATGGGAAGCCCTAGTCCAAGTTCTCCCAATCAATATTTGCGCGCATAATTAGGTAAATATTTGAACATGTCTGCTCTTTTTAAACAGGCACAATATTAAATTTTACAATAATTCATGACATTAATCTAGCCGAAAAGACTTCTTGTATGTCTTCAGGCTATGAGATGTGTGTTCTGAGCAGTAATATTGTTGTTGTGGAAACTATAGCGGTTTTGTGCGGGCAGCCACAATCGCGCTGGGTGTTGTTTATGAACCTAAAGTCCACTTGCTGTTTGCTCCTGCTCTTGCCTTCAAATTCCCCGCAAAGGACCGATATTGGTATCATGCGGGCCCACCCGCCTTCAGCCCCTTACGGCCGATGAGGGACATAAAGCAGTTTTGTTTGAGCAGTTCCGGGATGGGTGTTGTTTTTTAACCTAGAGCCCACCAGTTGCTGCACGTGCCTTCAAATTCCCAACAAGCGACCGATTTTGGTACCATGCGGGCACGCCCGCCTTCCAGCTTCAATACGGCCGATGTGGAACCTAAAGCGGTTTAGCTAAGGCTGCATCATTTGGGCTTCATGTGATCTTGCCCAAATTGAGCTCTTATTCATATTTTACCTGCCCTCAAGTAACCTACAAGGGGCCGATTGAGGCAGCATGTTGGCATGCCCGTTTTCTTGCCCCACTACGGCCGATGAAGGTCCCACAGAGATTTAATGAATGCGACTCATTTTGGATCTATGAGGGCTTTCACATAAAGAGCCATTTAGGTGTGATTGCCCTCAAATATCCGACCAGGGACTCTTGTGGTCTGGATGCAGGAATATGTTCTGCATTAGCCCGAGTAAAGCCGCTGTGGAACCCATGCAGAAAGGACAGGGGCAAGCCTAAATGGGGCTTGCCCACTTTAGCCCCATCGGGGGCCGATACATATTTTATGATGGTTGCCCCAGCCCCACTTGCCTATTACGGACCTACTGGGGCCCCGCATTCTGTGCTACTTGGGAATAACTGATTGTGTGCTGTTGCTTGCGTATTTATAAAGTAGTTTTATGCCTACGTGATTACTACGATCTTGTCAAGCTATCATATCAATTTGCGGCGGTTTGGCACTTCGATGTTTTTGCACTACATTTTCTCTTCGTGGACTCAGGGTCGGAGCAATTAACTTGAATGAGGGTGTTGCTATGTGCACCCCGTTTTGAAAACATGTGCATATTTATTATCTGTGCGTTGTGTAATTTGTGCTGGTGCGGCGGTGTCGTTTAATAATGTGAACTTTCGACATATTGAAGACAGATCCACAACATATACCAATGTAGCAATCCGTAAGCGAGACACGGCAGATGCCTGGACCATCTCGGCTACTCCTCCCGCAGGGGCGAGTCAGTCGCCGATGACTGCTTTTTAGGACAGTTTTTCAGCGACGTAATCAAATTTCTTAATATTACTCAGAAATTCATTTTCAAGTCGATGATCGGTGTTGCGCTTAACGAAAACTTACGATATTGACATGTACTTGGTATCAACTACCTACGACCTTGTAAACGTGTTTACAGACTGTGGGGCTCCGTACCATGCCACGCAGAAAGGATTTCTATGGTTCTCAGAAGCGCCATTTGGCAACAATGTAAAAAAAGCGCCTAAGCGAGACGTAGAGAAGTTACCTAAACTTTCTAGCTATTTTTCAAACGAGAAGAGCCCGAGCTGTGATCCCGTGCCGTCGACCAGTGGTCGAGCAGGCAGTGCAACCAGCGGCACTCATTGTGGTGAAACAGGCTGAAGTGATGCAATCGGGTCCACCTCAACTGCCTCAGGCTCGTTCGATCAACCAAATGTATCCCACACTGCGATGAAACGTGCAGTCTGATTGAGGCAGAAAGGGCATCCATTTGTGAGGGTCCTGGCATATCCACGGATCCGCTGACTGGTTTCCTCTGCATGCAGTCACTGTTAACCTTTCAGAGTAGCAAATCAAGGATATACGAAAAAATGCAAGAAACACGAGAGATTATTTTTCTCGCTCGAAGAGGTATTTTCAGAAAACTAACGCGGCACTGAAGGGCTACCACGGCCACTTCATTCAAGAGAGGCTTTATGTTCATCGCACCAATGGTGAATTCGCCTTACGCAATTTAATGCTTTATAGTTCCTCCAAGGAACCATATACTGTTTTCCTTGTACCCTGATGTCGACCGGAAAAGACCAGTTTTCGGAGCCAGACGGCTTCAGTAGCTGGAGCAAGGAATATGCGAAGTGAAAGGCACATGAAGAAAGTGAGCGTCGCAGACAGTGTCTACTTGACATGTCCAAGCGATGTCCGATTGGAACACCCACCAGTCTATCATTTGAGAGGACGACATACTGGAAAAATATCCTTCAGCGCATAGCTGCTGTGGTGATGTTTCAGTCAGAACGAGGGCTCTCTCTCAGGGGATCCAAGGATTTTTTCGGATCTCCTTAAAACGAAAATTTTCCTGGATGCCTTGAACCGACCGATAAGTTGAATCCTTTCTTTGCCACCCATAGAAACACTATGAGAACGTTGGACGAGGCGAAATGCCCTACCTCTCCTCAACCATTGTGGAAGAGGTTGTATAAGCTCTTGGCAGTGAAGTACGAAAGGAAATCTTCTGCGAGATTGCAGTGCCACGTAAATCTCTCTTTCAGTTGATACCACCTTGACGTGAGTCATCAGGACCAGCTAACAGGGGTCAAACGATAAGTGGCCAGCGATGACCCCGAAGAACATTTTCTTGGGTTTTTACCGATTACCAATCAAACAGTAGAAGATCTTGCGAATTCAACACTTCCTAACAAATCGTCGAGTTAGCTTTTTGTACTGCCGCGGCAAGTCATATGACCACGCAAGCAACATGGCTGGCATGCAGCATGCAGCCATGCAGGTGCAAGTGAAAAAGAAATCAATCCGCAAGCTAATTTTGTACCTTGTGCTGCTCACTCGTTCAATCTTGTCGGGGCACAAGCTGCAGATTCTTATGGGCAAGCCGTTAACGTTTTTGGGATGGAGCCGCGTATACACCTTTTCTTTGCTGCCTCTACTCATTGTTGGACTGTACTGTAGGCTCACTTGAAACAAAACAAAGCAGCGGTAATCCCCAAGCAAGATTTGGCTACACAGAGGTCAGCTTGAGAGGATGAAATGAGAGAACTTGTGGGCGGTTCTAAAGAAATTTAAGACGCTTTGATTGAACTATCATATGATCACAATAAGCAAACAGAAACAAAGCACGGAGCAAGGCTTTGCTTGAGAGAATAAACACATTTTCTAACTGCGATCAGGCCCAGTTTTCGGATTGAGTTTTGCAACGGTTCAGCGCTACCAACAAGGCACTTCAGATTTCTTCCGACAGTAAACGCCGCCGTAAACATGATGAGCTTGTTGCGTGGTTTTCTATCCGGCTTTAGAGAGAGCTTCGTCGAAATTGATATCTTGTGAAGGAAGCGTCGGGCAATGCATCGTACAAAGTAAGCACCCAAACAAAGAGAAAACAAGCAGACAGATACGACAGCACTGTATGTATAAGCACACTAGAGCCGCAAAATACTTGATCTAAATTTCGCAGTGAAATCTTCGCCATGATTGAAAACCTCATGCAAGCCTTCACAACTATCTTGAATGCTTATACTGAAGTCTGCTCGAAGTTATGTGTTATTAGAGTTTGGGAAACATTTTCCCCAGAAGAGTGGAAGCTTCAGGCGGTAGGTCTCGTGAAAAGGTATCCTTATGATTTGGCTGGCATATTACTAATAAATTTAGCAGTTTATTTTGTTTGCGAGACGAAGGCTGTTCTTTTGTGACAGACATGCTAAAACTGCTACTCAACCAAAGTTGGAAGTGTCATTACCGGACTTAAATGTTACTATTCGAATTTTCTTGTTCTTTATTGCTCACAAACGGCACGGGTGGACAATATTTCAGCAAGCAAATATTTTTTTTGCGAGTTTCGTACTCATCACGTTTCATTGGGTGGCTCCTTTCCAAAAAGATTTAGCTCTCAGCATGATGATTACTTAGAAACAAACATTATTTGTCGTGCTTAGGTCAGTGTATAGAACACAATATCGAAATTTATGTAGAAGCATTGTCTTAGAAGACCTTAATTTGTCTTTCTGGATATATATTCACAAATATGTTGGTTGAAAGAGTAGTTACAGAACCATCTGCGAACAGCATAGGAATACAACCAATGTCTTTGCTTCGGATGTGCTCACACGTAGCCAACAATCATGAGAAATGGCGAAATACTGCTCGTGATATTTCTTCCTTTCCTCGAATTCGTGTTCTTGTTTTGAAAACAAAAAAGCGCTGCGTAAGTAATGCTATTTACTCTAAGATCGCACGGCGTCACTACCGATATGTACCGCTGCACCCGCTTCTGCGTATCCTGCAGATTTGGCTCGGAGTTCTGCTGAGCACAATCGCCAAACCTGCCAGCCCCATCACGCGGCATATCGTGGATGACCATCCACGTGTTCAACCTGAAATATTCACCGTTTCCCACTGGGTGGCTTCGCGTTCTATGGGAAGTGCGCATGATCCGTGGGCAACGGCCCGAAACTGCTTCCCTATATATTGCTTTCCGAGATGATGCGGCGCGGGCATAGGGCACGGCGGCACCACCGAGATGTACGGCTACAACCCGTTTCTTTGTATCCCGCAGGCGAAAAAAACGGTACAGAAAAGGCATTCGCTCTAGCAATCCCTTATTGATTGTGCTGCCGTGGCCGCACCTCTGTTCTCAGTTGTTGAAAGTTGCCGTGTTCCTAAGAAAATTACTGTTACTTTCTGGAGATGTTGAACTGAGCTCTGGTGCCGAATTAACACAGATTGCAATACAGTTGAAAGATATTGCAACAGATATCAAAGAATTAAAACAAAAGCAACTGACTGATATAGAGGAGAAAGTAGATGCTATATCGGCCTTTGAAGCCAAGGTGGATTCCTGCAATGATCTGCTTGATTCTCTGAAATACCTCGTTCTAATCCTAGAGGAAAGGATTGACGACTTAGAAGATCGCGGCAAGCAATCGAACTTGATTGCTTTACGCCTACCGGAGGACCAGGACAAAATGAGAAAAAGATTGGAAAGCGCTGTCTGTGAAAACATAATTAAAAACCTTTTTGGCATACCAAAGCAGCAATACAACGAATTTACCGTTTGGGAACACCAGAAATAGACAATGTTGAGCCAGTTATATTGAAGGTGGTGGGTTCGCGGCAGACGACAGAAATAATAAAGAAAGGATTCAAACTAAAAAACAGCTCGTTTTCTGTTGGTGATGACTTCTGCCACAAAATTAGAGCTGTAAGAAAAAAAAAGCTATGAGGCAGTGCAAAACCAAACCGTGATTCGGGGGACAAACTTTCGATGGTCGCTACTATACTATACATTAACAGCAAAGCGTACCGGTGCGAACAAAAGTAAACGGAGCACGCTATTTCCATCTAAAATTTTTCACATGTTTTAGAATTCTATTCAATTGAACAGAAAAGCATGCGCCGTTCGCATATGTATGCTCCTGCACGTCTGGAACGATGAACTGAACGATAAACTACCACTTGTAACAAGCGTGGGAAAGCAGTCTCTCCCCAGGATGTGCCGACAAGCGCAGGCCAAAGCAAGTGCCTCTTAATCTCAAAATTCTTATCAGCGCCGTCTTGCAAGCGTCAAGGTTCACTAAATAAGTCTAGTCGAGGCAGTATAGACCAGCATTAGTACGAGAAAAGCAGCTGAGAATAATTAACCTTAACGCTCAAAGTGTTATAAATAAAACCAACAAACTTGAAATCTTATTGCTTGAATATGATCCTCACATATCTATTTTAATTTAGACATGACTGCATGAATATATTAGCAATCATGCGGTTATTCCATCCTACTGCAACGTGTTCAGAAAAGACGAGCCCTAGAGAGGTGGTGGTTTGGCCGTCAGAGTAAAAAAACAAATAAGAGCCACCTTAGTTGAAGATGTTCCTGATATTGAGTGCCCGTGTTTGAGACTGTCATGCTGAGGTCATGAATTCATTCTGCTAGCTCTCTACAAGTCCCATGATGTTACCAGTGACCATCTGGATATGTTACAGACGCGTATGTTAAAATACAAAAAAGTAAAATACTATTGATGGGTGATCTGAATCTTCCAAGCATTGACTGGGAGAGCCTTGAACACTGGACAGGATTCAATAAATATGTGACTGCAGTTTACAATATCATGTTTATACACGACTTAGCTCAGATCGTTCGCCAGCCTATCCGCCGATGACGCCCACATAATACATCACTTAGAAACAGCTTTTATCGACTTTGATGGAAAGGATGCCTGTGCCCTTTGGAATGAGTTGAAAGAAATATGTCATTATTGCCTAGACAAATTTGTGCACACGAAAAGAAAAACGCCTAATAAAGTCACTCTCTGGATAAATCGATAAATTATCCATCTCAAACGAAAAATGAAATGGCTAAAGAAAAAAGGTCTGCAATTTAATTTGATCCTTGAATATAAAAATGTCCTCGCAAAAGCTATACACAGATCCAAAGATTTACTTCATAGCAACTCTGCCAAACTTCTTAAAAACTGACCCAAGCAAATTTTGGGGTTACATCAGTGATATACAAAAAACGGTACCTCAAGTAGTTGATAATAAAATAATCAGTGATAAAAAAGCCATTGCTCACTTTTTAAACTAACACTTCCGTAGGGTTTTTTTTTGTCTCGGAGCCATCCAGGCTGAGCCCCGCTTGCGCGAATTAGTCTGAGGTGAATTTCATAACTTATAATGGTGTATATTCTGAACTTAAAAACTAAACCCTGTCTTGGACCTGACGATATACCCAAACATGTTCCTTCGAAGATATGATGAACCACTTGCCAAGCTTCTCGTCATTAATTTTCGCACGTCCTTGCTTGCAGGGAAAGTACCGTGTGATTGGAAGACAGCGAGATTAATAACCATATTTAAACAAGGCGACCGCCTCGTATTAAAAATTATCGTCCCATTTCATTACTTTCATCGTGTAGCAAACTTATGGAACATGTTATCGCCACTCGTATTCGTGACTTTTTAGAACATAATTCTGTACTTACTATCTGCCAACACGGCTTCCGGAAAGAATATTCTACTGTGATGCAACTTCTATCTTTTGTCCAGTCCTTTTCTTCATCCTGGACCATAACGGCCAAATTGACGCAATAGTTGTAGACTTCAGCAAAGCTTTTGATGTAATTCCCGATAATAGGCTAATAACCAAATAACAATGAATTGGTCTCCCGCAGATCTTTATTTCATGGATAGGTGACTATCTTACTAGCCGACAGCTAAACGTTGCTCTTGGCGGTCATCAGTAAAGCTCTCTTCCAGTCATGTCCGGTGTGCCACAGGGAAGCGTCATGGGGCATTACTCTTTTTGTTATATATTAATGACATTATAGATGAAGTGCCCAATGGTGTTAACATCCGGCTGGCTGCCGATGATTACATATAATTTCGGGAAATCTGTAATAGTCAATACTAAAAAGACCTCAATACTACAATTGCCAATGTTTTAAGCTCGTGCAACCACTGGGGCATGACGCTAAATCAGGAGAAAACTGTTTCCATTTGCATAGAACGTGAAAAGCATCCCATATAATATACTTATAAAATCAGGCCTGATGAGCTGATGGAACTAACTGCTGTAAAATAGCTAGGCGTGACAATTACAAGTGACCTTTTTGAAAATATTTGTAGAGCAGCATTTAGAAAACTGTATTTCCTCAGGTATAAACTACGAAATTCTCCATCTGATGTAACACTTATTAGCTATCTTTCTTTAAACAAGCCTAAGCTTGAATATGTAAGCATAGTCTGGAATCCACACACTACATCAAATATAAAGAAGTTTGATTAAGTGCCAAGAAAAGCTGTGAGATTTGTGTTCTTTAAATTTTTGAAATCAGATTCGCCTCCGGAATTAATACAAATTCACGATATACTACGTTTTGAAGATCGGAGAAAAAACTTTCTTTGTGAATTTCTTTCCTTGTTACTAACCAATAAACTACGACATGACCTGTCACAATATTTGATTCCTCAACCAGCCAGAAACACTCGATACTACCATACAGATTTATTTTCGCCTTATTTTGCTCTAACTAGCTTGTATAAGTTTTCTTTTTTTCCTCGCACCATCACTGAGTGGAACTGTTTGCACAGTTTACAACTACACCTCCACGAACTACTGCTCATGTTCTTGAATTTGTGACGTGCCTCTTCGCTCTTTATGAAAAACAAGGTTTATTGAGCTGCAGGCTTCTCACTTTTTGTATATATGTATATTTTTTATTTTTTGCCTGACACCTCAAAGTTCTTGGTAAGTGTCATAGCTTTATTACTTGAAAACTCTATGTTGTAAGTGCCTTTATGCTGCCACTTGATTTCTTTTGTATAATTCTCTTTGCTTGCTTCTTTGCTATGTATACTGCCCTACCTCCTTGGACCTATAACCACGATCCACAGTGTGTCTGTAAATAAATACATATATCGATGCCAAACTGTCGGCATGCTTTACGGGAAAGCATAGTTAGTACCAGACGGTGTTCATAAATGTTCAGCAGTTTCTGCGAGTTAATATGGCGCGTGTTATCTATAGACAATTCTAAACCGCGTGAAACTTGACGGGAAGGATGGGGGCCCTCTCATTTCTTGAACCGGGCTTTCATCACTGTTAATCCAGCCCTGCAGTTCAGGAAAGGTAGGATGGTTTGCTGCATCCAACGTTCTCAAAGGGTTTTTATGGGCAGAAAGGAAAGGATCAAACTTCCCGATCAGTTCAAGACAACCAAGGCAATTTCCGTTTTCAGGAGATCCAGTTAAATCGTTGGATCCCCTGAGAGAGAACCCTCGTTTTGACTGAACCACCACCGCAGCAGCTATGCGCTGAATGATATTTTCCCCCTATGTTGTCCATTCGATGCAGTGCTCTCAAATCATAGGTGGATGTTTCAATCGGACACCGCTTGGACATTTCAATTAGGCACTGAATAGGACGCGCACTAGCTTTTTTCATGTGCCTTCAGCTTCGCATATTCCTTGTTCCAGCTACTGAAGCCACCTGGCTCCGAAAGCTGGTCCTTTCCTGTCGACATCAGGGTACAAGGAAAGCAGTATATGGTTCCCTTTCTTTTCTTTATATACAGCATACCACAATAACACCCATGAGGGCCTCCTTTAGGGATCAAGCGAGCAAGCCTAAACTGGGCTTGCCCCTGCTTTTTCCATCTGGGCATCATATAGGCGTGAAAAGGGCTAACTGAGTACATATTCTCACATCTGGCCCTCAAGGGTCCCACTTGGGAAATTTTAGGGCTGATGCAAATCAAATTTGGGCTTTGTGTAGGAAAAGCCTGGGCTAATCTAATTGGGGCTGCCCACTCTAAAGCCGAATAGGTCCCGCATGGGCCGCGGCGGGGCTAAATATGGGTATGCCCGCACATTGCCAACATGGGACCCTTGAGGGGTACTTGAGGGAAGATCAGACGAAAATTTAGAATTCATGCAGAAAATTCCTTAGCAGCCCCAAGTAGGGCTGCCCACGAAAAAGGTAGATAATTTCGCATGGGGGTTAGCGGGGCAGACAAGTGCTCCTTCTCGATTCTGTCCGCACTGGTCTCTTGCGGGGCAATTTAGGGCAGATGCGATGCAAATGTGGGCCTAAAGCAAATAGAAGACGGGCTAGTCCGATTGGGGCTACCCACGCAAAAGCCGAATAGGTCCCGCATGGTTTCTGGCCGGGCTGAAAAGCGAGCACACCCCCACGCTGCCCACACGGGTATTTCTTGGGGTACTTTCGGGAAAATGCAGCATATATTCGTAGTCCATGCGGAAAAATAAGATCAGCCCATTTGGGGCGGCCCATGAAAGGCCGCGGTGGGCCCCAAATTGACCGTAGGCGGGCTTAGCGGTCTGAAACGTCTCCGCCCTATATTTATGGCACCATTTTATTTATGTAAATCATGTTATACCGACCGGTAATTTCCTCTTCTAGAGGCCTAACATAACGGTCCTAAGCATATCTGTGCCATGAATAAAGGCTATTTATTTCTACTCTAAAAACTACGTTAATTATGCAGTATTGACCGAAAATATGCAACAGTAACCGTTCCGCGTTACGAGTAGGTACAGAACGATCTCCAAATGATTCCTGCGGCATTACTATTCTACGCGCACCACCGAAATAAATGTTCAGACCAATATGTTGGAGGTGATGTGGGCCAGCCCACATTGTTGTAGTGTTGGGAATAAATATCTCCCATGTTACTGAGTGTCGCATACAAGCAAAAACATCGTGCTTATTGTTTCACACTTGGGCAGCCCTGAAAATGCCAGATTCAACCCATGAGGGCAGCACATGGGTCAGCCCGAAACGGACTGGCTTTCGCAAGCCTCGCGCTTGTACAATTCAGGTATTGGAGGGATTAATCGACTTAAAAATTAACACCTTGTTCAATGGGATGGCACTGCCTGCACAAATGTGGGACCTATTATTGATTCTAGTGTGCTGCCCACAATCGTCTACCTGGGCTCAATGCGGGCAGCCGTATTTGGGCTGCCCACACGAATACAGATTAGGACCGATCGCGACAAAACTGGGCAGCCCAGGCGGGGCCCCTCTGGGTATGTGTTGCAAATCCCGCATTGGGCCTGCATGGACTACCCTCGCCCAACGCGGGCCCCCACGCCATAGCCCACTTTGTGCTACTTAGGTATGTATCGAGCCTCGTGAAATCGAGCGCGCCCGTCGTCTTGGCAGTTTTTCTTCAGAAAAGAAACGACCTATCATTGTCAAATTGGCACATTTCAATGACAAGCAACATGTGTGGTCGTGAAGTGGTAAATTTAAAGATACTGGCTGCAGCGTCTCCGAGGATTATTCTTTCAACACCCGTCTTGCGCGTAAACGTCTCTATGAATGCCGTAAAAGTAATAAACACAGATTTAAACTACGATATGACAGGCCAATCTCCGAGGAAAAGTTATATTCGACCCCGCCAGTAATAACGTAACTGAGGTCAAACCCTAGCAACCACATAAACAGTAAAACAGCTTCATCCCTTACACTTATCATTCTTGTACACAAACATCTGTAGTACAATCACAAAGCGCGATGCATTGTGTAACTTGATAGAATCATGCAGCGCTAATATAGTCCTAATAACTGAAACCTGGCTTATACCTACAATTAGCGACACTGAGATTTTACCCTCGCTTCCTAAATTTGATATATTTCGAATGGATCGTAGTGACGTTAGGAGTGGCGGAGTCCTTATTACTACAGATTATTTAATATGTTGTTCTCGAGTAAACATTTTAAGCTCCTTAGAAACGATCTGGCTATTTTGTGACGCATCCTATCCACGTCTTTTGATAGCTATCTGTTATCACCCTCCAAATCATGACTCTTCTTTCAATTGCTTGTTTCATGACGCCTTGAGCAGAAAAACAACTCTCTATCCCAATACTCCAATTTTACCTTTCGGCGACTTCAACTTTACTTCTATCATATTGTCATGTAGTGGTGACGAGGTCGACGACACAAATGAAGGGGCGATGACTGCACTAAAGAAACTTTTTATTTGGGCTGACTTGCGCCCGCAAAAGAACTAAGCAACTCGGCGACGGCGATAGCAACAAACGCGCTCGTCGATCGTCGGACAAAGAATGCCCGTCAACTCGGCAACGCTCAATTTAAAGGCTGCACAGAACAATCTAGATAACGTCGCAAACAGCTACCAGCGCGGGCTGGAACATTGTGGAAAGACACCCAAGTGGCCGGAACCTTCGAGACAGCTCTCGGTGCATCTTGCGCTACAACAAAATTGATAAAGGTGTGACTCGCGACATCGAGCATTAACAAACAAAGACTACGGAACTGATACGCGGTCCAGAATCAGAGTGATAAGCCTGTATGCCGGCGGCTGTTAAAAAATAACAAATACAGTTTTGAAGGTTTCGCGGCATTACTCCCTCCTTAAAAAAAAAAACATCGCCTCGATGTTCCAAAACAAAGAAACATAAACATAAACACTGCAAAGTTTAAACACCACAGATTCTTTAACGCGCGTAATATGGCTTCAGTAGTACAACATGGACAATTTCTGGGCGTGCGCAGCGCCGTTGTGATGCTGACGTTCCGTCGGGAATGACTTCATAGTCCAGTGGTCCGACGCGGCGAAGGATTTTGTATGGCCCAAAGTATCGACGCAACAACTTTTCACTTAATCCGCGTCGGCGAATTGGTGTCCAAACCCACACTTGGTCTCCTGGATTGTACTCTGCATGGCGTCGTCGTAAATTGTATCGTCGACTGTCGGTGCGCTGTTGGTCTTTAATACGCAGCCGTGCGAGTCGTCGGGCTTCCTCTGCACGCTGCAGGTAGGCGGCGACGTCAAGGTTGTCTTCGCTGGTTACGTACGGCAGCATTGCGTCGAGCGTCGTCGTGGGCTCCCTGCCGTACACAAGCTTAAACGGGGCGCTCTGGTCGTCTCCTGGACTGCCGTGTTATACGCGAAGATCACGTACGGCAAGATGGTGTCCCAGGTCTTGTGTTCAGCGTCGACGTACATAGCGATCATGTCCGCGACCGTTTTGTTCAGGCGCTCCGTGAGGCCATTGGTCTTGGGATGGTATGCAGTTGTTCGTCGATGGCTTGTGTGACTGTATTCCAGGATGGCTTGCGTCAACTCTGCCGTAAACGCCGTTCCCCTGTCTGTGATGAGCACTTCTGGGGCGCCGTGTCGCAAGAGAATTTGTTCGACAAAAAATTTGGCGACTTCTGCCGTGCGGTACCATTTGGTAGTGCTCTTGCTTCGGCGTAACGGGTAAGGTAGTCAGTGGCCACGATGATCCACTTGTTACCCATAGACGAAGATGGAAAGGGGCCGAGGAGATCCATCCTAATTTGCTGAAAGGGCAGGATTGGGGGCGGAATCGGGTTTAGTAGTCCTGCTGGTCTGATCGGTGGCGTCTTGCGTCGCTGGCACTCACGACACGTCTTCACGTAGTGGGCAACGTTGGCAGGCAGTCGCGGCCAGTAATACTTCTCTTGGATTCTACGCAACGTGCGCGCAAATCCGAGGTGGCCTGCTGTGGGCTCATCGTGCAACGCCTGTAGAATTTCTTGCCGAAGGGTTTTAGGCACTACGAGAAGCTGCGCGGTCTTGTTGGGTGCGAAGTTCTTCACGCGGAGGCCATTGCTTAACGTGAAGGATAATAAATGTCGCCTGAACACACCAGGAGGGGAAGCGGTTTTCCTTCCAAGTAATCGGCTAGCGCTTTCAGCTCAGGGTCTGATCGCTGTTGTTCTGCGAAACTGCTGGCGCTTACCGGTCCCAAAAAGGCGTCGTCGTCATCGTCCTTCGGGGGAGCATCGACGGGAGCGCGGGATAAGCAGTCTGCGTCGGAATGCTTTCGGCCCGACTTATAGACTACAGTCATGTCAAATTCTTGAAGTCGTAGGCTCCATCTGGCAAGGCGGCCGGAAGGATCTTTCAAATTAGCCAGCCAGCAGAGCGCGTGATGGTCGCTTACCACCTTGAATGGTCGGCCGTATAGGTATGGACGAAACTTAGAAGTGGCCCAGATGATTGCAAGGCGCTCCTTCTCGGTCGTCGAGTAAGTGAATTCGGCTTTTGTGAGTGACCTGCTAGCGTAGGCGATTACTTTCTCCTGTCCGGCACTCTTCTGGACGAGAACGGCTCCTAGGCCCACACTGCTCGCGTCGGTGTGAATTTCGGTCTCGGCGTTTTCATCAAAGTGGCAAAGTACGGGAGGGCATTGCAGGCGGCGCTTGAGTTCGTCAAAGGCTTCTCCTTGCGGCGCTTCCCATTTAAAAGGTACGTCAGCCTTTGTAAGCTGCGTCAACGGTTCGGCGATCCGCGAAAAGTTTCTGACAAATCGTCGATAATAAGCGCACAGCCCAAGGAATCGGCGCACAGCTTTCTTGTCGGTAGGCGGTGGGAATTGTGCGATTGCAGCTGTTTTCTCCGGGTCTGGGCGAATACCGTCCTTGCTAACAATGTGACCTAGGAACCGGAGTTCTTCGTAGGCGAAGTGACACTTCTCTGCTTTTAGCGTTAGTCCCGATGACTTGATGGCTTCCAAAACTGTCTGTAGTCGTTTTAGGTGGTCTTCAAAGCTTGACGAAAAGACAACAACGTCGTCCAAATATACCAAACAAATTTGCCACTTCAACCCTGCCAGGACTGTGTCCATTACTCGTTGAAACGTGGCTGGTGCGGAGAAGAGGCCAAATGGCATCACCTTGAACTCATAAAGGCCGTCCGGTGTGATGAATGCGGTCTTCTCGCGATCTCTTTCGTCGACCTCAATTTGCCAATATCCGCTCTTCAGGTCCATCGATGAGAAGTACCTTGCATTGCAGAGTCGGTCGAGAGTGTCGTCGATGCGGGGAAGTGGGTAGACATCCTTCTTCGTTATGCTATTCAAGCGGCGGTAATCAACGCAGAAGCGACGTGTGCTGTCTTTCTTCTTGACCAAAACGACTGGTGCCGCCCAGGGGCTGTTCGATGGCTGGATTACGTCATCACGCAGCATTTCCTCAACTTGATCGCGAATGGCCTGCCGTTCTCGCGGCGATACACGATAAGGGCTTTGGCGCAGAGGTCGGTCGTGTTCGTCAGTTATAATGCGGTGCTTGGCCAGTGGTGTTTGTCGTACCTTCGATGATGACGAGAAGCACTCCCTGTAGTTTCGAAGAAGACTGCGAATCTGTTTTTTCCTGCTGTGGGTCAATACTGGGTTGATGTCAAATGTGGGCTGACGGAATTGGTCCGGTGCGTCTTCCACTGGTTGGTCGTGGAGGGCGAATACGTCTTTGAGGTCCTCTAATTCGTCGAGAAAAGCGATGGTCGTGCCCTTGTTTAGATGCCAGTATTCTTCAGTGAAGTTTGTTACCAGCACCTGAGCTTGTCCTCTCCGGAATTTAGCGATGCCTCTTGCAATGCCGATACCTCGTTCCAAGAGCAATTGGATATTTCCTTCGACGATGCCTTCAGCGGTTTCAATGCCTGTGCTACCTACGCTGACGGCGACGCTTGATCGGGGCGGCACGGTCAATTCTCCGTCGAGGACGTTTAGAGCGACCTGTTGCGTCGAAGTCGTCGTAGCAGGTAAGGCTTTGTCTGCAGAGAGCTTGATGAGCTTGGATCGGAGGTCGATGATAGTCCTATTTTTATTTAGGAAGTCCATGCCTAAAATCACGTCGCGGGAGCACTGCTGCAAGACCACAAAGCTGGTGGGGTAAGTACGAGGACGTTTAGAGCGACCTGTTGCGTCGAAGTCGTCGTAGCAGGTATGGCTTTGTCTGCAGAGAGCTTGATAAGCTTGGATCGGAGGTCGATGATAGCCCTATTTTCATTTAGGAAGTCCATGCCTAAAATCACGTCGCGGGAGCACTGCTGCAAGACCACAAAGCTGGTGGGGTAAGTACGCCCATTTACGGTTATTCTTGCAGTACACCGTCCCGATGGAGTTATCAAGTTGCCACCTGCGGTGCGAATCAGCGGGCCATCCCAAGCGGTGGTAACTTTTCTTAGCTGAGAGGCTAACGGTCCACTAATGACTGAATAGCCAGCTCCGGTGTCTACTAGGGCAGTGACTCTGCGACCGTCGATATCAACTTCAAGGTCACTTGTTCGCGTCCTCGCGTTGCACGTGGGCCTTAGTGTCAGATCTCGGCTGCGTCGTTTCTTCAGGTCATGGCCGGGGCATACCGTTGTTACTTCGCTGGGCGGTGGTGTCTGCTTGCACTCTGGTCGTGTTGTCGTCGATGTCGTCGTGTGGAGCGGCGATGAAATGGTTGCGTCGTCGTTAGTGGTCGTCGGCGGCGGAGGATCTTCGACTTTTCGCCGTTGAGCAACCTCACCTCCAAAGGTTGCTGCCTTCAGTTTCCCCTACGGGGGCTTGGGGACCTTTCGCGCACACTACCATCATAGTTACGTCCTGGCGACGCAAAGCGGGCCCTCTACGGTGATGGAAACCTGAATCGACGGCTTGGTGGCGCAATCTCACCGCTACGCACATAGTTGTCGATTTCTTGCGGTCGTTCACCTGGGCGTGGTCGTGGAGCGTCGACTGCAAATCCGCGGAGACCGATTCGTCGGTATGGGCAGTGCCGCAGAATGTGGCCGACCTCACCGCAGTGGAAGCATAATGGCCGGTTGTTCGCTGTCCTCCATGCGTCGCACTTCCTGGTGTTTGGGGGTCGTTGGTAGGCTTGGCGGGTGGGGGCCAAGGGGCGGTTTTCAGGAACAGGACGGTAGCGGCGAGGGCTGGGAAAGTCATCACGTCGGGGCAGAGGGCGACGTAATGCACCAACGTAGTTCATCGCTGTTGCTTCTTGTGCTGGAACAGTCGCAGCCGTCGCTTCAGGAATGCCCAGCGCCTGCTGAACTTCTTCACGGACGACGTCCGCGAGCGTCGCCACCTGGGTTTTTTTTTTATTGTTTTTTGGTGCGCTACAGGAAAATAGGCAGACACTGCTTGAACCCATAGCCAGCGGCTAGTAAAGGGTCCAATGGAAAAAGTTCATAGGTTGCAGGCACCCAATCGTCAAAGTTAGAGACATCAGAAGTAGTAACTTTACAATAAACATAACAAAGTTAGTTATCGCTTATACATTCGTAAAACTACCAATGAAGAGAAGAAAATATAAACTAAAACCTCACAAATCAAACAAAAGCGCGTAGAACTTATACAAGAAATAAAGCAAAGAAAGATGAATGCATAATGTCACCACACTATAACAATACATAATGTCACATGTCGCGGAGAAATAACGCATCAGATACAATACAGGTATACGTAGAGGTTACATGGGTAATACCAGGCGAACAATGTAAGGTTACAGTAGGCAAATGCAAGTATGGACTCAAAGTGTTTCATTCATTTTAAGGTAGTATTCTTTTATTGCAATGGAAAAATTCTTGGCAAGCTTTACGTCACAGGGTAGAGAATTCCAGATTTTGACGCCCGTAAACTGCAGCATACGCTCACCATAAACGTTTCTTTTTATGGGTAAATTAAAATTTCCGTAAGTGTGGCTTCGGGTTGTACGTGACGGGATGTTAAATATAGATATATCGAAGGGGAGGTTGTTACTTACTATTTTGTGGATACATTCAGCAGTGTTTTTCTGACGAAGCAGGTCAAAAGGCAGCACGCGTAGTTTAATAAATAGTGGTTTGCTGGGTCTAGAGTAGTCTGAAAACGAGATTATTCTAAGTGCTCGCTTTTGTGAACGTCTAATGGGTTCTAGGTAAGTATTGTACGTCCAACCGCACGACTCAATGCAGTATGACAGGTGAGTATGTACTAATGTGAAGTAAAGGACTCTCAGAATATTGACATCAAAATATTGGCGAAATTGATGAAGAGCATAGCAACCCGATGCAATCTTCGTGCAAATGGAGTCAATCTGATGTTGCCAATGTAAATGGTTATCTAGGGTCACTCCAAGGTACGTAAAGACAGTGGTTGGTTCAAGCTGGGTCTGACTGATAGTTAATCTAATATCACTCGAGTCCAGTGATTTTTTCCGTGAATGGAACAGTATGTATTTAGTTTTCTTAGTGTTCAATGTTAATTTGTTCGCGAGATACCAGTCTGCAATTTTTTTCAATTCTGTGTTTGCGATGCTTTCTAGTTCGGCAGTATGACAAGCAGTAACGATAATGGCAGTGTCATCGGCATACATGAGAGCACTGGCTGAGGATAATACCTGAGGAAAATCGTTGACGTAAAGTGAGAAAAGTAACGGACCGAGAGTTGAACCTTGCGGTACTCCTGTGTATAAGCACCGCACATTTGATGTTAGGTTATTCATTGAGACAACTTGTTTGCGATCAGTAAGGTAACTAGAAAAAAAGTCAAGCACCCTATCACGAAATCCATATATTCTTAATTTATTAAGCATGATGCCGTGGTTTACTGTCTCGAAGGCTTTTCTTATGTCCAGAAATATAACAGCGGCCAGCTCATTGTTATCTAATGCACTGTTAATTGCCTGGGTGAGTGTAATGACTGCTGAGCTAGTAGAGTGCTTTGGGCGAAATCCATGTTGCTGGGGGCAGATAATATTGTATTTCTCAAGAAAAAGGAGAATACGTTTGGACAGAATTTTTTCAAATATGTTATTAATAACGCTAAGTACGGAAATAGGCCTGTAACTAGAGGGGTCAGAAGGGTCACCATCTTTAAATACAGGGGTAACTCGGGCTACCTTTAAGGGTGATGGGTATGTGTAATTCAGCAGGGAATGATTGAACAGCCGGCATAGTATGGGCGCTAAGATATCAATGTTTTCCTTAATAAGCTTTGCAGGAATGCCGTCCAAGCCTGCTGCCTTGTTTGTTTTCAACTCCATGACAACAGACAACACCTCATTGATTTCAACTTCGTGCAGAGCGAAAGAATTAACAACTGACGCTGGAAGATTATTGTCTGCACTGGCATCAGGAAGCTTTGCAGCTAGATCTGGACCGACACTTGTGAAAAATGTATTGAATTCATCAACAGTTTTTTCAGTGATATTAGAGGGAAGTGTGGGATATCTTTTCAAGTTTTGCGTGACCTCATTGATAACTTCCCACATTTTTTTTGGATTTCCAGCAGAACCTTGAATTCGGCTAGTAAAATATTCTTTTTTTCGGGCTCTCATTAAGGACACAGATTTATTACGCACGCATTTGTACTGATACAGATAGTATTCGTTGCCTTTATGATGTAGCCATTTATGATACCAATAGTCCTTTCTTCTTAATATGTTCAATATTTCTTCGGTCATCCAGGGACAAATTGGTTTATGACGCTGGGAAGACGCTACACTTTGGCTGCTGCAATTTATAAGGTCAACCAGAGCGCTAATCAAGTTAGAGAACTCTATATTGACATCTTCATGATATATTAAGTCAGTATTGAGTAATAACAATTTGTTACGGAATAATTCATAATTTAACTTGGTTGTATTTCTTGGTTTCATACCTTTTACTTTTGTAGGTGTGTCTACCTTAACGAAAATTGGCAAGTGGTCCGAAATTGGTGTTTGGTAGACGCCAGCATGTACACCGGTGTCAATATTTGTCAGTGCATGATCAATAGATGTTGCCGAAAGGGTGGTTATGCGTGTCGGAGAAGCAGTCAAGTTGCGGAAGTTGTATGATTGAAGAAGGTATGTGTAATCTGGGGCACTCGTGGAGCTAGTATCAATATTCATGTCACCAACGATAATAACTCGGTTTTTGTAGCTTTTAGTTAAACAGGACAAGATTGATTCCAGTTTATCAAAAAAATCGGCAAGATTTGAATTCGGAGGTCGGTAGACTACGCCCACTATAAGTCCGCATTCAAGTTTCACAAATAAGGCTTCAAGTTCGGGTGAACAACAAGAGACTGATGATAAGATAGTGTAGTGAAGGCTTTCTGTCACGAATAATGCCACACCGCCACCGCGAAACTGCGTGTCCCGTGGGCGTGATATTGTTGCATAGCCGGGAATTGATATATGTTCATGTTTCTTGAGCCACGTTTCAGTGGTCGCTATGATTTCAAAAAACTCCCCATTGCTGACGATAAAAGAATTTAAAGAGTTCAAGTTTCTGTTTATGCTGCGAACGTTACTGTGAAGTACAGATATGCCTTTCCTGGAAGCCATCATGAGCTAGAGTCGGTGTAGCTAGCATCGTTTAGTAGCTGTTCGCCAGAAACATTGGCTATTCTTTCCAGATCTGCTTCACAGGTAACGTGGACTACTTTCGATTTTTCGGCTTTCCTCATTAATATTTTTCCGTCGGAGACCCAAGCAAACTTCCAGCCTTTAGCGCGTTTAGTTTGAATTGCTTTTCCCAGCAGTATCTTATTTTCTGGGCATAGGTGTTCGTTGACGAATATAGGATCTGTTCCTTCAAATCCAAGCATCGATGTGTTCAGTCGCGTTTTTTTTTGCCGCCAGCAAAAATCTATCTCGGTTAGCCCGTGAGGCAAACCGTACAACAACATTTGGTGGCCCTTTGGCTTTTGTAGGCACACGATGTGCGATTTCAATGTCATGGCTGGATAGTTCTGTGCACAAACATGAAGCGACTGCCTCAACAACCTTATTAAGGTCCTCATTTTCAACGACAGGTATGCCCTTCAGTTCGAGATTGCTCTTTCTACTGTACTGCTTCAGTTCGATCAGTTGTTTTTTGGTGTCGCTGAGTTCGTTACTTAGTTTTCGGTTTTCTTTCTGGCACTCAAGGCTCAGTTGTTTTGCATTTTCAAGTTCTTTACGGAGTGTCTTTACTTCGGCCCTGAATTCTTCAAAGTTCTCGTTGATGTAGTTCATTCCTGTTTTGACCGATGTGAGTTCTTCCTGTATAGCTGTGTTTGATGACTGCAGCTTCTTTACCTCATTCTTTAATTCTGTCATAACTTCCACGAATCTGGAAGTCATATCAGTCAAAACTCTGACTATTTCTTTTATACTACTTGGTGTTTTTTCGGCAAGTGTCTGTGCAAATTCGGTTAAAACATCCCTGGTTTTGCTTCCCATCGTTGCAGAGTGTACCGCTTACAGCATGTGCGAGAGTACAACACTGGCAAATTCAGAGCAGCCCAGCAGCCATAAACTACAAAAACAGAACAGATAATAACTTTGTTTTCCTACCTGCAACAAGCGAGGGCAGCGATTTAGCAGAAGTGGTAGCCACGGCTGCCGGTACCGCTCTGAATGTGCCTTGGTCGATGATCCATGGCTCTATATAGGTGAAGGTGACGCCTCCAGACGTTGGGCCGCCGCAGTAGAAAGGAACGTGTCTTGATGACGACGTCCGTGGCGCATGCGCGTAGCTCCTGATGTCCTTGCTGTTGACGACCGTTTCTTATCGGATGCCTGCAACAAGCGAGGGCAGCGATTTAGCAGAAGTGGTAGCCACGGCTGCCGGTACCGCTCTGAATGTGCCTTGGTCGATGATCCATGGCTTTATATAGGTGAAGGTGACGCCTCCAGACGTTGGGCCGCCGCAGTAGAAAGGCACGTGTCTTGATGACGACGTCCGTTGCGCATGCGCGTAGCTCCTGATGTCCTTGCTGTTGACGACCGTTTCTTATCGGATGCCTGCAACAAGCGAGGGCAGCGATTTAGCAGAAGTGGTAGCCACGGCTGCCGGTACCGCTGTTGTGATGATGGCAGCATTCGGCGGAGCTCCTCTCGCACGATCTCCCGGATTAGGTCCCGAAGGTTTTCTCCGCTTGCAGGTGTGCTGGGGTAGTGGCATGAGTAGTTTGGTTGAAGTGGTCGCTCGTAGTGGCGCATCCGGGTATCCAACGTCTTCTCGATGGTCGATGCTTCACTCTCAAATTCTTCCACAGTTTTCGGCGGGTTCCGGACAAGCCCCGCAAAAAGCGATTCTTTAATGCCTCGCATTAAGAATTTCACTCTGTCATCTTCGGTCATGTTAGGGTCGGCGCGGCGAAACAGGCGTTTCATCTCCTCTACGTAGGCAAGGACGGGCTCGTTTGGTAGTTGAATTCTTGATTGGAGGAGGGCCTGAGCTCTTTCTTTTCGAACAGAACTTGTAAAGGCCATCAAGAACTGTGCTTTGAATATCTCCCAATCCTTGAAAGAAGTCTCGTGATTTTCAAACCAAATTCGGGCATGTCCTTGAAGAACAAAGTAGGCCTGCCTGAGTTTCGCAGCGTCGTTCCAGCCGTTGAAATCTGCCACACGGTCGAAAAGGTCCATCCAATCTCCCGCATCTTTATCCGGTAGTCCATGGAAGCAGGGGGGCTCACGGGGTTGGACGAAAACAACCGGTGCTGTAAGCTGGGCCATTGTCAGCGTCGATGCCTTCCGAAATCGAATGGAGTCAGGCAGCAGACCGTGCTCGGGCTGTAGGCCTTGAAGTCGGCGGCTGGCTCGGTGACCTGTAGGCTGGTCTTCCAGGGCGACAGGAACACGGCTTGGTCTTCGCTTGAAGGATCAAAGGCAGCACCTCCACCAGATGTCACGTAGTGGTGACGAGGTCGACGACACAAATGAAGGGGCGATGATTGCACTAAAGAAACTGTTTATTTGGGCTGACTTGCGCCCGCAAAAGAGCTAAGCAACTCGGCGGTGGCGATAGCAACAAACGCGCTCGTCGGTCGTCGGACAAAGAATGCCCGTCAACTCGGCAACGCTCAATTTAAAGGCTGCACAGAACAATCTAGATAACGTCGCAAACAGCTACCAGCGCGGGATGGAACATTGTGGAAAGACATGCAAGTGGCCGGAACCTTCGAGACAGATCTCGGTGCATCTTGCGCTACAACAAAACTGATAAAGGCGTGACTCGCGACATCGAGCATTAACAAACAAAGATTACGGAACTGATACGCGGTCCAGAATCAGAGTGATAAGCCTGTATGCCGGCGGCTGTTAAAAAATAACAAATAAAGTTTTGAAGGTTTCGCGGCAATATGGTCTGATCTTTCTTCCACGCTTTCAAAAAGTAACCCTGCTAGTGAATTTGTTCACACCAGTCTTATTTTCAGGCTAGATGTAATCATTGACCAACCCACTCGAATCCCTGATCATTCCGGTAATATCCTAGACCTCGTGCTGACGTCATAACCAGATAGCTTTTCAACCATCACTTATCTAGAAGATTTTAGCGATCATTTGGCCATTCATGCTGCCTTCTCTTGTCATGTACAAAACAGCAAAAAGATAAAAAAACAATTACCCTTTACGATAAAGGTGATTACGCAGGCTTCAACCTTGACCTCGCGACTATTCTTGACAAGTTCACATCTGGTTTTTTATACCGCTCTCTCGAAGATAACTGGTTACTTTTCAAGTCCAAAGTTCAACGTCTAATTACCATATATGCTCCGACTAGCGCCACAACTGAGCGCCCTGGTTCCCCATGGTATACCAAAACACTGAAAGGACTATGCAACAAGAAGAAACGATTATTTCGTGCAGCAAAAACTATCGGCACAGCCCAGTCCTGGAATAAATATAACACTGCAGCTGCTAAGTATGATTACGAGGTAGCCAGAACTAAGAAACATTTCTTCTCCATCCCCTTGCCTGTTATGGCAAGGTGGTGGAGCGCTTTTGAAAACTATAAGCCCCCCTATTTCAAACATATAACTGGTTACTTTTCAAGTCCAAAGTTCAGCGTCTAATTACCATATATGCTCCGACTAGCACCACAACTGAGCGCCCTGGTTCCCCATGGTATACCAAAACACTGAAAGGACTATGCAACAAGAAGAAATGATTATTTCGTGCAGCAAGAACTATCGGCACAGCCGAGTCCTGGAATAAATATCACACTGCAGCTGCTAAGTATGATTACGAGGTAGCCAGAACTAAGAAACATTTCTTCTCCATCCCCTTGCCTGTTATGGCAAGGTGGTGGAGCGCTTTTGAAAACTATAAGCCCCCCTACTTCAAACATATTTTCTCTCACTGATAATTCAGGAGTCACTCTTTTCGAATCCGACGTTCCAGGTATTCTAAATGACACATTTTGCTCCGTACTCACACAGGAACACTTCGACAACCTCCCTGAAGCCCCTTACTTTCCCCATCCGCATATGAAAAGTGTCATCTTTGAGCCACACGGCATTGCTAAAATCATACATGTACTAAACAATTCATCAGCAGGTATGGACGCTATCAACGCAAAAATTGTAAAGATCGACAAAGACCATTGTAGTGTAATGTTATCCTTAATTTTCCAGCAGTCGCTTTCTTTGTGCTCATTACCACGTGACTGGCGGGTAGGCAAGGTCATTTCAGTTTTCAAGAAAGGTAGCCGATCTTCACCCCCGAACTACAGGCCAATCTCATTAACCAGTGTTTGTTGTAAAACCATGGAACATATAATGTATTCGCACACTGCCCAGTTTTTATCATCAAATAAATTCTTTCATCCTAATCAGCATGGCTTCTTTAAAGGTCGTTTCTGTGACACACAGCTTGCTCTTTTTCTTCACGATATACATGCATGCCTTGATCGCAACATTCTTACAGATTTTATATTCCTTGATTTTGAGAAAGCATTTGAAAGTCCCTCATAGACGCCTAATACTTAAACTGTCACGCCTAAATCTGCATCTTTCGGTTCTGGATTGGATTCATGCATTCCTAACTGGTCGCTATCAATTCGTCCATGTTAATTCACACTCGTTCATTTGGGCTTCGGCATGGGAGAGAATAAGTCGAACCAATCTTTTCCTTTCTGCCCAGAAGGGAGGTCTAGGGATTGTGCATTTATTTATGCGCCAGGTTGTATCGTGCTTTATTTATCTACGCGACCAAAACAATCCATTTCTCCGGACAGTGATTCAAGTCAGGCTCAGTAGACTCCTCCCAAGGTTCGTGGTGTCGCCATGTCAAAATATGGGCGGTGCCGTGACTGGATATCTGCGTGAAGTTATGCTTGCTTATAGGTTGTTAAATGTGCTTTTCTCTCATGAATATCTGTGCAATGTCACCAAGAAGAAACTCTATAGAGACCTCACTGACATCATGCTTCCCCAGCCATTGTACCGTTTGCCATACCGTGAAGGCCCCGGACAAGACGTCCTTAAAAGAGTTAAAAGAATGCCGGTAATATCTTCAGTCAAAACTGTTTTCTTTAAATTGCACACTAACACGCTACCCGTTAAGACATGGCTTCATAGCAAAGGCATCTTCGTACCCTGAACTACCAATTGTTTTTTATGCAAAAAACCTGAAACAATAGAGCATGTTTTTCTTGACTGCTGGCACCCAATATTTCACTGGGATGTTTTACAGTGCACGCTTAAGAAACAGTTACCACTCGATCCATATGGAATAAGGTTCTTGGCGATAGAAACATCACAGGATATACCATATAATTTGATTATGCTTCTGGGCCTGCACTCAATATGGAAAACGAGGATGCAATTTGAACATGCATGCTGATCTTGTCGTGCGTCCTGTTCGCGAGCATTTTGTTGAAAGTGTCGTTTCACTAAGAGAGTGTTACCGAGCACTCCCTGATCCACCAGAATGGATTACCTTGCTTGATGTTTTGGTGTCGATGAGAGAATTTTAATCCGTGTTTGCCGAAGCCTGGCTTACGCGTTTTATGCAATGTATTTCTGATTTCACTTTCAAATGTGAAAGTCGGCAATAAAGAAAAAAAGAAAAGCCGAGGTGGCGCAGCGGCTAAGGCGCTCGACTATTGTGCCGAAGGACGCGGGATTAAATCCCGGCGTCGGGGGCTGCGGTTCGCTGGAGGTGACACGGAGTGGCGTCCGTGTGCTGTGCGATGTCAGTGCATGTTAAAGAACCGCAGGTGGTCTAAATTTTTGGAGTCCTCCACTACGGCGTCTCTCATAGCCTTAGTTGCTTTGGTGCGTTAAACCCCACAGACCAAACCAAACCAAACTCGTCATCTCTCTCTCCTGTCTTGTCTGGCTTTCCGCAGAGTACCGTTTCAGGTCCTCTTCTCTTTCTTATCTATATAAATGATTTACCCTTGAACATCAGGTCTAACGGTCGACTATTTGAAAATGATTGCGTTATCTATCGCCCAATAAACACTCCGACTGACATCAGCATTCCTGAAGCACATCTTGTTCGCATCGAGGAATGGTGCAGAGTTTGGCTTATGTCACTAAATAGTACTAAAACATTTCTTCTCTTTTTTCATCGCAGGCGTAGTAGCCACCAGGATAATACTTACACAATAGCCTTTAATCCTATATTACTAATTGACACCTATAAATACCTTGGTATCTACTTAGGTAAAGATTTAACCTCGTCACATAACATACATCATGTTACTAATTCAGCAAATCAAGTTCTAGGGTATTTATGGCATAACCTTCAATTAGCCCCTCGTTCCATAAATCTACTTGCTTACCGAAATTTTATCGGTCCAAAACTTGAATTTGCATGTGCCGCGTATGATCCTTGCTATGCTAACCGTGGTGATAACCACGCTCGAATCTGTCCAGAGCCGTGCAGCAAGATTCATTTGTTCTGACTACTCTTATCAGTAGTAAGGTTGAAAATTGGGCGAGTTGAATATGGTTCATTTTGCACAATGACAAACAGTGTCCTTCTTCTCTTAGTCCGTGTGTTTTTTGCGCTATATTCAAAGTGTACTTTTATCACACTAGCGTTTCTGCACTAAAATCTAAGCTCCACCTTCCCACACTGGCCTGTTGTCGCAAAATTGCCCGTCTTTCCCTGTATCACAGATTTTATCATAGCTTCATATACAATGTCAGCACCATTACACGCGCTCGTAGAATATCCCGCAACTCCCACCCTAATGCAGTCTACCCTGAGCAATCTCGCACTGTAACATATCAGCAGTATTTTTTCATCAGAACAGCCAACGACTAGAATGACCTCCCTCCGAAGTAGCAACCATCATCAATCCACTTCACTTCAAATCTGCCATCGAAGATCATCTGTATCCACAATATTATTTTGTCAGCCCACCCCTTATGTAATGTCCTTTGTGTACCTTTGAGGAATAATAAATAAATAAATAAATAAATAAATAAATAAATAAATAAATAAATAAATAAATAAATAAATAAATAAATAAATAAATAAATAAATAAATAAATAAATAAATAAATAAATAAATAAATAAATAAATAAATAAATAAATGGAAGACAACTGCTACCACACTTCTGAAGTTTACCGGCAGCTCGCAAGCCAGCGAAAGCTGTGAAGCAACCACACACAGACTGTTGCTGAAGTATTGCCGTCTGCCGCTTGGTTACATTTTTCAGAAGCATTCCGCTCAGTTTGGCCGGCGGGTGACGAATGACAGATGCACAGAGGTAAAAGCAAGTTGAATCGACGCCGAAATTGCTTACGTGTGGTGTAAGCCACTAATAGCTCGAACTATTTTGGCGGAACATCCCTGTCGACATTCTGTTTTGGTGTATCAGCTGCGAGTAACATTTTAGCGTGAACACATTCAGACAAAATACAAGCTGAAATGCTCTGGTGAGGCGCCACCTTGCGCCTGCTTCGGAGAGCGTGCTCTAGCCGTGCACAGCGCAGATGGAGCCACGGTCGAAACGCGAGAGGATAAGCGTCGACGCCGGAGGAGAATAGAGGAGATGACGTTAATTTTAGTTTACCGGATATGCCCGCACGGGTATTCTATTTTCTTCTTCCCCTTGTATGCCTGTCACTATTCTCATTTCAATTCTTAGCACACGAATAAACACTAGCCCGTATTTCAACGCCTGCGGTTTATGAGTTTTTGGGCGAGTGTAAAGATTTGCATTTCCGCTGCCGAACTAAGGATGATGTTGTGATCAAGGATAGGATGCGAATAGCAGCTTTTTGAAGTTGTTAGAGGTGGGACTCGGCTGCCGCTGGACCCACGGCCGCACCGACGCCCGCTCCACCCAGAAAGAAGTGCAGCTGAGTAAAGGAGTTTGGAATAGAAGGATGAAAACATTGTTAATTTACTTTGCTAGGAGGAGTACAGAAGAACTACGAAAAACTGACGATGCCCGCGCACAGACACTGTTTGGAAGGGTTAATGTTCCCCAGGTTCCCTAGATGAAGGGCAGGCTAGTCGTCGAGGACGTGATCTTATCACCTTAATGTCACTCACATTAACACAGTTTCACTCTCGCACACTCGCCCCCTCAAAAGTTCACACTTGAGGGTGAGGAGGAAGCCATTGTGGCGGTGTAGAGACAGCACACGAGGAGCGAGGTATTTGCCGGCGTCTCATTGTCTGGGACACACCTGCGTCGATCGGGTCGCCCCGTGCTGATGGCAAGACGAATTGAAGAAGCATAGTCAGAGACGACACCGTCTGTCACTCCGCTCAACTTCTCAGAAGAGATGTCCGCGTGGCCGCCTTGAGGGTACCGACTCATGCTGGAGACACCGGTAGACACTTGAACCTTTTGTTCCCAATGGCCCCGCAGTTGACCGCTATCGCTGACCGCCACAACAACCCCGCGTTCCTTTCCGGCTTTCTTTTGTGATGGCCACTCCAAGCGGCGTCTCGCCGTTGCCGTTCTTGACTATTCACCTCTTTTGGTCGGGACTTCTTGTCTTGATGGTAGAAAGCGGCAGCTCCCGCATCGACTCGATGTCACCATCCTTAACAGCTCCTCCGTGGCCGGAGAAAATCTCGATCGACTAGTGGTCGCAATCACCTGCCGCAGAGAGATGGGCTCGCGTTCGTCTGGTGGCCTGTCTTGAAGAGATCGTCTTTCCAGGCAACAACACCCAAAGCCAACCAACACCAACAAAGGAAAGCATAGGTGAAGGAAGAGGAGGAAGATGAGGAGGAAAGGCAGGGAGGTTAACCCGTAAAAGAAACAGGTTTGCTAACCTGCACTGGGGGAAAAGGGTGAGTGGATATAAAAGTTGTGAGAGATGGATGGGTGAAGTTAGTAGAGTTACATCACAGACACACATAGCGTATTGCACAGACACTCTCTTTCCTCACTGTCAACAATGCGGCCTATTGACTCGTCGCACCCACAGTTTGTACATGCGGGGCTGTTTGCCATGCCTATCATAAAAGAATACGAGTTTGTGAATGCTACACCAACCCACAGGCGGTGCAGCAAAGTTTCTTCGCATCGGGGTAGGCCAGGTGGAAGCTGGAGCTTCAGGTCAGGGTCCAGAGATTTTAAGCGGCAGTTCGAAAACTAGGCAGAATTCCACAAGGCGAGTGCGTTTTCCCGCGCAAGTGCGTGAAGCCAGCCCGCTGCGTCTGCCCTGGAAAAGGGAATCAACACACAATCGCCGTCTTGGTGGGCTGTTCGTGCGACCTCGTCCGCCCGAAGATTGCCCGCTATGCCGCTGTGTCCTGGAAGCCATTAGAAGATGATGTCATGTCCTCCATTAATTGCATAGTGATGGATTTGTCGTATTTACGCAACGAGTTGTTCATGGGCTCCACGGCGAAGAGCCGCTTTTAAGGCTTGCAGGGCTGCTTTTGAATCTGTGAAAATAGACTACCGCTGCTGACTTATATGCCTAATTGCGACACGAAGAGCGGTTAGCTTTGCAGCTGTTGAAGAAGCCTGGTGAATTGTCCTAACTTTTTTTTCAGTATTAATTGAGGGTATGACCATGAAGCCTGAAGAACTCACGTCATTCACTGAACCATCGGTGTAGACGTGCAAACTATTTGCATGGTGCTCATAGAAGTATTGAAGAGTGAGTTCTGTTCGCGATAGCTCAACCTTCTTCCGGATGCCGCGTATTGAAATAAGCACGTGTGGTTTATGTAGGCTCTATACTGGACAGGACGGTCTAGATGCGGGTGTAAACTGTAAACGTGGGAAAGTTTTTTCCTTGAGAATGCAGCATTTTGGTTACTACGGCTACCTGCAGTTGTTCGAGACAGCAAATTTGGAGCCTGACCCTCAGTCTGCTTCAATCTCGCACTGGCTTTAGCTCTTTCACGCTTAGAGTGTTTCTTCCGCTTTTCGCCAAAAAAAAAATCGGTTTCCTGAGGATTTTGACACACACGGCGTAAACACTCTTCCTCCTGTACCGAAATGGCATCTATGTTCTCGCAGCGCAGCGTCATCGCTTCTGAATCGCCTGGCTGAACTTCACACTTTGAACATCCCGTCTTCACCTTATGTCGGCACTTGTATACATGTAAATCTGTCCCGCCGGGGTGGCGCAGTGGTTACGGTGCTCGACTACTGTTCCCAAGGACGCGGGATCGAATTCCGGCCTCGGCGGCAGTTTTTAGATGGAGGCGAAATGCAAGGCGCCTGTGTGCTGTGCGATGTCAGTGCACGTTAAAGAACCCCAGGTGGTCGAAATTTCCGGAATCCTCCACTACGGCGTCTCTCATAGCCTCAGTTGCTTTGGGATGTTAAACCCCTCAAACCAAACCAAACACCGACATCTGCTGCCCAGTCCTCCACAACCAGCTGCTCTGGCTTCTGTAGCTCAACTAGTAATGGCCTTTCGCTGTCAGCGTCCGTATGGCTCAAATTCGGCACACTCCTGCTCAGAATTCCGCGATTGTCTCACATTTTCTAGTTGTTACTTCTGCCAACTTAGTGCCTTCAGAAGACAATTGCCCATCACTCTTTCTGGGCTTAGCCTCTAAACAATCTGCACGCGTCGCACGATCAGAATTTATTCTCCCTTGTTTCTAACACGTAGTGCGGGTGTTTTCTTTGGGTTTCAAAACAACCCCACCCTTCCTATCAGGGAGAGTTAACACTGCTAACTCGAGAGAGGGGGCTTTGTTGTCATCCGCTGCCGGTAGTGGCGCTCTTTTCCCTTTTCGTGGCTGAGTGCCTTTCACGTGCACCTCGTGTTCGTTAACAAACCCCCCGGGATTCTCATAGGCACTGCAGGTACACTGCTCTCTCGGTCCCCGAACAACGTTCTCACTGTCCTCGCAGCTAAGGGAATACTCTAGAGCAACTACCCAACAAAGGATCCCTACCTCAAGCTCCTGAGGGTTGCTTTGGGCCGTTTGCACATATCCTGGCTGCCTTTTAGCTCGTCTGGTTGCCCTGTGTCACAAATCATCTGCTGGCCCTGCTCCAGACTGCCCTGTATACCCTTTTCAAGAGCAACATCAACTTCATGTTCGAGACCTGTACTTTTGGGCCCCTCTACCCGCTCTTTTCTTTCACCGCGCCTGATGGATGCTCGCTAAAGATTCTTTCTCACGTTTTCGCGCTTATCCAACTCGGTCTCGCATGCCGCTTTTCTTTGGACAGGAGTCACACTTTCCCATTTTACAGCTTTCTCTTCGCTGGACACTTGCATGAGGTCCCCTATCCTATCAACGCTCCTACGCAGCTGAGCCATGGTCTCTCTCATCTCAGCGGCCTCTATATTAGGAATTCTCGTTTTTATTTTTCATCAGTTCCAATTAGACGCTTTTTTCTTAATTGCAGCTTCGCAATTTGGCAAATCGGCGACAGTCGGAAGCGGAGCGGGTATCAGCTGAAAAGAAGTCGAATCGCGCTTACCTCTAGCATATAAGTGCGTCCTGCAATTATGGTGCTAAATTTTTAATTCGAAGTGCCGCAGCTGAGCAGTAGTTCTTATCCAGTAGCCGTTCATCCGTTCAACAGATTGATCATGACTAACTTCTTGTATCCCTGTTTCATGGCACTCTACTTTCTCGCCATTCCCGCCCTCTGAGGTTACAGATCTCTCATTTTGGACTGCCCTTCGCTTCATCTCAAGTCTGAGATAAGCACCTCTAATTCATGGTCTAGCCTTTCCATTTCTTTTCGGTGCTTCGCTAACATTGCTCTCTTGTTCTTTCTTTGCTGCTAGACTGCGCTCTATTTCTTCCTCTTCTTTTTCTTTTCGCTCCTCTTCCTCTTTCTCACGATCAGCTTTGAGGAGTCCCCATGAAAAGCCCCAATGAAAGAATCCCCATGAAAAGAATTCTTCATCCCCAGTTTGCAAGAGAGCTTTACAAATATCAGATTTCTCCATCTGATCATCAACTTCCGATCTCATTTCCTCGCACTTCACCAGCAAATCCGCCTCCGGCCATCTCATAAGATCCATGGTTGCTGCTCTGAGTTTTGACTTCGCTGACACACTGTTGTTGTGAGCTTATCACACGCATCTCACTTAACAACTTCCCTTGATTCCCAGAAGTTCAAATAAATAACCCAAAATTTGAAGCCAGGTGAATATCAAGCAAAAGCCAAGAACTGACCCGCAGAAGCAGTACCAGGTCACATGGTCGATCCCACCGCTGCCACCAGTTGTTAGAGGTCGGACTCGGGTGCCGCTGGACCCTCGACCGCACCGACGCCCGCTCCACCCAGGAAGAAGTGCCGCTGAGCGAAGGAGTTGGGAGTTGAAGGACGAAAATTGGGTTTATTTACATTTTTAGTGGTAGGGATGAACTCCGGAGAACGCATGATGCCCGCACACACATATAGTTTTAAAGAGTCCGTGTTCCCCAGGTTCCCTAGGTGAAGGGCGGGCTCGTCGTCGAGGGAGTGTCCTTATCGCTTTTAATGTCACACGCATTAACGCACTTTCACTCTTGCAGACCCGCCTCCTCGAAATTTAGACTTGAAGGTGAGGAGGAAGCCGTTGTTGTGGTGTAGAGGGCAGCACACGAGGAACTCGCTGAATGCCGGCATCTTATAGTCTGGGACACACATGCGTTGATCGGTGTCTGTCGGCGTCCCATTGTCGGGGGCACCCCTGCGTCGAATGCGCCACCGCACGCCGTCGGCAAGACGAATTGGAGAAGCTTAGTGCATATGACAAGCGAGGAGCTCGGCGACTATTGGCGCCTTTTGATCTGGGCTACCCTGCCGGCGTTGAAAGGGCGCCGCGCGCTGTCGGCCAGATGAAGGGGATGACCGCGTGGCCGCCGTGAGGGGGACGTCGGGATTTACTTGAACCTTTTTGTTTCCCGATGGCCCGACTTGGACTGCTGTCGCCTACCGGCCGAACACCACGCGTTCCTTTACGGCGAAGAATTCTTGTCTCGATGGTTGAAAGCGGCAGCTCTCGCGCCCGTCTCGTTGTCGCCATCCTTAACACGCTCGATTTACAGAACAGACGATCACTTTCATGCCATACGAAATCTAAAGGCTGTCACTAATAATTAAAAAGTTCAACTCTGGTATACTGCCAGCAACCGAAATAGTCCAACAAAGGTATGGAGAAGCGCATACAAACAACTCGAACGAAGGGTCGGGGCTGGTTTAAGTTGTGGCCCGATGGAAAGCAGCGGCGGTCGATCGAATTAAAAGTAAACTCAACAAGCAGTAACAAACCCCAGGGTGCTGGGGAGGTGGCGCTGGTGAAGAAGTCGCAAAGTAATAAGCCTGGTCGGGGATGGGCTGCTTCTTTATTTTATTCATTTGTTTCTTCGTACCTCATACGCCCAAAGAGCTTTGGGTAAGGGGGCATATCAAAATGAACATGCAGAAATAATAAACTGCTACAGCAATACAGTGCATGAGCTACAAAGCAAATACAGTCAAAAATCGATTTAATGAAACCCAATATAACGAAAGTCCCGATTTAACGAAGATATCGTTATTCCCCCTCAGATGCGCATAGGATCCAATGCTTTCACTAACTCGAAATAACGAAATCAATTCCATAATCTGTCCCGATTTAACGAACTTTTTGTCGAAAAGTGAAGGTGGGAATGGGCTATGTTTGGTCTAGTTTGTAGTTAGCACACCAAAATCTATTGCTTGCGAGCCCATGGTAACAGAAGGGGGACATTCGTCCCGCTTTTTATTAAACCGCGCGAAGTAAAACGAGAGTTGTAGTGTTGAACTGAATTCACCAGATGGTACCGGCGATACAAAAATAAAAAAGAAAACACCTCATGTCACATCCCATGGGGCGGTGTTGCAATTCGGTGCTTTTTGTGGCGTGCTTCATGTGGTTTGTTCGCTAATGCGCTTCTGCGAATATTTTCCCGTGCCTTTGAGTGCATGCATCTCACAAACTTAGGTTATTAGGCCTACATTGCTACGTATCTCTTCAGACCTACGAGAAATCGATGCGGTCATTGCTCACAAAGCGCACGCATGCAAAGGGTACCCACTTCTTTGGTGGAAAATAAACTTGTAGTCCTCTCGAACTCTTCTTGATGAGTAACAGTTTTTGTTTCTTGTGCGCTACCGGCGCCGGTCATTTTTGCTGGCCGCATTTCATTCTGGGGGCATTAAGGATTCGCAAGTGTGATGCCGCAGTAGCTTTTGGATACCGCCGCACTTCATATTCAAATACACCAAATTATAGGACCGAGAAATGCCTCACCCGATTTAACGAAGTTCTCGATTTACCGAAATAATTCACCGCTGCCCTCAGCTTCACTAAATGGAGTTTAACCTGTATCCGAAAGGATCGCAAAGTTGGTGCACAACATGTTGAAATGAAACAGAACACGAAAGTAGGAAAATTAAAACGAATGAAACGACCAGGCAAAACAGAGCTAAGCAGCTGCCAAAAAAACAGTGGGGCATCTGAACAACTGAATCTGATGCATCATTTGAAACAACAATAAAATGATAAATTATTTATTTCGCACCGATTGCCTAGTTTTGAGACCACAATGGGCTTGGATGAACAAGTGCACGAAAATTGGGGGAAAAGTTAAAAACCACAACAGAAGCAACAGTCTCACTCGTCCAAAGCAACATGGTGATGCACATGGTGACAATTCTAAGTTTTAAGTAAGCCAGGCAGCATGGAGCCACTGCCATCATCCTCCATGGGGACTTGGATGCTTGCAAAATAGCAAGCTAAAAATCACATCACCCCGCCCAACGGTTTTCTCCATGACATGACACGACAGCCCCAATTAATACGCTCTCCTGTGTATCGACTGGGGGCTTACACGCCGAGAATAACATATCAAAGTAGTCCTACGCATAAAAATGTGCGGAAAGCGTGAAAGCAATGGAATATTTGCGCGAAAAGTTAAAAAGAAAAGTTAAGGAATATAGCGAAAGGAAGGAAGCAATGTAACAAAGCATGAATAAAAATATACGGAACACATCAGCTATGCCTTCAAGGGTACGACGGGGTAGCGTTAAAAATTCCTGTCAACGACTCCCTTTGCGATGTCTCGTTCGTATACAGGTACTTCCGACGTGCTTATTAACCAATATCTCGCACAATTTTATTTATGCACCTAATTATACTCCGGGCCCGAAGGTAGGACAGAGGCGAGTGGGATGAAATATATTGCTTATAACACAGCACAACAGAAAAAAACTATTGGTCTTGAGGTGGCTAAAGAACAAAGCAACAAACGCACTTGTTAAATCGAAAAAGTGAAAGTATGTGCAAAGAGAAGAAGTGAAAACTTAGATTACATAAAGGTATTAAAGCCGGTAATGGAGACCCCGAAATGTGTAAAAACTAGAAGGGTCCTATTGATGGCAGTAGTTATCATGAATGCCAGCTATGATTCCAGTCAGAGATAGGGCGCACAATAGGACACGAAAGAGAAGGTGTCCTTCAGCGTGAAGCCTCTCGCCGCGGAGGGCGCACAAGAACGGCAGCGAATTATATATTATTAGAGCATATAGAAACGGAGATGGCAGAAATGTCAGGGCTGAGCGCAGTAGGCGGACAATGCGCACTGAACATGACGACCATGAATTAACTGTTAGCGTAGTGCCTGTAGGCCCCTTTCGAACTCCTGGTAATTTTCTCGACACACTTAGCCTCATAGACATGCCACTTGCAACCTACACCTGGTGGTGTCGCAGAGAAACGGCGACACCATCATGTGCAGGTTGCAAGAAGCAGGTCTAATGATCTGCGTTGTCTCTCAAAAGCAGTAACTCACAATAAGCTGTATGGGAAAGCAACTTTCATACAGTGGCCTGCAGAAGAGTGGCGGGATGGGCTTCAAAAGTCAGTCCACATTCTGTAGACGCTGTGGTCAACATAAGCGTGTGTGGCGTCCGTTCAAACGCGGGTATAACCGGTCACTGTTGCCGTTAAAATAAACGGCGGGTAAATGTCGACTAGTCAATGCCAAAAAAAACAAAGTATGGTTTGCAACACATCGTAATCTTAAGAATTTAGTAGTGCCTTGCTTCTCGTCCTGTCTGACTTGACAAACATAGTATCAAATACGGAGGGAATATTCACTTGAACTGCAGACATGCATGGGCTGAATGTTGATTTCTTATGATTTTTTTTTCTGTTGCTTAGCGAGCTGGCTATAGTTTTGCTAAGTTCGGCAACCTACATATGCTAATGCGTGTTGTAGCATGATTGATCTCGCTTGTGCCAAGGTACCTTGTGTCAGAGTATACAAAGAGCTTGCTCAGCAGTTATCACTCCTCAGTCAGTATTAAGGGCGCCATCAGGAGGAACAGCTGAGGTGCTATGAAATCGACACTGGACATTTGATATCCTCCGTTCAAGGCGCGCCGTACCGCGGTGGCTGATAACCTTACAACATGGCTGCAGCTCCGGTCACAAAGCGCGGGGTGTGAGCGACCTTGGGGAGCGCTAAGCAAGGCGTTACATGCCACGGCCGCTTAACAGGGCTGACTTTAACCCCATCGGGAATATCAGAGAAATTTTAGAACAGCTTGCTTTACGGCGCTTTTGCAGATGCGCCGCAGATGAGCTGTGGACTGGTCTCAAGGGAGAAAAAAAAGCACTGCGCCGATGTCCGGAGCTAGTGGTGGCGCTATACTACTCAATGCCATGACTACTGAGCCGACGGGAAGTCGACGGCAAAGTCACGCCGCACTAACAACACTTTTATAGGAGGCAAGTATGCTTTTTATCTGCTTTCGTGAAAAATTGATAAGTGACGCAGTAAATGCATTGGAACAACGCATAAGCGCTTCCGCGACATTTTGCTAATTACCTTTACGTTCAATGCGTTTATCCTGTTTTATTTCACGTTTTATTTATTTATGTTCATGTTATTTTATTTACGTTTTATTGTTGTTTTGGTGGATTTCTCTTTATTGATCAATAATATTATTACTATCATCAGTAATTATATTAATTTACATGGCCAAATAACGAAATTAGTTTACATGAAAGGAAGGGCGTTGGATCTGTTACACTTTTTATGTAGGCCCCAGACTGTCGTGGCTTCACTTTTTGCGTCCGCTGTTTGGCCTCACCAGCATAGCCTATTAATCCCTTAGCATTAATAAACTATCATAAAACTCAGATCTGAAGGGAAAGTTAGTACTCTATGCACAAAAAGTTTCGACTGGCTACTGCTCAATGAACCTGGAACCAGACCAAGGTAAAACTGCGATGTGCGCACTCGCAATCAGTACAATAGGGCATGAGAAGCCAGCGTCGCGCATATGGGCCAGAAAGTACTAGCGCACAGGCAGGAGATGATCGATGCAGAGAAGCGAGATGAGAACATGTCATGATCTGAAATGCTTACGTGTCACAAAACCGAGGAATGAATGAACCGATCGGAACGAGGAGCACGACATTCGAGCATGGAGGTGGCAGCTGATTGACTTCTAGTTCTTACTGCATTGCGTCTCCTTTGATCACCTGCGCTATGCTTGTGGCGTCTTCTACCGCGACACCTTGTACTCCTGAACCGCGTAACGCTTCTTCATCCACCGACCTCCAGATATTTATGGTGTAAAACCTCTTGAGGGTGTCCAGCTGTTCAGCCCGCTCCTTTCTCATACTGCTTCTCCCATTGCCTGAACCTTCGCCATTTTTCGCACACTTCGCAGTTGGATGAGAGAATTTATGGGCAATATGAGCAGCCCCTCAAGATTGCTGACAAGCAAAGGTATGAGCAGTTTGGATTCCTGATTGGAGCCCTCGACTATTGTATGAAAGGTCATTTCCATACACAGAGAACAGCCGACTTCATGTGCGACTAGGCCGGTGTGCATTTCGTTAAGGTGGGCGCTACGTTCAGTAGTGCGGCCTCGGATTTCTGTGTCCCTGGCAGGTAGGACACAAGACGCAACACGTCCTAGCTAGTTATATACAGATCATGCATGGGAAGCCTCGTCATTTCAATTAAGATCCGAGCCAACCACGTTGGACTTCGGCGCCAGGACGGCAGTGGGTGCCTCATCTTCATTGTCATCGGAGGTGTATAAGTGAGGTATTTACTGAGCAGGGCAGAGGGCTGGTTGCGGACTGTCACGGCAATGCGACATGGTGGCAGCATGCCATCCACGGTCGCGTGTCCGCTGCTACACTGTTCGCTTACACCTATCAAGCATGCGTCTTGTAGCCATACGCGGCACAGCGGTTGCAACATGCCATGGTACAGGAAGCACCGAGATCGCCCTTTGCGTCGCACTTGGTGCATACCAGTTGCATTCGGTGATGCTCCAGCATCGCACGCTGCCCAGCGACGGTGGTAATGTGTGATGCCTCCAGAATTTAGCGATTGAAGAGCTTCGATTCTACACGCCTATAGCTGCTCCTCTAGAAAACTGGTTAGGTAAGAGCGCGGACTTCGCCGAACAGACAGCGACAGTGACCGCGTCATCGCTCGCTGCCGATGGTAGACGAAAAATTGTCATGAAAACCGCTGGAGCAGCTATTTGCATCAACAGTGCTAGTCTTGCAGCTACGAGAATTCTCACTCCGCTGGTATTTTAGTTTCGTACGCCACCTATAATAAATCGACCAGGATCTTTGCTGCGCCGAGGGGCCGCAGCTACACTATCCCCCTAGAGTAAAACCGCTTTGAGCGCGCCGATCAAGTCGTCCGCCAGCACACATTCTGGTAGAGTAAACTGAAAGAATCTCGCGTTCGTAGGCCTACGAACTGCATGAGAGGATGCATGTTTCAGGTTGCTCTGGCACCCCTGATCGAAGCGCATCTCCTGGGCTTAGATAGCTGGTAGCAGGACGCGCTGTATCCGAGGTCCACCGATATGGGTGTCACTGGAGAGTTTTTGCTGCCTGCGATAGTAGTAGGCGTTCTGGCTGTTGACTAACTACACTTGGAACGCCTCTACTCTCAACAACACTCAGTTTATAGTCGACATGTAAACATTTATATAAAGACTTCAAATTCACCTATAGTTGGATTTGAAACAGTACAGAAGCAGTCGCCTGTGACTGTAATCGACCAAGATAAATCTCTGCGCATCTTTTGCTGTGATGTTGATAAGGCCCATTCCAGATGAATGAAGCGCAAAAAAAAAACTAATGACACAGCGGCACTGGTATTGTACAGTCAATCTACCTGTGGGTCATAATCCTACTGCAGCAGGTTGTCGCAGGTTAGGAAGAGACAGATGGCATGCGCTGTCACCACCATCGTCGAAAGCTAGTAAGCGCTGAGCGTGGGCAAAGCGAGTCCACTCATACAAACCTTAAGCTTCAGTAGATATTTCTCATAATGGCCTTTGTAGCACAGCGTAAACAGATATCCCATATTGGCCTCGAGATCAAGCACAGTCGCCACCTAGCGGCATAGCGGCGAACCCTACCCTGTGTGGATGCGTGTTCGCGTCGCGTGCCAGCCCGCAGTGCTGTATGCGCGTACGTGCGGCGTGTACAAGAATGCTTTTTGTTTTTTGCACAGTTCCTGTGCGCTTTTGCTTACCTATCTGTCCTTTTGCAAGCGACATGTGATGAGGCTATTACCCCACGCTAGATTAAAAACAACTTCTCTATATCGAGTATGTCACGCTGGAGACGACATAATCAGTCGTGGTCTTCGGCTCTTGAGATTCTTTGACAAGCGCGGTGTTTCAAACGAAGTGCTGCTGTCGTTAGGCCGCGTCAAAGCAAAAGAGGTTGCTGCGGTCAGTACAACCTAAAGGGACAAAACACTAGAGCACTGTTACGGCACAATAACGCACGCGTCGTACACAAAAGTTTTACTGGGTACTATTATCGCTTCATTCACGGAATTTCAAGCACTGTGGTGCCATCTAGTGGCAAAACCTGAAATCATGTCTCTCGCTGTGCGAAAGGAGGGGTGGTGTTTATATAAGGACCCAGTGGATAGAGCGCAAAATATAATGAATTATGACAAGCACTCGTAGAAGAAAAAAGAACACTGTGCTCTTGCAATTTTGCTGACATGTAGTCACGTGTTGTAATACACCGAAAGTGATAAGGTTTCTCCGCTAGATAGACCCTCAGTGGTTTTTATGTGATTTCCAATATCAAAATTAAAATTGTAAAGCCTCTTTTCTTTGATATTGTAGTGATCTATCTGTACTATATGAGAGAAGGTCTTTTCATCTCCACCATAATCTCTTAGAATATTTTGACCAATGTTCTGTCCCTTTAATGCAAACGCTCGAAAATCGTATATTTCCGTTTCTGTTTGGAATACCGCAACTACTCAAACATGCGACTGCAGACTGCTGCATAGCAAAATCCAGTTTAAACAAGCCACTCTGTGCCTTCTGTATCCACAATCAAGTTGTCTGAGTGCATTTTGTTTTTGCTTTTAAACATCTGTCGCGTTGTCTCAGTGGTAGAGCACTCGTTTGCTGATTTCGAGAACGGTGGGTCCAATCCCGGCCGATTTAAATGGCGCTCCTGGGCTGTGGGGTTTGACTACACGTTTAAACAATCCCACGTGATCAACGACACCGAGGCCTGCCCCTACATCATCTGTCATATAGCCGATGTCGCATGGTGCGTTAAACCCACATAGGCATTTCATTTCTTTTTTTTTTCTGTTGAAAGTTTCTGGGCATCCGTAACAGTGGTAATGAGTACATTTCGCTTTAGAGAAATGCTCGAACGTTTGAGAACCAAATCTTCCCAGCACTTGTTAGACTAAATATTACATAATACACATAGATCAATGTACACTGGTAACCCTTTGATTCATTAAAATCTATTTTCGTCTGTGCTGTCTTTCGAGCAGCTGGTTGTTTCTGATCAGGGGAATAAAATAGCTTCATACGGGCTTTTCTATCGCTGTTTAGTTTGGGAATAAATGCATATTTATAGTCGCATGATAAGATAAACTCGATTTCTTGCAGGATAGTTTTATATCCGGCGCCTGTTTTTGAAGTAAACGGCATAACCAACCCAAGTCACTTCTCAACAATAATGACAATGATAAAGAAATCTCCGCCGTCAAGCCAATCCCTAACATTACATAGACTTCATGGCAGCCGTAAGAAAATATACACGTGCGTTCCAACCCTAGGGGCGATCTGCACACGGCACTAGGATCCTTAACAGCCACACCGTTTCATATGTCTGTTGCTACGCTCGAATTCTAGCACTGAAATTGTATCTAGCCCACCGACTCGCCTGCGATATCGCACACAAGCCTCTTGCAAACATCTAGCCTTTTTCAACAATATGAAAGGTAATCGCTTTTACAATGTGCACTAGTATTGCGGAGGGATAATATGTCAGTGGAAGCTCCGTTGATGCACACCACCGGCGCGCTTTGTCCATGACAAGACTGAAGGATCAAGCGCCAGCGAACAGCTGTTACACCCTCGCCTTGACACTTGGTACACAGTGGCGAGGCTCAAAAGCAAGCGCACCTGTCGTACCTCTCCGAAGGGAATCTCATGGCGTGTCGTCATAGCCACACCTCACCTCTGATGGCTGGAGATCACATTTGCGACTCCAGATGCTCTTGAGAGTGCCAGTGCGAATATTCGCTCTTCCGCTCTACTAAACCCCAATGTGGCAACGTACGGAGGGCTTTCAAGCCACAATCCCTCCTCTCTTTACAGCCTGTGAGCTACCGCCGAATCCCTAACTGCCCCGAACCATACACACAAGTAGATAAATACCTTTACACATGGGCAGTGTATATTTTCATGTGGTAGTGACCATGGTCGTCACCCTCAAAAGAACTAAGCTATACGACGTCGGCGATAGCAGGAAGCCTGTTCGTCGGTAGTCGAAGTATGAATGCCCGTTGGACTCGTCAGTGACCAATTCAAGGTCTGCGAAGAAGCCTCTTAATAAAGAAGCAAAGGGGACCAGAGTAACCTGCAACGTTGTGGAACCGAGGGCGAGTACCTGGAATCATTCCAGATACATAACATACATAAGATACGTACAGGTAGCGATATAGCCGCGACTCGCGACAACGAGCATAAACAAAGAGTAACAAATTGTTTCGTGTGCTAAAGTCACAGTTATAAAGAGCGCGTAGCGGGGCTGTTGGAAAAGACAGGCAATAATGCTTTCAATAGTCCCCGGCAGTATCATTCTTCTACTTTTATTAATCACTTTTCCCCTTACTAGAGTACCTCCGTAGCGTCGGACGTGTGAGAGTATCAAATGGCCGCTGCGCAACAAGCTCGCCCACTACACTGCGGCTTAACGAAAGGAACAAGGTTATTTCCTCTCTTTCTGAAGTACCTACAAGCAAGAGAACCATGTGGGCGAGCGGAGATGGTTGCTTCGGAGCATTCCCTAATCTAGTTCACATTGCATGCCCTACCTTTATCCTTTATTGCCAGTCATCTTCCTCCCTCATCAATGTTTGCACTCGTATATTTTCGCAGTGAGATGCAGCACGTGAAGCCCTCACGATAAGGCTGAGCATGTCTCATAAGGGCTTACTCTCTTTGAAGTGTCGATAATATTTCTGTAATGTTTGCAAGCGTTCCGCAAAGACGACATGCTTGAGCATGTCATTGATTCTGTTTTGATACAGAACAATTACGGAATCAATGCTAGCAATGCAGTACGAAACATTGATAGTTTATTGCTTTACAAACCACTACTTTCGTCCCACAACCGAAATCTTCGTAAAGTCCTTTTCTCTTTATTGATGCTGGGCGTTGTCGTGAGGCTTCTTTCAGGCCATCTATTTCAACTGTTTCATGTTCCACGTCAGAGACTTGTTTTCGTATCCTTGCGGAATCCGTCCATTTGGCAGCCTGTCGCACAAACAGCCATAACCCTCTTGACAATAGCAACCGCAGCCGTTCGGGCATCCTTTGTGAAGTGTAGCGTAGTTGCACTGTTGAGACAATAGTAATCTCGTTTTATGCAATGTGAAAAAGGACGACACTTAGTAGTTCTTAAGTCGTGACGCTAAATTGCTGCATAAATTTCTCAATAAAAACTTTTTCAGTACTTCTTAGCAAACTACGTTTTTCCAGTTATAACTTCTTCAAAGAATTGCTAACTATAGTTACTGACCAGTTTAGTGCCATGAAATTGAACAGCTGCCTCCAAAATCTATTAAAGCTAAATTTTCATTACCTACCTAGTGCAAAAATGTTGCCACCTTGTAGGTTTCTAAATTTACAGGGGTGCGCTTAAGCATTCTTGCCTGCAGAAATGCGAAGCGAAAGTATTGCGAGTTCTCTCACGTCAACAAGCGCATTCGACCAATATTATACGCTTGCAGACCTCGCCCGCGCTAGCCCCGGTGGCTTAGGAGTATAAAGTAATTCATCATCATCCGCTAGACTATACCCCCCGCAGGCTGAATGCAACTACCATATTCCTCCAGTTAACCCGGCCCTATGCTAGCTGCATCCACTTGACATCTGCGAACTTCTAAACCTCATCCCCCCACCTAACATTCTGTTACCCCCTGCTATTCTTTCCTTCCCTTGGAAATCAATTCGTTGCCCTTTTTGACCATCGATTATCCTCTCTTCTCGCAACGTCCCCTGCCCATGCCCATTTCTTCTTCGAGATTTTTTCTAGAATGTGATTAACCTAATCTGGAACCCTCCCAAAATCTACCAACAAATGCACTCAAATCAGTTAAAAAGTGCGTCATCCGCTTCGATAATTCTAACTATTTGTATGCCATCAGCGTTTCATCTCGGAATATTTTCTCTCTCGAAAACCTCGAAACTTACCGCCGCATCGAAAGCGTTTGTTTGCTTCACAGGTTTTTTTCAACGCAGTCTGAATCAAACGCCTTACATTATTTGTCCGACATGTATACCTCACCGCACTGCACATCCGTTTCAGACTTCCTGGCCCTTTCTCATACTGCAACATTTTCAAGCTCCTTTTTCCTCGCACTTCTGTGGACAGGAATGCCCGACCCACCAACTTCGCCGCTTCCAGGTGCCCAACATTAATCTTATATGCTCTAACACATTCTATCTTAAGGCGATGGCGTGTATTTATTATTGTTTTATATATTAGCCCTTCCCTTATATAAATACTCTAAAAGGGGTCATTAAGGGGAATCAACTGAAGTAAGCTAAGTGAAGAAATGAAAGCATACTCTGCACTATTCTTATCTGTTAACATTACACCTGCCGTTTTCCGTTCCATAGCTTTCTCCGTTGTTATCAACTTAAGTATAACCTTCTTCGTTAGCTTCCACGTTTCAACCCCATAGGTGAGTACAGGTACGAAACTGTTATACACTTTCCTCTTTAGTGAGACCGGTAAGCTGCTAGTAATAATCTCTGAGTACTTGCCAAATGCACTCCATCCTGGGTTTTTTCGTTTAGTTATATCCTTTATTGGTCCGGACCTTCCGTTGCGACCTGTGCTAAGTGGATATATTCGCCTACCATATCCAGTACTTTGCTAAGTATTATAACCTACCATTCCTTGTCTACTTCTGTCCACATGGTGTGCACATATCCCACACAGGACGCCAGCTCGAGCACTCTAGAATTCTGGGAGGCCGGTCGTACCAAATCCGACAGCTAGGGCAGACGGAAGTGATGAACTTCTCTCCTGGCGTTCATTGACTGCATGGTGTCTCAGTAAACTTTCTTATCTCTCTTCCTTCAAATAATTCACTACGTAACACTTTACATCCAGTATTCCTACATAGCGTTCGCGACTTTTGTATGGGATTAGCATTTTGAGCCTATGCGTCGCCATAACCGGTTGCAGGCTGTCAGCGCTGGTACCCTTGGTCTAGTTGACCTGTACGTCCGTCAGATAGTTTCTGGATTCATATTTTCTTCACTAAAGTGGGGACAAGCAATTAATCAAGAACTACCGCCCTATTTCACTCACATAGACTACTTATAAGCTACTTGAACACATAATATACAACCACATATCAAAGTTTCTCGAAGCTAATAAATTCTTTACTAAGTATCAACATGGATTCAGGAAGGATTACTCAACTTGTACACAGCAAAAACTATTCATGATTTCGCCTCGTCAATTAACAACTGAACGCAGATTGATGCCGTATTTATGGATTTCTCGAAAGCTTTTGATAAGGTAACTCGCGAAAGGTTAATTTAAAATCTGCACACAATACTTCATAACAAACAATTAGTAAAATAATTTTCAGCCTACCTTTCAAACAGAAAACAGTTCGCATTTTTTTACGATCATTCTTCTAACAGGGTTACATTTAACTCTGGCGTCCCTCAGGGCTCAGTTCTTAGGCCGCTGTTGTTTTTAATATATAATAATGACATGGTTGTTAGCATTCCTATGAAAATTAGACTTTACGCTGATGATTGTGTTATTTATACAGAGATAAGAAGTGTCTCCGATCAACTACTACGTAATAGTGCGTTGTAAACTGTTTTCGCATGATGTGAAGCATGGCAAATGTCCATTAACGTAAAAAAAACTGTACTAATGAGAATCCTTCACAAAAAGAAAGTCTTACCCTTAAATTATAGTATTAATAGCATGATACTGACAAAAGTAACAGAATACAAATATCTAGGGCTCTGGAACACAAATAATCTTAGTCGGAATAAACATACCCAGGTAGCACAAAGTGGGCTATGAAGGGTGGTGGGCCCGATGTAGGCCCCGCGATGGTCCTACTATGGACCGATTTGGGCAGCCGCTTTGGAGGAACATTTTTTTTTTATTTCAGTTGGCCCCTCAGATAATGACATATGACCAATGCGGGTTCTATAGCGCTAGCCGCCCTTGGGCTTGCCCACATTATTCTCATAGGTGTCCGATGCAGGAAATTGACGGAAAGCCCAAGTCCAAGTTTTCCCAATAAATATTTATGCACATATATAAGTAATTATTTTATACCTGTTTGCACTTTCTAAACAGCCACAATATTAAATTTTACAATAATTCATAACATTCATCTAGCCGAAATGACTTCATGTACAACTTGTTCAGGCTATGGAGATGTGTGTTCTGAACAGTAATATTGTGCTGGCAGTTGCAGGCTGTCCAAAGCAACCACATAAGAGGCAGCAGTTAGCAATCAGTTTGTTTTAGTATTTGTAGCGCAATTTGGATGAGCGCGAGAACTAAAGCCGTGTAAATTTCTAATCGACTAAACATGGCAACAACTGTTATACAAATAATCTATAATAGTAATTTAGGGCAACATCTAATGCAAATAAAGGTTGGAAACAATGATTACGCAATTGCACGCACGCCTTCTAGCCCCATTACGGCCGATGTGGGACCTACAGCGGCTTTGTGTGGGCAGCCCCAATTGGGCTGGATGTTGGTTTTCAACCTTAAGCTCACTTGCTGTTGCACGTGCCTTCAAATTCCCCACAAGGGACCAATTTTGGTATCATGCGGGCTCTCCCGCCTTCAAGCCCCATTACAGCCCATGTGGGATGTAAAGCAGTTTTATGTGGGCAGCCCCAATTGGGCTGGACGTTGTTTTTGAACCAAGAGCCCACCTGCTGTTGCACGGGCCTTCAAAGTCCCCACAAAGGACCGATTTTGGTACCAAGCGGGCACGCCCGCCTTCCAGCCCCATTACAGCCTATGTGGGACCTAAAGCGGTTTAACTAAGGCTGCCTCATTTGGGCTTCACGAGGGCTTGCCCAAATTGAGCCCTTATTCATATTTCATCTGCCCTCAAGTAACCTAAAAGGGGCCGATTGGGGCAGCGTGTGGGTATGTCCGTTTTCTTGCCCCACTACGGCCGATGTTGGTCCCACAAAGATTTAATGGGGACGGCCTCATTTCGGATCTATGAAGGCTTTCCCATAAAAAGCCTACATTTAGGTTGGATTGCCCTCAAATATCCGGCAAGGGACCCTTGTGGTCTGGATGCAGGAATGTGCTCTGCATTAGCCCAATAAACGCCGCTATGGGACCCATGCAGGAGGAGCAGGGGCAAGCCCAAATGGGGCTTGCCCACGTTTGCCCCATCGGGGACCGATACAGGTTTTATGATGGTTGCCCCAGCCCCACTTGCCTGCATCGGACCTGCTGGGGCCCCACATTCTGTGCTACCTGGGTATTGCTATTATAACGTGTAACGCTTTTTGAAAACTATTTTTCTTGATACGGGCATAGCGGTTGTCTACCCCATCTGTACGCCTACTTGCTTACAAATGCATTGTTACCTTAGAATATGCTGCTATTATTTGGGATCCGTTCACACAAATTAACATGAATAAATTAAAGAAGGTTCAAAACAGGATGGCCCGATATATAAATAACAATTACCGACGCACATCAGTAACACATCTTATAATTCAAGCTGGCCTTCTGACAATAACTGATTGAAAATTTCTTGCACGACTTAAATTTATATAGCAATTAATTAAGAGACACTAGAAAACTGAACTCACAGATTCGCTTGTTTTTTCGTCCGGGTATGCAACCCGACAACGAAACCAGCTAACTTTAACTCCTTTTTACGTTCGAAATAACTGATTCAAATACTCATTGCTTCCACGAACTATTTCCGACTGGAATAACTTCCCTAACAATGAAGTGCTGCAGAAGTCGCTGACGTTGTCCTCGCAACATATCGCCTAGGTTTTTTTATTGCATTTGTTATTTCACTGCTGTGTTGTATATGTTTAATTATTGTGTTCCTAATGATGCAAAAAAGGTTCTACTTGCACTCTTATTTTTTTGCAAGTTTTGTTAAACTGCTTAGCTTTTATCCCCACCCTGCTAAAATCCCAACGCCGGGATTGCAGTATCAATAAATAAAATAAATAAATTCCTTGACGCGTCTGACCCGATAGTAAGCGCATTCTTGCAAGCCAAATTTGTTCAGGTTTTACCGAGTCTTATTCTCTCTTCTAAAATTTCTGATCGTCCCTGTTTACGGGGTGCACGGCGTGAGGTATATCTGGAGGCTCGATTCCAACTTTGTTTGTTCCCCAAGTAGTTATTTACATTGCGAGAAATCGTTTGCACATGGATTCCATTCATATTGCCGCATGCCTCTCTGAAAAGAGGACAAAGAAGAACAGAGGACAAAGAGGACGAAACTGAGTGTAGCGCGTGGAAATGTTCCGATCAGTGATCGCTACCTTGTACTCGTTACATTTTCTGGTGGAGCAGCCGGGTACGATTTCTCTTTTTGCTGAGTGCAACCCCTCAAGGGCAACCGAGAGCCACCACGGATTTGACACCGGTCCATCGCAGTTGCAGCCGCCGCCTTCGAGGTCAGTCGCCAGAGTTCGGGCCTCTTTCCTGCACGCCTGTGGCCAACATGCATAGGTCTAACACGAAAATTGCTGCTAACGGAGAGTCTTCACCCCAGTTCGTCGTCCTCCAGTCTCGAACGCCACCGTCCTTCCATGGCGAGCTTTATGAGGACGCTGAAGACTGGCTGGACCAATTCGAACGGGTCGCCAATTACAACGGCTGGGATGAGCAAAGGAAGATCTATAATGTCTACTTTGCTCTCGAAGATTCAGCGCGGACGTGGTTCGTGAACCACGAAACGACGCTATCAACATGGGACCTCTTTCGTCGCCAGCTGTTGGCGACCTACACCGCCAACGACCGAAGAGAGCGTGCGGAGTCGGCGCTGAAATCTCGTATCCAAGCCCCAAACGAGAGCATTGGAATGTTCTACGAGGACATGATCCGCCTTTTTAGGCGTTCTGATCCAAATATTTCAGAGGAGAAGAAAGTGCGCCACCTAATGCGCGGGGTGAAGCAAGAACTATTTGCTGGCCTTGCGCGCAATCCACCTGGCACGGCATCGGAGTTTCTAGCGGAGGCCACCACGATAGAACAAACACTTCGACACAGGGCTCAGCACTATAGCCGTAACGTGTCCGCCATGTCACCGGTCGCTTACGGTTCCGGCTTCAACGGTTCTGATGATGCCTTAATGGAGCTTATTCGATCTATGGTCAGAGAAGAGCAGAGACATATTCAGCTACAGGGTCTAACATCACCGTCGAGGCTTCCATCATTCGCGGAGGTCGTTCGCGAAGAAGTGAGGCAAGCCGTCCCGGAACCGTCTGTGCCTGGTGTGCAGCCACCGCCACCGAGTGTGCCAACGTACGCGGCCGTGCTTCAGCAGCATAACCTCTGTGATCCTCCAAGAGGGAACCCCACGGTGCCGCATCCAAACCAGCACCATAGTGGATACGGCTCTCCCAGAGCCAGAGTGAGCCCCCCTACTCTTGATCCACGCCCACGCCATCCTCCTCTTCTAGCCGAGGCACGATTTCGAAGGACTGACGTCTGGCGTTCTCCTGACAATCAGCCTCTTTGTTACCAATGTGGTGAGGCCGGTCACATGTTAAGGTTCTGTCCGTACCGCCGCGCCGGACTTCGTGGCTTCCATCCGCGTGCACGATGTCCTCGGAGTGGTGAACGACCACCCGAAATCGAGGAGTACCTGTCGACGCATACGAATCCTCCGGACGTCCCAAAATACGGGTCCCGCGTCATTACCTCTTCCCGTTATCGTTCTCCAAGTCCACGGCCCTCTACATACCGCACTAGCCGCTCGACGAGCCCCCGCTCCCCGAGGCTTCGGGAAAACTAGGAACAGCGACCTGCGAAGGTGAGGCCGCTGACGAGCGAAGTGCTGAACATCCTCCATCAAGTTTAGTACAAGATAACGGCTATCAGACGGCGACATGTAACGATGATCCTGAGTGCGCAGTTTCGGACATACCGATTTCTATCGACGATTGTCTCATTACAGCTTTAGTTGATACGGGGGCGGACTATTTAGTTATGAGCAGTGGGTTAGCCAGGAAATTGAAGTAAGTTTTAACCGAGTGGACTGGGCCTCAGATCCGCACTGCAGGGGGACACCTTATTACCCCGGCTGGAAGATGCGTTGAGAGAGTTGCAATTGACGGATTTGTTTATGTTTGCGACTTAGTTGTACTTACCCACTGTTCGCGAGACGTCATACTCGGGTTGGACTTCTTACAGGCTAATGGTGCGATAATTAATTTGCAAGAATCACGAGTGACATTTTCGCCGAGCCAAGCCATTGCGAGATCTAGCGTCGACGGTTCATCAACGTCCGCCTTACGTATTACAGCTGCTGACGTTACGGTCCCGCCACGGTGCAGCATTATGGTCTTGGTAGAGAGCGACTCACCATGCGACCGAGACATACTGGCAGAGACTAACGTGGGCTTGCTTCTTGAGAAAGGGATCCACGCTGCAAGAGGACTTGTTCACATACGGGACGGTTGCGCGAAGCTCTGGATTACGAATTTCGGGACCGAATTTCAGCACATTGCGAAAGGAACGGCCATCGCGTATGTTGCCGACATTATTGAGCCAGGGAACATCTGCACTCTCGCGCCGCCGTCGCCAGCCAGATGTAATGAAGCCGACATTCTATCAACTGTGGACATTAATGCCAATCTGTCGGTGGTTGAGCGGCGGCGACTCCTAGACCTCCTTCAGGAATTTGCGGGATGCTTTGCAACCTCTTCAAAAGTTAGGCGTACCCCAGTAGCCAAACACCGCATTATGGTTGACGCGGAGACCAAGGCGATTTCCCAACACCCATACCGAGTGTCGTCAACGGAACGAGAGCTATTCGAAGACAGGTGCAGGAAATGCTTACCGATGACGTGGTACAGCCGTCTACCAGACCCTGGGCTTCGCCTGTAGTGTTGGTGAAGAAAAAAGACAACACCTTGCGTTTTTGCGTCGATTATCGTAAGTCAAATCAGGTAACGAAACGGGACGTATACCCGCTCCCACGTATCGACGACGCATTGGACCGGTTACGCAATGCCAACTATTTCTCGTCTCTTGACCTCAAGAATGGTTACTGGCATATAGAAGTGGACGAAAGGACAGAGAGGAAACAGCGTTCGTCACCCCCGATGGGCTTTATGAATTTAAAGTGCTTCCTTTCGGTCTCTGTTCTGCACCAGCAACCTTCCAGCGAATGATGGACACGGTTCTCTCTAGACTGAAGTGGCAAACGTGCTTAGTGTAGGAGCGCCTTGACCGACTAGGAATGGTACTACAGGCACTGCGTTCAGCCCAACTGACGATAAAACCACAGAAATGCCATTTCGGATTCCAGGAGCTCCGCTGTCTTGGCCATGTTATTAGTTGTGAGGGCGTGAAACCAGATCCCGACAAGACTGCTGCTGTGAAAAATTTTCCGCGCCCAACCGACAAAAAGTCCGTTAGAAGGTTTTTGGGGCTTTGTGCCTATTACAGGCGTTTCGTAGAGAATTTTTCAGTGATTGCCGAGCCTCTTACGCGTCTTACCCGAGACAATGTTCCTTTTGCGTGGCAAGATTATCAAGAGGATGCATTCAACAAGTTGTGCCGGCGACTGCAGGCCGCCCCTATACTTGCCAATTTTGACGAAAACGCCGCTACGGATATCCATACCGACGCCAGTAATTTTGGACTGGGTGCCGTTCTGATTCAGTGGCAAAATGGCACTGAGAAAGTTATCGCTTACGCAAGTCGCTCTCTTTCAAAAACAGAGACAAACTACTCAACCAAGGAAAAGGAATGTCTCGCGGTAGTTTGGGCCATAACTAGGTTCCGACCCTATATTTACGGGCGACCTTTTAGGGCTGTGAGCGACCACTATTCGTTATGCTGGCTAGCCAACCTCAAAGACCGCTCTGGACGGCTTGCAAGGTGGAGCCTCCGTCTCCAAGAATACGACATTACGGTTGTATACAAGAGCGGCCGTAAGCACAGCGACGCCGACTGCTTGTCTCGTGCACCAGTTGATGCTGCCCCTCCCGACCGAGAAGACGATGACTTCCCGTTTCTTGCTGTCGTCACGACCACCGACATGGCCCAGCGTCAACGGGCTGACCCCGGTTTACGCCCGCTTATTGAGCATCTAGAAGGCCTTGATGTAGCTGTCCCACGTGCTTTCGCACGGGGTTTATCGTCCTACAGCATTCGCAATGGCGTCCTATATAAGAGAAATTTTCAGCACAACAAGGAAACCTTTCTTCTCGTTGTGCCGTCCGACCTCAGGCCAGAAATCTTGCACGCATGTCACCATGAGACTTCGGGTGGACATTTAGGAGTCACGCGAACATTAGCACGCATTCGACAAAAGTACTATTGGCCTAAGTTGCTGCCTTCAGTCCAGCACTACGTGAGAACATGCCGAGATTGCCAGCGGCGAACGACACCTCCACTGAAGCCTGCAGGGCTCCTTCAGCCGATACCTCCGCCAACAGCCCCTTTCCAGCTAGTGGGTATGGATCTTCTGGACCCTTTCCAATCGTCCGCATAAGGGCACAGATGGATAGTAGTGGCGACGGACTACTTAACGCGATACGCCGAGACACAGGCACTTTCCCGTGCAACTGCTGCAGAAGTAGCCCAGTTTTTTCTTAAGACCATCGTACTGCGCCACGGTGCCCCATCGGTTATTATCACTGACCGCGGTACAGCCTTTACGGCTGAACTAATGCAGGCTCTCTTCAGTCTTACCCGCACAAGTCATCGTAGGACTACTGCTTAACATCCGCAAACAAACGGACTGACTGAACGCCTCAATAGAACGCTTGCAGACATGATTTCCATGTATGTCGACGTTGAGCATCGCACGTGGGATGAAGCTCTTCCGTATGTAACTTTTTCATACAATACGGCTGAACAGGAAACGACGCGTCTTGCGCCATTCCAGCTAGTCTACGGTCGTCCGGTCACCACAATGTTGGACGCTATCCTACCCATAAGTCATGACGACGATGTCACCAACGCCTATGCCGACGTCGACATATTTCTACAGCGGGCCGAAGAAGCGCGCCAGCTCGCACGATGCCGTATTCAACAACAACAACATCGCGATGCCAGTCGGTACAACCTCTGATACCGAGACGTTCAGTACCAACCTGGCGATCTTGTATGGGTGTGGACACCAGTGCGCCGTCGAGGACTCTCCGAGAAACTACTTCGCCGTTACTTTGGGCCATACGAGGTCATTCGGCGTCTTAGTACCGTGACTTACGAAGGTGTTGCTCGGAGCCAACGACCTTCAACACGGCGACGCTCAAGTGCTGAAACTGTTCATGTAGTGCGGACGAAACCGTATTATGAGAGGCAGTGACCTTTGTAGCTTTGTGTTCCCTGCTTCTCCTGTGTGCATAATCTGAGGAGTCGAGTTGCCGCTTTCGAAGAGGGGGGGTAATGCCGCGTGCCTCTTTGAAAAGAGGACAAAGAGGACGAAACTGAGTGTAGCGCGTGGAACTGTTCCGATCAGTGATCGCTGCCTTGTACTCATTACAATATTCCTTTCCCTCTACTAATGCTACGTTCTTTGTATTTCGGCCTACCGGGACATGATGTACTTCAAGGATTAAGAAAAATGACTGTCTCGTGGTGTACGAGTACTTTATTTTATAAGCTATATACTGAGTCTGTCCGTTCAAACGTGGTTAGGAAAAAAGTATATTTTTGTGGCTATGGTAAATCACCGCCTTTGAGATCCTACATAAAAAACTGAACATTGTTTCCTTCACTGTACAGATACAATACTGCTCTGGGATGTTATGCGACGGACATTGAAAGAGTGGTAACATGACGCGCATTCCTTACATTACCTCACTGCACTGCCATTTGTTGATGAACTTTAGATTATAACAAGCTTTAAGTAGCGCGAGCTCATTTGCTAGGGCTATAGGTCAAAGTAGGCGCTTGCAGGTAGGCGCTTGCAAGGTAGGCGCTGGCTCGAATAGCTGGTGCTCGCGTCTCGTGCCGGTGCGCTGCCGCCAGGTCGTCTTCTTTACAATCAACCCCCCCCCCCCCCCTGAGGAAGAGGGAGCCATCCTGGCGACTTAAGGCCACAACAATACGTCTGGCTCGCAGTAGGGTTGCAATCGAGAAACGGACGGTGTCACACCCACGTCGTCGAAAATCTGGCGAAGGCGTGACGGGCTCGGCAATGCAATTGACGGGTGAGGTGCGCTCAAGGACACGGCAGCTCGGAGGAGGGGCCAGGTGATGACCAAGGCACATGTAGTCAAACAAGGGTTTGCGGAAGAAAGCGGTCGGCGGCGTGAGCAGCGTCAAAACAATTTTTCTGTCGGCCCAGGTCGGAAGACGTGAGCGAAAGGGCGAGCTTCCCGCACTCCTCAGCATATCTATAGAGGCTTCAGACACGGTGATGGCTTCAGAAAAATCGGGCCGGTAAGGAAGTATGGTGTCTGGTGGTGAAGATGGCTCACGTCCACATAATAGGAAAAAATGACAAGGGTTCAACGCTGCTGAACCAAATATTGAGCGAAATCATTAGCTGCGGGTGACCGAGCGTCCTTCTTCTCTTTTTCTTCTTCCTCAGCCCGCGTACAAAGCACCGCTTTAACCAAGCCGTAAGAACGTGAATGCCAGGGTCCTAGAAGGCTGATTCTGACATAACCGTCCCATGTGAAACGAGAGACCCAAGTTGGTAGCTCCTGCCGACCGCTTGAGTGGGTAGCCCAGCTCTCAGCCTTGTGTCACGTGGGGCGTGACGTCACAGCGTCATGTGGGTAGACGTGGCTACCGGCCGCGCTACGCTGAAGGCTCGAAACCTAGAGTAGTAATGCTTTCGCAATAAAATGGCAAGAGTCCCGTAGTGGTCTGCGTAGCGGAGTTGTATGCGTACGTGACGGAGGGTAGCAATGTGACCCGATTGGAATGGTCGGCAGCCACGTATATTGACATGTTGTCGCCTAGGTTTCGGTCGAATCTTTCAGTCAGACCATTATTCTGCGGGTGATAGGCCGTAGTAGTGCGATGGGTAAAGTTACATTGCTGCAGGAGGGACGGACCCACTTCAGATAAAAATACACAACCACCGTCGCTCAGCAGTTCCCGTTGCGCTCTGTGACGAAGGGTGAAGTGGTGGGAGGTGAAGGCAGCAACATCGCGTCCCGTAACAGCAGGTAAAGCGGCAGTTACGGCTTAGCGGGTGAGATGATCTACCGCTACAATGACCCAGCGGTTTCCGGTTGCAGTGTAAGAAAGCGGGCCGTAGAGGTCAATGGCTACTCGGTCGAAAGGCCTTGAGGGGCAAGGGAGAGGCTGGTTGGGGCGATGGAATCACGATGGCCGACTTTGCGGCGTTGACAATCAGGGCATGAGCAGACGAACTTGCAGGCGTAGGTGTACGTTCCGCGCCAGTAGAAACGCAAGCGAAGCCGAGTATCTTGAATGCTCCAGCGTGAGCGGCATGCAGCTCAGTGTGAAATGAAGAGCAGATTTCTGAACGCAAGTGTCGAAGAATGAAAAGCAGCCATTTGCGGCAGGAAGAAAGATAATTTCGGCGGTATAAGAGGCCGTCGCGAATTGTAAAATGAGCAGCCTGGCGGAGAATTGCATGAGCCGTCGAAGTGGGCGAAGGGGCCAAAAGGAAAGCGAGAAGGGAGGCGATCCATGGATCTCTGGGCTGCTCGACTGCTTTGTTGGTCAAAAATGAAGGAACTGCAGTAGTAGAGAGCGATCGAGACAGTGCGTCGGCGTTTGCTCCCTTCCAGACTGATAAACAACACGAATATCATATTCTAGAAGCCGTAAAGCCCAGCGAGCGAGGCGGCCAGTGGGATCCTTAAGGAGGACAGCCAACACAGAGTATTGTGGTTCGTAACGACATCGAAGGGTCGGCCGTACACAAAAGGGCGGAACTTCGCTATCGCTCAAACTATGGCTAGGCACTCCTTTTCAGTAACTGAGTAATTTAGCTCCGGCTTCGTCAAGGTTAGGCTCGCGTAGGCGACAGCATACTCAGCACACCCGGGTTTACGTTGCGCTAGAAAAGCACCGATACCTGTGCCGCGTGCATCAGTGTGGATCTTAGTAGGAGCATCAGGATCAAACTGCCGCAAATATACCGCAGAACACCAGCCGGAGAGGTCGTTGCTTCCATGAAGGAGGGTTGTCAATGGCGCGATAATGGAACCAAATTGCGGATGAAGCGCAGTAAAACAGACCAGAGACCTATGAAACTTCAGAGTTCCTTCATCGTGGATGGTTTTGGGAACGCAGTGAAAGCACTAAGTTTAGTTGGGTCGTGGAGCGCACCGTCCTTAGAAAGTACCTGGCCCAAAGTTGTCAGTTGTAGTGCGGCAAAGTGACATTTCTTTACATTTAGTTGCAGGCCAGGTGCAGTATGACTCCAAAACATGTTTCAATCGAGCGGGATACGTCGAGAAATCCGGTGAGAAACAATGTCGTCCAAATAGCACTAGCCCGTCTTCCACTTGAGGCCGCGCAATATGGGGCCCATCATGCACCCAAACGTGGCAGGTGCATTACACAGTCTGAACGCCATGACGTTAAATTCGTACAGTCCGTCTGGCGTCCCCAAATCTGTCTTAGCACGATCTGCATCAGCCAGCGCGGCAGACCAATATCTGGAACGGAGGTTCAAAGATGAGAAAAATTCTACTTGCAAACCGCCAAGGGCGTCGTCAATACGAGGCAAGGGATAGACGTGCTTACGGGTGATTTTGTTCAAGCGCCGATAGTTAACACAAAAGCGGATGGAGCCGTCTTTTTGGTGACGAGAACGACCCGAGAGGCCCAAGGACAGTGCGCAGGTTGAATGACGCCACGCTTAAGCATGTCGGCCGCTTAATTCGTCGACGATATGACGATCGGTCGCGGAAACGCGGTAAGGTCTATGGCGCAGGGGCGAATGGGTACTGGCGTCTGTCCGATGTGTAACAACCGATGTGCGGCATAAACTATGATGTGACAAATCACAGGAGGCACTGAACTGGTTAAGCAGGGCATGAAAATAGGTGTGTTGAGTCGGTGTAAGCTTATTGTCAATAAAGCTGTCAAAGATGTCTACTTGATATGAATCAGCAGAAGTAGAAGTAAGCGCAAAAACGGAATATGGCAAGGGTTATCATCGCAGTTGTCGCATTGCAGCATCGAGGCGAAAGGCTGGACGTGTCCCAGACAGTCGCCACGAAGAAAAGAGATGGGGCAATTGAATGGATTGATGACGGCCATGGCGCTGCAGCCCGCTGCAACAGTAAGCACGGCAAAAGGCAGGGGATGACGTCAGATGGCATCGTGGTAGCGAGGGTGAGGCTGCGTAGCTTCAGGATCAGTCCTCGCACACTCCACAAAATTATAACGAGCTTTATTGTAGGGCGAGCTCGTTTGCTAGGTAGGCGCTTGCAAGGTAGGCGCTGGCTCGAACAGCTGACGTGACAGTGGCGACGCGTGAAGCTATCGGAAGGCTTGAAGATGACAGATCATTTGGAAAGAGAATCTGATAAAACAGACATCAGAACGGCACAACAAGGTGGGTTTGAAACATCATCAGCCATAGCGAGTTTGGCGCACTGAGTAGAGGTTTCAGTCGTCGTGGCATCACAGATGGAGAAAAGCACTACTTCAGCACGATTGCAGTCGATAACGGTCTGATGATAGGATAGAAAGTCCCAGCCCAAAGGACGGTGAAATCAATGATGTAGAGAGCACCCTGAGTACGAACTCTCGCTGTACAGGCGGCGGCAGGGTAGATGAGCTGGGAATTGACAGCACGAATTGGAAAACCATATGGTGGCGTCGTCACTTTGCGCATCTGGCGGCACAATCTTTCGCTTAGCACGGACACAGCAGCCTCGGTGTCAACAACGGCAAGAACGTCGATACCTTACACGGAAACATTTATGAAATTCGGCGACGAAAAACGAGTTTAGATCTTCCATCGAAAACGAATTTTTTGCCTCTGAAAATACGATCAGTAGTTCTCCTGCGAAGGAGTTGACTGACGCTGCATGGGAGACACCGAGCGGCGACGCGGACATGTAGAGCGGCGACAAACAGACGGACGGTATTTGGGGACGATGGGCTCGGAAGTAGGGGTCCTGGTAAAATGCTGAGGAGGATCGTAAGCGTATGCTCGGTGGTCAGATTCGCGAAAAGAGGACATGACGCGGCGGCAGCAGTGACGCATCAGGTGTTCAGTGATGTCACAGGCGTAGCAAATCGCCAAGTTGTCTGGTATTTATCATGGTTGGAAACTTTGGGGGCGCAGCCGAACAGCAGGACCGGGAATGACTCGAGGGGGGGATCGAAAAGGAGGCAACATTGGCGGCGGCTGTAGGGCTATTTCAGCGTAAGTAAGCGGCGCAGCAACAGGAGGCGCTGCGATGGGAAGCACTGCAATGGGAGGCGGGAGACAAACTGACGACATGGCCTCAGAACTTTGCTCCCGGATCAGACGTTGAAGTGTTCGTACAAGATTTCATGACGGGTTCGGTACAGCGGGAAGCAGCGACAGCTGCCGGGCGACCTCCTCACGGACAAACTGCTGAATCTGGAGCATGAGAGAACTGTTGACTTCTCTCATTACGTCGAATTTATCAAGGGTCGCGGCTTGTGTTGAAGGCAACCGAGTGAAGACTCGTCCTCGGCGCAGTTCGTCATAACTCTGGCAGAGGTTGATGATCTCACTGGTAGAAGTGGGGCTTTTGGCTGCAAGCATGTGAAAGGCGTCTTCCTCAATGCCCTTAAAGCTCCACTGAAACGGCCACCTAGAAGCCACTGATAAACGTGTTCAGTGTGTAGAACAAATAATTTTGAGCACTAACCCAAAGTATAACTCCTTGGAACAAAGCCAGCGATTTATTATTAATTTTTAAAAACCGCATTTTTTTAAATTCGCGGGCAGAGAAGTCGTCGTTTGGTGGGGTCGCATTGAACTATTTCTTTAACCTGTGACGTCACGATTGAGCTGACTGGCAAGGCTTGCTAGAAGCTGCCATTCGCTGCGGCCACAGCTGCCATGACGTCACGGACACACTTCCGGCTGCTGCGAAAGTCGTCTGCTCGTGCGCTGCTCGAACTCTGTTCGGGCTGTTACACAGCTCGCCGTCCTTATCGGTTAAGCGCCCATTGCCCATCAAGCACAACAACCGAAGCGACGCAGTGATCGACGGAACGAAGCTGAATTTATAAATGTCTTATTTATATAACGTGGTTTCAGGAGTACGGGAGTGTCGTCCGACGAGGCGTCAACAGCACGGTCAAGCACCGAACGATGGCAGCACCTCCTCGACCGCCGTAAACACCGCCGCTGTGGCTTCTCCTCCCGCATACCGTATTGGCCTTGAGATCGAGCAGAGTCGCCACCTTGCGGCTCAGCGGCGAAACCTACTCAGTGTGGATGCGTTTTCGCGTCGCGTGCCAGCCCGCAGTGATTTACGCGCGCGCAAGCGGCGTGTACAGGAGTGTTTTTGTTTGTTTCGCAGTTCCTGTGAGCTTTTCCTTACCTATATGCCTCTTGCAAAATAAATATGAACAGTCTATAACCCTACGCTTCATTAAAAAATATATACTTGTCCGTATCGAGCATCTCATGCTTGGATAAGGACATCATCCATCGCGGTCTTCGGCGCTTGAGATCCTTTAACATGCAATGTCTCAAACGAAGTGGTACTGTCGTTACCGCCATGCCAAAGCAAAACAGGTCGCCGCCGTCAATAAAAGTTAATGCAAACGCTCAGAAATCGTATATTCCCATTTCTGTTTGGAATACCGCAGCTACTAAAATATATGCCACCGCAGACTGCTTCATATAGCAGAATGCAGTTTGAACAGACCACTCTATGCCTACTATGCCTTCTGTATGCAGGATATAGTTGTGTGAGTACTTTGTTGTTGTTGTTGTTTTGCTTTTCAACCTCTGTCGCGGTGTCTCAATGGTAAGGGCGCTCGACTGCTGATTTCGAGAACGGGAGATTCAATCACAATCGTTCCCAAAAGGCGCTGCTCTGCTGTGGGATTTAACTGCACAATAAACAATCCCACGTGGTAAATGTGGTGTTAATAATGAAAAAAAAAAGAAACGACACCAAAAGCAGCCTCTGCAATCATCCGTCATAGCCGATGCCGCTTTCATGCGTTAAACCCTGTCCAATATGCATTTCTTTTCCTTTATTTTTTGTTGTTGAAGGCTTCTGTGCATCCGTAAAAGTTTAGTGAGCACATTTTGCTTTAGAGAAATGCTCGAATGTTTGGGAAACATTTTCCCAGCATCTAATTCTCACCCTAAATATTACATAATACTACATTACAAATATTACATGATGTACTTTATTGGTAGCCTATTATAATCATTATAATCCCTTTTCGTCCAAGTGCTGTATTTCGAGCAAACTCGTCCTTTCTGACAAGGGGAGTAAAACAGCTTCATGCGGGCTTAAATATGAGTGTTTAGTTCGGAAATAAATACATTTTTATAGTCGCATGATAAGATGACTTCCATTTCTTTCGGAATAGTTTTATATCCGGCACCTGTTTGGAAGCTACCCTGATATTTTACTTCGCATAAGATTTAGTCACTGCTAAAGAATTAGTGATAGAGAAATTTTCAGCCTGTATATTTGCTTCCCAGAACATGACAGTGCCCATGCGCAGTTTATAACGATTTCTTCGCAGCGAGTAATTCGTAGCTTGCACCTTAACGTTACTGTAAATTAATCGCTTATTATTGTAAATTCTGTCAAATGTGTAAAAGTTCTCTCATACGGTGAAATTTATTGGCATTGCAAACGAAAATAATTACACTACTAATTTGTCGTTATATAATAAAAATACAAACATCAGAAATCCTTTATACTTTCCTCGGTTTCAGGAAATCATTTGCAGTTAGTGGCGCATGAAGTAATACACTATCACATTCTATGATAGTGGTCGCAAAAAGCATCTTGGCGAATTCAATCTACTCAGCGCTGTACACGTGAAAAATCAGCTTTCCTGTGCGGCGAGATTTCCTGTATAGTGTTTGCGTGATCTCATTTTTGGGAATACTTGTGCGTGTTTTTCTGGGCCAGAGTTGACGTGCACTCAGTCTAAAGCAACTCGTCATGCAGTGCGCTGTGAGTGCTACATTTAACCTGCTTAATCCTTGAGTCAAGTACGATATAATGAACCAGGCTTTCTCGATTCAATCTAAAGTACTGAGAAGGTCAGAGCACCAACCTTGTATCTGCGTGGGCTTGACACTAAATTAGCCGGTCTCATTCGCATCAGATACACGCAAACTGTTTAAAAGTCGATAAGAAAAACAAAGCTGTCATTAGGGAGGCCCAAGCATTAGGCGCGTCAGCGCGGAACAGCGCGAAAAACGTGTAAAGTAAACCTAGAAGACTGGTGGTTGGGTGCTGTTTTCCTAAAAACCGCTCTTCTTCTGCTGCATTGGCGAAATCCTTGGATTTTTTTTCTGCAGTACTGCAGAAATACTGCAGAAGACACGTTTTCATCGCCAACAAACTCGCCGTAAACTCGGAAGCAGACCTACGCAGCGTGCGTTTCTGCGAGCGCCGCCGGCTGCCGATCCACACTACCGGAGTGACGGTGGTGCCACCTCTAGGTCGATCTCGCGGCGAATACGAACGACAGGGCGGATCGTTAGCACCAATGTCCGAAATAAAGCGTGCTAAAATTTATTGACGTCTGGAATACTGAGCCAAATATAAAGCATGAAGCCCTCGTTAGGATCGCTGACTAGCAGCAAATTGCTGGTAAGAGCGATAGCCGTGATACAAGCAAGTTTCTGCTCAAGCCAGCTGCCGCTGGTGCATTTCGGCTCATCCGATCTGCTCGTACTAGCTCTGCGATTAATGCATCGCCAGAGTTAATCCTATAATTATTTTACTATGGCAGCATAGGATTCACAATAAGGCAGTTTCATAAGTAGAAGAGTTAAGACAGCGTTGATCAGTTCCAAAGCGCCGACCGCCACGGCTTCGAAGCGAAACAATTTAGGCATAGCGATGACTAGGGACGGTCACGCACGGCGCCAGCGTTCGCCGCGCTCGCGCGCCCCACCCCCGCGGTAATTGTGTAACGTGCCTCAGCCTGCTCGCGGCATCCCGTGCTGCAAGCGTTGCAAAGCTAAGGCCGCGCATTGTTTGACGTTCTGCTCAGCAACAAGCCGTTCAAACGATACTGCAGGCAAGACAAGGCTTCAGTACGCAGTTGGTGCGCTGTCAGCCGCAATCGAAGACGTCGGGCGGCGCCATATTCTATACACCGATCTTTAAACGTGATACAGTGGGCAAATGAATAACTTTGTGAAGCAGACCCGCTCGTACGTTTCGCGCACTCGGGCGCCGACGAGTAGCCTCCGTTAACAGATGCCGTCATAACCTCAAATAACGACGCAAACCGAGGTCGCCAAGCTCGGTTTTCGATAACCGCGGTTAGTGGTGTAACCATGGTTTGGTCGGCAGTGTAACATGGGCTAACCATGGGCTCGCGGTTACACTAACCGTCGCTGCGCGAACTGGCGAACTCCTCAGGCGTATGCGAGCGAGGACGGGTTGACGCGAGTACGCAAGCGAGCGAGCGCGCGTCAACCGGAAGTTCGTCGAAGTGACGAATTTCTGAGCGGAGCTTTGAACTCGCTTCTATTCTTAATTTTTTTTATGGCTCCCTTCGGCGTACGAGTTGAGAGGGAAAATTGGAAGGGTCACTTTTATTTGCCGATATCTCTAGTGTTACAGAAGCTAGATAGAACATTTTTGCGGGAGAATGATGGGTGGTTCAATATCTATCAGTGTTATGGCGTTCTTTACCCTTCTTGGTGACCCATTTCAGTGGACCTTTAAGTACATGCTTGATGTGCTCCGTCTCTGTGCATTGATGCATTGACGTGCCTGCATAGGTCGAAGACATCTTCGATATAACTAGTGAAGCTTTTACCGACCTGCTTGGAGCGAGAGCAAAGACGCTGCTTAGCGCGAAGTTTGCGCACGGCCGGACGCCCGAAGATGTCAATAAAGACAGTCTTGAAAGCGGACCAGGTGGCGAATTTTGAACCAAAGGTTGCCAACATCCGTCAAGTAGAAAATGACATTTGTCAGCTTCACGCCATCGTCCCAGCAGTTGTGAGAGCTCACCCGGTCGTATGAGGACAGCCAGTCCTCCGCATCATAGTCGTCTGTGACACTGCAAATGGCAGCATCTCGTTGACAAAGCGCACCTGGGAAGGTTGCGGGTGGCGGTAAAGAAGCGGTTGGTTGGATGGCGTCAGATGGCATCGTGGTAGCGAATTTAAGGCTGCGTAGCTCCAGGATCAGTCCTCGCACACTCCACCAAGATTACAACGAGCTTTATTGTAGGGCGAGCTCGTATGCTAGGGCTACGTCAAGGTAGGCGCTTGCAGGTAGACGCTTGTAAGGTAGGCGCTGGCACGAACAGCTGATGGTCGCGTCTCGTGCTCGCGAGCTGGCGCCAGGTCATTTTTTTCTTTACTAGACTTCCTTCTAATCGTGTTACACAGCATGTGGAAAACGCGCACGATTGATCAATGTTCTGAATCTGTTGTGTCTGCAGAGGGCACTTTCTATGGGATGATTATTCATTTAAACAAATTGTATGCACTAACTGAGTCATGTCTTGTCAGCTGGCGGCTAACTCCTACCAGCACCATGCTCGTGATTTTTCAATAAGAACATCGATGCCTATAACAACGAGGAGTACGAGTTAACATTGTGTTAATAAATACTGGAAATAAGGCCCAAAGCAGAGACCGCAACCATACCAGAAAGGCTGTCCAGAGCATGGGATATCGAGAAGCCAGACTAGCCCATTGCCGAAAAGTTACCAAGTGCGGAAGCACGATCGGATCAAAGTGGCAGTGGTCTATTTCCATCACCCTTCTATATGAAAGGAGCAGCCGGAGCTAGCAGCATCCCTCGACTTGTCACCGCCCTCGCACAGCATCTAGAAATGTGCCTGTCGACCATAAAGTCAGTAGAAGGGAACTACGAAAAACTGCGCTTACAGACAGGACAGAACAGAAGGGCCTGCCTATAAGCACTGTTTTTCGTCGTTTTCTCCCAACAGGAAACAACAAGGCCGACTCCGCCCTCTTTATCAAATCAGTGCTCCCACACGTGGAGTGAGCCGTGCCAATAGGTATGTCAGTTAAGAAGTCAAAAAAGAACTCGTTTCCCTCCGTTCTATCTCCGAGAATATTCGATGCCCAGTTTCGAACACACAAACCACTTCTCCCGTATCTACCATGTATGCCGCCAGATCGCGCACGCTTTCATACGTCTGTAACGGTATAACCTACAAAACCTGGTACAATTACGCTTGCAATCAGGCTGCAGTCAGTGACCACACCATCCTCTCCTGCATCTATGCACCTATATGGCAGAGCCAGAGCCTCAACTGCATCCACCACTACCGCCCTTCCGCTTGAGTACTGTAGCAACTTGGTTGTGGCATTTTGAGGCTTTCCTGCTTCTACATAACACAACCAAGTAAATTCTAGAGAACCAATAGCAGCTCTGTGTCCTTTTCCTCAATCTACATCCAGACCTCGCACCACTATTATCAAGTTCAAAGTCATACAGTGACTAAGTTCCAGCTAGACTCACTATGGAGTCAGGTGCTGAACTATTTCTATACTTGAATGTGCCACCTGAGGCATCCTTACGCCCTTCACTTCTGTTATGTCGCCCGTACTCACCATCTCGCTTCTCTGCTTTCAGAACTGGAACCTCAATATATGATCACCCATACTTAGAACAAGGCTCTCATCCGAAAATGCTATTTCCAGGCTGGACAACTTCCGTACTTCGCTCCGGATGTCTTTTGGTACTCTTGTTCTCTCCTTCGAAAGCTATGTACCACCTAGACCAGATACTAGTTGTCTTAGGTTCCGTTGTTGACGCCCCTGCAGCAAGGCCATCAGGTGCGGTCCATTTCTTACCGCTTCACTAATCTTCCGGCCCCAACCTGTGCTGTTCTACGTAGTCGCTGAAGAAACTGTTCATTCTAGCTTTTTCTAACTTTTAATCTGGCAACCTGTGTAAGATATACTCGGTCGACAAGGAGCAGCCTTACGGCAATAAACACCAGTCGTCCTTTCTAACTGAAACAATGGTGTCGTAATTTGTGCGCGTCTTTAAGTTTACACAAAATTCTGGTGCCAAAACCCGGGACTAAAAAGCTGCAACGTTCCGTAAACATCGAGGCCATCTAGCGTCGGCGAGACAACGAATCCTGAGTCATTACCGCAACGATGCTTGGAGGTGAAACCGCCTTGGACTGAAAGGTTCCAAGAACGAGGCCCAGGAAAGCCACGTCCGACGCTCTAACACGAGGCCTGGAGACGCCATACCCGAAGCCAAGCTTGGCTCTACGAGGACGATCGACACTACATCGATACAGAAATGGATCGGCTGAAGAAGAAACGAGGGGCATGAGATCCCAGGTGACAAAACTAATTTCCGAGGTGGATTCTTTGTTAGAGGCGCATGCGGACGAAAAGGCTCTGAACGTACTGTCAGCGAGGCTTAGCGCCCTCCAAACACACCTTAGCGATGTGGACGCTGCTATCGATCTACTTGTGCCTGATGAAGAAGCCGAGGAGAACTACACGCGTACAATCGCTTACAAGGACAGAATCGTCACCTATGCCGCAAAACTCAGCCAGCAAGCCGAAGCTCAGCGAGCGGCCGCCGGTCCAGGAGCGGATGCTACACGGGCCCCTCTCGACGGTAACCGGAGCGCTGCCGGTTCAAAGGTCAGGTTGCCGAAACTCGAGCTGCAGCGCTTTAGCGGCGCCACCACAGAGTGGCAGCCTTTCTGGGAGCAGTACCAGCAGGCGATCCACAGCAACGACTCCCTTTCCAACGGCGAGAAGTTTTTTATATTTGCAGTCGGCGCTCACTGGGAAGGCAGCGTCAGCGGTGGCCGGGATTCAAGCTACAGGAGCCAATTACAACACAGTCATCGAGCTTCTGAAGGAGTGTTTCGGGCGCACGGATGTGCTAATCCAGGAACACCTCACCCAACTGCTGGACTTACCGACAGTACGAAGCGAGCAGGAGGTAAGAGACCTACGTCGACTCTATGACCACATGCAGCGCAACATATCCGCTCTCAAGGCGCTTGGCGTCAAAACAGATGGCTACGGCGCAATGCTCTGCTCCGCGTTGCTGCGAATGCTGCCAAGCGACCTTGTCATAAATTATCACAAGCGTTGTTCAGCAGAAAGGCAGGAAGACATTCTTTGCATTGCAAGTCTGCAAGAATTTGTGAAAAATGAAGTGGAGATTAGGGAGAAGGCGGTGCAGGTTGGTCAACTGGAAAGCAAGAACCTTAAACCCCGATTCGAGAATGGAATGTCCAGAGTTTCAAAGGCTTCAGCGGCTTCGCTCTTTTCCGGCAGTGATATGAAACAGAATGAGCCCTGTGCATTTTGCGCCGCTAGGGATCATGTAACTAAAGAGTGCCAGACCTCGCTTTCTCTCGACGAAAAGAAAAGGGCACTGCGTCAAGCAGGTCGATGCTTCCGCTGTTCTGTTAAAGGACACACATCGAAACAATGTCGCAACAAGGGAGTCAAGTATAAGAAATGCGGCAAAAAGCATTTGACTCAGATGTGTGATCCTGCGTGGCAGCCAGCAGACAGCACATCAGCCGAACTGCATGCTGCTACAAGAAAGAAGAGCGGCAAAGCTCCCACTGTGCTGCTCCAGACTTCCCAAGTATGGGCAGAGGGACCGCAAAGAAGAACGCTAACTCGTCTTCTGTTTGACGGAGGTAGCCAGCGCAGCTTTGTGACTAAAGAGCTCTCACGCCAACTACAGTTAGAAGTTCTGAGTGAAGAAGGCATCACCATTTACCCCTTTTGGGGAGCCGGAAACGTTATTAGGCCGAAACAAAACCGTGTACGAGTTTGGTTGAGAAGTCAGTACAACCGAAAGGAGCATTCTATCGAAGCTTTAGAGATACCTGAGATCTGCTGTGATCAGTTGAGTCTTCCCGAAAAGGTGATTCAAGCAGTGCAGGCAGAGATAACGGAGCTTGCAGATGCAACCGTATCGCTAGGTCATCTAACAAAAGGCATCGGCATGCTTATTCGTTCTGATTATTATTGGAACCTCGTATCTGGCGACGTGCGGAAAATGCATTATTCATTAGTGGCACTGAAGACGGAATTCGGCTTGACATTGCAAGGTCCTATTCTTTTCAGCAGTTCGTCCGCCAGCTGTTCGTCCGTGGCTGTGCTGCGAGCCAGCGTAGGTGACGCGACTCACTGCCTTGCTGCTGACCTTAAGTCATTTTGGGAGCTCGAAAGCATGGGCATTGTCGAGCCTGTTGCCCAACAAAATGAAGACAAAGCAGTCATCCAAGCATTTGCATCATCTGTCAACCTCGTTGACAGACGCTACGACGTCGCCCTTACCGTGGAAGCAGGTCAAACTCAGCTTAGGCGATAACAAGGCAGTTGCAGAGAAGCGTTCGAACAACCTCACAAAGAAGCTAATGAGAAATGAGGATATGATGCACCAATATGATGCTGCAATACGTCAGTACCTCCATCAAGGTTTTGTCGAACGACTCCCAGCAGAGGAAGGCGCCAGCTCAGAAAACAGAATTTATTACATGCCGCATCGAGCAGTTATTAGGCCAGAGAGCCTTTCCACCAAACTCAGAGTTGTCTTTGACGCATCATCCAGCGAACCAGAATGTGCCTCTCTAAATCAGGTTCTGGATGCCGGATCTAACTTGAATCCTGATCTCCTGAAAATCCTGTTAAACTTTAAGATTTATCGCATTGGCATTACCGCCGACATCCAAAAGGCATTCCTGCAGATATCGGTCCGTCGTGAAGATCCTAGATACGTTGAGATTATTATGGTATGAACAGATGCCGACAAAGGAAGACCAAAGGCCGCTTGTAGAGACGTGGAGAATGACAAGGGAGCCCTTTGGAGCTACTAGCAGTCCATTTCTTCTCGCCGCTACCTTGCATCACCACTTGGCGACAACAGAAGTTCATCCCAAGACAGCGACAATTATGGCAGAATGACTTAATCACTGGAGCAGACTCGGAGCAAAAAGCGGAAGACTTTTACCGCGAAGCACTGCAGGTTATGAGCCTAGCGACCATGTCCCTCCGTAAATGGAACTCGAATTCGAAAAAATGCCCCAGTTGTTTGACGACGACGGGACAGGAGGTGCCCTGAGCCGAGTGGAATGTCCAACAGCAAGCGTGTCTAGAGTGTTAGGACTTGTCTGGAACAAGCACGATGACTGTTTAGGATTTTCTTTAGAGGCCGTATTGGACCTACTGAACCAAAACAGCAACACAAAGCGCTTTATTCTCCAGGCGTCGGCTCGAATATATGATCCACTTGGGCTTATCTCACCAGTCACAGTTACTGGCAATACCGCCAAAGTTTGGCTGATCACTTCTGGCGTAGGTGGCAGCGCGAGTACCTAACAAGTCTTCGCTCCGCTCACTTTGCTGTGCCAAGCCCATCTAGCGCCTTGAAAAAACGAACTCTCGTGCTAGTTCATCAGCCTCATCTGCCAAGGCAGTTGTGGAAAATCAGACAAGTTATTGATGTGCTTGTCGGGCGCGATGGACACATAAGAGCCTGCATGATGCGCCTACCTGGTGGGACCATCCTAAGAAGACCCAACCAGTTGCTCTAACCCATGGAGACTACCTGCGAAAGATCCCAAGCTCATTCCGGGGGGAGTATGAAGAAACTGTTCATTCTAGCTTTTTCTAACTTTTAATCTGGCAACCTGTGTAAGATATACTCGCTCGACAAGGAGCAGCCTTACGGCAATAAACACCAGTCATCCTTTATAACGGAAACAATGGTGTCGTCATTTGTGCGCGTCTCTAAGTTTACACAGTCGCCTCTGCCACGTCGCCACAACTGCAAGCTGTCATTGTCATGCCGGCGTCACTCAGTTGTCAAGTCGTGCCTGCGCCGGAACCCGACGTTGAAATATCTCCCTCGCTGAATTGGCACGTCTTCATCTCAACCACGTCATTCTACAACCTCCCTTCATGAACACAGGCTCTTATCATCCTGTCATGCTAGACACACAAGCTATGCTGACACCAGGGATAAAAGCTGAAAATACTTAAGACTGTAGATACGCCAATCGTGCTGGCCAAAACACTATACGTAGAACAGCAACAACCGCAAATTTGTGCACAAGTCCTGGACACTCAGTAGCTGAGCGTGCTTCCTTGTGCGCAATTCCGACCTCTCTGCGATGAGGTCCCGCAACTTCTTTGTTCACCCTGGTTGTCTGTCAGCGAGTTAAACGGTGATTTTGGTTCAGGATTGCCCCTTAACATAATATAAAAGCTAGCACATACCTATTCAAGGCGTTAAACGATTACAGTGAAGGTAATTACAATGTGAATGCTACCCTACCGCAATATTCAATGTATTTTGTTGGCTCCGTTCAACGCTGGGTCTACGGCTATTTAAATTCAACAGCATCACATGATGCTGGCTAAAGAGGAACACGTACGCGATGGAATATGCCTGTCATTTATTTGGTTGCAAATTAAAATAGTGCCAAATAACAGTCAATAAAGTCGATTCGAACCGATATTTTGGGTGTTCAAAAAGGCAGCGCTACTTCAATGCCCCAGAGAAACAAGAAGAATGTGGACTTTCGTTATATTCTTACTTGCTATTAATAATGTATTTGCATTTTCACTATTTGACGTACCAAGAGACCTTAGGTGAGAGAACTCAAACATACGATCCATCCTCGGGCTCTAGTTGAGATGTTGAGCAGCGTGCAGCATCCTTTACCTTATTTCCATCAAGTTTCGGTGCCGTCATTAGCAACCATCTATGCACACTGTACGCGCTGCGCTTTGTATATTACTGCATGTGATCACTTGTATTGGGCCTTGCGTAACACCTTTTCGATCATGTATTCTTTAGTCGAACGCCCAAAACATGTAATTCTTGGTTCTACGTGCGTTCCTTTAAAAGCTACATAGACGCAAATGTCTGCTACGTATTGCAAGGTGCCTTCGCATTGGCCACCACACTCTGGCCATCAGGGACTCTTGGGCAATGAGTTAGCCAATCAGGCGGCCCGCGCGCTCTCTCCCCGGCCACTCAAACTTGCTCGGGAAGTCTACTCCGAGCCCACTCAATGTCTTATTACATTCAAAGAAATTACCACATATTTTAAGGGCAGCCATCGCTGTTTTCCGGAACATTGTAAAGGTCTCCGGAGAGCGGACGGAAGGCTCCTTCCTAAAATTTTCACAAACACAATGCTGTACTCGGCAGTCTTGAAGCACTTCAATGCAGACTTTAATGGGGGCTGGAGGCTGTGTGGATCGACCTTTTCGGACGTTTTCCACATGGTCTGGGCCTATCCATCCAATCCCCACCGTTCCCAACCCTTCATTACCCACCTTTCTAGGGAGGCCTGGGAGGCGGCGCTGCTCAGCTGCCATGATCTACAGTCCCAGCGGACCTTCGTCGCCAGGCGGCGAGCGGCCTTAGACGTCATTGGGGCTCCGGAATAGGAGCTTCACCTCGATATATGAGGGCCTGGACCAATAAGGCCTCGGTCCAAACACCTCCTTGTACAAATAAATGTTTGTCACCACCACCTAAGCTTTCAAAGGCCGCCTGAAGATGGGCCATCCCTATGGCATCCCCGCAGGATCAAAGCCCCTCGCCTCACCCTGTACGTTTCCGTGCAGCGCATTAAACTTGCGCTCGCCTCTGTTTGTGCTGCTCTAGCTCTACTGGGGAGCACTGTAGAAGTTCTCGCACAGCAGTCAGAACGGCGCCCATCGGCGACAGTCCGCGCGTGTTCATGTGGTGCCATCAGCGCTAACAAAAGCCTCAGATACGAACTTTGCGCAGTGAGGTTAACCCTGTCCTCACCTTCAGTCATGTACCCGGAACACGGCGGCGGGAGCGGACAAGATCAGCAATGCCAAGTACCTAAACGACTCGCTATGGGAGAAGAATGAAAAATATAATCGCAATTCCGAAACCTGGCAAGAAGCCGGCGGTCGAAACGCTACGACCCATATCACTCACCTCGTGCCTGGGCAAGCTCTACGAGCGAGTCATCCAGACGCGACTTCAACACTAAATGAAAGATAGCGGCCTCTTCCATCCCTCCATAATCGGCTTCAGGTTGGGCCTGTCCACGCAAGAGGCTTTCCTTCCCCTCAAGGAGGAGGCAGGTTTTAACATTCTGAGAGGAGGCGAGCACCTCATTATGGCGCTGGATCTCAAAGGCGCGTTTGATAACTTATCCCATGAGGCAACCCTCTCCGCGCTCAATAACCTAAACTGTGGCGAACGCACCTTCCGTTGTGTCAAGACCTTTTTGTCCAACCGAACTGCTAGGATAGAATGGGTGACATGAGATCGGATCTTCAAGACATTCCAAACAAGAGCACGCCACAGGGATCGGTCATCTACGCGCTCCTCTTCAACATCGCCATGATAGGACTCACAAGGGCTCTGCAAAAGGTCCGGAGCATCGTATACACCCTATATGCTGATGACATTACAGCCTGCACAACCACCGGCTCTCTAGGGTAGAAGAAAGAAACACTTCAAGCAGCAGCAACCTGCGTGGAAAGAGAGGCCTTTCTATGCGTGCTCCGATGTTCCCCCGATAAATCCAGTCATCCGCATACATGGATGCCACTGCACATCACCAGGCAACCTTAACATTCCCTGCATGGGGTCTCAATCCGGGACGTACCACTTATCTGGATCCTGGGTCCCTGGCTTCAGAGAGGTGGAAAAAGTAAACACCGTGCTGCACCTCCTCATGACTACAACCCAGCATATCTCTAAAGTAATCCGCCGGGTGGCCAGAAACAGAAAATGCATGCGAGAAGACACGATCCGCCTGGTGTAGGTGCTTGTCATCAGTCGCCTCACCTATGGACATTCCTACCTCATCCTGCTCCGAAGAGATCTCAACAAAGTCAGTCTAATGAAACGTGCAGCTTACAAAAACGCATTAGGCCTCCCACTATGCACCCCCAACGTCAAGTTGGAAGCTCTTGGACTGCACAACACGTTTGGAGAAATTCAAGAGGCTGTCCTCCAGTCCCAGAGGGAACGCCTTCTATCAACTGAGACAGCCCGGCTCATTCTCGAGTGTGTTGGCTTTCCGGCGGACCTACAAGCCATCCACTCAACAAATAATATTCCTTTTTCATACCGGGCAAGAGTACATGTAGCTCCGCTCCCAAAGAACATGTCTCTAGTCCACAACGAAGGCAGAAGAAACGCCCGAGAGAATTACCTTAAGCACGCAGTGGAATGCAGTCCGAAAACTATGTGGATACCCAAGCATACAACGACCGGAGAAGCAGCCGTGGTGGTGGATTTTTCTTACACAGAAGTCTCCAACATCTCTATCTCGCACTGTACTATCACCGAAGCGGAAGTTGCGGCTATCGTCCTGGCCGTTACCTACAAAGGGGCGACCAACCGAGAGCTTCACGTAATCACTGGCTCACAAGTGGTGTGTCGGCTCCTTCTTGCAGGCAGAATTCCTTCAAAATTAGCTCACTTCACAACTAATTCATTGGCTACAAATTCACTGCTCAAACATCAGATCACTAGGGTCCCGGGAAACTCCGAGCTGGAAGGTAATGAGGGCGCGGACAGGCTAGGCTAGCTGTAGGTCGCATAAACTTAGCGGCCACCATCTCCGATCTCACAACTAGCCTTCCTGTCCCTGTGGCTTACGGCGCGCGACTTAAGTACCTACGCGAACAACGTCAGGTTTACCCCCTCCACACACGGGGCTAAATTCACAGGAAACGCGAAAATGTAGACAGCTCCAGACCAATACTTTCCCAACCTACATCAATACAGCACACAGACTTATGTCCTTGGTACAACGACCAGCCCACCGCCTACCACATCCCATGGGGATGCATAGCATCCGAACCCGCTGACATTACACACACCATTTGGAGGCGCAGTGGGAAGCGCAGTAAGAGACCACTCTGCTATGCTCAGACCTAGCGACGCGGCGTAGACTGGTAACCCAGGCAAGAGCAGCAGCCCAGGCCACAGGGGTCTTGAAATGAAGACTCCATTCACTTCTGCCCCCCTTTTTTCAAATAAAGGTTTCTCTCTATCTGTCCTCACCTTATCTCAAACTCCACCTTAGCATCTGCTGTAGACATCTGCCAGCTGTGTAATCTGCCAACTGCCACCTGCCATAGGCATGCTCCTAATGTTTCCAAAATATCAAACATCAAACGGTGGCTTCACGGAGATGGGTATTTTAACCGGTCAAGTGCGATTTGCGAAAAGCATGGTCGCCATTTTCGAGGCTGCGAGGTTCAAATAGAGGACGCAAGGATATCGGCCTTTGCAGCATGACAACTACCCCCTACCAACGTCATAGTCATATCTTTTCCAGTCTACAACGATTCAAATGGCCGACGGCGACCTTGCCGTAAATTTTGATCGTCATTTGATTGCCACCTCCCTCACCGTAAAAGCCAACCAGAGTCATGCTCGCGATTTTATAAGGCTGCGAGGTTTCAAAAAATCTAAGCCGCTGACACCACCCTCTTCACAGAAGGGCAAATATTTTCGAAATGCGAATGCTAATGCTTGTGCGTTAAACGTCTTGACCATAATCGTTTCACGCCTTCAACGGGAATGTGCTAGCCTTTATATTGTGTTAAGGCGCACTTCTGAACCAAAATTACCATTTAACTCGCTGACAGACAAGCAGGGTGAAGAACATTGGGGACCTCATCGCAGAGAGGTCGGAATTGCGCGCAACGAAGCACGCTCAGCTTCTGAGTGTGAAGGACTTCTGCACAAATTTGCGGTTGTTGCTGTTCTGCTTGAAGTGTTTTGCTCAGCACGACTCGGCGTGTCTACAGGCTTATATATCAGTAAATGCTTGTCAGCTTTTGTCTCCAGTGTCAGCGTAGCTTGTGTGTTTAGCATGACAGGATGACGGGAGCCTGTGTTTAGGAAGGGAGGTTGTAGAATGACATTGTTGAGGTGAAGAAGTGCCAAGTCAGCGAGCGAGGTGTTCCAACGTCGGGTTTCGGCGTAGGCGCGAACTGACAACTGAGTGACGCCAGCATGACAATGACACCTTCCAGCTGTGACGACGTCGCTGAAGGCGACTACGTAGAACAGTATGGGTTGAGGGCGGAAGATTAGTGAAGCGGTAGGAAATGGGGCGCGTCTGACGGCCTTACTGCAGGGGCGTCAAGAACGGAACATAACAAAAACTGGTATCTGGTCATGGTGGTACAGAGCTTTAGAAGATGAAAACAAGAGCAGTTAAAAACATACGGAGCGAGGTGAGCAAGTTGACCAGTCTGGAAATAGTATTCTTGAATGAGAGCCTTACTGTAACTATGGAGGATAATATATTGAGGTTCCAGCGCTGAGAGCAGCGAATCGAGAAGATGGATAAGGGCGACACAAGGGAAGAATCCGGTGAACTTAAGGATGTGTGAGAGGTGGCGCATTCAGGTATAGAAATAGTTCAATACCTGACTCGGCGTTGAGTCCAAGCGGCCACTCAGTCATTGTATAATTTTGAACTTCATGAGAGTAGTGCGAAGTCTTGAAGTAGATTGAGGGAAAGGGCACAGAGCAGCTATTTGCTCTACAGATTGTGCTTGATTATACCGCTTAGGAGCAAAGAAACCAGTAAATACCGCAAACAAGTTGCTACAGTTTTTTAAGCGAAAGGTCGGTAGCGGTGGATGCAGTTGAAGATCTAGCCACGCCAAGACAGCATAAATATAGGAAAGGATGGTGTTGTCATTTACTGCAGCGTGATTGCCAGTGTAATTGAACTAGGGTGTGCAGCTAGCACCGTTACTGACGTATGAAAGCGTTGGCAACCAGGCAGCATACATGGTAGACGCCGGGGAAGTGGCTTCTGTGTTCGAAACTGGGTTCTAAATTTTGTTGGAAGGAAGATCGAGCCCCGTGTTGACTTCGGAAGTGACACAGTGGCGCCGCTGACTCCACGTGTAAAAGCGCTGACTTCATGAAGAGGGTAGTCTGGCTGGTGTGTTCTTGGTGGAACGAAACGACGAAAAACAGTGCTTACAGGAAGTAGCTTCTTTTCTATCCTTTCTGCAAGCGCTGTTTTTCGTTGCTCCCTTCGACTGACTTCTAGCCGGGAACTGGGTTTATTTGTTTGTCGGTATAGTTAGTAATTTTGCCTTTCATCAAAGTTTTACTGCAGAAAAACTAATAATGTATACTCGTGCGCTATGGTGGGCGACTGCTATACCGTATGTTCTTCATTTCCCAACGCTGTTTTTTTTTATTTCGAACAATTCGAACAATGCCAAATTTTATGTCGTTGTCTACTTAACCTTAAGAGATGTTAACTAGAAAATGGCATGGGTGCAGAAAGCAATTTTCTTCAAGACAAGTATGTAGACGCATGCACGTCATCATGTGCAGTATGTCGCTATTATGTACACTCACACATTAATATTTTGTCAATGCAGAGTGAAAAACTACAGAAAGCAATTTGTGACACAATGCTCAAAACTTGCCGCAGATCCTGTGCGGTTTGTTATTTACCGCTAAGGAGGCTGCGGCAGCACGTACCGCTTGGTATATATTGTAACGGATTAAATGGTTTTAATACAGGTGAACGTCGAATAAAGGACGGACGCACACAGCTCAGAAACCCGGATCGCTTCCTATGCTTTTTCTTCTGCTTCTGCTGTTTTTCAGTAAGCCGCTACGTGGTGTAACAATTCCTCCCGGGCAAACAATTCTCGTCCTCGAGAAAATTAGGCATATCGAAGATGGCAGCGCTTCAGGCGAGCCACGTGAACAACTTGTGTCTTGCGGGATCGGCGGTTATCCGTCGTGACTTTGGCGATGACGTAATTCACGTGATTCAGTCGGCCCAACACGACGAAGGTGTCATCATACATCCAGAGAGACTTCTCATATAATCCTCGCTTGCGAATAGGCGTCCAAAGGCAGACGTAGTCTTCAGGGGAGTAAGCAACTGCATGATGATGCAGATCGTAGATTTCTTTCGAGCGGCTTTGAGAAGCCAGTGTGCGTAAGCGGGCTATACGACGGGCTTCTTCGGCACGGCATAGTATCTGAGAAAAAGACGCATCGTCGTTGGGGGAAAATGGGAAGATGGTGTCTGGGAAAAGGTGGGAAGTTCTTGCGCAGAGTAAATAGAAAGGAGAATAGCCTGTAACTTCATGATTTGCAGTGGTATAAGTGTACGTCACATACGGTAGCACTGCATCCGAGTTGCGATGGTCAGGCGAGACGTACATGAACAGCATGGTTGTCAATGTGTGGTTGGTGCGCTGGGTGAAACCGTTGGTCTGCGGAGAATACGATGTCGAGCGTCGGTAGTGTGAACCACAAAGTCGGAGCATTTCTTCCATGACATCAGGAGTGAATTGCCGACCACGATCACTTATAATAACACGGGGTGCGCCATGGCAAAGAATAACGGAATGCAAAGGAAACGACGATACATCAGCAGCCTTCGCGGTAGCGAGAGCAGTGGTCTCCGCATATCTGGTAAGATAGTCTCAACGCAGACGATAACCCAGCGGCAGCCCTCTACAGTCTCTGGAAAAAGATCGAGCAGGTCAATTCCAATCTTTTCAAAAGGTGACGTAGGTGGCTTGACGGGTTGTAAAGGTCCGACCAGCGTGGTGGTGCGTGCCTTAAGTCGTTGGCATTGTTCACATTTCGCAACGCATTGCTTGGTTGTCTTATAAATTTGCGGCAAATAAGAACGCTGGCAAATTCGGTGCAGGGTACGACAGAAGCTTAGATGTCTAGAGGTAATACCATCGTGCACGGCATGCAAATCTTGTGCACGGAGATTTCTTGGGACGACCAATAGACAAAAAAACACCTTCTTCGATAGTAAACTGCGTTGACTCTGCTCTTCCTTCTGCCTCTTGTATAAGAGGCTGCAGTGACCGGTCGTTGCGTTGTTCTGGCCTAAAGGTCGCCATACCCATACCAGGAAACGTCGACGCGATTGAGGCTAAACACCCGTCGAAGCCGCCTTCATTGTTAACGGAAGTCCGCAATGGGTGCCGTGACAAGCAGCCTGCATCACTCTGATGTCATCCACTTTTGTACGCGACACCAAAGTTGTATTCTTGTAGGTGTAATGCCCAGCGCTCCAGACGACCAGAAGGATCGCGAAGTCCGATGAGCCAGCATAGCGAATGGTGGTCAGTCTCTATGGTGAAGTATCGTCCATATAGGTACCCATCCTTCACCCTCAGACAGCGAGACGGACCATTGGACGTCGTTGTGGAAACTACGTCATTACTGTGGCTCGACGGGCTGGCGCAGGAAACGGGGAAGCTGGCTTCCCGAAGGAGGCATGAGAGAGCTTTGATTTGTATTTTCGTTGCTTTGCGGCGCGCGTGTCACTGTAGCATTTTGCACAGACTATCTCCGATACCTGATCGAAACACTGGGTTCCTTCGCCTAAAAGGTCCTTCCCTGGACAGTGGTCCTTTAAGTACGGCAAAATTGAACTTGAGGAGTTGATCGCTCGCACTGCGAATATAAAGATCACAGAGGTTGTGGAAGACACTTTCTCGGTCAGCACGAAACAGCAGTCTATCCTCATCGCAACAGACAGTGAAGATCGGAAAAGAAAATACGTCGCACTACGGGTCCTCGAATTCGAGGGTAAGAAAATTGAAATCACGGCGTACGTCGCTATGCCCGAAGACTGCGGCAAGGGGCTGGTACAGGACATTCCTCTTTGCATCCCCGAGGAAGAAATAGTGCAACGGCTACGCACGATCAAAGGCAACACCCCCCCGTGCTAGGAGCCAGGCGCCTGGGCAGGAGCTCAACCACCGTGCTCAAACTGTTTGAAAAACGAGAGGTTCCGAGGTGGGTGAAACTCTCACATACATGGCAAAGATGTGTATTATATAGAAATAAATACGAGGTTTGCAACGCATGCGGGCGCCTAGGGCACCGCAAAGATGTCAGCCCAGATCCCAATAACGCTAAGTGCAGAGGATGCGGAGAAGAGCGCCCAGATCAGGGACACACCTGCGAAATAAAATGTCAGCTGTGCGGTGAAGACCATCCGCTTGGCGACAAGAAGTGCAAAGAGCTCTACAGGACTCCCTAACACACCAAAAAACGTCAATGGGAGTAGAAAATCGCCGAACAGCAGCAGCAGCAGCAGCAGCAGCAGCAGCAGCAGCAGCAGCAGCAGCAGCAGCAGCAGCAGCAGCAGCAGCAGCAGCAGCAGCAGCAGCAGCAGCAGCAGCAGCAGCAGCAGCAGCAGCAGCAGCAGCAGCAGCAGCAGCAGCAGCAGCAGCAGCAGCAGCAGCAGCAGCAGCAGCAGCAGCAGCAGCAGCAGCAGCAGCAGCAGCAGCAGCAGCAGCAGCAGCAGCAGCAGCAGCAGCAGCAGCAGCAGCAGCAGCAGCAGCAGCAGCAGCAGCAGCAGCAGCAGCAGCAGCAGCAGCAGCAGCAGCAGCAGCAGCAGCAGCAGCAGCAGCAGCAGCAGCAGCAGCAGCAGCAGCAGCAGCAGCAGCAGCAGCAGCAGCAGCAGCAGCAGCAGCAGCAGCAGCAGCAGCAGCAGCAGCAGCAGCAGCAGCAGCAGCAGCAGCAGCAGCAGCAGCAGCAGCAGCAGCAGCAGCAGCAGCAGCAGCAGCAGCAGCAGCAGCAGCAGCAGCAGCAGCAGCAGCAGCAGCAGCAGCAGCAGCAGCAGCAGCAGCAGCAGCAGCAGCAGCAGCAGCAGCAGCAGCAGCAGCAGCAGCAGCAGCAGCAGCAGCAGCAGCAGCAGCAGCAGCAGCAGCAGCAGCAGCAGCAGCAGCAGCAGCAGCAGCAGCAGCAGCAGCAGCAGCAGCAGCAGCAGCAGCAGCAGCAGCAGCAGCAGCAGCAGCAGCAGCAGCAGCAGCAGCAGCAGCAGCAGCAGCAGCAGCAGCAGCAGCAGCAGCAGCAGCAGCAGCAGCAGCAGCAGCAGCAGCAGCAGCAGCAGCAGCAGCAGCAGCAGCAGCAGCAGCAGCAGCAGCAGCAGCAGCAGCAGCAGCAGCAGCAGCAGCAGCAGCAGCAGCAGCAGCAGCAGCAGCAGCAGCAGCAGCAGCAGCAGCAGCAGCAGCAGCAGCAGCAGCAGCAGCAGCAGCAGCAGCAGCAGCAGCAGCAGCAGCAGCAGCAGCAGCAGCAGCAGCAGCAGCAGCAGCAGCAGCAGCAGCAGCAGCAGCAGCAGCAGCAGCAGCAGCAGCAGCAGCAGCAGCAGCAGCAGCAGCAGCAGCAGCAGCAGCAGCAGCAGCAGCAGCAGCAGCAGCAGCAGCAGCAGCAGCAGCAGCAGCAGCAGCAGCAGCAGCAGCAGCAGCAGCAGCAGCAGCAGCAGCAGCAGCAGCAGCAGCAGCAGCAGCAGCAGCAGCAGCAGCAGCAGCAGCAGCAGCAGCAGCAGCAGCAGCAGCAGCAGCAGCAGCAGCAGCAGCAGCAGCAGCAGCAGCAGCAGCAGCAGCAGCAGCAGCAGCAGCAGCAGCAGCAGCAGCAGCAGCACAACGAGCAGGAGCTATATCCCGAAACCATACCTGAGAGCGGCCGCAGAGGACACTCAAAATTCAAAAGAGACCACCGTGACGCAACGCGGATATTCCCAAGACAGGGGCGGAGGCTTCCGGGCGCAAAGCGGGGAATTGCCGCAGTTGGAGGAAGCCGCCAACCGACGTCATCATTCGAGTTCCCGCCGCAGCAGGGAGCGGTCCGGATCCAAGTCCAGGTCGGGGTCCAAATCCATAGCCACGGCCAACTCCAGGGAACCAAAGAACCCGTCGGCCACCCGAAAGAGAAGCCCGGGCGGGGACAGTAAAACCGTGAGTTTCAGCAGTGGGGTACCCCAGGATAAAGAGGAGGAAAACAAAGAACACGATAAGGAAATAGAAAAGTTAAGAAAAAAAGTCGTGGAACTGAGGGAGATAATTAGGAAACTCACCCAGGACCTCCACCAAACCAAATCACGGCCATATTCCGGGTCTCCAACGCCTCCACAGGCTCCCCCCGCAAAACAAGTCGCCAAACTGACACCTCCACCTGCGACGCCAAAGATGCTAACACCACCCATGGTGTCAGACACGGAGAAGGAGGTAATGATCACTGAACAGTGCAAACCAGCTCTCCCACCGAAACGGAGAGGCAGAGAAACGGATCCGCTGGCGACAATAGAACGTAGACTAGACGCCAAATACGGGGCGAGACTCGAGCAGCTCGAAACAGTCATGACCAACATCATAGGCGCCCTAAACCGAATTCAGGAGCAATCTAAACAAACAACCGCGGCTCTTTCGGCTATGGCAGAAAGGCAAACAGCGAGAGAAGGGATACTTGACCAATTCCAACATGGGCAAAACGCAGCCAAAGATCAATTCGACGGTATGGCAGTGGAGCTGCCGAAGATTCCCGCGCGAGCGAGCGTTAGTGCAACAACATCTCAAACAAATAGTTGAAAAACCTCTAGCCGTAGCCCTGCAGGAAACTGGCAAAGGAGTGATTAAATTATCAGGATATCAAGCGTTTGCTAGTGGCCGGGGAGAAAAATCCCGGGTCACTACATTCGTCGAAAGGAACGTAGCGGTGATCGAACATGAAATTAGTTCTGGCGACATTGAGGCGGGTTTCGCTGAAATCATCACGGGCAGGAAGAAGGAACCCAGTATTTTCGTCCTAAACATATATAGCTCTCCTCAGCAGCGCAAAGTTAGGTTTAGGACATTATTTCGCGAAGCAATGGAGACAGCCGGAGCCAATCCCCTGCTAATTGTAGGAGCCGTCAACGCCTGCCACCAAAAGTGGGGATATAATAGGCAAGATCCGAAGGGCAGGCAATTATGGGAAGATTTTCACGAATTGAATCTCACCCTGCAGACAGACTGTGGCTGCCCGACCAGGGTGGGAAACAATGTGAGCAGACACAAACCCAGACTTAACATTCACCAAAAACATAGAGGAGCTTAGGTGGAACACAGAGCTCAACTTTGGAAGCGATTACTACGTCCTCAAAATAACGCTTAAACGGGCAGTGAAAGTAAGACGAGAAAATATAATCAGCGCAAACGAATGGGAGAAATTCAGACAAATTAGGGAATCCGCAAACATGGACGAAAATATTTTAAACATCGATGATTGCGCGGAAACCCTCATGCGCTACGGTAAATCCGCTACCATTACCTTAGAGAGGGACGATGCACCGAAAACCGTCGACAGAAAACTCCTACACATGTGGGAAGCAAAAAAAGGTACGGAAAGACACCTCCGGTGTCAGACATGGAACCGAAACCTAAGACAAAAAAAAAAGCCAGGCACAATAAGAAAATTGAGGATTATGCAATTAAATTCTGCGAGCAAAACTGGTGTAACAGGTGCGATGAAATGGAGGGCAACATGAGCCTTTCAAATACGTGGAGCCTGCTACGATATCTTCTTGATCCCGACAGTTCGAAAACACAAACACAACAACACCAAAGGCAAGAAACGCGTTCTAGGGGATTGACGCGGAACTGATAACTAAACTTGTAGATACATATGTCGGCTATACAACATCCCTCCCTCTTGCACAATAAGCGGGCCCTCCGAACGAGGCCCTCGACGCGCCCATCTCAGAAGCGGAGGTTAGAGCCGAAATCCTGAGCTTAAAGACGCGATCAGCACCCGGCCCCGATGAATGCTACGAAACCTAGAAGACGCTTCCATAACAACACTCTCCAACTACATGCAAGAAGTATGAAGTAGCGGTCGTCTTCCCCAGCAGTGGAAAACTGCAAACGTTGTGGTAATTCCAAAACCTGGCTAGCCACCGAAGTTGGAAAACCTCAGACCTATTTCTCTTACTTCATGCATTCGAAAGCTTATGGAACGCGTAATCCAAACAAGGCTAACTAATTTCATAGAGAAAAACGACCTGTGGCCGCACGAGTTGGTCAGGTTCCGACCCGGCCTCTGCACGCAGGACGTGATACTCCCAATACAACATGACATAATTGACACGAAATCCAGAGACGCGAAGGTAATTCTACACTAGATCTAACAAAAGCATTTGACAACGTAAAACACCAGGCAATTCTCGCGGGACTGCAGGAATTAGGAGTCTGTTAGAGGACACATCCCCTTCATGGACGACGGCCTTGTCGTGGCGGAGGGGCTTGCGAAACTCGATGAAGTCGTGACCTCTGCTGTGTAGGGCCACCCAAGATACACAGGTCACGTCTGAGAGTTCTGACAAAATATGATTTACTGGAGAAGGTAATGGCAACCCACTCCAGTATTTCCTGCCAAAAAAACCCTATGCCCAGTCACAATTGCATTATTGATATGGCGCCGGAAGATGAGCCCCCCAAGTTGGAAGGCGCCCCAAATGTTACTGGGGATGAACAAAGGGCGATTCCTAGTAGCTCCACGACGAATGAAGCGGTTGGCTAAAGCCAAAAGGACGCTCAGTTGTGGATGTGTCGGGAAGCGAAGGGAAAGTCCGATGTTGCAAGGAGATATATCACATAGCAACATGGAAAGTAAGATCTATGACGCAAGGTAAACTGGATGCCGTCAAGCGAGAAATGAACAGATTGAACATTGATATCTTCGGTATCAGCGAGCTCAAGCGGACCGGAATGGGAGAATTTAACTCCGGCGACCATTATGTCTTTTATTGTGGGCACGAATCCAAGAGAAGGAATGGGGTCGCTCTCATAGTAAACAGAAGAATGGGCAAAGCAGTGCTAGGGTACAACCCCAAAAACGACCGAATGATTTCGCTTCGGATCCAAGGTCACCCTTTCAACATAACAGTTATCAAAGTCTATGCACCAACCACTACTGCTAAGAAGCTGACGTTGAGAGATTTTATGCAGACCTGCAATGCCTTTTAGACCGCACTCCATCATCAGACGTTGTTTTTCTCATAGGAGGCTGGAATGCTAAGGTTGGGAGTGAAGAAATATCCGGAATTACAGGCAAGTTCGGTCTTGGTGAGCCAAATGAAGCTGGGCAGAGGCTAGTAGAGTTTTGTCAAGAAAACAACCTGACCATACCGAATACTCATTTTAAACAGCACACGAGGCGCCTATACATATAAATGGACTTCACCAGACGGTCTGTACAGGAATCAGATCGATTATATTCTTTGCCGGAAGAGATGGAGAAGCGCTATACAAGCATTAAAATCAAGGCCTGGGGCCGATTGTGGCACCGATCATCAGCTTCGTGTTGCCAAAATTAAGCTTCGATTGAGGAAAACGCAGAAACCTAAACGGCCTTTTCAGGTGTGATCTGGATCAAATTCAATCAGAATATGCTGTGGAAGTGAGGAATCGATTTCAAGAATTAGATCTAGAAGACAGAGAGCCTGAAGAGATGTGGACTGATGTTCGTGGTATAATGCAAGACGTTGCTACTAAGGTAGTTCCAAAGCAAAAGAAATGCAAGAAAGCAAACTGGTTATCTGAAGAGGCTTTGCAAATAGCTGAGGAAAGGAGGATGGCAAAAGTTATGGGGGAAAGAGATAGATACAAGGTTCTCAATGCGGATTTTCAGAAAATAGCAAGGAGAGATAAGAATGCCTTCCTGAATATTACAGTGTCAAGCAGTTGAGGACAACAGCCAATTAAGGAACACAAGAGCTGTGTATAAGACAGTCAAAGATATCAAAGGAAGCCTCTGTGTTAACCTGGGCGTGATAAAGGATAAACGAGGCAGGTACCTCACTGAAGCCTCAGAGATAAAGAAGAGGTGACAGGAATACACAGACGAACTATACAAGAAGGACCCGGATATGCAAACGCTACATAAGACGGTTGTGATTACTGATCTCTAGCCGGGCATCCTGAAGAGTAAAGTTGAATGGGCCTTAGCAAGCCTTGCTAATAACAAAGCTAGCGGAATTGATGTCATTCCAGCTCAGTTGCTTCAAAACCTCAATCATGACGCGGTTAACATTCTGCATACATTATGTCAGAAGATTTGGACAACCCTGCAGTGGCCACAGGATTGGAGGAGGTCAGTTTACATTCCCATTCCGAAGAAAGGCAGTGCCAAAGATTGTTCCAACTACCGCACCATCGTGCTTATTTCGCATGCTAGCAAGGTGATGTTGAAAATCCTCCAAAATAGGCTGCAGTATTATGTTGATCGGGAGCTTCCGGACGTGCAAGATGGGTTTCGCAAGGGCAGAGGAACTAGAGACCAGATTGCCAATCTTCCCTGGATCATGGAAAAAGCAAGAGAGTTCCAGAAACCCATCTACTTCAGCTTTATTGATTATGCGAAAGCGTTTGACTTGCTTAGATCACAGCAGATTGCGGCAAGCTCTCCAAGAGCCTCTGTGTTATTGAATACCTCTGTAGTTGCATGCTTAGCGTTGGTTTCTGTGAACCTCTCGTCTGTACATTTTTAAGTGATCGTCTTTATTTCTCTGTATAGTCTCTTGCTGAGTAGAAAGTGTGTTTTGTTTGTTACTTCTGACTCCGACCCTTACTCTGGCTTGAACCGGCGAATGCTGGGCACCAAATGGCCACCCCCTTCTGTCACTACGCGGTAGTTGAATTCTGGCTGAGGTCACGCAAGTCGAGCACATCTCTTTTGCGACCGGAACAGCTACCACCACTCACTCAAAGGGTGTCTGGGAGTGTGCGCACCGTTAAGGTCGCATCGTTAATAACCTTCTAATTATTAACGGGTGACAAATCCTGAACTTCAGTTGCATCTATCACTCTTTGTCAGAACCTAATAAACGTAATGTTGAAAGAACGGGCGGCTCAGAGTGAATTCTTCCTACATCGCATCAGGGAAATACCTGTTTTGTCGTGAAACAGGACCTTACAGGAAGAAAACTTCCCATACACGTTGGTTTGTGACGTTTCGAGCATGAAAGGTAGCCCAGTGTGGCTTTGAAAAGTGCACTGAAATGACCGTCTATGCCCTTTAAGAAGCCCCAACTTCAACCTAACTTTGCAAAAAAAATCTTTTACTTATCGTTTTAAAGCCCCCGTCACCGAAGCAGTCGACTAAGACCAATGCAAAACGTTTTGCACTTCACACAGAGCCACAAAATGTGGTTCACACTTTTAAAAAGCCATTATTTTTATTTAAATTGTACAAACAAACATCTTAGGGGTGATATGGTCTCTGTAAAGCAAATTTATAACATCCCTGAAATTTAAGCTCATATTCAAGTGACGTTTACTCATAATTCGTAATAAGAATAGGGTGGTGAACTCTGTGTGTACGAAGCTTTAATTAAGTCTGTTGTTGTTGCGAGGAGTTAAATTCAGTGAATTACTTTTTAGCGAAAGATGTAGAAAGAACACTCGTTATATAGAAACGGTCTTCGGTATGTTGCCGTGAATAATGGTGTAAAACGAGAGGTTCGTGATTTCTTGTCTTCCCGACGTTGCGCAAAACTTAAAACGTTTAGTTACTCACATTTCCCAAACATCCTGAATAAGGATTTTTAGCCTCCGGTTCACATGCCCTGAAAACCAGACAAAAATGAAAAGCAAACCGGTATTTAAACTTTCAGTAGAGTATGTATTGAACAGAAATAATATGACGTAAACACACACACACACACACACACACACACACACACACACACACACACACACACACACACACACACACACACACACACACACACACACACACACACACACACACACACACACACACACACACACACACACACACACACACACACACACACACACACACACACACACACACACACACACACACACACACACACACACACACACACACACACACACACACACACACACACACACATATATATATATATATATATATATATTGTAGTGCACTATATGAGCGCATATCACGAATACAGGGCAGACAACGACGAAGTGCCGCTGCGCTGCTCGAGCTCGCTTCTGTGTGCCTAGACTGGCTGCGTTCTTGTTCATTATTAATATAAACAGCGCGAACACGAAGACAAAGGACAAGATAAAAGAAAGCCACAGCACAACCGCTGACTCACAACTTTGCCTAAGCCCTTCACTCCAAGGCCCAGAAAAAACAAACATGAAGAAAACGAAACAGTCACGTGAAACAACGCCTGGGTTCACCTGCTGCATAAAAAGTCCCTTAAAAAGACACCTCTTTGCTCGAAAGAGCAAGAGAAGTCACGCTGACACACTTATTGTCCGTTGAAATAAAATATGATTCCACCATCTCTCTCGTCATCTTCTCTTTGTGGCGATACAAAATCCTGAACTTGTCAAACTTAGGAGTGCACTTCTTCTCCTTCTTCATTATTTCACATTTATGGCAATGTGACATCAGAAACGTTTTGTCCTTTCCACTTTCCAAGTTGTTCCGGTGTTCCTGTAGTCTCTTATTAATACATCGCCCTGTTTGTCCTATATAACTGGCTCCACAAGAAAGTGGAAGACTGTACACAACAGCTGTCTTGCATCCAACATATGGGTTTCTATGTTGCACCCCACATTCTTGCTTCTTCGCTTCTCTTTCCCTTTGAATAGCCGGGCAGATCCTCTTCATCTTGAGCGGGGCGGTCAATGCGACGTCAACACCATACCTCTTGCCTAAATTTTTGAGACCATGCGAAATTCTGTGCACATACGGTACCACTGCAACCTTCCTCTTCCTCTCACCCATGCTGGGCAGGGATTTCAGTCTGTGCGTTCTTTTAAGGCTCTTCAGTACCCGGCAACTGGCCTCAATAATAACCGACTCCCGATAACCGGCCTTTGCAATTCTTGTCACTTGTCTTTCAAAACTCTTGCCCATGCCCTGGTAACAAGATTTCTTCAACGCATTTAATAAGCAGGTGTTGATCATCCCATTCTTCACTAATTTGGAATGCCCCGAATTGGAGCTTAGCAACGGCTTCATCGATCTCGGGTTGTATTCCCAACAAACATGATCATCACCGAATCGAATCAATGAAATGTGCTAGTCCTTAACTACATCCTTTTTTTGCCACATTTAGTCACAGCTGAAAGAAATGTTGTATTTGTGCACCGAAACTTGCATCGCAGAATCGTAATATACTGGCTGTTTGTGAAAATCATCTTTCGGATCGTCAACTGTCATTGCTGCGGTGGTGCAGGAGCACCGCTGTGCAACGAAACTGACCGCAGTCGATCACTCGAGTGTAAAAAATTGCTGTAAATAGAAATGTGGTCCGGACCCGCTGGACCGTGGAATCAGTGGCCGATTCATGCCTCCATGTGTCCACTGGTTCTCCAACAGTAAATTCCAGCCCGGATCCACACTGAGTAAAAACATCCATAATGTCCTTCATTCGTTGATTGAATCCTTCACGGTCTGTGAATACTAAAAGTCGTCCACATACCTGAAGGTGGAATGATGTAAGCCCTCCAAGTTATATCCTTGAGGTGTCTGTCCACGTACATTAACAAGATGTCACCCAAGACCAGTGCAACACTCGACCCAATGCATACTCCAGCCTTCTGCGTATACAGCTTGTTCTTCCAGCCTATGAAGGTGGACTCCAGGTAGAAGCTCAAAAGCTCAAGGAAACTTCCAACACTTACACCTGAGGTGTCAATGAAGTCACATTCATTATTGTCTTCAGTAATGCACATTTGAACACGCTTAAGGAGGCAGTCATGGGGGAGGCTATCAAACAATTTTCTTGGGTTGTGTTCTTCAGAGTTCAGGGCTTCAGAGTTAGGTAGCCTTAGGGGGTCTGATAAAGTCAACGAGGAAAGGTCTTCTTGCAAATATTTGGACACCAGGTGCTGCCACGTGCTCTTCTCAGATACGATGGCTCTGAACGGAACATCTCGTTTATGGGGTTTTGCCGAAAGGAATACTTCCAAATGTAATTGCTTGCATTGTTTCACCTGTTCACGTATCCGTTCAAGCCCAAGATCATCTAGTAGAGCCATAGCCCTCTCTTTAATCATGGTCGCTTTCATAGGAAACCTTTTAAAATTCTTCTCAACAGCAGCCTCGGCTTTTTCTTGAAACTGATTCTCAGAAAAAATAGTAAAACACCCTTCTTTATCTTATAGTATAACTCTGAGGTCTCTTGAGGCCATCCATTTTGCAATATAGTTAATAGGGCACTGTTACCCCTTTAATCCTTCTTTTGTGTGCTCTAACACTTCCAAGCACTCATGGAGGCACCGCGACCTATCAGAATCTTCAACTCTATTTGCAATACAGCGTGACATGGTCACTGTTCAGCCTCATCAACTCTAGGATCAAAAGCATGCTTAGGACTCAGCTTCAGCATCTTATCAATATCTAGAGGTATCTCTTTATTTGCGAAATTCAATACCTTGCCTTGCTGATCTTTGTTCATCTTCTTTTTTCGTGGAAGCCTAGGTAGTACCACCTTCCAAAGAAATTCCATCAATCTTTCACTCAGGGCACTCACACTATGTGAACTTCTGAGAATCAGTTTCAAGAAAAAGCCGAGGCTGCTGTTGAAAAGAATTTCAAAAGGTTTCTTATGGAAGCGACCATAATAAAAGAGAGGGCTATTGCTCTAATAGATGATTTTGGGCTTGAACGGATACGTGAGCAGGTGAAAAAATGCAAGCAATTACATTGGAAGTATTCTTTTCGGCAAAAACACATAAACGAGATGTTCCGTTCAGAGCCATCGTATCTGAGAAGAGCACGTGGCAGCACCTGGTGTCCAAATATTTGCAGAAACACCTTTCCTCGTTGTCTTTATCAGACCCCCTAAGGCTGCCTAACTCTGAAGCCTTTGTTGTATTCCTCACGACCCAAGAAAATGTGTTGGCTTCAGCATGGATGTCAAGGATTTGTATTACAGGCTCCCCCATGACTGCCTCCTTAAGCGTGTTCAAATGTGCATTACTGAAGACAATAATGAATGCGACTTCATTGACGCCTCAGGTGTAAGTATTGGAAGTTTCCTTGAACTTTTGAGGTTCTACCTGGAGTCCACCTTCATAGGCTGGAAGAACACGATGCATACGCAGAAGGCTGAAGTATGCATTGGGTCGAGTGTTGCACCGGTCTTGAGTGACATCTTAATGTACGTGGACATACACCTGAAGGATAACTTGGAGGGGTTACATCATTCCACCTTCAGGTAGGTGGACGACTTTTAGTATTCACAGACCGTGAAGGATTCAGTCAACGAACGAAGGACATTATGGATGTTTTTACTGAGTGTGGATCCGGGCTGGAATTTACTGTTGAAGAACCAGTGGACGATCGGTTACAGTATTTAGATCTATTGATTCAATTCGGTGATGATCATGTTTGTTGGGAATACAACCTGAGATCGATGAAGCCGTTGCTAAGCTCCAATTCGGGGCATTCCAAATTAGTGAAGAATGGGATGATCAACAGATGCTTATTAAATGCGTTGAAGAAATCTTGTTACCACGGCATGGGCAAGAGTTTTGAAAGACAAGTGACAAGAATTGCAAAGGCCGGTTATCGGTAGTCGGTTATTATTGAGGCCAGTTGCCGGGTACTGACGAGCCTTAAAAGAGCGCACAGACTGAAATCCCTGCCGAGCATGGGTGAGAGGAACAGGAAATTTGCAGTGGTACCGTATGTGCACAGAATTTCTCATGGCCTCAGAAATGTAGGCAAGAGGTATGTTGTTGACGTCGCATTGACCGCCCCGCTCAAGATGAAGAGGATCTGCCCGGCTATTCAAAGGGAAAGAGAAGCAAACAAGCAAGAATGTGGGGTGCAACATAGAAACCCATATGTTGGATGCAAGACAGCTGTTGTGTACACGTTTCCACTCTCTTGTGCAGCCAGTTATATAGGACAAATAGGACGATGTAATAATAAGAGACTACAGGAACACCGGAACAACTTGGAAAGCGGAAAGGACAAAACGTTTCTGTATTGCCATATATGTGAAATAATGAAGAAGGAGAAGAAGTGCACTCCTAAGTTTGACAAGGTTAGGATTTTGTATCGCCACAAAAAGAAGATGACGAGAGAGATAGTGGAATAATATTTTATTTCAACGGACAGTAAGTATATCAGCAAGACTTCTCTTGCTCTTTCAAGCAAACAGGTGTCTTTTTAAGGGATTTTTTGTGCAGCAAGTGAACCCAGGGGTTGTTTCACGTGACAGTTTCGTGTTATTCATGTTTGTTTTTTCTGGGCCTTGAAGTAAAGGGCTTAGGCATACGTTTGAGTCAGCGCTTCTACTGTAGCTTTCTTTTATCTTCTCCTTTGTCTTCGTGTTCGCGCTGTTTATATTAATAATGAATACGTACCAGCTCGCCCACCAAAGTATCTTGGTAAGCTTTGTTTTTGTGTTGTGGTTGCCGGTGAGGCAGGAAATCCTCACCTCCACCAAGTGAAAGGGGTTTTAATGGGGGTTCAACAGGGAATATAGCCCTCTATAAGCTGCACGGCAAACAACACTAGAACGCAGCCCGTCAAGACACACACAAGCGAGCCTTGAGCAGCGCAGCGGCACTTCTGCATTCTCTTCCTCGTTTTCGTGACATCTGTTCGTAGTTCACTACTATATATTGAAGGCCTCGCCTTCAAAAAACGGGTCCGCGAGCCATGGTCTCGCCCGACGAGTGACAAATCCAGACTCTTAAAAACACCGGTTTATTCCGGATAAACAAAAAAAGGCAAAACAGAGAAACATAAGATGCTACTGCGCTGAGAACAGGCTGTTCTTGCGCGCGACACTAGAACAACCGAAAGCGGGAAGAATGTCAGGGCCTTACCGCGGCGAAACAACACACACTGCGGAGCGAATAAAACGAGCAATGGGGCCAAAGCGCTAACGGCGACACAAGAAAGATTGCCCCTCGCGGCACAGCAACTCACAGAAATACGCCTAGGCTGTTCCTGCAGGCACTGCTCCCATCTTTACGTCGGCGATCTTCTTTCGGTCGTCCGTTCTCACCCTGCTGGCCCATGACGCTCGCCGGTTGCCCATATATACCTTGGTTGCCCCGCGCCGGCCTTCCCGCCAGCGCAAAAAAGCCCCGCGCCTCGCTTCTGCACGCGCTTATCTACCCTCGTCTGTCGCCGTTAACATCACGCCCCCCCAAGATTATCTGCTTTGCTCATGCGCACTCGCGCTGCCCGTGCAAACAATACAAATACAAAGACGCTCGCGCGGTTTAAAACACCTAAAGGGGCTGCGGAGCCCCACACTCCCCCCCCTCTCAAGACGGGACACCTCCCGATGTTTCTAAGAACGAAACGAAGAAGGGCACTGGAAGGAGTACAAAAACAATGCTGGTTCTGACGAGCTGCCCGCTTGAAGGAATCCGCTGGATTGGTGGCATTCATCAGACGATGGTCCAGGTGGTTCACATCTGATAGACCGGAGTGCCGTTACGTACTTTCTGGCCGCTCGTAGTACTTTCTCAGGTCGGCGACGTTGACTGGTCCGATCGCCCGGCCACCCTGCACATGACGAAGCATGTAAGCCAGCCGTGAAAGACTCCTTATTACTACAAAAGGACCCGTCCATCGAGGAGCGAGAGAGGCGGCAAATCCTTTTGTGGCTTCACTTAGCAGGTGTGAGCGGCTGAGTACTTTATCCCCAACGTCGAACTGCAAAGGACGCCTGCCCTTGTTATACTGGCCGCAGTGCTCCAGGCGGGTGAGGTCCAAGTTCTCCCTGGCCTCCTTTAGAGTTCCAGCGAGACGACTGGAGAGATTCTGAGTGAACCTGGAATAACTGGGAGCCTGTAAATCAGAGTCATGGGTAAGGGCATGTTCAATGGGAAATCGAAGCTCACGGCCAATAAGAATAGCTGCCGGCGTAAAACCTGTCGCCCGGTTTACTGCGGTTCTTGTGGCGAAAGCCATCTCCTGCACTCGCAAATCCCAGTCTTTGTGACGTTCCGTGAAAGCCACGAGCATGTTTCTCTGGTTTCTATTGACCCGCTCTCTGGCGTTGGCTTGAGGATGGTAGGGCGTAGTCTTTTTGTGCTGCACGCCAAGAGCTCTGCAGGTGTCAGCAAATATCCTGCCCGTGAAATACGTCGCATTATCAGTGATTAGCTGCGCCGGGAAGCCGAACCGAAAATGCGTCTAGGAGTTTATCCCAGACTACTTTTGAGTCCAGTTTACGCAGCGGGTATACTTCAACCCACTTAGAAAAATGATCAGTCACCACTAGCAAGAAGCGATTTCCTTTCACAGATCTAGGATAAGGGCCCATTACATCGCAGGCAACAATTTCCCACGGGTAACGGCTCTCCACAGGTTGCAAAAAGCCCGGTGGTTTACCTCCCCTTGCCTTCGCTGTCTGGCATGTAAGACAAGTACGGACGTATGCCACGACATCCTTTCTCATGTGGGGCCAAGTCACGATGCGACTCAACTTTTCATATGTTTTCTTGCCATCGCTGTGGCCTGCAAGGCGTGTGTCGTGAAAATACTCTAAAAAGAGCTTGCGCAGACTCTTTGGTACAACACGAAATGGAGACTCACCACCATTGGTGTCGGCAGCGGGTATATATCTCAGGAGAAGTCCATCCTCTGCTTCCAGGTAGCAGTCATAGCTGCCGGTAGGTGAGGATCGCTTAGCTGAGCTTGGAGCAGCTGTTGACGGGATACCAGCGTTCCCCAGGCATCAGCGGCTTCTGCGATCACTAGGACTTGCGGTGCTTGCTCGCCATCTGCAGGTAACGGAGCTCGGGACAGGGCGTCGGCTGCCTTGTTGAAGGTGCCTTTCTTGTACTCTACCCTGTAGCCCCGCCCGGCTAGCTCAGTCGGTAGAGCATGAGACTCTTAATCTCAGGGTTGTGGGCTCGGGCCCAACGTTGGGTGCCAGATGAAGGCCTCGCCTTCAAAAAACGGGTCCGCGAGCCATGGTCTCTCAAGACGAGTGACAAATCCAGACTCGTAAAAAACCGGTTTATTCAGGATAAACAAAAAAAGGCAAAACAGAGAAACATAAGGCGCTACTGCGCTGACAACAGGCTGTTCATGCGCGCGACAATAGAACAACGGAAAGCGTGAAGAATGTCAGGGCCTTACCGCGGCGAAACAACACACACTGCGGAGCGAATAAAAGGAGCAATGGGGCCAAAGCGCGAACGGCGACATAAGAAAGATTGCCCCTCGCGGCACAGCAACTCACAGAAATACGCCTAGGCTGTTCCTGCAGGCACTGCTTCCATCTTCGTGTCGGCGATCTTTTTTCGGTCGTCCGTGAACACCCAGCTGGCCCATGACGCTCGTTGGTTGCCCCGCGCCGGCCTTTTCGCCGGCGCAAAAAAGCCCCGCGCCTCGCTTCTGCACGCGCTTATCTACCCTCGTCTGTCGCCGTTAACATCACGCCCCCCAAGATTATCTGCTTGCTCATGCGCACTCGCACTGCCCGTGCAAACACAATGCAAATAGAAAGACGCGCGCGCGGGTTAAAACACCTAAAGGGGCTGCGGAGCCCCACAATATACATATAATGTGAGCCTTCTGTGGACCTTCTTTCATTTGTACATGCCATGATCTTCTTCTTTCATTTGTACATATCATCATCATCGTCCCGCGGCGCCGGCTCGCTTGGGTTCGGGATCGGATTGAAACGCTAGACAAGGCTTCGCTGTCCTTGCCGTCACGACCTCGCCGTCTCGACCTAGCATTCTTTTACAAGTGGTGGAGGTGAAATTTGATCCCCTTGCTGCCTTGGGCCCTGCCTCTCGCTGGAGCTACGTTCCGGTCGCCGTTTGGCAACTGCCACCATCGCTATGTCTACCGACAGTACCCACGAACAAGCCGGACCCTCTACCTCGGCTGCACCGCTCCCTCCGACTGTGCCCACACGACAGCGCGACCCGCCGCTGTTCGCTGGTCGTCGCGACGGAGACGTCCATGACCTGCTTGACACCTACGAACGCTGCAGTGCCTACAACCGGTGGGACGATGCTCTGAAATTTCTCAACATCTCTTTCTACCTTACTGAAGTCGCCAGGACTTGGTTCATCAACCGCGAGCCCCACACAACTAACTGGACCACCTTCAAACAGCTGTTCCGACAGTACTTCGCCGACCCGGCGGTTCGGACTGAGATCGCGAAGACCAAGCTCGCTTCACGCCGTCAAGGTCCTGATGAGTCATATGCGTCTTACATGGAGGCCATACTTGCACTCTGCCGGCGTATTAGTCCCACCATGGCGGAACATGAACGAGTACACCACGTCTTGAAAGGAATCATTTCTACGGCGTATAACATCCTAGTTGCTCAGAATCCTTCAACTATTGATTCCATTATTACGACCTGCCAACGCATCGACCAGCTACAGTCCTCCCGATTGCAGCCCGCCAACGCTACTGGCCCGACCTATGCTGATCTCGATCTGCGGGCACTTATTCGAGCCATCATCCGCGAGGAGCTCATGGCGCTCAAGCCTGTCTGTCGACACGGGTGCGAACACTCTTCCGCAACATCTAATGACGCAGGTCTTCGCAGCATCATCAAAGAAGAGCTGGCAACAATCACCGAACCTATAACATCTGGCCCTCCGGCACCCCGCTCAGTACCGACTTACGCGCACGTCGCAGCATCCCCCCCTCCTTTAGTTCCCCCGCCTCGACCGGCACCAAACTACAATCACGTCAATGCAATAACGACGGCTCAACCTGCACCACCCTATTACGCACCTTGGCGCCCCTCCCGACCAATTTGCTATTACTGTGGCATTAGAGGACATATATCTCGCGTCTGTCGTCGCCGCCTCCAGAACGAGCGCCGTGGTTACGATAACTTTGAAAGTGACATCCCTCCAACGTCATATTATCAACGCCGGTTTACTCCAAGCCCACCTCGAAGATCATCCCCACCACCAGAATCCTCGTCTGAGCCTCGTGGAACCCATGCATCCCGACGTCGGTCCCTATCCCCATACCGCCGCTCAGTTTCCCCTCTCCGACCCGCAGCAACTATCCCTGTCCGCCATCCGGAAAACTAAGCGTTGCAGTTTCCGGAGGTCAAACTGCGCTCTGCGAACTTACCAAAAGTCCTCCAGATCGCCCGTATAATGTGATTTCTGTTTTCGCTGAAGGATTACCGGTCGAAGCATTGATTGATACAGGAGCTGCAATTTCTGTCATTCACGCTGATTTGTGCTACCGTTTGCGAAAAGTGACGACACCATATGATGGGCCTGAACTCCGTGGAGCCAATGACGTCCCTTTGCGCCCTTTAGCAAAGTGCACCGTACGAATTGTTATTGACGGCGTCCGCCATCATGTGCAGTTTGCTGTGCTCTCACCATGTGCGCATGTGATGATTTTAGGATGGGATTTTTTGTCAACCGCTTCGGCGTCAATTTCTTGTGGCGACCGCGTTATCCATATGACAGACAGCTATTTTTCATCTGAAGTTTCTGATCGACATCATCCCCTAGTTGCCGCCGCTGATACTGTTTTGCCTCCTCAGTGCGAAAAACTGCTTACCGTTGTTTCTGACCACATCACTGACGAAGACGTACTCATCGCACCATCTCATCGTCATCTTGCACGCGGTATCGCCTTCCCGTCTAGTCTTGTGAGGTTCTGCAACGGCTCAGCGACAGTAGCGGCCACTAACACTTCACGTGAATCCCTCGTGCTCCCAAAAGGAACTTCTCTCCCCTGCATGGTGGATGTTCAACCTTTGTCCTTGATGGTGCTCACCGCCCCTCTGCCTCAGCGCCGGGTTTCGCCAGACGTCTCTCTTTCTCTTCTCACAAAGACTATTAATCCTAACATCACGCCGAACCAACGCCAAGAACTGCTGACATTGCTTCGACACCACCAAGCCATTTTTGATGCCACTTCTCCACCACTGGGACGGACTAGTGTTGCGTACCATCGCATCATTACTGAAGGTAACTCTATCGTTCGCCGACGGCCTTATCGAGTTTCCCTCTCTGAACGAAAAGTAATTGAAGAAAATGTAAATGACATGCTCCATCGCAATATTATTCATCCCTTGACAAGCCCATGGTCCTCCCCAGTAGTATTAGTTAAAAAAAAAGGACGGCTCGGTACGCTTTTGTGTTGATTACCGGGCACTCAACAAAATTACCCGCAAAGATGTATACCCAATGCCAAGAATTGATGACGCCCTTGACTCTCTCCAAGGCGCCGAATATTTCTCGACTTTGGACCTCCGCTCAGGTTATTGGCAAATACCTATGCACGAGGACGATAAAGAAAAAACCGCTTTTTTAAACTCCCGATGGCCTTTACGAATTTAATGTTATGCCTTTCGAACTTTGTAACGCACCAGCGACATTTGAAAGAATGATCGATACTGTGCTTCGTGGCCTAAAATGGAGAACCTGTTTATATTACTTGGATGACATTGTCATCTTTTCGTCAACTTTTAACGACCATCTCACGCGCCTGAATGAGGTCCTCACGTGTCTCGCTTCAGCGGGCCTTCAGCTCAACACCAAGAAGTGCCACTTTGCACAGAAGGAAATTAAAATATTGGGACATCTAGTCAGCCATGACGGCATTCGTCCAGACCCTGAAAAAATCATCGCGGTCTTGAACTTTGCTCGTCCACAACGGATTACAGAATTGCGCAGTTTTCTCGGCCTGGCGTCTTATTTCCGGCGTTTTATAAGGCATTTTGCAAGTATTGCTGCTTCACTTCATGAACTACTGAAAGCACGCAGCACTTACTTGTAGACTGAACAGTGCGAAGCCGCTTTTAATAATCTGAAGCACGCCCTCACATCAGACCCTGTTCTTGGCCACTTCAGTGACAGCGCTCCAACCATCCTGCACACTGATGCTAGTGGTCTCGGTCTTGGAGCTGTACTCCTGCAGCGCGATGCAACTTCGCGTGAGAAAGTGATTGCCTTCGCCAGTCGGAGTATGACTCCAGCTGAGAAACACTACACCATTACCGAGCAGGAGTGCCTTGCCGTCGTCTGGGCTGTCCAAAAGTTTCGCCCTTACCTATATGGTCGGCATTTCACAGTTGTGACCGATCACCATGCTCTTTGCTGGTTGTCTTCGCTCAAAAATTTGACAGGCCGACTTGGTCGTTGAATTCTACGCCTACAAGAATACAATTTCGACGTCACTTATAAATCGGATCGCCAACACCAAGACGCCGACGCTCTTTCTCGCTGTCCACTTTCGGAATCGGCTTGCTGTTTGTCTTCCCAATGCATTTCCACCTATGACCACAGCCGACCATCTCTTTCCCCGACGTATATCACAACAGTTTCATTTGACGACTCAGAGAACAAACACGCTCTCCGCTCATAGCAATTAGCCGATGCCTACTGCCGTCCCATCATCGACCGCCTTATTGGCGCTTCGGACCCACCCAATGCTCGGCTTCGCCGACAACTTCGCAATTTCAAGCTCGAAGATGGCATCCTACTCCGCTTCGTGTATTGCCCTGATGGAAATCGCTGGATACCAGTCGTGCCGCGTGTGCTTCGTCAACGTATACTGGCGGCTCTCCACGATGACGCTACTGCAGGTCACCTTGGGGTTGACAAAACCTACGACCGCGTGAAAAAACGATTCTTTTGGCCTGGCCTATCGTCCAGCGTTGCCAAATACGTCGCATCCTGCCCTCTGTGCCAACATCGCAAACGGCCGACGTCTTCGCCCGCTGGCCTTCTACAACCTGTTCCCTGTCCCGCCACGCCATTCGACGTAGTCGGCATCGACTTATATGGTTCCCTACCTCTCTCCGGTGGGGGTAACCATTGGATTATAACAGCTGTCGACCACCTTACACGCTACGCTGAGACAGCACCTGTACCGACCGGTTCCGCTCAAGAAGTAGCAAATTTCTTTTTCGATCAATTGTATTGCGTCATGGCGCTCCTCGGGTGCTCCTAAGTGACCGCGGGACGGTCTTCTTATCGGCAGTCGTTGCCGAAGTTCTTCACGCGTCATCCACCCCTCATAAGACAACCTCAAGCTACCATCCCCAGACTAACGGGCTGACTGAGCGATTTCACCGCACCTTATCGGATATGATCTCCATGTACATCACACCGGCTCATCGAAATTGGGACACTGTTTTACCATTCGTCACTTTCGCCTATAACACAGCAGTACAGCGGACTACCGGTTATTCTCCATTTTTCCTCGTTTATGGCCGTCCTCCCACTAAAGGTCTCGACGCTTCCTTCTTCTCTACGTCTGACTACTCCACACCAGTACCTACCCAGTTCTTATCTCGTGTGGCCAGATGCCGTCGTCTTGCCCGCCTCAACACAGCAGCGTGCCAGGAAGACCGCAAGAGTCGCTACGATTCTACGCAGCGCGTGGTCTCTTATCGTCCCGGTGACGAAGTACTGCTGTATACACCACTGCGCACCCCTGGCCTTAGTGACAAATTCCACCACCGCTACCTTGGTCCCTACGAGATTATCAGCCAAACTTCTCCAGTTAACTACAAAGTCACGCCTGTTGATCTCCCAGCCGATCGACGCCACCGTGGAACTGAAATTGTTCATGTTTCTCGCTTGAAACCGTTTGTGCGCCGCGGTACATCGGTTAATTAGAAGCGACCAGGCTGGCCGCTTCCGACCCCCCGGGCAGATTGTGTGAGCCTTCTGTGGACCTTCTTTCATTTGTACATGCCATGACCTTCTTTAATTTGTACACACCATCATCATCGTCCCGCGGCGCCGGCTCCGGCGCGCGCCTGGGTTCGTGATCGGATTAAAACGCTAGACAAGGCTTCGCTGTCCTTGCCGTCACGACCTCGCCGTCTCGACCTAGCCTTATTTTACAATATATATATATATATATATATATATATATATATATATATATATATATATATATATATATATATATATATATATATATATATATATATATGTGTGTGTGTGTGTGTGTGTGTGTGTGTGTGTGTGTGTGTGTGTATAGATAAATATAGCAAAACAGCCGCCAATTTAAAACGAAGAAAGGGTCACGGAGGTTTGTCCTTTAAAAAGCAGTTATCCGAGCGTACGCTTTCTTAGGCATGGCTATACACCAACCTGACGTCTGCGCCGATGCGTTGCCGAACTCGGACCACAACACGCACCTCAACTATGGCGAGATTGAGTAATCAAGTGTCGGCGGAGCAGTTGTTAAACTCCATAGTCACGTGGTGCACAGCGGAGAGCCTACGAGCGAGCGCCTCTTCGCAGCTGGTCACGTAGAGTGGCTTCACTCACCGTACCCCCTCTCCTGTGGCTCAAGGTCATAAGCACAAGTGACGGACCTTATGGGTTGGAGAGCGGAAAGTAGAGCTCACGCTCTGAAAATAATTTATGGTACATGTGCTCACGCAGCATTATTTGCAGTTAAACCCATCTTCGTAAGCTCAATGGAGCCCTGAATAAGAAGATAACCATCATTTGCTATCAAGAAGACTCCGCTGTTTGAAATATGTTAATACCGTTCCTTCATGAATATAGGTATTTGATCCAAGTAACTGCTGTCGGTTGGCTAAAACCATTTTGACAGTTGTGATCAGCGAATGTGAACATTGTGGAAATGAAGACGCCAGCAAGAAAGTTCCTGTCGGGAAATTGAAGTCTACAACTGAAGTTATTGCGTTAAAAATGAAGGAACACAACGGCATATGAAGAAAGCACGGAAAGACAACCACCACCACATGCCCTTTTTTTAAGGCAGTGGCAGGAAATATCTCGTGATAAGAGCGATACGGCAATCAGCTCCCAGCGTATATCATCGCGTGGGTGGTGAGCTTGCACTCGGTGGTGAGCTTGTCGATAGGCGATGTATCAATTTTTTCCGTATTGTGAATGAAGCACCAAGGCACATCATTACCGCATGCTATATGTATGCGTGACACTAAATTGTTTCCCGCTGGTGGTTAAAACATTTATTTACAATTAAATGGTTAGAGAGGCGTTTGGGTTGGAAACGTATTGGCCTCCTCCCCTCACAATATTAGGTGGAGCCCCTATTCCGGGGCCCCATTGGCAAGCAAAACGCCGCCCGCGTCCGTTGAACCAAGGCCTTTTGAGCCTTGAGGTCTTGACAGCCGAGTAGGGTCGCCTCCCAGTCCTCTATAGTTAGATTAGGTTTGGGGGAAATGGATGGGTTTGACTGGCACGCTCAGATCATGTGGAAGGTGTCAGCCACCTCCCCACAGTACTGGCACGCACCATCAAAGGACGGGTTGAAATGTTTAAGCACCGCCGGGCACAGTACAGTATTGCTAAAAATTTTGATGAGGAGGCCCTCGTCAGCGCGATCCAGTCCCTTACAAGGGGCCGGGTCGCGCCTGTGCTCCTCCTTATAGTAATCAGTGATGTCTTTGAATGTAAGGGCCAGATTGTCTGATTGGGAGTAGGCTTCCAAGGACAGGGAGATAGCCCGGGGAGAGAGTGCGCGGGCGGCCTGATCGGCCTGTTCGTTTTCCTGAGTCCCTGGTGACCGGGTGCCCAAATGAGGTTATGCGGAGTTGGGTCTATTTATCGGCAGCTAGATTGCAGTATACGCCGGGCAAGCGGGGGAGCCCATCCCAGCCTATAATTCCGACAGGCCCCTTGCGAATCGGTGATGATGTGTTTCGAATCGGGAATACTGAGAGCCAGAGCGACAGCAATCTCCTCCGCGTGAATTGTGCTGTAGGCTTTGAAAATTAGCCCGTTAACCATATTTGAGTTGTGTACGCCTGCAGCCATATACCACCCCCGTGGTAAGCGCCAGCAACATTTACATAATGCACGTGTTGCTGGTGACCATAGTATCGCTCCAACGCTTCCGCGCGCACCTGGCGACGACCGTTATGGTCTTCTTTGGACATGTTGCGGGGAAGAGGCCGGACCCAGAGGGCGCGTCCCCAGAGTTCTGCACTCTCACCCTTTCCTCAATGTGGTAATCGTGTTTTATGTGTAGTCGGTCCAAGAGGCGGCGACCGGACGTGGTCTGTGTACGACGCGTGTATTGGCTTAGTAAGTGGGCTTCTCGTAGCTCTCGGAAGGTGTTCACCACGCCCAGAGCCCGAAGTCTCTGGTTGGACGTGCTGACCGGAAGGTCGAGAGCCCGCTTGATGACGTTGCGGTGGATGGCCTCCAATTGATCCTCATCGTGTATACGCAGGTACAAGTAGGATGTGGAGTAGAAGATTCTGCTCGTTACAAAAGCATGGGCAAGCCGCAGTGCATCCTTGCTTCGTAATCAGCCCCGCTTGTTGGAGACCCGGCGGACCATACGGCCCACCTGGTCTCCCACCATGCGAAGTTTGGCCAGAGTGGTGTCAACTCTGCGTTGGTGGTGTATGAAGAGGCCAAGGACGCGGATCTCTTTGGCCCCCTGGATCGGTCCCGAGGAGAGACTGATGCAAAGCTGAGTTGTGTCTCGAGGGGAGGGACGTACGTGCACAAATTCAGATTTAGCTGGGGAGCACTGGAGTCCGCAGTAGGTCGCGTAGTCGTCGACTACGGTCGCCGCTGCCTGCAGGCAAGACTCCACGTGGCCCAGGTTACCTTGCGTGGCCCAGATTGTGATATCATCCGCGTAAAGTGCGTGATGTATCCCGGGAAGAGAAGCCAATTTGGAGGGAAGATGAAGCATGGCTAAATTGAAGAGGAGGGGACAAGACAGCGCCTTGATGTGGTCCCCTCGAGCCGATGGTGTATGGCCCGTGTTCCGCATCTTGTATGCGTATGTAGGCTTGGCGGTCTGTAAGGAACTGTTTTATGTAATTGAATGTTTCATTACCACAGTTGGTATGACTCAGGTGATCGAGGATTACTTCGTGCTTCACATTGTCAAATGCGCCTTTAAGGTCCAAGGCCAGGACCAGCTTGTCATTATGGGGACATGCGACAGGATCTAAGATGTCATACTGGAGCTGAAGGAGTATATCCTGTGCTGATTTTTGAGGGCGGAAACCGAACATTGTGTCCTCGAAAATGTGCTGTGTTTTGAGAAATTCGGAGAGTCTGTCGCGAACCATTGTCTCCATCAGCCTGCCGACAAAAGACGTGAGAGAGATGGGGCGAAGGTTCTCCACATGAATAGGTTTGCCGGTTTTCGGGATAAAGGTGACGAGAGCCGACTTCCAATCGAGAGGGAGAGGAGTGTCTCCGTCCCAAATACTATTGATGTATTTGAGAAGCACAACATATGCTGCATCGGGAAGGTCGGCCAAAAGCTTGACCGTAACCTTGTCGCGCCCGTGTGCAGTGCCGCGTTTCATCTTGCTTAGGGCCGCCCGGAGGTCGTGCAGCTGGAACGGAGTGTCCAGCTCCTTGTTCTCTTTGCCTACATACGAGTAGGCAAACGCCCGGGGGTCCTTGGTGGTGCTCAGGTATCGGTCCCTGAGCGTGTGCGCTAGCTGTGTTGTCGTTCCTGTGAAGTTGTGCATGACTTGATGTCAGTGGCGTTAGGTTTCCGTGCGTGTTTGTGTTGGATCGATGAGCGCGCGGAATAGACGCCACGTATTATGACTAGACATCTGGCGCGCAGCCGTGTTGTACCTGTCTACCCAGTTAGTGTCGTCTAGCTGAGCAGCATATTCTGTGGCTTGACGTGTGAGTTCGAGGAGGCGTTTTTTGAGGCGTTTGTAATGTTTCTGTTTTTTCCATCTTTTGGTGAGGCTACGGCGGGCCTCCAAAAGATGTAGGAGGTGGTTGTCTACATCCATTTGCGTTTCCGTGAGCTGTATCTTCCTTTCGTGTTGTTTCAGTGCAGACGTGAGTGATTTGTACCAGGTGTCATATCCCGACTGGAGGGGGTCTGCGGTAGACAGAGAGGTGCGGAATTTTGTCCAGTCCGGGACACAAGCTTGTATTTGTGTGCGTTTCAGTGGACGCGTGTAGATGGTAGTGTATATTATACAGCGATCACTACCAAGAGATTCCTCTGTGTTCAGCCAGTCGGCATGGCGTATGTTGCGTGTAAATGTGAGGTCCGGGCAAGTGTCTTGTTGAATTGAATTTCCTACACGTGTTGGGTTGGTGGGGTCAGTGTGGAGGGTGCGTCCGAGTGTAGAGAGAAGTTCTCCCAGCTTCCTCCCACGTGTGTTCTCCCGGGGAGACCCCCAGAGCCTGTTCTGAGCATTAAAATCACCGACAATCAGAAGTGGGTCCTTTCCCGCTACCTGCATAGCTTGCGCGAAAATTTCGCCTAACGTGACATTCTTAAGTTTCGGGGGACAATAAATGTTTAGAATGTGTGCAGGTGTGTCAGACCGCCTTAGGGGCAGTACCGACACCATCGTATACGCGAACGGTGGTATTGTGGGCAGTGTGACTTCCTGTGCAGTATATTGCCTGTGAACAAGTATACATGTCTGCAGGTTGCGATGAAATGTAGTGTAGTTTGTGAGCTTGACGCCTGCGCCGAGTTCCTGAAGGGCAACCGCGGAAACGAGAAATTCAGAGGTCTCAAGGTAGAGGCTGAGTTCATCCCGCTTCTGCTGTTCTTGAGACCTCTGCAATTTCACTGCGTTAGTGTAAGCGGCTGAGTTGTTCTGGCTCTCGACTTAGGGTTGGGGCCATGGTCGAATACGGAGGGCAGGAGGACAATGTTAAGACCTCCCAGTCCGCTAGTGCCCGGCGCAGACATGCAGGAGTCTTCAGAAAGGTCGGACTTATCGGGAATGACTCTGTTAAATTTTGAAGGGCAGTTAACTTCCCTCATTGCACCCGTGCGTTTAAGAACTCGAGGATTTACCTGTATCCATTATTGGATAATGTGAGTTACAGCTCATGTCACCTGTGTGATGACACTGTCCATCTGATGCGCGATTGTGTCATGGATAATTTTGGGAAGATCAGCCAACTGCGTTTCAATCGCGGCGACCCGGGTCTATAAGGTTCCAAAGCGCGTCTCCATAATATTAGGAATCTCCCTGTCAAGTTTTCTTCTTCCTCGCTAGGGAAGGGTGACGTAGTGATTTTGTTTTTCAGCCAGTTAAGCTCGCTGGCTAGTTTTTCGTTTTGAGCTCGCCCTTTCCTGCGTCTCGGCGGTGTTGGTGAGGGGGGGAGGGGAAGAAGAAGAGGAGGCTGCACTTTCTAATCTGAGCTCTTCTCATTGCCGCCCACTTTGCGCATGTGCATTAGGCGGTTAAATTATCCGTTGGTGCTCTCTGTGTCATATATTTAGTTGTTACGTTTTGTCACTGTATTTCAGTTGTTTATATAATAAACCATAAATATATACCAGCCGTATTTGTTGGGCACTCAATGGCGAATAGAGGGCTTACGCCCTAGCTTCAAAGGTGATACGTTGCTATGTTCTGAGGCACGGTACTTGAGAAAAAATATTCAATAAGAATTACACTAATTCTCTTCTCTTGGTGACGACGAGTCACGAGTACGCCGTTATTACGCCGACGCTCCTTATGAAGACGCCCTCGACGCACCCAGACTTCTAAGTAATACCGCCGCTACGCACAACATCAACATCCATGACGACGCGAACATGCTCCCAGCTGACGCAGCCACACAGCGAAGTGACGACGATGTGCCCCTGCCGCGACCTTAGTATAAGCCGAAGCAGAGATCCAATACCGAAGCCAACATTCAGTACGAGGACGCGAACGAGTGACCTCGAAGTTGCTGTCGCCGGTCGCACGGTTACCGCCTTAGTGGACACCGGAGCGGACTATTCTGTAATCACTGGAGCGTTTGCTGCCCAGATAACAAAGTGATGACCACTTGGGATGGCCCGCTAATCCGCACCGCTGGTGATAGCCCCATTACGCCTTCCGGGAAATGCACCGCAAGAGTGACGGTGAATAGACGTACTTATCCAGCGACTTTGTGTTGCTCCAGAACTGCTTGCGAGATATTATGCTGGGTATGGATTTTCTCAGTTAACTTCGAGCGATCATCGACCTTCGATCAAAGCTCAGCAAGCTTTCGACGAACAACGCCATAGCTGCTACGACGACGTCAACGCAGTGCGCCAGTCTGAACGTTCTCGTCAAAGAATTGATCGTGCCACCCCGATCAAGCGTCGTAGTCAGCGTGGGTTACGCATACATTCCAACCGCTGAAGGCGTCTTCGAAGGAAACACCCAGTTAGTCTAGAAACAAGGTCTCGACATTGCAAGAGGCATCGCCAATTTCCGGGGAGGACAAGCTCAGGTGCTGAGGACGAACGTCAGCGAATAATACCGACACCTTAACAAGGGCACGACGAGAGCATTCCTCAATGCACTAGCAGACACGAGAGACGTCTTCGACTAATCCGACCAGCCCGAAAATGGCGCAACCACCCGAAGAACTCTGCTAACGTTCGACGTCAACCCAGCATTACCCCAGTGCAGACAGACCAGATTCGCAGTCTTAAAAGCTACAGAGAGTGCATTTGGTCAGCGTCGAACGTGCGACAAACTCCATTGGCGAAGCACTGTATTATCACTGAACAACACGCTAGACCTCTTCGTCAAAGCACCTATCGAATATCGCCCCGACAACGCCAAGCCATCCGAGAGCAAGTCGATGAAATGATTTGTTGTCTAGCCATCTCAGAGCCCCTAGGCAGAACCCGTCGTCCTTCTGAAGAAGAACGACGGAACACTTCGTTTTTGCATTGCTTACCGACGCGTGAAATGAAAACGAAGAGGGGTGGCTACCCTCTTACCCGCATCGACAACACACTGGATCGGCTCTGCAACGCTACGTACTTTAGTTGATGGACCTGAACAGCGGGTATTGGCGAATTGAGGTCGACGAAAGAGACCGTGAGGGAGGCCGCGTTCATGCGCCAGACGGCTTTTTCGAGTTTAAAGTAATTACATTCGGTCTCTGCTCCGCACCAGCAACATTCCAGCGAGTAATGGATACCATACTGGTTGGCTTAAAATGCCAAATATGTGTGGTATATTAGACTACGTTTTTCTTCTCTTCGAACTTTAAAGACCATCTGAGAAGGCTTCGAACAGTGCTTGACCATATTTGGGAGCACAGCGCGGAACAGGACGCAACACAAGAGAACGAAGGTAGACAGGACGGAGCGCTGACGCGTGAATACGACTTCAGAGTGCTTGACGCAGTCAAGGTATCAGGATTAACATTAAAGCAGAGATGTGTCACACCGCCTACGAAGAGACGTTTCTGAGTCGTATTGTTAGCAAGGAATGAGCTCGCCCCGATGCTTAGAAAAAAGCTGCCATCGCATAGTTTGCACAGCCTGGTGACAAAAAGCTGTATGCCGATTCCTCGGACTATGCGCATATTACCGACAATTTGTCAAGCCCTTTTCGCGCCTCGCCGAACCATTGAGGCAGCTTACAAAAGCAGACGCGCCATTTCAATGGGAAGTACCGCAAGCGTAAGCCTGCGAGGAACTTAAGCGCCGCCTACAGTCCCTTCCTGTCCTAGGCCACTTTGATGAGAACGCCAACACTGAGGTACGCACCCATGCGAGCAACATGGGCTTAGGCGCCGTTCTCGTTGAGAATAATGCTGGACAGGAGAAAGTAATCACCTAAGCTAGCAGGCCCCTTTCAAAAACCAAAGCAAATCACTCGGTGATAGAAAAGGAGTGCCTCGTGATCATTTGGGCCACTTCAGCGTTCCGTCCGTACCTCTACGGTCGACCTTTCAAGGTAGTAAGCGATCATCATGCGCTCTGCTGACTCATCAATTTGAAAGATCCATCCGGCTGCCTTGCTCGATGAAGCTTATGCCTGCAAGAATGCGACGTCACAGTGGTCTACAAGTCTGATTTCAAGCATTCTGACGCAGAATGCTTGTCCTGGGCCCTGTGGACGCGCCCCCAGAAGACGACGACGACGCCCTTTTGGAGCCGGTAAGCGCCAGCAATTTTGCTCAAACGCAGCGCTCGGACCTTTGTTGAATGACCTGGCGGACTACTTAGAAGGAAAGATCGCTTCCCCCTCTTGCAGTGTTCAGACGTCAGTTGTCGTCCTTCGCGCTGCGCAACCACGTCCTCTGGAAGATTTTAGTGCCCAATGAGACCCATGCCACCTTGCCATGTTTAGGAACCCCGAAAAGAAATTTTCCAGACGTTCCACGATGAGCAGACAGCAGGGCACCTTGGGATGGCGTGCACGTTGCATCGGATCCAAGAGAGGTATTACTGGCCGCGGTTACCTGCCGATGTTGCCCATTACGTGAAAACGTGCCGTGAGTGCCAGCGACGCAAGACGCCACCTACAAGACCAGCTGGGCTACCGAATCCCATCCGCCCCCGACCAAACCATTTCAACAACTTGGAATAAATCTGATCGACCCCTTTCCGACTTCATCAGCGGGGAACAAGTGGACCATCGTGGCCACTGACTGCCTTGCCCGCTACGCCGAAGCGAAAGCCCTGCCTAATGACGTATCGCGAAAGAAGTTGCCAAGTTCCTCGTCAAGCGTATGCTGCTGCGACACGGCGCCACCGAAGAGCTCATCACGGACAGGGGAACATTGTTTACGGCAGAGCTGACGCAAGCCATCCTGCAAACAGTCATACAAGTCATCGACGAACAACTGAGTACCATTCTCAACCAAATGGACTTACGGAGTGTCTCAACAAAACGATAGCGAACGTGATTGCCATGTACGTCGACGCCGAACACAGGACCTGGGATGCCATCCTGCCGTGCGTATCATGGCGCATAACACAGCCGTCCAGGAGGCAACTAAGGCGACCCCGTTCAAGCTTGTGTACGGCAAGGAGCCCATACAACGCTCAACGCGATGCTGCCGCACGTAACCAACGAGGACAACCTTAAGGTCGCCGCCCACCTGCAGCGAGCACAGGAATTTCGACGACTCGCGTGGCTGCGTATACAAGACCAGTAACGGACCGACGCCCGATGATACAACTTGCGACGACGCGACGTACAAGCCGGGAGACAAAGTGTGGGTTTGGACGCCGAGACGCCAACGCGGACTGAGTAAAAAGCGCTTGCGGTGGTACTTCGTCCCATGCAATGTCCTTCGGTGCATCGGACCGCTAAGTCGTCCCAGACGGCACGACCACACCCCAGCGGCGCTGGGTGCGCCCAGACGTCGTCCATGTTGTGCATCTAAAGCCTTATTAAGCGCGCTAAAGGACCCTAGTTATTTTAATTTCTCGTATTTAGTGGCCCTTTATGTGTTCACTTTGTAAGTATCGAGGCGATGCCTTTCTAAGAGGGGAGTAACGCTGCGAACTACCTAAATCTTAATTTGTTTTTTTTTTCGGCAGCCGCTGGCATACGGCCTTATTATTATAATTCTAGCGCGCGGATCGATTCTCTATTCGGTGCTTGTTCATGCTCGTTGTCGCGAGACGACGCTTTATCATTTTCTTTGTCGCGCAAGGTGTGTCGGGATGTCTCTCGAAGATTCCAGCCTCTAGTGCGTGTTTCTATCATGTTCCAGGTCATGCTTGTCATCGCTTGCTGCTTTATCTAGATCTTTCCTCACCGCCTTTAAATTCAGGCTGACAACTGAAACTGGCATTCTTAGACGACCGACGAGCACGTTAGCTGTTATCGCCGCCGCCGATTTTCTTAGGCCTTTCGCGGGCGCAAGTCAGCCCGATAAATAGTCTCATTCAAGTGCAACATTTGTAGCTACTGGATTTGTCACCGCTACGTGACAATATTGACTGGCCTTCCAGCACAGATAGTACTGAGGACCCCATTATCCACCATCTTTTCGGTTTATAGGCAGGTAGGGAAGCTTTGCTATCAATATTTAAAACCAACTTGCCGCCGCCGCAAGCCTATGTCGGTCACATGGTGCATGACGTACACACTTCGCGAAGCCTCATTAACGACCCATAGCGCATCACTGGCTCCGCAGCGCCACGAGCTACGTAATACACACGTTCAGATACGACGGCCGCCAGCTTCAGTTCATGATGCTCATTTAACACTAACGTTAACAGAATGATAGATAGGGTGGTCTGTCTCGTTTTTCCTCTAGCATCGTCCTCAAAACAGATCCTCACGCTTTTCTTCATCGACAAGCGCAAATACATCGCTGCGTTTTGCACTGTGATGCGGGGTTAAGTGCTATGTAGAGCCGATTGTGTAGTCACATGTTGGGAGCTCATATTGTCCTCCGCTAAACTTTACTATATGCCGATGCAATATTTTTATCTCTAAATGTGGAATATACACTTTCAAGGCTGCCAATCGTTAAAGTAAATGCAGTAGCTACATTGAGCAGTGCCTACACGGAGGTGCAATATTTCGTTTGCTGTACGAATTAGCTACACTCTAAAACAAAATGACTAAAAGGAGTAGTGCGGTTAGTGCTTTTGGGGACCAACCGGTTTGCGACAACCATTAATCGACTTGCAACTAAAGTTCTGGATGCCTATGCGCACTATTTGGTGCCCTAGAATCATTTTAACATGTGGAGTTCGACATCGTTGGCAACTATACCAACGCCGGCTCTTCGGTTGTGCTCTGCTACCGTAGGCGTAATTCTCGCTGAACACGGAGCTTTAGTACAAAACTTCAAAGAAAAAAGTACGACAAAGCTTCAATACCGAACAACGCAACAGCGACGACGCTATTTTGCTGGTAACTAAATCTTATTTGTATGTAAACATTTCCGGGAGCGTTGCGATGACCGAGGGCTCGGCTTGTTTATGCGCAGAGCAAGGGGAGCAAAAGCTTGCGAAACACGCAAAATATTATGCATTACAAGCGCTGTATGTTTTGTTTTCTCTCAAGGTGCCAATCGCTTTCTAAACTATTCTCTTCCTCGTTTTATTTTTTTCTTTCTGTTGTTTATACCGGGCCGCGGTGCAGGCTACGCTCGCTGATGTGTAGGCCTGCAATTGCCTGCGATTAAGCCCGCATTGAACATTTTGGCAGTAATCATTGTGTTAGAGTGCCCTCAAGATCAGCAGTGAAGTTTGCTATGCATAGTAGCCCACATTATTCAATTCCAGTTTTAGTTGTAGGGTAATCGTCAGTGTGTCATGAAATTCGGGGCGCGGCTATTGTGGTCTCTCTCGAAACGCTCGAAGCGTCCTATCGAAACATGGAAACTCTGGAAAAAAAGATACTGCCTTTCTTTTATTACTGGTGCTCAGTGACGTCGTAGCAAAAAAGCGCTTATTTGATCCATACTTTTCATATGCGCATTAATTCACGCCTCCCAGTTTCCGGACTTCCGACTGTTTCCAAAGCGATGCTGGGACCAGTGCGGCCCCAGTCCACATAGAGCATTTCTCCGAGAAAATCGCGGATGCCAGCGACACACCCAGCATCAAAAAGCTAATTCCAGCATGTAGTATGGAATTCCAGCAACATAGTATGCACGTTTTGTCCATCGAGCCAGAAACCCATTCCCTGCACCTGAAACGCGCGACGAGAGAATTGTAAAGGGAGGCCAGGGATCAAATGAACAGCTCGTCTTCCCATTCCTCCTCTTTTTAGTCTTTTTCGAGCCAGGACTAAACATTAATCCTCTAAATTTGCACGCGAGACGCTTCTCGCCGCAATGGCTCTTCTCGCGGAATAACGGCCCGATTTGAGGACAAAAGGGAACGTGACTCCCCACTTCAGCAGGTTTTTTTCTTAAAGTGTATGTAGTCACTTTATGGCTCGTCTTTTAAGCCCATATTAATAGGGCGCGCGTGTTGCACGCCGCTTGGAACTTCGTTTCCTGCTTTTCCTTCAGGCCAGCCTTCGGGACTAATGGAGGCGAGGTCTTTTTTTGCGTTGGCCTTGCTTGAGCTGCGGGTGGAACAAAAAACCTAAAAGCGTAAAGGATGCAATGAACAGAAATTTTTATTTCTGAACTTGGGCCTTCATTAACCCCAAGAAAGCTGCATCGCTAACGCTTGAGGATAAGTGTAAATGACCAAAGTTTCGGCGATGTGCGCTAAGCTCATGACTGCTCTGCGGAGACGCTCAGAGGACTAACGGCGGAGAGGCTTGAGCATATATTAGCAGACATAGCCAAAGGCTTCTCATGCAGGAAAACAAAACGAGGGCAACAGTCTCCGAAGAGAAGAGCATCTTTCAATATGTAAAAATAGCGGTTGGCACACGTCAATACCAAGATAAAATACATTTTATCTGGGTATTCACCGTAGGTCCATGTAATGAGAGTAAAATATTTACAGGAATAAAATTTGGATTTTACAAATTTGGTCGGTTCTAAGATAATGTATGGTAGTTTAATAGTATTCCTCAAAAATACATATATAACAGCTTACTGATAATTACATATGGATTCATATGTAATTATCAGTAAGATACAGGTGTTACATATAGCTCAAACATAGAAGCCAGTGAACTGATTCCAACCTAAACATAAGAAACCACCACGAACAATGAAAAGAATGGTAGGTGTAAAATCTGACAACAGTAAAAGAGCAGATGTGTTGTGAATAAGTTCGAGTAAACTGTATTCTAGCGAAATTATTAAGCCCGCCGCGGTGGCACACTGTTCAAGGCACTCGACTACTGTACTCAAGGATGCGGGATCGAATCCTGGCTGCGGTTCCATGGCGGCCCCTTTTTGATGCAGGGGAAAAGAATGCCAGGTGGTCGAAATTACCGGAGTCAGTCTCTATACGGTCTCTATCATTGCCTAAGTCGCTTCTGAAATATTAAACCTCATAAATCAAGCTAACCAACTATACCAAAATAAAGAAGCAATTGGAACGTGTAGGCCATAATAACCAATTGTCGCGTGATGAACTGAGGGTATTTATGAGAATTCAAGAGTAGTGAGGTATGGCATAAACGAAGGTGAATTATGTGGCTACCGGAACGACTAAGCCGGACTAATTGGAGGGATACAGGATAGGCCTCCACCTTGCAGTAGGTGTAGAGGGGCCGATGATAGCCATGATGTCGTCGTAGCATTATCAACCTTGGAGTAAAATTTTAAAAATCAGGCAGCAACGTTCCCGCGCAAAAGATATTGCAATACTTTTAACGTTCAGGTAGTACCGGTTATTTTGTGCCAGCCACAGCAAGAGCTGATAGAATAAATAAAACCCAATAAACCATAAAAATAACTGCGATACCGGTATAAAAGCTACTGGTAAATAGGCGGGCTGCTAAGGACAAAGGAAACTAAAACTAAGAAAAGAAGCTACATAGGCGTACAGTTCCTCTTTGTTGGACACGAGCAATGAAACAAAGCTACTTACCCGTGTCCACACCCGCTGAAAAGGAAACAAAAATCCAGTTAATACGCCATAAATTTTGTGGCTTCGCTACTTTGATAACGACTGGTTATAGTAGGAGTGAGTCCGCTATAATGGTAAGAATTTTATTCCAGTGCTATTTTATAGAATATATTTAGCATAACTATATCTATTAAACTTCTTGTGCGCTCACAATCTCTTGTGGGAGTGTGCTGAATCCACCAATTGATTGCGGAAATGCAAAGATGGTTACGTGAACGTTCCCATGCCTCATGATCACTTTTCTTTTGAAGCCTTTCTGTCTATTTGGTGAAGCACATTTAATGCGCTCTTGTCAATACAAAGGGCAAAAAAGTTTTTTTTTACTCTTAACCGTTTTATACATCAGTTAAGACTGAGAAATGCTATTTAGGATTTCATTTATAGAATCGAATTTTTTGCCTAATATTTTTCGCTAATGATACAATCAGAAGAATTATCTGATATCTTTGTTTCTCGCTAAGAAACAAAGAGGTAGAAGTGCTTATGTTCTTGTGCATTTATTTTTCTCATTAATATATTTAGAGTGTGTATCCTCTCGCTCAGAACTTGCAATAATACCCTCCAGGTGAGACGCACATGCGCCGTCTGCAACTTGTAAGCACAAATACGGATGTGTCAGTGCCAGCTATGGGGTCCAGCCCATTCCCGCAATAGCTTACTCAGTAAACACTGTTGCGGGCGCCGTTAGAGCCCCAGGTTCTCATAGAGTGCACGAGACGCACATGTGTTTGGAAAGTTTGCTTTGTGTGTAATAGGGCGTTTATTGACGCTCAGATGGAGAGCTGTGAGGAGAGGACCTTGCAACGGCGAGCCCAGCGTACTTCTTCTTTGTCTTTGTCGCCCAACGCACTGGTGCATGTCGATGGCTGAAGTGCTGACTATCACAGTACAATTTCCCCCCGGGTAAAAAAAAGGAGCCATCCTGGCGACTTATGGCGCGGAAAGCACAGCGGGGTCATAGAATGGCTTCAATCGGTTCACGGTTTCACGACCACGGCGACGCAAGTCCGCAGAGGGCGTGACGGGCTCAACTACGTAGTTGACTGCAGATGTTTGCTGGAGGACCCTATATGGCCCGTGGTAGCGAGCAAGAAATTTCTTTGAAAGGCCAGGGATTGTGGAGGGCATCCAGAGCCACACCAGAGAGTTCGGGAGATATGATGAAGCTTCGCCGATATCACAGAGGTATTTTTGTTGCCACTGATTTTCTGTTGTGAGAGAGCGGGCGAGCTGACGGCATTCTTCTGCGTATGTGACGGCATCGGATAGCGGGGAAGATTCGGAAACGTCAGGGCGGTAGGGAAAAAGTGTGTCCATGGTACAGGGTGGCTCGCGCCCGTAAAGGAGAAAGAATGGAGAGAATCCAGTAGTGGTCTGTGCCGCGGTGTTATATGCGTAAGTAACAAACGGTGGAACTTGGTCCCAATTGGAATGGTCGGTGTTCACGTACATAGCCAGCATGTCACCGAGAGTGCGGTTGAAACGTTCTGTCAGTCCATTCTTCTGAGGGCGGTACTAGGTAGCGGTGCGGTGCATGATGCGGCATTCTTTCAGGAGAGCCTCAAGAGCGTCTGATAAGAAAACGCGTCCGCGATCACTGAGCAGTTCGCGAGGGGCACCATGGCGAAGAACTAGGTTTTTCAGAATAAAGGCAGCCACGTCCCGTGCGGAAGCAGAGGGCAGTGGTGATGTCTCAGTGTAGCGGGTCAGATGATCCACTGCCACGATAATCCAGCGGTTGCCAGCTGAAGTTGTAGGAAGGGGACCGTATAGATCTATGCCGACACGATCAAACGGACGGGCAGGAAAGGGCAACGGCTGCAATGAAGCAGGAGACTTGAGAGGAGTTTTTCGGCGTTGGCAACACTGGCAAGAGCGGACAAAATGGCGGACAAAGCGGTACATTCCACGCCAGAAGAAGCGTAGACGCAAGCGCGTGTAGGTTTTCAACACTCCGCCGTGGGCGCACTGGGGATCAGTATGGAAAGCAGCACAAATTTCGGCGCGGAGATGACGGGGGATGACTAAAAGCCACTTCCTTCCGTCGTGAAGGTAATTGCGGCGATAGAGCAGCCTGTCACAAATTTAAAAATGGTGAGCTTGGCGGGCTAGCGCCCTAGACGAACGACCTGGAGAGTGACTTGAAAGAAAGTCCAGAAGTGTAGATATCCACGGGTCGCGCTGCTGTTCCGTGGCCATGTCGATAGTGGCAAGCGAAGACAAATCGTAGGTGCAGATCTCATCAGACAACGAAGAGGGAGGCAGCGGTGAGCGCGAAAGAGCGTCCGCGTCAGTATGCTTGAGGCCTGAGCGATATATTACACGAATGTCATACTCTTGGAGGCGAAGAGCCCAGCGAGCAAGGCGGCCGGACGGGTCCTTGAGGGACGCCAGCCAGCACAGAGCGTGATGATCAGTGACCACCTAAAATGGTCGGCCATAGACATACGGACGGAATTTGCCGATGGCCCAAATAATGGCCAAGCATTCTCTTTCCGTAACAGAATAATTTGACTCTGCCTTGGTCAAGGTGCGGCTTGCGTACGCCACCACATAGTCTCAGATACCAGGTTTGCGTTGGGTGAGAACGGCGCCTATCCCAATACCGCTAGCGTCAGTGTGAATCTCAGTTGGCGCATTTGGGTCGAATTGGCGGAGGATGGGAGGCTAAACCAAAAGACGGCGTAAAGTGTTGAAGGCGTCATCACAAGCAGGTGTCCATGCGGAGAGGTCGGAGCTGCCGGAGAGGAGCTGGATGAGAGGAGCAATAATAGAGGCGAAATTTAAGATGAAGCGGCGAAAGTAGGAGCACAGGCCGATGAAACTTCGTAGCTGCTTCAGTGATTTTGGGCGTGGGAATTCGGCAACTGCACGAAGTTTGGTGGGATCGGGAAGAATGCCATCCTTAGAAACGACATGATCTAGAATAGTTAGTCGGCGAGCAGCAAAGCGGCACTTCTTCAGATTCAGTTGGAGGCCGGTGGTAGCGAGACAAGTGAGAACGTCCTTCAGTCGGAGCAGGTGGGATTGAAAATCGGTAGAAAAGACTACGATATCATCGAGATAGCAAAGACAGGTTCGCCACTTGAATCCACGAAGCACAGTGTCCATGAGGCGTTCAAATGTGGCCGGGGTGTTGCAAAGCCCAAAGGGCATGACGTTGAATTCATATAATCCATCTGATGTGATGAAGGCAGTTTTAGAGCGGTCAGCGTCATCCATTGGCACCTGCCAGTAGCCAGATCGTAAATCCAACGAGGAGAAAAACTCGGCGCATTTTGCGAAGGTGGTGGCCTAGCCGTTACTTGGGCATACGTGAGAGGTGCCGTCACAGGCGGCAGCACGGGGTTGGACGGCAAGACATCAGCGACGTGTTCTTGCACGACATGGCGTATAGTAGGGGCCAAAGATGGAGCCAGTTCAGGAACGAGGCGGCCCGAGTCTTGAAAATGGGGAAGGAGTGAGATTTGACGTGCTACCTCTTCACGAATAAAATCTTTGATCTGTTGATTCAGCGGGCTCCCTTCAGAAGTTGCCGGACCACCCAGGGCTAATGCGGATACGCCTTCGTCGCACACACTGGAGCGGCGCCTAGAAGCGCGCCGCTTGCGGAGCTCGTCGTAGCTCTGGCAAAGCTTCACGAGTTCACTAACGCTGGTGGGATCTTTCACCACCAACATCTGGAAGGCGTCCTCAGAAATACCCTCGAGGATGTAGCGGATTTTGTTCGCTTCCGGCATGGCCGGGTCGACTCGTTTGCAGAGATCAACAACGTCTTCTATGTAGCTGGTAAAGGTCTCATCAGCGCGCTGAACACGATCGTGCAAACGTTGTTCGGCACGAAGCTTACGCACTGCCGGGCGGCCGAACACTTCCGCGAAATTCTTTTTAAATGTCGACCAAGATGACAGGTCAACCTCATGGTTGCGAAACCAGAGGTTCGCCACGTCCGTCAGATAGAATATGACGTTACTGAGCTTGTATGAGTCATCCCACTTGCTGTAGCTGCTTACTCTTTTATACGATGACAGCCAGTCGTCGACATCTTGGTCGGCCGTGCCACTGAAGAGGCAAGGGTCACGCTGGCGCACGACGCCAGAACAGATGATCGTGGGTGGAACGGCCGGCAGCGTAGAAGTGGACTCATCTTGCATGGCGGTTGTAGAGCGTAGTGTACGGCTTCGCAGTTCCAGTTTGGATGGGATCGTACCCCGCACCTCCGCCAATTGTAATAGGGCGTTTATTGACGCTCAGATGGAGAGCTGTGAGGAGAGGACCTTGCAACGGCGAGCCCAGCGTACTTCTTCTTTGTCTTCGTCGCCCAACGCACTGGTGCATATTGATGGCTGAAGTGCTGACTATCACAGTACATGTGCACTAAACTCATTGAAACTCCTAATAATTCTGTATCCTTGCACTTCATTTTAATGACACCACTTCAGTAGACACTCCAAATCTTGATCCAGTCATATTAAATTAAAGTTTTTATGTAGTTTCCATCGGTTTGTGCTCAAGTGAGCGTGACCACTTCAAAACTGGAGAACCTTTGCATTAATAAATAACTAATTAATTTCACTTGCAATGAAATATTTAGCTGACCGTACATGCTAAGTAAACTTCTACGTATACGCCTTCATGCTAGTTTTTTTGCTCTTTGTCGGAAGTGCACCAGAGATTTTTTTTTTGCTTAATAGTTATACGAAGCACTACTCAAATTAGTTTGTAAAACGATGCTTGGCGTCAAGCTCTTTGTAATCCATAAAATATTTCTGTTGATATATTATCAAAGCCGCAAAGAAACTGTGCATATACTGGGGTTTCGATATTATCTGCAGACACTCAGAAACTACTTTTACGTTAGAAAACAGCACCAAGGGTATGCACACATTTTGTGGTGTGCTGTCTCTCAGTTATTGCCGTATTGCTTCTGGCTTGGGGACTGCTTTGCATTTTACGCTAGCACATACTCTTCAGAAAGAACTGCTTTACGGCAGTGTAAGGCTGTTGTAGCTGTACTGATTAACTAAGGCTGCACTGAGCAAGAAGGCTATGTTCCGTACTGGCATGGTATCATTGCTCAGTGTTCTGCTCAAAAGGTCTGAACCGTTGTTCCCTCTCCACAAATTATATCTGTTACTGTGGTTTTGCATGCAGTGCACGTGAAAGAAAATTTAAGTGGTCTAAGTCGGTGTTCCTGTCTTATTATACACGACACATGTGAAATAAAATATAAGAGTGCCTTGCGGGCGCTTGTGCCGACGAAGCATTTTTTTTAGAGTTGCTAAGCAGAATCTGTCATGTGTTTGTAACTGGTTAACCAGAGGGCGGTGGCTTTGTCGTCATTTTTTCATGTCTGCCGTTCACAGTTGATGTATGCAGCTGTGTGGTCTGCCCTGCTGAAGACGCACTTCTGATGTATGGATGCGTACTTGTAGTACATATTACAGCGAAGCCTGCACTATTGCCTACCGGACACCTACACAGAATCATATCAGCCGGCCGAGCTCGCAACAAAGAATTGAGAAGTAGAGGTAGCCAGAAAACAAAACACAAATGCGCACTTCCCTCAGAAGCACCTATCACGTGTAGCCACAGCAAAAACTTATGCTGAGACTGTGTTCATTCAAGGAAGGACAAAAAAAAAACAAGATGGGTGTAAAAACGCACACAAGAAGTCATCGCTTCGCCTGCACAACCTTTTCCATCGCGCCTTTCGTTTTCACACACGAATGCAACCACCCACAAAAAACAGTAATTTTATATCTTATCCAATGTACATTTCACAGTGTTATTTGTCTTTTAACGCTGTCTCATATACTCGAGAGACCACGAACATAGAAAAGAACCAAACGCACTAAAGCGCGCTGGTCGGAATGCCGTATAGACCCTTTGCAGCGCGAGCGCATGGGCGCTGCCATATTTGATCATGTGACCCTTCTGTCATCGCCGGCCTTCTGGCCTTCTGGTTTGACGGCTTCCGGCGCACTGGTACTCAGATTTTGGTTGGTTTGTGGAGTTTAACGTCCCAAAGCAACTCAGGCTATGAGAGACGCCGTAGTGGAGGACTCCGGAAATTTAGACCACCTGGGGTTCTTCAACGTGCACTAACATCGCACAGCACACGGGCGCCTTGCTTTTCGCCTCCATCGAAAAGCGGCCGCCGAGGCCGGGATTCGAACACTGGTACTCAGCTGCACGGTGAATCGTACGCGCTATCGCTGAGGACAACGAGCTTGTAGACATCCAAAAAACTTCATTTGAATGCCTATAGTATGTGTAGGTGCTAAAAATGACTTGCTTGCATCAGCCGTCGACTTGCTTTATTTGTTTTTTTTTATCAATTCTTTCTCCAGCGTTATTTGTGGAAAACGGGAGTATCTGTAAAACTGAATAGATTACAAACTGATTTACCCCTCAAACTTTTCTTTTTATTTTCTTGCGCACAGGGCGAACGCATGTTCAGACCGCCCTGGCTGAGACGCATTAGGAATGTTCCCTTAACATTGTGAACTATATTCACTGCTCAATATCGACGCACGTGTAATCCCAGACAATCGATAAGTTATAATTTTACCTCCTGTAAACGTCCCTGGTTCAAAAGACTATTACGCTGCTTGATGGCCGCATCAGGCGCTCAGCGGCGTTCACCTGCGCTCGGCCGAAGGTGACTGAAACTGCACCGGAATTCAGAACCCACAGTAGGCAGCCCAAACAAGCGGGGATATAAAAAATCTTATCATGGTAAATTTCATCATTGGCCATTGCATTAGTTTTATAAAAGCAGCAGTCATTACATGTATTGCCGCAGTGCTTGTCTAATTAAAGTCTGGTTTTGTTTGTGAGGTTTAACGCCCTAATGCGACTCAGGCTGTGAGTGGAGGACCGCGGAAATTCAAACACTCTTGGGGTTCTTTAATGTGCACTGATATCGCAAAGCACACGGACTCCTGGGTTTTCGGCTGCATCGAAAAGCAGCCGCCGAGGCCCATATTTGATCCCGCATATCCTTGGGAACAGTACCTAATTAAAGTAAGCAGATTCACTGACTGATCACACTGAGTTTCATTCTCTACACAATTAATTCTTATAACTGCATAGACATTAATAGCAACGTCAAGGTATCTCGTAACGTCCTGCGAAAATTACGCGGCAGCAGTGCAAAGACGCAATATACAATTCGTCAGAAAACGTCAGGGTCGTTCTCGCATTCCCATGGCTACTGCCGGTGCTAAAATGAGCTGGTGCGTGATGTATAGCCTTTCTTTACAATTCACAGGCGCTTTTTTGTCCCAAAAAGGGACATGAACTCGTGATACATCTCTGAGAAAAACAGTGGCTTAGGCAATGATGTGCACCTTATGTAGAAAGCATCGTCTGTTCTTCCGCCAGTAAACAACAGGGTCATTATCTCTACTTCCTCGCAGAATACTTCGACTATACAGATGACACCTGCCTCAAAGCAGCGCTGTTTAAAAGTCAGCCGGCATTTTTACGCAGGATGCACAACAGCAGTCCGCACTGCGCGCCGGTGCGTTCCGAAGGCCAACGATGATGGATGGATGGATGGATGGATGGATGGATGGATGGATGGATGGATGGACGGAATATAGGAGCATCCCCTTTGAAACGGGGTGGTAGAAGTAGCCATCACGCTCATTTTTCTCCCTATATATCTTAATTATTGATTTCGAATGGGTAACTAAACCATCATTCAATTTATTAAATTTTTGTTCCTACATTACTAACATTATGTCACTTCTCTGCTTTTAGGCCACCAATCTTCCAGTCGTTTTTTGCTAGTTTCCACCGCCGGTTTATTCACCCGGCCACTGTTATCTCTAAACCTCAGAGCTTGCGCCTGCATCAACTTCCGGATGGATACCATTACATGCGAGTATAATATGACGGCCGTCCTAGTGGCGCCACCTGTTGCAAAAGAGTTGAACTACTGGCTGCAAACTGTCTATAAAGAGCCGCTTGTTCGCGCTTCTGCCACACTTGAAATTCAGGCAGCCCGATGAAAGACAAAACGCACAGGCTGCAGAAAGCTCCCTTCGTGACTTTCGCATAAAAGATCGACAGGCAGTTCCACTTCCCTACATTCGGGAAATACTCGAGTAGTAAAAACCAAGAAAGAACAATTTCTTCCTTGACGAGGCCATGACGTCGTCCTCTGACGTACTCCACCCAACTGTACGCCTCCTGCTAAAATCGGAGGAGGAAGCCATATTTCACTTGCAGAGGCTACTCGAACAGGCAGCAGAGAGAGTCTTCGGAGACGGAAATGAAAGAGAAGAGTATGGCAGTGTAGATTGATCTTGATACCTGTAACTTAGTAATTCGCAGATGTTAACACCTGATAACGTCAGATTACAGCATATTTTCGATTTTAGAGTGGCCGGTGGTCCTTTAGGAGGCTATACCTCACTGTTCAGATCTTTGAGAGCAAAATGTTAGCATTAAATCAGATTTTGATACTTCGTCCCATGCAATGTCTTTCGGCGGGCGCATCGAACCGCTTACCTAAGTCTTCCCCGACGGCACGACCCCACCCCAGCGGCCCTGGGCGCGCCCAGACATCGTCCATGTTGTCCATAGTGTCCGCATCATGTTGTCCATAGTGTCCGCGAAAAATGTTGCACATTAAATATAGATGGAAGTCCTCCGCTTTTCATAATGCTAAATCATTACTTGTACCTTTAGGCGAAAAGCTGGCGGCATGCTTTCTCGGCAGATGGCTAGAAAAATACATATGGAACTGCACAGCAAGAAGGTCATTAAGCGGCCACGTGGCGCACAGGCAAGCTGAGCATTCACGACGCATCATTTGGATGCATTCAGATCTATACGTGACCGAGGCTGCTGCCAATTCAAAGAATCCTATACAGAGCGCAATAACTTAAGAATCATGAATACCTTCTTCAGCAAACGGAAGAACCGGAAATGGACATGGAAAAGTCCTAACGGGGAGACTAAAAATAAAATTGACTTGATACTGTGTTCAACCCCCGCCATTATGCAAGATGTAGAAAATGCTATGCAGTGACCACAGGATGGTGAGGTCCCGTTTTAGCCTAAATCTAAAGAAGACACGCAACAGATTAGTAAGAAAAAAAGACCCATCAATGAATTAGCGGTGAGGGGAAGGGCATAAGAGTTCAGGATTTCGCTACAGAATAGATATTCAGCTCTAACCGAGGATGGCGACATTACCCTAGAAGCAATGAACAATAATTTCAGAGATATCATTACTAAAGGCGCTGTAGAAGTAGGCGGTTCGATCGTTAGAGAGCATAAAGGTAAGCTGTGTAAGTAGACGAAATATTTGGTTAAGAAACGCCAGAGTATGAAAGCTTCCAATCCAACAGACCAGATCAAATTTGCAGAGATATCATAGCTGATTAATAAGCGCAAGGTGGCCGATATAAGGAAGTATAACATGGAGAAAACTGAGCATGCTGTAAAGAACGGGGGAAGCCTTAAAGCGGTAACAAAGAAATTGGTCATAGGCAAAAACTAGATGTATGCGATAATTAAGGCACAAGGCGGGTAACGTCATCACTAATATAGACAAAATAGTCAAAGTAGCCGAGGAGTTTTATACAGCTCTCTACAGAAGCCAAAGTAGTCAGGATCGTAATGAGATTGGCGGGAGGGAAAAACAGTCAGGCGTTCCACCAGTGACGAAGGACGACGTCAAGAAAGCATTAGAAACTATGAAAAGGGGAAAATAAGCTGGAGAGGATCAGATAACTACAGATTTGTTAATGGACGCAGGGATATCGTGCTAGAAAAACTGGCCACCCTGTATACACAGTTCCTGGTGTCATCGACGGTACCGGAACCGTGGAAGAATGTGAGCGTTGTACTCATTCATAAGAAAGGGGACACTAAGGACATTAACAATTACAGACAAATCAGCTTACTGTCTGTTACGTATAAGGTATTTACTAAGGTAATCGCTAATAAAATCAGGACAACCTTAGACTGCAATCAAGCAAAGGACCAAGCAGGTTTTCGGAAACGGTACTCTACTATCGCTCATAACCATACCATCAACCAGGTAATAGAGAAATGCTCGGAATATAATCTGCCCTTATACATAGCACTGATTACGAGAAAGCATTTGACCCAGTTAAAACCTCGGCAGGTGATGCAGGCATTGCGAAATCAGGGGGTAGACGAGCCGTACGTGAAAGTGCTGGAAGATATGTATTGTGGCTGCACAGTAACCATAGTTCTACATAAAGAAAGTAACAAAATTCCCATAAAGAAAGGTGTTAGGCAAGGAGACACGATCTCCCCAATACTATTCACAGCTTGCATAGAGGAAGTATTCAGAGACTTGGAATGGGAGCAGTTAGGGATAAGAGCAGATGGAGAATACCTCAGTAATCTGCGATTTGCTGATGACATTGCCTTGCTAAGTAACTCGGGGGATGAACTGCAAATAATGATTGAAGACCTAGACAGGTAAAGTACAAAGGTAGGCTTAAAAATCAATATGCAGAAGACTAAGGTAATGTTCAACAGCCTCGGGAAGGAACAGCAGTTTACGTTAGGTAGCGAAGCACTGGAAGTAGTGGGCGAGTATGTCTACTTAGGACAGATAGTAACCGCAGATCCGGACCGTGAAAAGGAAATAACAAGAAGAGTAAGATTGGGATGGAGCGCATTTGGTAAGCACTTGGAGTTTATGACTAGCAGCTTACTGGTATCACTCAAGAAGAAAATATACAACAGTTGCATCTTACCTGTACTCACCTATAGGGCTGAAACGTGAAGGCTAACCAAGAGGGTTCTACTTCAGGTGATGACAACGCAGAGGGCTATGGAACGAAAAATGGTAGTGGTAACATTAAGAAATAGGAAGCGTGCAGAGTGGGTCTGAGAAATAACTCAAGTTACTAACATTCTAGTGGAAATTAAGAAGAAGAAATGGGCATGGGCAGGACATGTAGTGCGAAGAGAGGGTAACCGATGGTCACATAGGTTAACAAAGTGGATTCCAAGGAAAGGAAAGCGTAGCAAGGGGCGGCAGAAAGTTAGGTGGGCGGATGAGGTTAAGAAGATTGCAGGGGTCAATTGGATGCAGCTAGAACAGAACCGGGTTAATTGGAGAAATATGGGAGAGGCCTTCGCCCTGCAGTGGGTATAGTCAGGTTGATGATGATGATGATGATGATGATGATACATATCGTCCGTATATTAGAGTGAACTATGCTCAATATCACCGACCAAGGATGTTGTTCGATCATTTTTGCGCTATCGCTCTCGTTACGTATTCTGATTCGTGTAGTCATAACAGCCTAGCCTCACGCAGGTAATAAACTAAGTCCTGTATACGGGTTCCAACGTGCGAGTCTCCTCCGACGTGTCTTTCAAGTTCGCCGCCAACAACGAGAACAATGGAGCCTATGAGTGGCCATGATCTCGTGCTCCGCTTGAGCTCTTCATTAGAGCAGACGAGAAGGATGTTCATTCATTGGCCCACTCCTAATGCTCGTAGCTTGGCATCGTGCCTTCGCTTGAACCGTCTAGCCTCCCTCATATAGATCGTTATTCTCTGCTAAAATTCTCGGCATCCGTCTTGCCAAGTCTTGGTGGTAGTAGAGTCTCACCACCCCAAGAAGACACACAAACGTAGCCCCTTCATTATTGCTCGCGGCTGGTACATCATCAAAGGACGATGCCCCACTAGCACCTGCCATATGTTAGATCCCAGGCGCTCAAACTGAGCTACGCAAGTACAATATTCGTCTACGCCACGCTTCTATCATTCAGGAATCTAATCATACAGTCAACCAAACACACTATTAACGACCGCTCAATCAATGAACCAACACTTCTTACAGAAGGCGTGCATCACTTTGAGGCATGCTTCTTGGCTCTAGAGAGGCATTTTAGGATACCTATTGCCAGCGCTGCTACATCGAAGCACCCTAAGCGCAGTTTGCTCTATAGCGCATCCATCTATCTATCTAGGAAAATATGTACAGGTCAGTCTCGGTAGACGCCTCAACGGAGTAGGTGCCACTCAAATGTTTTAATTACATCATCATCATCATCATCATCAGCCTGATTATACCCACTGCAGGGCGAAGGCCTCTCCCATATCTCTCCACTTAACCCGGTTCTGTGCTAGCTGCATCCACTTGACCCCTGCGAACTTCTTAATCTCATCCGCCCACCTAACTTTCTGCCGCCCCCTGCTACGCTTTCCTTCCCTTGGAATCCAGTTTGTTACCCTCAGCGACCATCGGTTATCCTCTCTTCGCACTACATGTCCTGCCCATGTCCATTTCTTCTTCTTAATTTCCACTAGAATGTCGTTAACTTGAGTTATTTCTCTGACCCACTCTGCACGCTTTCTATCTCTTAATGTTACCCCTACCATTTTTCGTTCCATAGCCCTCTGGGTTGTCCTCAACTTAAGTAGAACTCTCTTGGTTAGCCTCCACGTTTCAGCCCCATAGGTGAGTACAGGCAAGATGCAACTGTTGTATAGTTTCCTCTTGAGCGATACCGGTAAGCTGCTAGTCATAATCTGCGAGTGCTTGCCAAACGCGCTCCATCCCAATCTTATTCTTCTTGTTATTTCCTTTTCATGATCCGGATCTGCGGTTACTACCTGTCCTAAGTAGATATATTCGCCTACTACTTCCAGTATTTCGCTACCTAATGTAAACTCCTGTTCCTTCCCGAGGCTGTTGAACATTACCTTAGTCTTCTGCATATTGATTTTCAAGCCTACCTTTCTACTTTTCCTGTCTAGGTCATCAATCATTATTTGCAGTTCATCCCCCGAGTTGCTTAGCAAGGCAATGTCATCAGCAAATCGCAGATTACTGAGGTATTCTCCATCTACCCTTATCCCTAACTGCTCCCATTCCAAGTCTCTGAATACTTCCTCTAAACATGCTGTGAATAGTACTGGGGAGATTGTGTCTCCTTGCCTAACACCTTTCTTTATGGGAATTTTGTTGCTTTCTTTATGTAGAACTATGGTTGCTGTGCAGCCACTATATATATCTTCCAGTATTTTCACGTACGGCTCGTCTACCCCCTGATTTCGCAATGCCTGCATCACCGCCGAGGTTTCAACTGAGTCAAATGCTTTTTCGTAATCAATGAATGCTATGTATAAGGGCTGGTTATATTCCGAGCATTTTTCTATCACCTGATTGATGGTATGGATATGATCGATAGTAGAGTACCGTTTCCGAAACCCTGCTTGATCCTTTGCTTGATTGCAGTCTAAGGTTGTCCTGATTCTATTAGCGATTACCTTAGTAAATACCTTATACGTAACAGACAGTAAGCTGATTGGTCTGTAATTTTTAAGGTCCTTAGAGTCCCCTTTCTTGTGAATGAGGATAATGTTTGCATTCTTCCATGCTTCCGGTACCGTCGATGACACCAGGCACTGCGTATACAGGGTGGCCAGTTTTTCTAGCACGATATCCCCCCCGTCCTTCAGCAAATCTGTAGTTATCTGATCCTCTCCAGCTGATTTCCCCCTTTTCATAGTTTCTAGTGCTTTCTTGACCTCTTCCTTCGTCACTGGTGGAACGTCTGACTGTTTTTCCCTACCGCCAATCTCATAACGGTCCTGACTACTTTGGCTACTGTAGAGATCTGTATAGAACTCCTCGGCTACTTTGACTATCTTGTCCATATTAGTGATGACGTTGCCCGCCTTGTCCCTTATCGCATACATCTGGTTTTTGCCTATGCCCAATTTCTTCTTTATCGCTTTAAGGCTTCCCCCGTTCTTTACAGCATGCTCAATTTTCTCCATATTATACTTCCTAATATCGGCCACCTTGCGCTTATTGATTAGCTTTGATATCTCGGCCAATTCGATCTGGTCTGTTGGATTGGAAGCTTTCATACTCTGGCGTTTCTTAATCAAATCTTTCGTCTCCTTAGACAGCTTACCGGTATCCTCTCTAACTATCCTACCGCCTACTTCTACCGCGCACTCAGTAATGATATCTCTGAAATTATTGTTCCTTGCCTCTAGGGTAATGTCGCCATCCTCAGTTAGAGCTGAAAACCTATTCTGTAGCGAGATCCTGAACTCTTCTGCCCTCCCCCTCACCTATGACGGACTATAACTATGACGGACTACAACTGTGACTATAAATAATTATGATTATGCATAACTGGCCATGACTATAAGTAGGTAAACATGACTGTGACTAACCATGACTGCGACCAACATTGATTATGCAAAGATCGCCTATGACTGTGACGATGTCTAATCAGTACTATGACTATGACTGTAACAGACTATGATAATGAATAGCCATGACTGATTATGATCATGATAATGACTACTGAAATATATGAAACCAATGACTATGAGTATCATTACCAGCTATATGACTATAGCTATGACTTTGCATTATGAATAACTACGATTGTCCACAACTATGATTATGCCTATGACAGTGAACAAGTGACTATGACTAACTATGACTGACTAATCGTTACTATGACTATGGTTAACCACGACAATGACGAGGAAGAATTATAAATATGATGACTGACTAACTGTTACTATGACTAGTACTAACTTTGGCAATGACGATAAAGAATTATGACTATGACTAGCCATAATTATGGCTATCCCTAAGAATATCCACGGCAATCTCGACGCATTGTCATAGTCATGGCCAAATTATTGTCATATTGTAGCAATCTTAAAATATGAAATGCGGCTGATTACAATACGTTATAGAGACAATAACTGTTCTCCGAGGAAGCCAAGAACAGTTCAGGTAAACAAGAGCCAGATTGATCATGGAAAATTATTTATTGATACGTCGGTCAGCTCTGCAATGCATATAACAATCGAAGTTTCAGCAGCAGATCTCGAAATCAAGATTCATAGAATTCGGCAGAGCCGCGCAACGTGACTGTATGGGAATAATTGAACAAAGCCCTGGCCGCAGCGCCACAGGCACAAAGAGCTTGGCCGTTGCGGGCACTGGGATATGCGCATATACCACGAACAGTCAACAGAGGAGAGGAGAGCATGGACTCTTCAAGACGAGCGGCTCGCTTCGGCCGATCTCAGTGCGCAAGAGGCGTATGCCAGTGAGGTTCCTGCTTTACCGCACGTAAGCCGACGTCGATGCGCGCCGTACATCGGTGGTAGTAGCCTGTATGTTGCAGAGAGCATCTCAGGTGGCCGATACCCTTGCCACAATCAACGGTAAGTTCAGTAAGACTTCGTGAAACTGCAATATGACAACAAATCTTGGCAATGTTTTGTACCACGCTTCGTCAGACGCCGCTGTGAGACCGTTTACTCGATGCTACCAGACATTCTAAAATATCTGACAAAGCGCCTACGCTGTAAAAGATACGCGCGCGTGCCGTGTCCAGTAACGATGCGTCAGGACCGCAGCACTAATCATAGCAGCCAAAATTAAGCGTCCTACTACTTTCTTTCCATGTGTAGGCTATACGGAGTGTCCTCTGTTCGGCCACTTGGCTGAGAAAAGACGTTAAGTCAACGCCGTCTGCTTCATGGCTCCAAGCAGGCTCCACAGCCTTCTGTCGTGGATGCGCGTCCTGGCACAAGGATGCTGTGGCATTTTCAGACTATTCAGAATTGGTCCTTGTGCCCTAGAAGGCGTGATGATCTCGCAGAGTTACTGTGGGGAAGCGCCAGTACCACATGGTACCCAGTCGAGGCATACGTCACTGGTCACACAAGTCTGCGGCGCACCTGCCATTTCCAGGCCACAGACTAGCGACGCGCATTCAGAGCAGTAGTGGAATTTGTAGCAATCTGTGCTATGATCCTTCGATATCAGGAAATATCTTTCTTAGCCACTCTTTCTTTTTCGTCGATACACCTCGTCCCATTCATGCAATTATACCCTCTCGTTATGCAATGGTCGTCCACCTGGCCCACTGCTACGCAACGTGCCCTACGAGGTAGCATATGGAAAAGAGCGCTGGCACACTAACCGCGTACAACCAAAAAATATATATTTCAGTTTTCAACTTCGATCATTTTTCTGCACTAAAACTTGTATGAACTTAGCGGGAAGACCGCGTCACAGTTTTTACGGAGTGTACAACCAAATTTATCCCATTATGAAGTGAGAGTGTGTGCCGGTAGAAATATTTAGCCAAAAGCTTCTTTGACACTGCATGAAAGCACTGGCGATCATTCAGGCTTTCATGATTAAATGAGACACAAATTTTAAAAAATAACTATTCACTATAATGTACTGCCGTCCGCACTTCGTTGGCGACCACCACTTGTTGGCGACCACTTTGTTGGCGACCACTACTTGACAACAACGAAGCACGGTGTCCAAAAAGCTCCGATATTTTCACCATCTTACAGCAGTAGACACAAATGTTCGCCCTGCTCGCTTTTGTGTCCCTCGGATGACAGAACAAGCTGATGTAAAGATAATTCAAATAATTTCAGCACACTGGTTTGGCTGCGTCATAAAGCCTCTCCTCTACTTGAAAGAATTTTTCACACGCATAAAGGCGTTTTTCGCGTCGCCTTTCTGCTTAAACTAATATCCGAAAACCATAGTCGTGCATCTCTCTGGAACTACATAGCCTAATAAATACCTTTTGGTAACCTTCTACGGCTAATGCAACTTGAAATTAGCAAAGGAGAATAACGCCCCGAAAAGTTGAAGCAGGTACCTTCCATAACGCTCGCGCCTGTGGGGTTAAATGTGAGACGTTGTCGACAAGCTTCTATCGAGCTGCTTTGGAGTGGTGTGTGTGTGAGTGTAAGGGGGGGGGGGAGGGGGGAGAGTATGCATTGAATACTATTATTTTCACAAGTAACAACTTTGACTCGACTAAGAAAATCACTTATTGCAAACTCCACCTATCCCCGGAAGTGTTTATTTAGCCATGCCATCCTGGAATGCCGATTTCTTTCGCAGGTGCCAGGCAATTAGCTGCGATTCAGTTGGTTTGATCGACAGATGGTACTTGGCGTTACACAGACCAGAATCGTTCCTTTAAATATTGATAGGAGGGAAAAACCTTTGTAGACGTCTATATTAGAGTCGTGAGATTTCGAAGCTCGGGCGAACAATGCCCTTTTCGAGAGCTTACTTTGTCGGCCTGGTTTGTCCCGGCAAACATCGAAAAAATAAACCTCTTCTGTGTCTTATTCCACCAAAGCGTACAAATCTTCCTACCGCATTGCTCCAAAATCACGTAATATTTTTGGCGTTTCCTAGAGTTGCACTGGCTGAAAACGCTCATAATTGAGCCATCATTGTGACTCGATGTCCTAGCTGTCGCTTATAAAAATATACATTGATACAACCCCCCCCCACCCTCCTTCCCCCGAATTTATCTCTTGAAATTGACAGCAATTTTTCAACATCTCAGATCAATCGGAAGATGGATGCGATTGAAATAGCCCATCAATAAACGATAAAAAAACGAGTGCCAGTTGCGCCCAGTTAACTCCTAGAACAAGAAAGCGCATTATTGCACCAAAATATTATCTGAAATAGCAGAATGAGAGCATAACTCTTGTCTAGTTTGAAAGTTTTCGAAAATGCTCAAAATATTATCTTTGTTCACAACTGCACGTCGTAGTGGTATACGAATAACGCCCGGTCTTCTAGGACCCGTCGATAGAAAACGAAGAAAAATATAATTTTCTCTCCTGAGAGAGTCTCTTGTAATTTGAATGTTTGCTCTATTTCTATTCTATTCTATTTTATATTCTATTTTCTAAGAATTCTACTTTGCCCGCCTTTACTTTGTAATGCCTTATGCTATTTATTCACGAGGAAACCAAGCCAGAAATACAGAGTTTACAATGTGACTTGTACTTACTGCACAGTACTGAAAATTTCCAACACGATAAGGAAGCAGAACAAAGTGAACTTCATCTTCCTGTCTGCGACAGCCACAACTGTTATGACGGTGCCCTAAAACGTATTCTAGCACAACTCGGTAGGTCTTTTTATACCATGCTAAGGAACAATTTTTGTTTGAAGAAAAAATCTCAAAAGCGATCGGTGGTTAATATCATCATAAAAAAAGCGATATCGATCACAAGCTGTCATCTCCGGTAGAGCTAGATTAGAGGAAATATTAAACAGTGCACAAGGCATAGAAAGAGGAACAATAATATGCACACGTGTGTGTAATTAGGATGAGCGCTCAGAACAAACTAGTTAATAAATTCGCAAACCCACGCTATATATGCATTAAGCGCTAATTCTACGCTAAGCGCTCCAGAGTTGTCGAATCTTTTTCATCGAGAAATAAAAAATTACATGGGTGCACTTAAGTCTCCCTAAGTGCGAAAACGCGAAAGCAATGCGGGTTCAGTGCCTAGTTCCGTTATGAGCTCACTTTCTTTTTCGTTCCTTCTTGCGTGTAACACTTTATTTTTGTTTGTAAGGATTTCGTATTGAAATACCCAAAGTACGATGTGGACATATCAAGGTCAATTCGATGCTCAGGGATCATTTACGGCTTCTTATTCTTCTCCGATGAAGGGCACATACCCGCGAAGGGGGATTGTCCAAGGTTCAGTGTGGACTGCCAAATGTATTACAGCTAAAGAAGTAGTGTAGTGCACTCAATTATGAACTGAGCAAAAACATAGTATTAAAGATCACAGAAGTGAATGAAAGGGAAAAGTACGGACCAAAAATTTAGAAGTTTGTAAATTTAGAATACAATTAGCAAGGGAATCTATTCTTAGCTGTTACGTAGTTATGTAAATGATGACAAATTTGAGGCAACGCAAATCCTCTTGCACTCGCACCGAAGGAGAGAAGTGAGACCAACAATGTAAAGGAAATTCTCTATATTTTCATCTCAGCCTCACAAAGGTTTATGGGACTGAACCCGCCTCTGCATAAGTAAAGGTTAAGGAGAGGGGGGGGGGGGAGGGGGGGGCGATACATTGCATTAAAGTCATCGTAACTTGACATTGCCGTGAATGACATGACCGAAGTTTCCATAAGTGCATGAGATGTTGCTAGTCTGCTCTAGATAACAAGAAATCATTGCAGGAGGCGGCTATGTGTTGATTGCGGTCAAAACGGGACATTGCAAAAATGATGATATTGACACATGCCATTCATAGATGACGAAGATTTGAACGGGCGATTCGAAGAAGATGACGAAGCAATACGGTGCTCCATGCGAGGACCCTGCGGCTCCATTGCTGGAGCTGCGGCGTTGATACTATGGTCTGGCGGGGGAGCCTTACGTAGGACGGACGCGTAGGTGGGCCTCATGTCGAACGTCTGGTGGGAAACGCGCTGCTGGGGAACGTCAGCAACTTGCTCAGCCGCCATGCGCACCTCGTCCCGGATGACTTCAGGCAGTGAAGGAAAAGGTGTTGTGTTGCAAGGCATCCGGAGCGCTTGCAGTTCCTCCCGCACGACAGAACGGATGAGATTTCGTAATGCGTCCATGTCGCTGCCGACCTGCACAGGCGGAGCGTCGGACTCAATGATGTTCACATCACGGTTATACTGACGGGCTCGGTGTTGCAGCGTTGTCTCCATGGTCGCTGCCTCACTGAGAAACTCTGCCACAGTGCGCGGTGGACTGCGCACAAGTCCCGCGAAAAGTTCTTGTTTAACGCCCCGCATCAGGTGACGCAGCTTCTTATCTTCTGGCATTTGTGGGTCTGCACGCTTGAAAAGGCGTGTCATGTCCTCAAATGCCTCGGAGGACCTCTACCCTCGGAATGCAGAACGGCCTACTGAGATTGCATGCGACCTTGCAGCGCGAGTACCCCGTCACATCCGGTTACCAAGAACGTCGGTCTACGTCCCCGACGAGCAACCGTTCGACAAGTCCCCACTCTTCCCGACGCCGCTCTCCCAGCCCTGGCCGGGAAAACTAATACCAGCGGCCTGCGGAGGCAGGGTCGCTGATGTCGGGAAATGTGAAGATCCTCCGTCATCGTCAGGCCGACCCGACGAGATTTCACTTGTGTCAGGTAGCGACAGCATCCGGCATACTACCTCCGATTTGTGTGTAACGATTGATGGAGTGGATGTCACCGCGTTACTCGACACTGGTGCCGATTATTCTGTAATGAGCCGTGGTCTCGCCCGAGAATTGACGAAAGTTTTGACAAATTGGTCCGGCCCGAAAATTCGTACGGCGGGAAGTCACTTGATTGAACCTGCAGGCAAGCGCACAGCGCGAGTCGGCATCCGTGGTTTTGTGTATGTCGGAGAATTTATCGTGCTTCCTGAGTGTTCGAAAGACTTGATCTTTGGTCTAGACTTCCTGCAGACCAACGGCGCTGTCATTGACCTGAAAGAAGCGCGTGTTTCCTTTTCGACGAAACGAGCCGTGGCGCGCATTTAACACGAAGATCCGGGTCTGAACGTTTTGCGTACAGTTGACGATGACGTGAGAGTTCCGGCACGTTCTAGTGTGCTGGCTCTTGTAAAGCATGATTTGTTCCACGATTACGAGGGCATCGCGGATGGGCACCTTCCGCTACCACTCGAGAATGAATTAGCCGTTGCTCGAGGACTCGTACAACTCCAGAACAGTTGTGCTACTGTCCTCCTGACAAATTTTGCTACGGAGATGCGGCATCTCGCCAAGAACACGGCTGTTGCCGTCCTTCACGATGTTACTGCCTTACCTCATTTATACACCGCCGGAGCGAACCCTAAAGAAGAGGCCACACCTTGTCATCCTCTGCAAACCGTTAAAATTAGCCCCGACTTGAGGCCCGATCAAAGGAATCTTCTCTCGGCTCTTCTGAGCGATTTTGCAGACTGCTTCGCCACAGGCTCTAAGGTCGGTCGTACTCCTGTCGCCAAGCACCGCATCATCACCGATGAGACCACGTTACAATGCTTGCGGACGACGTGATCCAGCCTTCGACGAGCCCATGGGCGTCGCCAGTGGTCCTTGTAAAAAAAATGGGACCTTGAGATTCTGTGTCGATTACCGAAAGTTAAATAACGTGACCAAAAAGGACGTCTATCCGCTGCCCAGGATTGATGATGCCCTCGACCGACTACGCGATGCCAGGTACTTCTCCTCATTAGACCTCAAAAGCGGATACTGGCAAATCGAAGTGGATCAGAGACAGAGAAAAGACTGCATTTGTGACGCCCGACGGCCTATACGAGTTTAGGGTGCTTCCGTTTGGTCTTTGCTCTGCACCGGACACGTTCCAACGTATGATGGACACGGTTTTATAAGGTCTCAAGTGGCAGTCGTGCTTGGTGTACTTAGATAATGTCGGTATTTTCTTGCCTACTTTCGAGCAACACTTGGACAGGTTGCGCATCGTGCTTCAAGCACTCAAAGGCACGCAACTAACGATCAAGGCTGAGAAATGCCACTTTGCTTTCAAGGAACTACGCTTTCTCGGCCATGTTGTCAGTGCACAGGGCGTTCTCTCTGATCCCGAGAAGACTACCGCAGTGTCAAATTTTCCACGTCCCACCGACAAAAAGGCACTTCGACGATTTCTAGGTCTTTGTTCGTACTATCGACGCTTCGTCCAAGATTTTTCTAAGATAGCTGAACCACTGACAGCACTAACCAGAGATGACATACCCTTCCTGTGGGGAGACGATCAAGAGCAAGCCTTCCAGGAGCTTAGAAGCCGCCTACACAAACCCCCAATACTCGCTCATTTCGATGGAGACGCCGCAACAGACGTACATACTGATGCCAGCAACGTTGGCCTCGGCGCGGTACTCATTCAGTGGCAAAGCGGAGTAGAACGGGTTATCGCCTACGCGAGCCGAACACTCTCACGATCAGAGGCGAACTATTCGACAACGGAGAAGGAGTGCCTTGCGCTAAACTGGGCCGTCACCAAGTTTCGACCATATTTGTACGGACGACCCTTCCGTATTGTCAGCGACCATCATTCCTTGTGCTGGCTGGCAAGCCTTAAAGACCCGTCTGGACGCTTCGCTCGTTGGAGCCTCCGTCTTCAAGAGTATGACGTTACTGTTGTCTATAAGTCAGGACATAAACATCAAGATGCGGATTGCTTATCACGCGCGCCATTGGACTCCCCTGCAGTAGAAAACGCCGACGAGTTTCCCTTTATTGGGGCCATTACTCAATCCCATATGGCTGACCTTCAACGCAAGGACCCGGAGCTGGCGCCGCTCATCGATTATCTGGAAGGACGCGGTGGTAGAGTACCGCTTGTTTTTCGTCGTGGCTTGCAGTCATACGCTTTACGAAGTGTAGTTCTCTACAAGCGCAATTTTGAAAGATCAAGAGAGACATTTGTACTCGTAGTACCTACGCACCTACGGCCTGACATCTTGAGAGCTTGTCACGACGAACCGTCCACCGGCCACTTGGGAGTTAGTCGTACGCCTGCAAGAATTCGGGAGAAATACTATTGGCCGAAATTATTACCTTCAGTACGATCCTACGTTAAAACCTGCCGCGACTGTCAACGCCGAAAGACTCCAACCGTGAAACCAGCTGGATTTCTTCAGCCGATCGCTCCACCGCAAACTCCATTCCAACAAGTGGGAATGGATCTTCTTGGTCCTTTCCCCAAGTCAACTAATGGAAAGCATTGGATTGTTGTCGCGACAGACTACTTGACCCGATATGCTCAAACCGCGTCGCTCACAAATGGAACTGCTACCGAGGTAGCAGAGTTTTTTGTCCACGACATCGTGTTGCGTCATGGCGCTCCGGCTGTTATCATTACCGACCGCGGGGCAGCTTTTACGGCCCGCCTGACTAAGGCTGTACTGAACCTTACACATACTAGCCATAGACGGGCCACGGCATACCACCCGCAAACTAATGGCTTGGTGGAACGGCTAAACAGAACTCTGGCCAACGTACTGTCTATGTACTTGGATATAGAGCATAAGACCTGGGTTCAAATTCTCCCATATGCCACGTTCGCATATAATACGGCACTTCAGGAGACGACGCGGCTCACACCCTTCGAGCTTGTCTTCGGCCGTCGGGTGACCACTCCACTGGATACAATGCTGCCCGTATACACCGACGACGAACATGAGCTTGACCTGGACATTGCTAGTTTTACTCAGCGTGCGGAAGAAGCGCAGCAGCTGGCAAGACAGCGCATATACCTACAACAGCAACTAGACACTGACCGTTACAGCGAGGGATGCGCTTCGCTGCCTACGAGCCTGGAGACTGTCTGGATTTGGACGCCCGTTCGTCATCGTGGGCTCTCTGAAAAATTGCTGCGTCGGTACTTCGGCTCATACCGTGTCCTCCGCCGCCTCAGCGACGTTGCTTATGAAGTTGAATCCGCGACCCAAGATCCCTCAAGCCGCCGACGACGCAAGTTCACTGATGTGCACGTCGTCCGGATAAAACCCTACCACGATCGCCCCGCTGACTAATCTTGAGACTGATGGCGCCCCGTTTTGTGCTGTGGTATCCCATACCAACCTAGCATACTATCTGTCAGCTCATCGCATCAAACAGCATTTGCAGAATCGAGGCGATGCTGCCAAGAAGGGGGACAATGACACATGCCATTCATAGACGACGAAGATTTGAACGGGCGATTCGAAGAAGATGACGAAGCAATACGGTGCTCGGCTTTTGTGCTGCCTTGACTGGCTGTTGGTGTTCTTCGGTGCCAGAGTGCCAGAGCGCCTTCTCTGTAACGTTACGTTACAAAATTAGGGATGGTAATGTAACAGGTGCATCAAGAGCTGATTTAGCCAAGAAGTCTGCCATTTTATTCTGTAAAAGGCCGCAGTGACCTGGAACCCAGACCTAGCGTATTTCTTTCACTCATCGCCGTTTTAGAGCGCAGCTCTTTGGCGCCCGTTCCTGGGTTTCGCGTCGGCGTCGGCCGCGTCGGCCTCGTAACCAGCTCCGCCCCCCTTTCATCAACCCAGTTCGTGTCGGCGCTTCGGCAACCGGAGCCTCGCAGGAAGAAGAGGGGGAGGTAGGTACACTTAGCGGCGAACAATGGGGGCACGAGCGCGCGTAGCAACCGGAGAACATGTGGAAAAGAAGGGGGTGGGGGGGTCGCCGGAGGCAGCGCTAGCAGCGACTGACTGATGCCGCTGCCGCCTCTAGCGAGACAAGACAACATGACTGCGTAGAACACCGTTGCCGCCATGCAGAAAGGGGAAGAGGGCGTCCCCCCTCTTCCTGCGTGGCGGCGAGGGTGCTCTCCGGTTGCCGAAACGCCAGCTCGCTATCAGTGGATCACGGTGCGTGCATCCCGTTCTCACTCGCTTCACTCGCTAGCGGCATCAGCGATATCAGTAAGTCCCTGCTATATGCTCGTCGTTCAACGTTCCTATGGGCCCACGCCCTGCTTCCCACAACCTCCCGATAACTCAATTGCTCTCTTCATTTCTCCGGCCACAAAGCTTCTTCTATGACAGCCAAGCCAAGGACTGTTAGTGGAGTGTGTTTTGAAGGAATACGTGTGAAAACAATTAAAACGTTCTCTGTAATTGTGCACACGTGTCTTGCTCGAAGTCTTTGCCTCAATCTATTCAAAAGGGGAAACAGGTGACGAGCTGCGCTCAAATGCCGCATTAGGAAGTAACGTAATAATGGGTAATTGTTTAAGGTGAGCTTTTAATGGCTGATATTGTAGTGGACAAAGTGTGTCCCGCTTTTGCGGCGGCTGTCGCGTAGCGTTCTTTGGCGCGCGTTGAAGTGTGGGATTGCAGATGGAAAGAACACTAGACAAGATGAGACTTCTGGAGGAAAGGCGCAGTATCTGTCACACTTCCTCCGACAAGTGTGCGTTTGGATAGTACGCCATGACTCCTGTCGCGTGGCGTTCTTTGGCGCGCGTTCAAATGTGCGATTGCAGATGGCAGGAACGCTAGACAAGATGAGACTTCTTAGGCTTTCGCCTTTCACTACTTTAGTCTCTGAAGTCCCTCGTAATTTTTTGCCAAGATAGCCTTGGAGCCTTGGTGGATTGCGAAGCAGGCGCGAGGTTGAGAGGTGGCGCTACGATCAGCGTCGCTCCTCTTCGGCGGCGAATTTAAGCTGGCTGACGCACGGATGCGTCCTTGCGACCTTGTCCTTGCTCTTATCGTGATATCATAAAAAGTAAGCGAGAGTCATGTGCGGCGTGCCTTCAGAGCGCGCTTCCTCTGAGGAAGAGCACTCCGCATAGCATAACTCCCTCAACTTCCTTTTTGGCTGGCGCTGCAAAGTTGCGCTCTTTGTTGGAACACTGCGCGTTCTCCCGTAGCTGCAACAAACTTCTTTTTTCCTTGTTTTGGAGTCTCTGGAAAATTAGGCAGGGAATACACCTGGAAAACTCGAAGCGCTTTTTCTTCCAGTTCCTAGTCTTCTATTGTTTCCATTATTGACTATGATGTGACGCTGCATTAACCTGTAGGTGAGAAACAATGAGGCAAGGTTTCCAATTGTTTCAAGCGCACCTGTTCTTGCATAGTGCATTTCGTGTCATTTGATAGTGCATTTCGTGTCCTTTGAATGCTTTTCGTATTGTTAATTCTCTTCTTGCATGAACCTTTGGGTAGACTTTCCATTTCATGGGCGAACTGTGCGAAATAATGTCCCTCTCACAGCTCGAACACACTCCCATCATTATCACAATAAATGTCGCTGATTCCTTAGGGGAACATTATGTCCCGAACCTAACAGCAATATGTACTTAAAATGAAAAATAAAGAGCACTGTACAATCTGCATTGAAGTAATGCGAAAGCAAGGATGCTGCTGTTGGTTACTTCTGGTTGTTTCTAGTTGCTTAATTCACTTCTTGTTTGCCCATTTTAGTCTGTGGTACTTTCAAATTGCGCGGCAATCCCTTCCTATGTCCTTTTTGTCGGTTCTACTTCCGGTTGCGTGACATCCCATCCTTGACGTCATATCCACTACGGCACCCCTTTCTCTCTTTCCTCTTTAACTCCCACCTTCCTCCCTTTTCTTACGCGGTTCAGGTGTCCACAGAACAAGTGTGGCAGATACTGCGCCTTTCCTTTTCTGTGAGGTACTCTAATTAATTACCTAATTATCTTATTGGCTTAATTATTTTTTCGGCCACAACAATACGTCACACTATATTATTGACACCACTCATTAACCTCTACCACTTCTCAGTTACTCACAACTGCTGCGGACACAATTTTGCGGACATGGTCTGGGGACACGGCCTGCGGACACGGTCCGCGGACAGAAATCTGCGAACACAGCGAAGTAATGCTTTCTCTTTAAAAGAGAATCGGGCACATGGCAATACGACTGCGAACAGTTTTGGGTTACTCGCTATTACCTAGCTACTTAATTGGTAGTTACGTGCCTGCTGGCACAGTGATGCCGTCAGTATCCCGGTCGTTAAATAAATTGCTTACTGCAAACTTCAAGTGCATCGCAAGATTGCCTTCACAACATGACACTTATCCCGTTTTTGAAGTTCTGCGCTCAATGGAAACAAAAAATATCGCGTTCCCACAGCACGTCATGTTAAAGCATAAAGTGTGAAACCACTGTGGATCAAGAAAAAAATCGTTCTCCTACTGAAACAATTTTCTTTCGATTTTACTAGATTAATGCTCACTGATACACGGTACCAACCCGATTAAAAGATGCTAGAGCTGCACGGCTATAAAAACTGTTGTTCTGCCTTAGAACTAGAAAAAGCCGCAGCGGTGGCATGATATTACAGTCGCGTATAAAAAGTGCCAGATTTTGCCTAGTCCTAACGAAGTTACAAACCATTGTGGCCTTGACTCTTCACTACATTCTGTCCACTACAGTGAACAAATTTCTGCGATCTTTGAGCAAGTTCAATCAATCAGAGATGCGCATATGCATACTGCTGTATGCATATGGTAGAGAGAGAGAGAGAGAGAGAGAAAACTTTATTTACACCGACATTGACATCGGGGCTGGGACTCATCCAGGGGGGGGGGGGGGGGTCCTTGCCGGCTCTCCTGCGCCGTGACCGCAGAGAAGGTCTTGAAGTCTCCTCGCTAGACGTAGGACGATCTTTTGTTCATCCGCATTTGGGTTGCGGATGTTGGACTCCCAGGTAGTTTGATCAAGGGGATCCGTTTCTTTAGCTCCAGGCAAATCGGGGTATTGCCAGATTAGATGATTATGACTCAGAGGTACATTGCAGAGATTGCCAGCCTCTGGGTCACTTGTCAACTCATTATGCAGAGTAACACGAGGAAAGAAACGATTAGCCTGAATTTTTCGCCAGGCTCTGCATTTTGAGGATGTTAGGGACCTATCTGGTGGTGGATAGATCCATCTGCTTAGTCTGGGAGTCTCAGAGAGCTCCTTTTAAGTGAGGAGGGGATCTCTGTCTCCAGATAACGGGGTCTCTATGGCCGTTCGATGTATACATCGGCCCTTCTATCCCGCATCGCAATAGGCTGACTACCTGAGGAATCAGCCTATTGCGATGCGGGCTAGAAGGGCCGCCGTCTAAACCGGGAGGTTTCAGTTAGGGTTCCAGCTCACGAGGGTTACCAGATAATGAGGATGCATATGGCGGAGGCGGAGAAAACTATATTGAGGAGAAATGGATGTGTTCTTTCTTCGTGAGAGGACGCTTCTCCTCAAGCCATCCCTGGGGTGGTCGTCGCTCGATGGCACTCGATGACCTCCTTGACCCAGACCGTTATGACGTGTTGCCGGCCTAGATCAGAGCTAAGCAATGCGGCTTCCCACTGTTCCGAATTGGTAATCTGCGGGCCCTTCGGCGGTTGCATGTTTTCACATTTAAACATGATGTGCTCTAGATCTGCCCTCTGATCACCGCAAAGGGAACATTAGGGGCGGTATTGGCCTGGATACCGTTGTGCTAATTTATATGAATTAAAGCATGTATGTCTGAAGTTTTCTGAGTAGTGTTTGTTGTAATTTGCTGAGATTTGGATGGGGTTCTGGATATTTCAGCCTTATTTTTGTACCAATTCGTTATCTCTCTCGCGAGCCGATCTTAGTTCGGGGTAACGCACCTCCTGGTCTACGACGAATCCTCGGGCATACTGATGCGCCGCCTCGTTCCCAGGATGACCCGCGTGAGCGGGGACCCACAAAAGTTTAATCGAACGTGCGTTTTTAGAGTGATCAAAAGCCTTCAAAATTTCAGCTGCTGGTTGATGAATTCTACCTTTTGTGAAATTTCGGATCGCTGTTTTCGAGTCGTTAAAAATAAATTTGGAGTTCGTCGTGACAATCGCCAGAGCTACAGCCGCCTCTTCTGCCTCCTCTGGGGTTCGTGCTTTGTTTATCTTTCCTGAATTTTGTAAGCGATACGTGTGATCGACTAGTGCCAGGGTGTAGGCTCACTTATCCCCGTATTCTGTCGCTTCGACATATGTAGTTTGTGGTAGATTATAAATAGTGTTTCTCTAATCATTGGGCTCTTGCTATCCGACGCTGCAGGTGAAACTCCGGGTGCATGTTTTTAGGTAGCGGTGGGACTTCCACCGCTACCTACGGTGAACAGACGTTACCTGGGAGTGTATGTCGGTCTTTTGCAGTACCTCTCCTCCAATCGAATTGCTGTCAGCCGCTCGTACTGCGCCGTGAGGTGTGCTTCGGTAATTTCTTTATTATTTTATTCTTTATTCAATGATTACCCCGCTTAGCGCGAGGGCGCTACATTAGGGGGATTACAGAGTGGAAAAAAACACACCTTTATTTATGGAGCACACTTGATGACCTGAAAGTCGATTCCATTCACTGATGGATCGAACAAAAAAGGAACTGGCATACATGTTGGTTCTGGCACGGTATTCCAAAATTTCAAAACAATGATCTTTGCGAGCAGAGACATAATGTGGCCTATGTAGGTATATTTCCTTTCGAATGCCTGTTTTGTTGTGGTATATTTGGTACAAGAGTTTAAGTCGTAATTTCCTTCTTCGAGAGGAGAGGGTTTCCCATCCTAATTCATTTTTTATGACGGTGCAGCTATCAGGTCTCGAGTACCGACAGAGAACAAACCTTGCTGCTCTATTTTGGATGTTTTTAATTTTCTTGCTCAGCGTTGTTTGCCAAGGGTTCCATACGGCACTAGCGTATTCGGGCAGTGGTCGAACGTACGTTAAGTAGGCTATTGATTTTAACAAGGCGGCATGTGTTTCAGAGTTCGCCTTATAAGGTTTAAGGTCTGCCGGCTTTTTCCAGTTGCATTAGTTTCTCGGCAGCCGTATTAATAGTGAGACCGAGTGCCGTTTTGAAGAACCCGAATGATGGAGTCGATCGCTGCTCTTTGCTTAGCCTGAAGGAATAAATAGGTCGTGGAGTATGTAATGCGGCTGAGAACGAAGGCTTGCACAAGTTTTAGTGCCTCCTCTTTTTTTAGTATTTCTTTGTTTGATATCCTCCGTATAAGACGATATGTTTTATTACTTATTGTTCGGAGTTTTTGGACTAAATCGGCGTTTTTGCCATTTGATTGAATGTACATGCCCAGTATGCGTAACTTTTCTACACTCGGAATGGCGAAGTCATCGATGTATATTAAAGGGGCCCAAAACAGCCATAGCAATTCAGTTTCCCTATGCCTAGTATGTGAAAGAATGTCGATGTAAGATAATCTTCCCGCAAAAATTTTTTAAATGCGGCATTTGGAAGCAGAGTTATTTGCAATCAAATTTTGAATATCTGCGCCTTCGCGGCTTTCCTCCTCTTTTCAACTTTTTAGCGCGCGCAAAGGCTGGCCCTCCTCCAAGGCCTCGCCCACTGACACGTCACAACTGACGCATCTGCGCTTTTACTTTTTTTGCTTAGCGCCGCACGCCGCAACTTCCGTTTTGTCGCTCTTGCTTGCCGACGCGCCGCCGGGGGCCTCTTGTCGTCTGCTTCATCGTCATCGCCCTTCGGCACGAACTCGCAAGTTTTGTTGCCACGACATACATCCCTGGCGTTGACCTCACCTTTGATTTTGTGTTACGTCGTGTGCGCGACGGGTGCAGGACAGTTTTGGGCTAGACTGGTCGCTCTCTTGAATTCGCGAAGGCAGTTATCGAAGCGCTGAATTGTTGACGGGACATGAGCGGGAGGTTGTTACAGTGTGCAGTCCCTGACTGCGAAGGTATTGCTAGTGACGGGAGGAAAAAAATTCTGCATCAAGTGCTTCAAAACGCCAACCTCCGGAAACAGTGGCTACAGCTCATCGGATAGCCAGCATCGGTGAACAAAGCGTTTATCTACGTTTGCTTTACCAGGATATTTGGTTCGCGATTGGGGGATCCCAACAAGACTGAGTCTGCGTGGAGGAGCGGTACCAACGCTGTTTCTTCCAACCCTGCCGGTAAGTGTAAATGAAAAGATTGTGATATTAGCTTTAGACGCGTTATCACAGTAGTGTGGATTTTTTTTTTTTAGCTCGGGCGATCTTGCTCGGCGTTGTGGCATGCATATAGCAAGATTTGTCATGATCACTGTGAACTACACTGCTCAAAATAAACCAGTGGCGAGCTTACGATGGGATTTTATTTTTTATTGTTACGCTAGTCGACCCCACGCACAAATGCACCCATATAAGCCGTATACTATCATCGTCGGGGTTCAGCAGCGGATTCTTCAACGGCGTGTACTTATGGGGGTCGAGTCCCTTCTCGGTAGTCATTCGCCGAAGTCGCTTTTCGAGCTCGGGGTCCATAATATCCGTACCGCAGCAAGGGCATGAGATGTTAGCGAAAGACTAGAAATTCAGAATCGAGATCGCAGAGAGCGGTCTTCCGGGCGTTGCGGAGGGAAACTCTCTCGTGCACCTTGCCCGAACCGCCCGAACCTTGAAACCTTCGTGTTTAGGCTCCTCTTGCGTTTGACTATACGATGCCCCTTCGTGAAAGATAACGATCGATTGTAAAGAAAAAAAAAAGGAAGGGGATGAGGAGAATGGGACTGCGTAGTTGTGCGCTGTGGTGTAGTTTGTCAGCCGCGGTTCGGCGTCAGCTGACTGCAACGGAGAACGCGCGCGCCGACAGGAAGTAAACAAACTCTGTTCGGTGCCCGATTATTATCGCAGCATGACTCCCGCCCTGTAGCATTTTTTTTTTTTTACGCCATGTGGTGTTTGTACAGAGCGCACTCTGAAATGTCGCGCGAATGGAGCCGCGTCCAAGTTCACCAACCGAGGCAGCTAGGAAAGAAACACGTGAAACCGAGATGGGCGTTGATAAGAAGAGAAGAAAGGAGGGACACTGTCAGGAATGAAGAGATGGAAACAGAAAAAAAAGTGCCAAGAGGCTTTACCCTTCAGCAAAAAGGGGAGGGGGGGATCGCAAAATAAACGTTATCACTCGCGTGAACTGGGCGTGAACTGGCTTAGTCACTCAAAGTTGTGCCTCTTTATCCCTAAGCGATCAGCTGCCGATCGGAAGTGTAAGAGTTGGTTTTGACAGGAGTTATACACAACTAGATTTTTCCTGCGGAAAAGGCGGGGGGGGGGGGGAGATAAATCGCAACAAGGGAAGAGGACTTCTCCAAATGGCTCACCGACAGCAATAAGAGCAGGAGCCTTCTCCGGTTCCTAACGGAAAATAATTTGCACGGGTTCTTATAATATGCCTTATGGCAAGCTTGCGTAATAAAAAAAAAAAGAAAATACAGCGCGCGCATGCAGTAGTGCAACGATCGAGTGACACAGTTCGGCACAATGTTACAAGTGGCTCACAAATGCATATTTATTTTTGTCCCAGATTTTCCAGGAACAGCGGGTGCAGATCATCAGCAGCTGGATGGAATGGAAGTGGACCTCGCATGGAGATGGGCGTTGCGACTCCCCGGGCTACAGCGCCAAGTACTGCACGTACAACGTTGTTATCATTCAGACTGACCATATTCTACAATGGGAACAGGTAAGAATAGGAGAGGTAAGGCAATACTGCGATACGAAAATTGGCAAGCTGCAATTCCTATTAACTGTGTGAAGTCAGCTGCAGTGCCCAATAGTGCGAGCATGGGGCCTGGCCTCAACTAACGAGTCTCAGTGCAGTCTTTAACAAAAGGCGCCAATTTCTGCATATTATTAGGAGAAATTTATTTCAGCCTCACCAAGAATGCCCTTGGCAAGTGCTGCTTGCATGTCTATATATAAAAAGAATCAAATTAATGATTATATAATACAAACAATTGAATTACAAAATGTTTCATCGTTGCAAACCATTGGGGAAGAGGTACATTTGCTGACATATATTATTATGTAATGAGGTTTTAATTTCATCTATCTACAAACTGCCACCCAGCTATCTGGACATATTGCAAGAGCAGCAAATCGCCCATACAGCATTACTTTGATGCTTGGCGCATTACTAAAGATGCATGCAGTTGCTTTCTTTATTAATTAGGGCAAATACATGGTAATAACATTATTATATACTGCATTTAAGAAGTTGGAAACTGTGAGCAGGTCAAAGGGCTGTGAAGCAATAGAACCCTGGATCCAGACGATCACAAGTCTATGTTGCTGCCCTGGGCCAGGGTAATGATGACCTGATCATCAGCATGTAGTGCAGCCTATTGAACCACATATGCGATAAGCGTGATGGCCATGATAGACCATACAATAAATGCCTGCATTAGCTCCTTGCAAACAGGCAATGAATGAGCAGAGGTAATCTGTTTTGTATAGGTTTTTTTTTTCTAAAGTTTTTCACTTTGATGTTGTTTGGAAGGTGCACGGCTCACACTAGTGGCATTTGTCATTCAATGATAAATTTAAGACATAGGTAATGCAAATAGAACTTCACGGAAAAAACTTTTTACACATCCGCACATTACAGCAAGACATAGCCAAGAAAGAAACCCATAATGAAGTGAAGAAACCACATAATGTAAATGTGAGTGCTGAGACTGCGAGATTAATTTAATACTGAGGCAGCTTGGTTATAACGCCAGTAAGAAACACAAAAACAATGGGATGTTCTATACTTTCTTATACTGACAATTGTTTGGATAACAACACCTCTTAGATTTCTTGTCACAGCAAAATAGCAGTACAAGACCAGGTGTCTTTTAACGAATATGTTGCTAAAACTGTTTTCAACTGCAATGCAGCAGCTGTAAGCAGGTTCAGCATCTATGATTGACTAGAATACACACCAACACTACCAACTCATCAGTCAAATATATATATATATATATATATATATATATATATATATATATATATATATATACACACTCGGCGCGTTGTTTTTCCTTCCACTTTGCATTTAATGCTCTTTATTCCAATAATCATCATAAGAGCAATTCCTGTAAATGTCAACAGTATAAACATAAAAAAAAATGTTTGCCTTGCACTCGCAGACTGTTCGCTCCTTTAAATGCTATATATATATATATATATATATATATATATATATAAAAAGGAAAGAAGCCAACAGTCGGCGAGGCCAAGGAAAGCATTGGGGATTATGTTTTATGTCTTTTTTTTAATTTTTACTTGGATAATCACAGAAATGAGTAACGCAATCTGCTTAGGTGAAAGATAATTAAACACAAAGTATATATATATATATATATATATATATATATATATATGTATATGTGTACATTTTTACACATTCATGTGCTTTCAGGAAGCTAAACTGCATTCTCATGAACTCCCTGTTCCTGAAGGACATTCGACAACTCTCCCCTAAAGCCCAAACATCCTACCTTGAATCATTTCATAATTTGGTCATCAGATTTGCTCCCAAATCAATTGCATACTCGGATGATGGGATGCAAGCAAGATAAGTTGAATGAAAGAGATGGATACGACATTATTTTTTACTCCAGTGCCAGTACGCATTCCAACTTTTCTACATTGCATATGCAAACAATCAATCCTTGCATGAAGCATTTAATGTATGTTAATAATATTGTCATTGTAAAAGGAACAGAGGCCAGAGGAAATAGAACTCAGTAAAAAAAAAAATCAGAAGTTCATCTATGAAAGCCTGTGCTTCATTCGCACCTCCTTTCGATTCCTCAACTTGCTAATTAGCCCAACTAAGCAGATCGCGTTTAGTTAATGCTACAATAGCCACTACGACCAGCACTCCCCTTAGTACAGTGCTTGATCTGGAGCTGTCATGTTATCAGGCCAGGTAATATGAGACCTTACAATTACGACTCACAGGAGTCAATTCTGACGTCTGCCAAAAAAGGGCACCCACTATGTCAAGTGAATCCCAACTCCTGCTCAAAGTATGCACCCAATGAGAAATTTTCCACAATCCTTCCATCCTGACATTAAATACTCTGCTGTAAAATTAGCTTAACCTATCTTGTGTCTTTCTCTTCGAATCTCAAGACTGCTGTCATGTCAAAGGTAGTTTTCATACATTTTGAGGAGACTGCGGTGCACACTTCTGACATTCTAAGAATGCTTCATATAATATCGTAAACACATATTTGCTAGCATGGTAGCACTAGCCATTCTATAATCCCCTTCCATAGAAAAAGTGAGACAGGAGGCTGCAGACTGCACAGGCCATCTAAGGGTCCTCATTGGAAGTCACTGCTCTTATGTTAGAATAGGCAGATGGGATGACATAAAGAACGAAGTTGAGGACAAGCATGAAGCGCAGGCTGAAAAAACACCTCGTCTCTTTTGTGCTCCTCATTTTAGTGCAGTCCCAAGACAAAGGCAGTTTTTAAAGAACTGGAAGTTATCAGCGCAAGTTTCCGACCCCTCTAGAACCATCTCGAATGTCCCGAGGCTACTGTATTGAAGCTGCAAGAATGCTCAAGGTTCACTTGACCACCTGAACTAATGATGATCGCTAGAATACAACAGCAGGGAGAACACAGGTGATTCAAGATATGATGTTGTATATAGCCCATGTCATACATTCATTTTGCTGCTTGGAGATCATTGCATCACATTCTTAATTCTAAAGGCGCTGAACATAGTAGCTAAATCAGAAGCAATTTCTGCTGCAGTGTTGTGAATATAATGCATAATGGTTCCTTATGGTAGCCTCTTCTGTATAATTTTGCTGGTAGGCAACAAGAAACACATTTTTTTCCAAAGTATGAAAAATTAATTCATATTTACCTTCTTTATAGGTCACATCTGGCTGTAATTCACTTTAATCAAAATTCCTCAAGGCTCCAGGCACAGACAAAAAAAGGAGATAACCGCTGGAAAGTAAAGATGGCAAAAGCAAGGAAAGAACATTTCAGTGTCGCTCCAGTGAAAACGCAGCCTACGTTTTGTATGTTCAAAGTTTGTTCTACTTATAATATTACACGAAAAACTAAGTGCACTGTTGTAATCTCGATAACTATTTCTTGCAGCGTACGTCCACAAGCTCCTCCAAGATGTGGAGAAACGGTCTGAGGGCTCTTCGCACAGAGAGACAGCTGCAAGCACAGCTTCAGAGCGTCACTTTATGACGGATGCCTATGAAAGACCGTCAAAAGAAGAACTGATTGCTGCTCACAGACACAGATTTGCTCTTCACAATGACTAGTCAATTACACAGTACAACTGTCAGTGTGCTTAACCTAAATGCTAAACAGACTGGCATCATTTTTTAAAAATACACAGCGCAACAAACATAGGACAAGCGAGTAGACGGGAACAGCGCTGACTATCAACTGCATGACTTATTGAAAGAACACTAATATATACAAAAATGCTCTGACAACCAAGTGCGCATTTTCGCAGATAAAACAACATTTTAAGTTTTATCTACGAACATGCGCACTTGGTTGTCAGAGCATTTTTGTATATATTCGTGTTCTTTCAATAAATCATGCAGTTGATAGCGCTGTTCCCGTCTACTCGCTTGTCCTATGTTTGTTGCGCTGTGTATTTTTAAAAAATGATGCACCAACTAGCTCAACTCACAGTTCTTTTGAGACTGGCATCAGCGCCGCAAAGCATTGGCCACTGGAGCCAAGAAAATTGTTTCAATATGTTTGCTGCCGCTGACAATAGCTGGAGCGCAGTTTCATATGACTTTTGTTGTCTGAGTGAGTGCAACCTTGTACCCATATCTCTGCGTTTTCCTTGTGGCTGCGGCTAAGCAAAAGTGCACACAAAACATGTTGCTGTTTGCTTGTCGCGGCAGCTACACATGGTGTGCGACCGCTCGCAGGCCTTTCAAGTATTATATCAAAGCTGCCGCTTGAAACAAAAGTAAAAAAGGCAGAGCAACTGTGGGTTCAAGGTGTGCAAGGCTAGATTGCGAATAATTATGCCAGTCAGAGTTTTTGAGGCCAAACTAGAAGTAAATGAAAATTTCAAGTGAGCCGGCTTCACAAGTGACCATGTAACATCTCTCTTTTCATGGGCTTGCTGTTCCCAATCCGTTAAGCTACACAGTTTACAAGACAACAGTGTAATTATGCTGATTATTATTATGTGCGCGAAATGATACAGTGTTCTTAGCGGCAATTTAAACTGCTGAGCGACTCAATCAACTTCAGATTTTTTTCCTCCTGTCGACAGAAAAACAAATGCTAAGGTAGGAACAAAACGCTACTAATACAGTAGCTTGACGAGGTTTTTACCCCTGTTTGACATGGACGACAGACAGTCATATTTTTACAGTGATCTGCTAGCGAAAAAAAAAAAAGATCAGCAAGTAAAAGAAATGTGCAATATGGACAGGTGCTGTGTCGGAAACAAAGTGTGAGAAATGTACATGTATTTACATTCACTTGCCACTGACTCTTGTACACACTTTGAGTATCTTTAACGCGCAGAACATAAAAGAAAGACATGGTGACAAAAAAATAATAAAGTGTCACATACATTCGAATGTACACCGGCTCAAGCATAAGAAACAACAAGGTGGTCAGTTATAAAACTAAGAAAGCACAGTTTTTCGCCGAGGAGAGCAATTCTCTAGGAATAATCTCGAAATAAAGTCGTTTTCTTTGTTTCTTCGGTGCGTCCTCATCACTGCACGTCATGTGAAACCTTGCAAGGGCCAGATACAGCATGCGTATCCTAATACTACATGTTTACCGCGGCGGCTTGTATGTATACCTCTCCGGCTCTACCGCTCAGTCGTTTGTGGTGAAACTGCGCACGGAGCTTTGATATTACGGTAAACTTTATTTACTCGTAGGAAGTTAGGTAAGGGTGCTTAATTCGTTGCTGCTGCGTACAATGCAAACCCGCAGTCTGTACCGGGATCGGGGCCGAAAGCCGCCAACGCCGGCGCACGATTCCGCGGGTTCGCGCACGGCCGAGCCAGGTAGGCGCAGTTGTCTTAGGTAATTTACTATAAGGCAAAAGTTTATAACCTAAAAACTCACTACGAGACAAAATGCAACCTCCGTGAGTAGTTTCACGCAATCAAGTCAACGGTTAAGACGGTAGGATTTTAATAGCCGCCACAGTAATGATGCATCACAACAATGACTAACTCATTGCACCTGTGAAACCATCGCTTATCTGTGCGCTATGTTCAAGCTAGTAAACACATTACTTACCAGCGTATGTTGTCGCCTTGACTTGATCCGAGGTGCGTATTTTGGTTTGGTGGACACAGGAACGGAGCAGCGGTTGCCTCCGAAATTTTGCTGCACTACGTAAGGCGCAGTGGATTGGGGCCCGACATTTAAAGCACCGACTTAATGCTGTAAACCTGTAAGCCGACTTCGAAGTTCATTTCGCATGGGCGACACAAGAAACGAGAACATTCACAGGCGGAAAGTGCCCCGCAAGTACACTGCCAGTAACTGAAACGAGACCGCCGCTTGCGACCGCGCCGCGGACCTTGCCGCGATTGCCGTGGTGCCTGCGCGAAGGGCAAAGATGCGCGCGCGCGCGAGACCGGAAGTGCAGGAAAAAAAGCTTTGAAAAAATGTTTCTGTCTACAGAACATCCTAATTTTCTTTCCTGATAATTAAAAGTTAAGCGTATTTCAATTTTTCTGGCATAAGCGATAGTTTAATGGCTGTGTGACGTCGCAAAGAAGCAGACCAATAGTCATTCGAAAACGCATGCACGTAGCAGCGTTGCACAGAGGAGAAGGAGGACTGGCAAAAGTCGAAGGAAAGAACGCGCCAACTTTCGAATGGGATTGTGGGACCTGCACTGCGCGCAGACGTGTATTATTGCGTTCAAATGTGTATCGCAGCATAATCTAGCGACTGAGATAGTTTGTGAGGAGTGCTCGGGAGGTGTTTGTGGGCCCCTTTAATGTTTGTGTTGATGTTTTTTTGTATATCTTTTCGGTTTAATGATCAGAAGTTCCGATTTTTGAGATGGGCATTCCAGCCATCTGAGATGGGCATTCCAAGCCAATTTTGTTCGTCTCCTCCACTACCGCATCTGCTGCTTGCTGCAGCGTGTCCTCAATTGTGCCGGCGTGACCCTTGGTTCTCCATAGAGTAATATCGTTTGCATAGAAAGAGTATTCTAGATCTGGAATAGATCTGTTAAGTGACGACTATCTCCAATATGTTTCTTAGACCTAGTATGTACTAGTACCAATCTGCGAGGAACAACTTCATTGAAACTATTGCTACGAAGGTGACGAAGTGGGAAGTGGAGCGGGGCGGAGCGCTCGCGCCAGGCCCGCTGGCCATTAAAGCATATTTCATCGTCATGTCATCACGTCGTTCTGTTTCCGTTGTGTCGCCGTGTTCCATCGCTTGTCATGCCACTACGTAACATTTGGTTGGAGGTGCGGTTCATCCCCATCCTCGCCTTGCACCGTCGAAGCCAACCGCACGCCGGGTCCATCTGCTGAAAGCCCCTAGAGATCGCCGCTCAGCTCTGCCCCGGCCCGTTTTGCTCAGATCCAACCAGCCGCTGTCCCCAGACTCGTCCCCAGCCCTGACCACAACACACGACGATCAGGAAGAGCCCAAAGCCGACCTTACCGACCCCACAACGAAGCGACCTCATGACCACTCGAGCGAAGACAGCAACCCCGCCCAAGCCGTTCGGCGTGTCCATGAGCCGTGCCCTTCGGCAAACGGTGAAGATTGGACTTGATGCTCCGGTGCAAGCGTTCTTCCGATTTTCGCATTCATTGTGGTGTCCAGCGTTTCATGTCCCAATCCTGTGCCTGTGTTCATCGTCACGTCATGCATTGGATTTCTATCAATCGATCGGGACGATCGCTCGGTGGCCCCGGGTAATGCTACGAAGATGACGAAGCGGGCAGTGGCGCGGAGCGGAGCACTCGCGCCAGGCCCGCTGGCCATTAAAGCATATTTCATTGTCATGCCATCACGTCGTTCTGTTCCTGTTGTGTCGCCGTGTTCCATCGCTTGTCATGCCACCACGTAAGAGTATAAAATTCTAGAGGGCACTTTGGACCATTAAAGTGCGATGAGGTGAAAGGCATTATAGCGGCGTGGATCGTAGCTCTCCACTACGGCACCTCTGTCTCCCTCTCTTCTTTTACTCCCATCTTCCTTCCTTCATTTCCGGCGTGGTGCGGATCCTGGCCCTGATGTTGCTGGGACTGTTAGGTCACCGCTGCTTGCGGCGTGGGCAATCCTGCCACGGAATGTTTATTTGCTGTAGGCCGACATTGCACCCGCCACCGCTTCGGTGGTGGTGGACGATGGTTGTTGTAGCGGCGCGCGTCTTTCTCCCACTCTTCGTTTTTCTATCTTGTCTATTTTCTCTTCTGTCCGCACGAGGCAGTGGAGGTGGCTCAGCTACAGAGCCAGTAGCAGGCCCGTGCATTTTTTTTCTTTCTTCCTACAGCCACAACAATGGCGTGGTACATGTGTTCGCCGTTAATTGTGACAGATAATTCGCCTTTTCTATCCTGTAAACCAATTTGAAATGCCGTTGATGCTTGCTCACTAACGCCTCCTAGATATCTGGGTCTGCTTCTGTTTACTGTGTGGTGCGGCACACTACACAGTAGCAGAGGCCGAGGAAGTAGCCATTGCCTAGCGGTAGCAGAGGGCTATAAAACCGGGAGGTCGCTAACGATAATCAGGGACTGCCAAACAGCCTGTCAAAATTACATGAATGGTAGGATAGGTCGTCACGCGCTCTATATACTCCTCGAAGCGAGCAACAGAAAAAAGAACACCGGAAGAAAACAAGATCAGACACAACAATTTGTGGGTACCGGGGCACATGGAGGTGGCGCGGAAATAAGAGGCCGATAGGACAGCTCGAGCACACACTACTTTTCGAGCATCCGACGACTCCGCGGAACTTTTCCCAGCACCCAAGGCATACTCGGCCATACTATAAAACAATAGAGGCAGAAGATTGCGATATTCCCCACCGCACAGTTCTCTCAACAGAGAGGAAGCTATAATAGAGTCTAACGATGAGCTAGTTCGTCATACATCTCTTGGAAGAAGGCAGAAGAGCAGTTAACACCAGCACAAAGCACAAGAGGCACACACACGCACACAAGGACTACGCTGCATTGATAACTATATTAACTGGAAACCACACATCTTCTTCCTTCACTTTACGTCAGCCAACTTCTTCCTTGTAACACACTCCTGCCGGTTTGCGCAAAAATTCTACTTCCTTCTTCAACAAAACCACCAATGGCATGCTGACACATTGGTCTTCCAACTCACAGATTGCATATGCTTCATAAATCTCTCTGGCTAACTTTTCCTTCATTCTTTTCATAACCTTAACATTGTGAAGGTCAGCCGGACATTTTTGGTCTCTACAATGAACGCAGTCTTTGCAATGCACAGCCAGATTTATGCCAGACTTCTCCGATATTGCCTTAGCGTGCTCTCTAATCCTTTCATTGAGGCATCTTCCTGTTTGTCCAATATATTTCTTTCCACAATGCAAGGGAATCTCATAAACAACCCTCTGAATACACTTTGAGTATCTAGTACGGTGCGAAGTTTTGCATCCAGAGTTGAAGTCCTGGTTATTAACCTGCACACACATCCCTTTAGCCCTGTTTGGTGCCGTCGGAATAATCCGGATGCCATGTCTTTGACCAATCTTCATTAGATCATGGTTGAAGCCATGCATATATGGTGCCACGGACCACTTGCGTCCTTGAGTAAGGCTTTCTTTCCGAATCCTCCGCTTGATCGGCAGGACAATGCTGTCTATTATGCTACACAGCAAATACTCAGGATACCCTGCCTCCAGAAGCCTCTCAGTCTGGCTTACAAAAGTGTTTTTAACATGATGGTGGCATGATTTGTTGAGAGCCGACGTCAATGCAGCCTTCGCAACACCTCTTTTTATAGTCTTTGAATGTTGGGACATATACGGAAGAAACTGCTTGTTCGCTCTTGGCTGGCAAGTCCAACATAAGTGTTCTGGTAAGAATTCAAGACTCGTATCCAGGAAGCGCAAAACACCTTCCTTTGGAAGTTCCCAGGTGAATCTTAGATCAGGGCAACTTTCTTCAAACACAGCGAGGGCTGTGTCTTTTAGTTGATCAGTCGCCGTTCCTTTCTCTAATTCACACAATACCAAAAAATCGTCAACGTAACGAACTATCTTTACAATCCCTTTATTTTTAATAGCCGTCAGAATCCTTCTGTCACATGCGGCTAGGTACACATCGCTCAGAACGGGAGCAACTCTCGAACCTATGCATACACCACTCCTTTGTACATACAATATTCCACCATTGCGAAAGTTGACTTGAGATAGGCTGCAATCAACTCCACGAATGTATCCACAAACAGCCCCGCTGAATTCTGGAAAACAATAGCTTGCTTCTCAATCGTTTCTCGTAGTTCTTTTAACAATCCTTCTTGTGGGATAGAATAGTACATGTCTTCAATATCGAGTGAAAATCCAGAAGGTCTCTTATATTTCTTGATCTCCGATATTATCTCCTCAGAGTTCTTTATTCTAAAGGGATCATCCACATGTACTTGGCTGAGATGCTTGACTAAGTATTCCGAGGCTAGCATCTGCCACGTATGTGCCTCTGACAATATTGCACGAAAAGGTATATCAGGTTTGTGTGTTTTTTGCACTGAAGAATACCGACAAGGTATCACGTCTAGTGTCCTTAACCTTGCGGCAAAGCTGCCTCAGTTAAGTTTCCTCGAGAATCCGTACAACCTTCCTATTAGCAGCTTTTAAGTCGTTAGGTTATACTTTTCGAAAGTTCTTATTCATGGCCGCCAGAGCCTTTTCTCCGTAATTGATAGAATCCAGTACAACAAAACCACCTTCTTTATCAGAAAGGCACAGCTTGAATTCCTTGCTCTTGAGTTCTTTAATTACTGTTTAAAATCGCAACTTGCATCTCCCGCGTCCTTTTGTGCGGTTCAAAAGGTCAATCCCTTCAGCTACAATTCGGCTGGCCTCTTCTTTATCAGCTTTTTCTGCGACATGTCTTACAATGGCAAGCTTCCCTGCGGCGTCAATCTTAGGGGGAAGAGCAAACGTAGGCCCATGTTCTAACACTTCCGTTGCATTGGCCGATAACTGTACATTACCTACAGTAAATACAGGATTTTTCGCACTGGAACGGACTGCTGCTTTTTGCTGCAATTCCTTACCAGAGGAAGGAACCACACATTCCACATATGCTCAGTGCAAAATTTTATGGAATAATAATATCTTCTATATGGCATCCAGATTGTTCCGACAGCACCAAACACGGCTAAAGGGATGTGTGTGCAGGTTAATAACCAGGACATCAACTCTGGATGCAAAAGTTCGCACCGGACTAGGTACTCAAAGTGTATACAGGGGGTTGTTTATGAGATTCCCTTGCACTGTGGAAAGAAATATATTGGAAAAACAGGAAGGTGCCTCAATGAAAGGATTAGAGAGCACGCTGCGACAATATCCGACTAGTCTGGCACAAATCTGGCTGTGCACTGCAAAGACTGCGTTGATTGTAGAGACCAAAAATGTCCGGCTGACCTTCACAATGTTAAGGTTATGAGAAGGATGAAGGACAAGTTAGCCAGAGAGATTTATGAAGCATATGCAATCTGTGACTTGGGAGACCAATGTGTCAGCATGCCATTGGTGGTTTTGTTGAAGAAGGAAGTAGAATTTTTGCGCAAACCGGCAGGATGTTAACAAGGAAAAAGTTGGTTGACGTAAAGTGAAGGAAGAAGTGAACGAAGAAGATGTGCGGTGTCCAGTTAATATAGTTGTCAGTGCAGCATAGTCCTTGTGTGCGTGTGTGTGCCTTTTGTGCTTTGTGTTGGTGTTAACTGCTCTGCTGCCTTCTTCCAAGAGAGGAAGCTGTCATTTGGAGACAATTACAGATGGGTTCATACCCAAATTTACAAATACTAAACAAAATGCACCCTACCATATACGCGGACAGATGTCCGTGGTACGATGAAAAACCCACACTATATCACATCACATTGACCTTGCAAAATATAGACGCGGTCCCCACAATTCGAAATCCTAGTGCGGAGCAATGGGAGACTCTGGTGTCCAGCGACCGCTGCGAAGACCAGCAAGGTCTGGTACAGTGAGCTCTACGGGCGGCCGTAGCCAGCGGAGCCCTGGATTGAAAGCAACCGACCATGGTGTAGAAGTGGACGAGGTCGACGGAGAAGAGTCTTGTGGATGCAACAAGCAGACATCTCTGAAGACGTCCCAAAGACCGCCAAAATAATATAGGGCTAAATAAAGTCCCTTCCTTCCTTCCTTCCTTCCTTCCTTCCTTCCTTCCTTCCTTCCTTCCTTCCTTCCTTCCTTCCTTCCTTCCTTCCTTCCTTCCTTCCTTCCTTCCTTCCTTCCTTCTTTCCTTCCTTCCTTCCTTCCTTCCTTCCTTCCTTCCTTCCTTCCTTCCTTCCTTCCTTCCTTCCTTCCTTCCTTCCTTCCTTCCTTCCTTCGAGGAAGCGGCAAATGAAAGGCACCGCACGGACGCCTGGATCGGACACCCGGCGGGTCAGCTTCGTATATGCATGTTGTTGTTAAGAACTTTACTTATTTTCCACAGGTGTAGGAGGCCCTCTACTCCCCGCCCTCGGCACGCAGGCCTATGGGACGGAGGCTGGGGCCTCCATGACTAAAGACAGGCGATGCAGTTAAGTTTGCGGGCTTCGCACAGAAGCGAGATTCCGAAGGGGCGACCAAGGTCAAGGGGCAGCTTGACGCGGGCAGATTTATGACGGTCGCGCGGGCGACCGCTTCTCGGAAGTGAGCCCAGAACACATGGCAGCGGGCGACGCTGCCGGCCCTGTCCGTCCGGTGCCGCGAGGGAGGCAGAACAGTGCAGTTAGAGCGCACAGCATAAGCGCAGTGGTTGTGGGTTCGGCGCTAACTGCGGTGTCTCCCGGTTCGAGTGGAGAGGGCGCGGAGGCCATAAATCCCGAAACGCGGCGTAACACGGACCTGGGGAGAACGCGCTGTTGACATGTCTTCCCGAGAAGACGCCTGTCTGTCCCTTTGAATCCGCCGCCCGCGCGCAACCGACCAAGAGCAGGGATCAGAATGTTTGGGCCTGAGGTTTGCGCGTGTGTTTTTATGTATTTTCGGAAGTGTAACCGTTGACGCCGTTTGTCTTTGCGACTGTTTGGCGCCGCTTGCGTGGGAGGATTTTGGAGAGGGAAAAGTTGCAGATGTATGTGTTTGTGTGCGCAACCACTCGCCGCTTAGTGCGTGCTTTGTGTGTGTTTTATTTGACATGCGTAAGAGAGGGTATATGTGGCACAATGATTGGCCAGCCCATTTTAAAGGACTGCATGTTATTGGCCACAGAGTGGCGTACGTTGATTGGTCAACGGACAAAACTGGAATTTTGGGTAACGCTAAGAAAGCGAGTGTTGGACAGTTGGGCTTGGAAGAGAGTGGGGCTCGGAGCAGAGTTGGGCTCGGATGAGAGTGGAGGGCAGACGGGTTGTTCGAGAGGGAGGCTAGGCTGACAGAGGTCTCAAGGGACTCCGGCCTAAAGTGTAGCAAGAGGCCAAGGCCTGATTCTGCTAGCCTCTGACCTCAGATCGTGCACCAGTCGCAGTTAGCCCTCTACGTTTGATGTCGCATCCGACGACATTTGTGTAAATACGCTAATTGTAAAAAGTGTAAATAAACGTGTACAGTCCGAGAAGAGAAGTCGTCATCTCCGCACCGCAATGTGTCACTGAGCCACGGACGCATCGGTGGTCACCAACACCACTCGGTACGAGCGAAGGCAGCAGAAGAAACAGCAAGAACAACTGCTGTATAGGGAAGCCCATCGATTCCCCAAGTCTTCGCACTTTTGAGTTTAACTGATGCGACAGTGTTTCTTCGCGGCTTCAGCCGCTAGGCGGATTGGTTGGCTGGCTGGCGGAGGAGTAGTTCCCAGGCATACCTACTATTTATATTTTCCTTGGCGCCAGTGGAATCAAGGTATTGCCATATTATACAATCCAGAGTACCCCTTTGTCGGCAAGTTTCGCATTTATCATTTATCGTTTCGCTTTTCCTCCACTTGCGCGTGGAAAAGCCAGACGGTACTTTGAACATTTCCAGCTTGAATCGCCGGGTGACGTCATGCCCTGTCGTGACGGTACATCTCGCGCCCCTTCTCGAACACAACCAGCATTTCATTGAAGACATCAAAGTTCACCGGCGTTCTATAATTCGTTTACAGGAAACGAAAGGCGCAGTATCTGTCACTCGAGGAATCCCGCTAATCATCCTCACGGTAGTTAAGGAGAATGGATGGATCCTTCCTTCCTTCCTTCCTTCCTTCCTTCCTTCCTTCCTTCCTTCCTTCCTTCCTTCCTTCCTCTTCCTTCCTCTTCCTTCCTTCCTTCCTTCCTTCCTTCCTTCTTTCCTTCCTTCGAGGAAGCGGCAAATGAAAGGCACCGCACGGACGCCTGGATCGGACACCCGGCGGGGTCAGCTTCGTATATGCATGTTGTTGTTAAGAAATTTACTTATTTTCCACAGATGTAGGAGGCCCCCTACTCGCCGCCCTCGGCACGCAGGCCTATGGGACGGAGGCTGGGGCCTCCACGACTAAAGACAGGCGATGCGACAGTGTTTCTTCGCGGCTTCAGCCGCTAGGCGGATTGGTTTGCTGGCTGGCGGAGGAGTAGTTCCCAGGCATACCAGGCATACCCAGGAAAGAAGGAAGGAAGGAAGGAAGGAAGGATCCATCCATCCATCCATCCACCCACCCACCCACCCATCCATCCATCCACCCACCCACCCACCCACCCACCCACCCACCCACCCATTCATTCATCCATCCATCCATCCATCCATCCATCCATCCATCCATCCATCCATCCATCCATCCATCCATCCATCCATCCATCCTACCATCCATCCATCCATCCATCCATCCATCCATCCATCCGTCCATCCGTCCATCCATCCGTCCGTCCGTCCGTCCGTCCGTCCGTCCGTCCGTCCATCCATCCATCCATCCATCCATCCATCCATCCATCCATCCATCCATCCATCCATCCATCCATCCATCCATCCATCCATCCATCCATTCATCCGGTAGGATTTTGCGCCGTCCGTTGCTGTCAGCCGGTTCAGTTTGTCACTGCGTTGTGTGCATTTGTGGCGTCGTTGTTGCTCTGTTGTGTGTATGTTTTTAGCCTTTATCGGAGGTCACTTCAAGCGTTTGTTCAGTAAAGGCCAGTTCATGCTCTTGTTTAAGCTACCGTGGAAAATGAGTGTTGACTACACCACGTGCGCCGGTGTATGCGAGTTCTGCCTTGAGATCAGAACTTTTCGTGTTTTCTTTCGCACATGATATATATAAGGTAAGCGGACATGTGGCCTGTACTAACCGGTTGCTTCACTCGGACAGACTGCTAATAATAACAATTTGCATATAGTATAGGTAAAGCAACATACACATACGGAAGCGCCAAAGCCACAAGCCGGCTTGTGCGGCGACAACCGGCAGCCGCGGCAATCTCCGCGCCACACTAGAACTCCATCAGAGGCAAAAAAAAACATTTGGCGCAGCACACTATCGTAACAACAGATAAGAATAGGAATCGCGGCCCCATACAAACAGATTCTGAAGGTACTCTTGATATTTTGGAAGTGGTTAGAAATAGACTGCATAAAAAAGTTGGGTGCCCCGTTCACGCAGAAGGCCGATCTGAAGTAATAAGGTTTTATTTATTCACCGGACTACACTTCTATGTGAAAGGGGTTAATTTAAAAAAGGCAGAAAAACGATAACGGCCGAAAAACCTCAAACTGAGCCGTTGCTAACGCTGCTGTGAGGTACTGGAGCAAGTGAAGGTAATAAGCGGCAAAATGCGTGAACATAAATATATGCTGCGGTGACAAATCTGTTCATTTGTTTCATAAAGCGGTGACTTTAATGTCTTTCCAAATATGTATGCAGTAGCTGTTATTGCTGTTTGAAAACCTTGTGGTGCGCCTCCTGTTCTGCAAAAAATGCGAATTGTAAATAAGGCATCTTCCCTTTTACTTTCTCAGAATTACATGCATTCATTCTACCTGTCATCTCCGTGCCCCTTTTGTTTTCGTGCGCTGCAGCTTGGGTGCTTGTGAATAAAAAATTGTTGCAGCCGACACTCCTTCATAGCTCGTTTGTCCCTGGCATGAATCATATGCTATTACTATTGACGTTGAGCATTAATGGAAAGAGCTGTATAGCCCCCGGATATGCAGTGCATTATAATATTTTTCCAGCGAAACAATGAAGGCACGAGTGACATACACTACGCGAACGTCCCAATGAGCCAAGTGCATTGATTAACATTGTTTGAACATGTGTACAGCGCAGATGTAAAGTTTATTTCAAGGTCCGCTTAGCCATTTCATCAAAAACCACGCAAATGTCGCGGTAATATTTCAATTCGTCGGCGCGGCTGCTGCGACGCCGGCCGTGCGCAGCACTTGCTTTTGACCGTGGAGCGCGCGCTCTTCGAGGCACCTACCGTGGAGACGCGCGCAGCGCCGCCGCTCCCCGTCGAAACCGGCGGGGACACCTCGAGCGGCGCCTGTGAGCACACTGTCGGGAGCCGAGGTGGGCTTAAGCGAGCGGTACAGTTCCAGCGTCGATTTTCCGAGCATGGCAGAGCGCCACTGGTCGGTCTCCACTAGGGAGACTACATATTTCGGCGCGGTACCCGGCTTAGAATGGTGACATCTTTTGCCAGGGTTGCCTATTGTGGCCAAAAACGGCCGTCAAGCTTGGTGGGCCGCCATTTTGGTCCTCAGCTTAGGAGTGGCACTACAGTGAACTAGAATATTGGGTAGTGTGCTCAAAGGCGCCGCTCGAGATGTCCCCGCCGGTGTCGACGGGGAGCGGCGGCGCGCGGTGGCGCTGCGCGCGTCTCCACGGTAGGTGCCTCGAAGAGCGCGCACTCCACGGGCAAAAGCCAGTGCCGCGCTCAGCCGGCGTCGCAGTAGCCGCGCCGACAAATTGAAATATTACCGCGACATTTGCGTGGGTTTTACTGAAATGGCTAAGCTGACCTTGAAATAAACTTTACATCTGCGCTGTGCACATGTTCAAACAACGTTAATCAATGCACTTGGCTCGTTGGGACGTTCACGTAGTGTATGTCACTCGTGCCTTCATTGTTTCGCTGGAAAAAAATTACAATGCACTGCATATCCGGGGGCTACACAGCTCTTTCCATTAATGCTCAACGTCAATATAATAGCATGGGATTCATGCCAGGGACAAACGAGGAATGAAGGAGTGTCGGCCGCAACAAATGTTTATTCACAAGCACCCAAGCTGCAGCACACGAAAACAAAAGGGGCACGGAGATGACAGGTAGAGTGATTGCATGTAATTCTGAGAAAGTAAAAGGGAAGATGCATTATTTACAATTCGCATTTTTCGCAGAACAGGAGGCGCACCACAACGTTTTCAAACAGCATTAACAGCTGCTGCATACTTATTTGGAGAGACATAAAGTCACTGCTTTATGAAACAAATGAACAGAATTGTCACCGCTGCATATATTTATGTTCACGCATTTTGCCCCTTATTTCCTTCACTTGCTCCAGCACCTCACAGCAGCTTTAGCAACGGCTCAGTTTGAGGTGTTTCGGCCGTTCTCGTTATTCTGCCTTTTTTTAATTAACCCCTTTCACATAGAAGTGCAGTCCGGTGGCTAAATATAACCATATTACTTCAGATCGGGCTTCTGCGTGAACGGGGCAACCAACTTCTTTATGCAGTCTATTTCTAACCACTTCCAAAATATCAAGAGTACTTTCAGAATCTGTTCGTATGGGGCCGCGATTCCTATTCTTATCTCTTGTTACGGTTGTATCGGGCAGACTCGAAAATTTTGTTTTCGAGGGCTCATGAGTTTCAACGCCAGTGGGTTTCCTCTTTCTTTGTTGTCTTTCTTTCGATATCTGTTTTGAAAGATATATGCCGGCAGATTCGGCAATAGCGTCGGTACGGAATCGGAAGATAATGCTGGCTTCCCACGAGGGATCCGGACTTCTTCCCCGTTCACAATATTGCCACGAAACCTTCAAAACTGTATTTGTTGTTTTTTAACAGCCGCCGGCATACAGGCTTATCACTCTGATTCTGGACCGCGTATCAGTTCCGTAATCTTTGTTTGTTAATGCCCGATGTCGCGAGTCACACCTTTATCAGTTTTGTTGTAGCGCAAGATGCACCGAGATCTGTCTCGAAGGTTCCGGCTACTCGGGTGTCTTCCCACAATGTTCCAGCCCGTGCTGGTAGCTGTTTGCGGCGTTATCTAGATTGTTCTGAGCAGCCTTTAAATTGAGCGTTGACGAGTGTGACGAGCATTCTTTGTTCCACGACCGACGAGCGCGTTTGTTGCTATCGCCGCCGCCGAGTTGCTTAGTTCTTTTGCGGGCGCAAGTCAGCCCAAATAAAGTTTCTTTAGTGCAATCATCGACCCTTCATTTGTGTCGTCGACCTCGTCACCACTACGTGACATCTGGTGGAGGTGCTGCCTTTGATCCTTGAAGCGAAGACCCAAGCCGTGTTCCTGTCGCCCTGGAAGACCAGCCTACAGGTCACCGAGCCAGTCGCCGACTTCAAGGCCTACAACCCGAACACAGTCTGCTGCCTGACCCCATTCGATATCGGAAGGCATCGACGCTGACAATGGCCCAGCCTACAGCACCGGTGGTTTTCGTCCAACCCCGTGAGCCCCCCTGCTTCCATGGACGACCGGATGAAGATGCGGGAGATTGGATGGATTTTTTCGATCGTGTGGCAGAATTCAACGGCTGGAATGACGCCGCGAAACTTAGGCAAGTATACTTTGTTCTTCAAGGACATGCCCGAGTTTGGTTCGAAAATCATGAGGACTATGAAGGATTGGGAGACTTTCAAGGAAGCGTTTCTGACTGCCTTTTCAAGCGTCGTCCGAAAGGAAAGAGCCCAGGCCCTCCTTCAGTCAAGACATCAACTTCCTAAAGAGCCTGTCCTGGCTTATGTTGAGGAGATGAAGCGCCGCGCCGACCCTAATATGACTGAAGGTGAGCGAGTCAAACTTTTATTGCGAGGCGTTAAAGAGTCGCTCTTTGCGGGTCTTGTGCGAAATCTGCCAAGAAATGTGGCCGAATTTGAAACGGAGGCGTCTACTATTGAGAAGACGTTGGAAACCCGGATACGCCACTACGAGCGACCACTTCAGCCGGACTGCTCAATCCACTACCTCAGCGCATCTACAAGCGGAGAGAACCTTCGGGACCTCATCCGGGAGATCGTGCGAGAGGAGCTCCGGCGACTGATGCCATCATCGCAACAACCGCAGGTGGCGACGCTCGCGGACGTCGTCCGTGAAGAAGTCCAGCAGGCGCTGGGCGTTCCTCAAGCGATGGCTGCGACTGTTCCAGCACAAGAGGCAACAGCGATGAACTACGCTGGTGCATTACGTCTCCCTCCGCCCCGACGTGATGACTTTCCGAGCCCTCGCCGCTACCGTCCTGTTCCTGAAAACCGCCCCTTGGCCCCCGCCCGCCAAGCCTACCAACGACCAACAAGCCCCAGGAAGTGCGACGCATGGAGGACAGCGAACAACCGGCCATTATGCTTCCACTGCGGTGAGGCCGGACACATTCTGCGACACTGCCCGTACAGGCGGATCGGCCTCCGTGGTTTCGCTGTCGACGCCCCACGTCCCCGTCCTGGCAAGCGACCACAGGAAATCAACGACTTCCTGCGCAGCAGAGAGCACTCGTCGCCAAGGCGTCTATCATGCTCCCCATCACCGTACAATGCCCGATTTGTATCGCCGGGTCGCAGTTACGTGCAAGGACGGTCTCCTAGCCCCCGTAGGGGAAACTAAAGGCAGCAACCTTTGGAGGTGAGGTTGCTCAACGGCGAAAAGACGAAGATCCTCCGCCGCCGACGACCACCAGCGATGAGTCAACCATTTCATCGCCGCTCCACACGACGACATCGACGACAACACGACCAGAGTGCAAGCAAACACCGCCGCCCAGCGAAGTAACAACGGTATGCCCCGGCCATGACCTGAAGAAACGACGGAGCCGAGACCGTACACTAAGGTCCACGTGCAATGCGAGGACGCGAACAAGTGACCTTGAAGTTGATGTCGACGGTCGCAGAGTCACTGCCCTAGTAGACACCGGAGCTGACTATTAAGTCATTAGTGGACCGTTAGCCTCTCAACTAAGAAAAGTTACCACCGCTTGGGATGGCCCGCTGATTCGCACAGCAGGTGGCAACCTGATTACTCCATCGGGACGATGCACAGCAAGAATAACCGTAAATGGGCGTACTTACCCCACCAGCTTTGTGGTCTTGTAGCAGTGCTCCCGCGACGTGATTTTAGGCATGGACTTCCTAAATGAACATAGGGCTATCATCGACCTGCGATCCAAGCTCATGAAGCTCTCGGCAGACAAAGCCATTCCTGCTACGACGACGTCGATGCAACACATCCCTCTAAACGTCCTCGACGAAGAATTGAACGTCCCGCCCCGATCAAGTATCGCAGTCTGCGTAGGTAGCGCCAACATCGAAACCGCTGAAGGCGTCGTCGAAGGAAATATCCAATTGCTCTTAGAACGAGGTGTCGGCATCGCAAGAGGCATCACGAAATTCCGGAGAGGTCAAGCTCAGGTTCTGGTAACAAACTTCACCGAAGAATACCGGCACCTCAACAAGGGCACGACGATCGCCTTTCTCGACGAATTAGCGGTCCTCAAATATGTATTCACCCTCCACGACCAAACGCTGGAAGACGCACCGGACCTATTCCGTCAGCCCACGTTTGACATCAACCCGGCATTGTCCCACAACAGGAAAGACCAGATTCTCAGTCTGCTTCGAAGCTACGGGGAGTGCTTCTCATCGTCACCGAAGGTACGACAAACACCTCTGGCCAAGCATCGCATAATAACGGACGAACACGCCCGACCTCTGCGCCAAAGCCCTTATCGTGTATCGCCGCGAGAACGCCAGGCCATTCGCGGTCAAGTTGAGGAAATGCTGCGTGATGACGTAATCCAGCCATCGAACAGCCCCTGGGCAACACCAGTCGTTTTGGTCAAGAAGAAAGACAGCACACTTCGCTTCTGCGTTGATTACCACCGCTTGAATAGCATAACGAAGAAGGATGTCTACCCGCTTCCCCGCATCGACGACACTCTCGACCGGCTCTGCAATGCAAGGTACTTCTCATCGATGGACCTGAAAAGCGGATATTGGCAAATTGAGGTCGACGAAAGAGATCGCGAGAAGACCGCATTCATCACACCGGACGGTCTTTTTGAGTTCAAGGTGATGCCATTTGGCCTCTGCTCCGCACCAGCCACATTTCAACGAGTAATGGACACAGTCCTGGCAGGCTTGAAGTGGCAAATTTGTTTGGTATATTTGGACGACGTTGTTGTCTTCTCGTCAAACTTTGAAGACCACCTAAAACGACTACAGACAGTGCTGGAAGCCATCAAGTCATCGGGACTAACGCTAAAAGCAGAGAAGTGTCACTTCGCCTACGAAGAACTCCGGTTCCTAGGTCACATCGTTAGCAAGGACGGTATTCGCCCAGACCCGGAGAAAACAGCTGCAATCGCACAATTCCCACCGCCTGCCGACAAGAAAGCTGTACGCAGATTCCTTGGGCTGTGCGCTTATTATCGACGATTTGTCAGAAACTTTTCGCGGATCGCCGAACCGTTGACGCAGCTTACAAAGGCTGACGTACCTTTTAAATGGGAAGCGCCGCAAGGAGAAGCCTTCGACGAACTTAAGCGCCGCCTGCAATGCCCTCCTGTACTTGGCCACTTTGATGAAAACGCCGAGACGGAAATTCACACCGACGCGAGCAGTGTGGGCCTAGGAGCCATTCTCGTCCAGAAGAGTGCCGGACAGGAAAAAGTAATCGCCTACGCTAGCAGGTCCCTCACAAAAGCCGAAGTCAATTACTCGACGACCGAGAAGGAGTGCCTTGCGATCATCTGGGCTACTTCTAAGTTTCGTCCATACCTATACGGCCGACCATTCAAGGTGGTAAGCGACCATCACGCGCTCTGCTGGCTGGCTAATTTGAAAGATCGTTCCGGCCGCCTTGCCAGATGGAGCCTACGACTTCAAGAATTTGACATGACTGTAGTCTATAAGTCGGGCCGGAAGCATTCCGACGCAGACTGCTTATCCCGCGCTCCCGTCGATTCTACCCCGAAGGACGATGACGATGACGCCTTTTTGGGACCGGTAAGCGCCAGCAGTTTCGCAGAACAACAGCGATCAGACCCTGAGCTGAAAGCGCTAGCCGATTACTTGGAAGGAAAGACCGCTTCCCCTCCTGGTGTGTTCAGGCGACATTTATCATCGTTCGCGTTAAGCAATGGCCTTCTCGTGAAGAAGAACTTCGCACCCAACAAGACCGCGCAGCTTCTCGTAGTGCCTAAAACCCTCCGGCAAGAAATTCTGCAGGCGTTGCACGATGAGCCCACAGCAGGCCACCTCGGACTTGCGCGCACGTTGCATCGAATCCAGGAGAAGTACTGCTGGCCGCGACTGCCTGTCGAAGTTGCCCACTACGTGAAGACGTGTCGTGAGTGCCAACGACGCAAGACGCCGCCGATCAGACCAGCAGGACTACTAAACCCGATTCCGCCACCAATCCTGCCTTTTCAACAAATTGGGATGGATCTCCTTGGCCCCTTTCCATCTTCTTCTATGGGTAACAAGTGGATCATCGTGGCTACTGACTACCTTACCCGTTACGCCGAAGCAAAAGCCCTACCCAACGGTACCGCAGCAGAAGTTGCCAAATTTTTTGTCGAACAAATTCTCTTGCGACACGGCGCCCCAGAAGTGCTCATCACGGACAGGGGAACGGCGTTTACGGCAGAGTTGACGCAAGCCATCCTGGAATACAGTCACACAAGCCATCGACGAACAACTGCGTACCATCCCCAGACCAATGGCCTTACGGAGCGCCTGAACAAAACGATCGCTGACATGATCGCTATGTACGTCGACGCTGAACACAAGACCTGGGACGCCATCTTGCCGTCCGTGATCTTCGCGTATAACACGGCAGTCCAGGAGACGACCAGAGCGACTCCGTTCAATCTTGAGTACGGCAGGGAGCCCACGACGACGCTCGACGCAATGCTACCGCACGTAACCAACGAGGACAACCTCGACGTCGCCGCCTACCTGCAGCGTGCAGAGGAAGCCCGACGACTCGCACGGCTGCGTATTAAAGACCAACAGCGCACCGACAGCCGACGATACAACTTACGACGACGCCACGCAGAGTAGAATCCAGGAGACCAAGTGTGGGTTTGGACACCTGTTCGCCGTCGCGGATTAAGTGAAAAGTTGTTGCGTCGATACTTTGGGCCGTACAAAATCATTCGCCGCGTCGGCCCACTGGGCTATGAAGTCATTCCCGACGGAATGTCAGCATCACAACAGCGACGCGCACGCCCAGAAATTGTACATGTTGTACGACTGAAGCCATATTACGCGCGTTCAAGTGTGGTGTTTAAAATTTTGCAGTATTTATGTTTAAGTTGCTTTGTTTTAGAACATCGAGGCGATGTTTTTTTAAGGGGGGAGTAATGCCGCGAAACCTTCAAAACTGTATTTGTTGTTTTTTAACAGCCGCCGGCATACAGGCTTATCACTCTGATTCTGGACCGCGTATCAGTTCCGTAATCTTTGTTTGTTAATGCCCGATGTTGCGAGTCACACCTTTATCAGTTTTGTTGTAGCGCAAGATGCACCGAGATCTGTCTCGAAGGTTCCGGCTGCTCGGGTGTCTTTCCACAATGTTCCAGCCCGTGCTGGTAGCTGTTTGCGACGTTATCTAGATTGTTCTGTGCAGCCTTTAAATTGAGCGTTGACGAGTGTGACGAGCATTCTTTGTTCCACGACCGACGAGCGCGTTTGTTGCTATCGCCGCCGCCGAGTTGCTTAGTTCTTTTTCGGGCGCAAGTCAGCCCAAATAAAGAGTTTCTTTAGTGCAATCATCGACCCTTCATTTGTGTCGTCGACCTCGTCACCACTACGTGACAATATCAACATAGTCCCGTAGAATGAAACGAGGTTCGAAATGAAGCTCACAAACAGCACAGCTCTCATCCAGCCGCTGGTCTGAGTGACGGAGGGAGGTTGATCTCCCACTGCTTCCTTAGAGCGTGATCTTTGGGAACGCCGAACAGGGCTATTTTTGGGCCACCTTTAGCATGCACATAGCCAGTCTTGCATCCAGGCGCGTAGCAATGGTTTCTACGATAGGCCGGCATGTTTTGGTTTGGGGCTATCTGCAGTGACGCGGTACGTCTGTTGTGCGGTGTCCCGCAAGAGTCTATTTTATCTCCTTTGTTGTTCAACTTATATGTGACCACGTGAAAGCATCCACTGTATTCCTTTACACCGATGACACCTCACCAGTATCAAGCAAACTTGAATTTTCATGTGCCCTGCCTAACCTTTAGGAGGAAAGAGGACGCTATTAAAGTTAATGATTGGTTTGTCTCAAACTTAATGCAAATAAAGAGCACCAAATCCCAACTTATCTGTTTTCGTAACCCGCACAAAGATGTACCAAATGTAGGTTCCATATATTTACACCCCTCATATTGCTCTCGGTGTACTTGTCAACCTATAGCTATAGCGTGCCGTCGGTTAAGTATCTTGGTGCGCACATAGTGATCTGATATGGAATACCGAGTTGACTTACATTTGTAAGAAACTTAGAAGTGTTGCGTGTTTGTTGTTTAATTTGAAAACCATGATGCCTTTTTCCATCAGAAGACTAGTCTTCATGCTCTGGGGTATGGTGTTTTCAGATACGGTATGTGTTGTTTCTTTAACTGCTATTTCACATGGAGTTAATAGGAGTTTGAAAAATATCGCTACATGCGTCCTCTACATGCCACAGGAGAATTTGCCCAGCAGTGTCTTTAGAACAGCCGGTTTGCCTTCTTTGGATAATCTTTTCAAACAAATTGTAGTACTAAAATATTTTTGGAGCAGTATACAGGCACATAAACACGAAACCGATACCGTTGAGACATGTTCCTCGTTATCTTAACCCGAGAGTGCACACTCATTACTGTAAAGCAACAAGACGGTATAATGTTCTAGCCATCTTCAACGAACTACCCGACGATGTATTTTCTTTGACCACCCGCAAAACATTGAGAGTTGCAGTTCAAGCGTTAGAGAACCTGTAATATCTACTGATGTTATCATTGCTTTTTGATAGTGTGCTGTGCCAAATGTTTTTTTTTTTTTACCTCTGATGGAGTTCTGATGTGGCGCGGAGATTGCCGCGGCTGCCGGTTGTCGCCGCACAAGCCCGCTTGTGGCTTCGGCGCTTCCGTATGTGTATGTTGTTTTACCTATACTATATGCAGATTATTATTATTATTATTATTATTATTAGTCTGTCCGAGTGAAGCAATCGGTTAGCACAGGTCACATGTCCGCTTACCCCATATATATCATGTGCGAAAGAAAACACGAAGAGTTCTGATCTCCAGGCAGAACTCGCATACACCAACGCACGTGGTGTAGTCAACACTGACTTTCCACGGGAGCTTAAAGAAGAGTATGAACTGGCCTTTACTGAACAAACGCTTGAAGTGACCTCCGATAAAGGCTAAAAAAACATACACACAGTAGAGCAACAACGAAGCCACAAATGCACACAATGCAGTGACAAATTGAACCGGCTGACAGTAACGGACGGCGCAAAATCCTACCGGACGGACGGATGGACGGACGGATGGACGGACGGATGGACGGACGGATGGACGGACGGATGGACGGATTGGACGGATGGATGGATGGATGGATGGATGGATGGATGGATGGATGGATGGATGGATGGATGGACGGACGGACGGACGGACGGACGGACGGACGGACGGACGGACGGACGGACGGACGGACGGACGGACGGACGGAAGGATGGATGGATGTATGGACGGACGGACGGACGGACGGACGGACGGACGGACGGACGGACGGACGGATGAATGGATGGACGGACGGACGGATGGATGGATGGATGGATGGAGCGTCCCCTTTGAAACGGGGTGGTAGCAATAGCTGTCATGCTCATTTTCTACCTATATCTTAATTATTCATTTAGATTGGTTACGTAAACCATCATTCTATTTATTAAATTTTTGTTTCTACATTACTAACATTACGTCACTTCTCTGCTTTTAAGCCACCAATCTTCCAGTCGTTTTTTGCTAGTTTCCACCGCCGTTTTATTCACCCGGCCACTGGTATCTCTAAACCGCAGAGCTTCAGGAACAGTGACGGCGCCTGCATCAACTTCCGGATGGATACCATTACATTCGAGTATAATACGGTCAATTGTTTCACAGGAGTTACGACATACAGCACAAGAGTCATCTCCATTCTTAAACTTCTTTTTGCCGCTGCGTGTTCTAAGGCACCCTGATCTAGCTTCAAAAAGTAGGGCACTGCCTCTTGAGTTATCAAAGAAATCTTCCTTCCTGATCTGCATTTTCCACTTTCGGTATAATTCCACACTCTGTTTCTTTTCCATCGAATTTATCCAATTTTTTACCTGCTGTGTTTTTCACCTGTTTCTTAATGCTCTTTATTTCTCCGTTCTTGTGACTACCATACCTACTAGTTAATTTCCTGGTTCTTTTCCTCCATTGTGAGTCAACGCTTTTTAAGTAAGGTATTTAAATACTTTAGCTGCCCATCTGTTACTGTCCAATTTCCTCAGGCGTTACCCATATAATATATTACTCTGAGCTTCCCGTACTTCGAAAGATGCCCAGCCCATATCTCCCTGAACCGCCTCATTTGTGGTTTTGCCGTGGGCACCTAGTGCGAATCGTCCAACGGATAGCTGATTTATTTATAATGTCGATTGTACCTCTGATATTAGGCACAAAAGCGCATTTCCGAAAGTAAGTCCGGGCGCCATATTTCCTTTCCAAATACCCCTCAAAACCTCAAACCTGTTTATCCCCACAGTGCCCTATGCTTCATTATCCCGGCGTTCCTTCGCCCTTTGGCCTTATGTGATTGCTCATGCTTTCCAATGTATGCCAATCCTTCGTTTACCCATACCCCCAGATATTTATATTCCGCTACTCTGGGTATTTCATGGCCTTGTATTTTAAGACCCTGATCAGTTGAGCCATTGAAAATCATTAGACCCGACTTAACGGCGCTAAAACTGAACCCTAGAGCGTCCCCTTCGTCTCAGCAATACTTAACTAGAGTTTGCAATTCTTCCAAACTCTCAAACTAGCAGCACAATATCGTCTGCATACATCAAACCGGAGAGGCGCTGCTCTACCGCCTTTCCACCTAATCTATATGACAGGTTAAATCCTATGTTACAGTCTTGTATCCTCCGTTCCAGGTTTATCATATAAATCATGAACAGCAGCGGTGATAGAGGACAGCCTTGTCTGAATCCTTTGCATACTTTTACATCTTCCGTACTGCTTACTCTTTCGGTGAAGTCTACCGTGGCGCCACCTGGTGCCGGCGCTGCGAAGCAGACGCCTGTCGACGTACGCGGAGCCTCCGCTTCCCGTCGAACCGCCGCGGAATGAGCACACTTGTTCGCTGTAGTGGCACGCTTTATATATATAGAACCAGTGTGAGCTATGAGAAGAAATTGGCCGAATAAACTGATGAGGAACATTACGCGAATTTTTGTGGGGATCACAGCTTGGTAATTAAATCAAAATGACATTCCTTAGTGGAAAATATCGTTAGCCGATGTATTGTTTCAATGAGTATCATCACTTGATTGATGAGCATCGTGTACCTAATGTATAGATAAAATGTCCACGGCTAAAACACGCACCTAGAAACGAAATAAAATGTAGCTAGGAGCACAAAACATTATTGATTATCTTATTATACGTCATCAATGATGGAAATCAGTAAGGCAACAACATTCAACATTGCAAAAACATCCGCACAAATCTCCCTAAGCCTTCACGTTTGAGGTCTATAGGTTTCGCTGATGCCGACAGTAGCTGTCACGTTTACTCTAATCTCTCCTGCACATTATTGTTACTTACGTTTTACAATACCTTTGTTATGCGTTTTATAATATAGAGGTTCTTGTGCAGATATTCCAAAGGAGTCATAGGCGACAATAAGCAATACCAGCTGCTTAATTATACAGCCTTGAAGCTGGACAGTGGGAGAAAGCGCGATCCGACAAGCACCGGCATATTCTGCGTGGTATGGCCGATGGAGTCAAATATTGGTAGGCAACTCCGACTCGGCGGGCCTCGCTCGACAACAAAGAACACACGGTGTCCTATAGCGCCCTGATAGAAAAAAAACATATTCTAGGGGGCCCTTTGGATCGCTAAACTGCGGTGAGGCGAAAGCCTGTATCGCGCGGTGGTCCGAAGCCTTTCCCTATACAGCACCTCTCTGTTTTTACTCCCACATTCATGATGACGAGATAGAGTAAGCTAAGAGCCAGCATACAAAGCCCCGCTTTAACATCGACGCATAAACGTGCTTGCGTGGCCTAGGGATAACCTGAATGCAATGGTCTTGGCATGCTGATTCTGCTATCACCCTCCCATATGAAAGGAGAGGGCTGAGTTAGTTGGCATCTCCTGCCAAAAGTATTGTCAGGAAGCCTTACGTTCAGTTAGTGCTCGGTCATGTCATCTGCCAGCTACCGCCTCTCACGTAACTATCAAAGCATTACGGACGGACGAACATGATCCGCGAGCATGAGCTAATAAAGGCTATCGCCTTAAATGTAAAATTGATGGAGGATACTTTTGCTGCGTATGTAAGAGTATGACGCAATTGAGTATGCTGCCGTTATACAAATAAAACGCCCCGTTTTAAAAGAGCCATATGATCGTGCCTGTATGGCCTAGGGACAAGGTGAATGCAAGGGTCTTGGCAGGCTGCTTTTGATACCACCCTCCCATCCGAAGGGAGAGGCCTGAGTTGGCAGCTTCTACCAAACGTAATGTCAGGAACCCCTACGTCCAGCTAGTACTCGGTCATGTCAGCTGCCAGCTACCGCCTCCCAAGTAACGAAACTGTTACGGACGGACGGATCGTGGCCGTGAGCATTCGGCAGACGCCGGTGTTCCTGTTTTTGGCGCGAAAGCGTTAGCCAAGCTCACCGAAATCCGTCATCGGCTGACTGCCGTCCGCCTTCGTTAGCGTTGTGAGCGAAAAATCCCAAGCATTGCGCTGTCAGGCGGTAGCTGGCAGCTGACATGGCCAAGCACTAACTTAGCTAGACGTGGGGTTGCCTGACATTACGTTTGGCAGGAGCTGCAAACTGGGATTTCCTTTCATATGGGAGGGTTATACCAGAATTGGCTTGCCTGGACCCTTGCATTCCCGTTACCCTTAGGCCACTCAGCCATGTCATATAACGCTTGTTTAGAGCGGATCTTTGTATGGGCTGATAGCCTAAGGTATCGCTTTTTAACCTTAAAGGCGGAGTGTAACTTTTCATCATAATGTTGTTGTGCCCTCAGATAATGACACATACCCACGAGAGGGATTAACTATACGTGAAACCAGTAGTAAGAGAGTTAAATGTTTTTCGCTCGTCTTTTTTTTGCATCTTGTTTATGCTGAGATTCCAGTCTTCGCCGACTAGTATTGGCCGCTGTAGATTACGCCAACCTTAATTCGCCGCGAGATCGACCTAGAGGTGGCGCCACCGTCGCTCCGGTAGTGTGGATCGGCAGCCGGCGGCACTCGCAGCAACGCACGCTACGTAGGTCTACTTCCGAGTTTACGGCGGGTTTGTTGGCGATGAAAACGTGTCTTTCGCAGTATTTCTGCAATATTGCAGAAAAAAATCCAAGGATTTCGCCAATGCAGAAGAAGAAGCGCGGATTTTATGAAAACAAAGCACGAAACCACCAGTATTCTAGATTTACGAGATTTACTTTGCACGTTTCTTGAGCTTTACCACGCTCACGCGCCTAATACTCGGGCCTGCTTAATGACAGCTTTGTTTTTCTTATCGACTTTTAAACAGTTTGCCCGTGTCTCATGCGAGTGAGACCGGCAAATTTAGTGTCAAGCCCACGCAGATACAAGGTTCGTGCTCTGACCTGCAGTACTTTAGATTGAATCGAGAAAGCCTGATTCATTATATCGTACTTGACTCGAGAATTAAGCAGGTTAAATGTAGCACTGGCAGCGTACTGCATGACGAGTTGCTTTAGACTGAGTACACATCAACTCTGGCCCAGACAAACACGCACAAGTATTCCAAAAAAATGAGATCACGCCGACACTATACAGGAGACCTCGCCGCACAGGAAAGCTGATTGTTCACGTGTACTGCGCTGAGTGGATTGAATTTGCCGAGATGCTTTTTGCGGCCACTGTGAAAGAATGCGATAGTGTATTACTGCATGTGCCACTAAGTGTAAATGAATTCCTGAAACCGAGGAAAGTATAAGGGATTTCTGGTGTGTGTGTGATTTTAATATATAATGGTAAATTAGTAGTGTAATTATTTCGTTTTGCAATGCTAATAAATTTCACCGTGTGAGAGAAGTTTTCCACACTTGACTTGACCGAATTTAAAATAATGAGCGATTAATTTTCAGTAACTTTAAAGTGCAAGCTACCAATTACTCTCTGCGAAGACATCGTTATAAACTGCGCATGGGCGCTGTCATGTTCTTGGCAGCAATTTTAAAGGCTGAAAATTTCTTTATCACTAATTATTTAGCAGTGACTAAATCTTATGTGACGTAAAATATTAGGGTAGCTTCCAAAACAAGTGCCGATATAAAACTATTTCAAAAGAAATGGAGGTCGTCTTTTAATGCGACTATAAAATATTTATTCCCGAATTAAACACTGATATTTAAGCCCGCATGAAGCTGTTTCACTCCCCTTGTCAGAAACGACGAGTTTTCTCGGAAGACATGCACTTAGATGAAAAAAGATTATAATGATTATAATTGGCTACCAGTAAAGTACATTATTCTAGGTGTATTATGTAATATTTAGTGTAACAATTACGTGCAGGGAAGATGTTTCTCAAACATTAGAGCATTTCTCTAAGGCAAAATGTCCTCACTACTACTTTTACGGATGCAGAGAAACCTTCAACAGCAAAAAAAAAAAAAAGAAGAAATGCATATTGGCTCGGGTTTAACGCATGAAAGCGGCATTGGCTATGACGGATGATTGCAGAGGCTGGTTTTTGTGTCGTTTTTTTTTTTCATTGTTTATTGTGCAGTCAAATCCCACAGCAGAAGAGCGCCTTTCGAAACGGTCATGATTGAATCCCCCGTTCTCGAAATCAGCAGTCGAGGCCCTTACCATTGAGACACCGCGACAGAGGTTTAAAAGCAAAAAAAAAATGTACTCACACAACTCTATCGTGCATACAGAAGGCATAGCAGGCATAGAGTGGTCTGTTCAAATTGAATTCTGCTATATCAAACAGTCTGCGGTGGCATATGTTTTAGTAGCTGCGGTATTCCAAACAGAAACGGGAATATGCGATTTCTGAGCGTTTGCATTAACTTTTACTGACGGCAGCGACCTGTTTTGCTTTGACACGGCGCTAACGACAGTACCACTTCGTTAGAGACACTGGGTGTCAAAGGATCTCAAGCGCCGAAGACCGCGATGGATGATGTCCTTATCCGAGCATGACATACTCGATACGGACAAGTATTTTTTTTTTAATGAAGCGTGGGGTTATAGACTGTTCATATTTCTTTTGCAAGAGGCATACAGGTAACCAAAAGCGCACAGGAACCGCGAAACAAACAAAAACACTCCTGTACAGGCCGCATGCGCACGCGTAAATCACTGCGGGCTGGCACGCGACGCGAAAACGCATCCACACTGAGTAGGTTTCGCCGCTGAGCCGCAAGGTGGCGGCTCTGCTCGATCTCGAGGCCAATAGCGGAGGAGGAGGAGGAGGAAGATGAGGAGGAAAGGCAGGGAGGTTAACCAGTAATATCAACCAGTTTGCTACCCTGCACTGGGGAAGGGTATGAGTGGATACAAACATTGTGAGCGGGATAGTTGAAGTTTGTACAGTAACATAACACTGATAACAGACATGACACATCACATCACGTCACAGTGATATCATAGTAAACTCAGTCTTTCGATTACGCCTGTGCTTTTCATAAAGCGGAGCAGTGCCTGGGAGGCCTTCACCGCAGACGCTCGCCGTGGCCAGGGACCTAAAATCTTAATTCAGTCAATGGGCGTTCATCTAGATGTTCCAGCGTACGGCACCGACACTGCCTCTCCTCACTGTATATCGGGCACTCACAGAGAATGTGGCCTATAGACTGATCGCATCCACAGTGTGTACATGCAGGCCTGTTTGCCATGCCTATCATAAAAGAACACGAGTTTGTGAATGCTACACCAACCCACAAGCGGCAAAGCAAAGTTTCTTCGCGTCAGGGTAGGCCAGGTGGAAGGCGGAGCTTCAGGTCAGGGTCCATGGATTTTAAGCGGCAGTTCGCAAACTGGCCAGAATTCCACAAGGAGAGTGTGTGTTCCCGCGCAAGTGCGGGAAGCCTGCCCGCTGCGTCTGACCTGGAAAAGGGAATCATCATTTCCCTTTCTATAAAAAGGATCTATAAACGATGGATTAAGCCAATACCTCAATCATTGTTTCTCTCGGTGTACCCCGCCGTTGCTCAGAAGCTTTGGCTGAGTGGCGATAACCGCCATGGTCCGACCAGCTTGGCTTCCCCGGCCGCTACCTAACGGACATCTTGCGCCTCTGCGCTTTTGTACTACGAGCACGTATTCGCACTATCGCTAAAGGGACTGCCCACGCAGCGAACATTCATTCTGCTTATCGCGCGTATTTCTCGTCCGGCGGTCTCTTCTTCCTTTCCTGCGTTCTGTGCCTGTTGTCGGCGTAAGCCGCATTCTACGCACTTTTTGCACCCATTTCCACGATCAACAACTCGTCTTAGCTGACACGTTAGTGACCAGGTATATGACGGAGGCTATTGACGGTGGCGATTATAACAGAGGCTTGAGAGTCCTAGACTTATGCAGCCACTCCTGCCTTAGAGGTTCGGTGCTCATCGAAGACACAGGTTTGCTTCCATCTCCATGGTCGTGTGTGAATTTACCTGCCCTGTCAGATCGACTGCTTGCCTTTCCCGTGCTGTGCAGAATCAGCGTGGAAGACATAACGTTGACGATGTCTTCGACAATCTTGAATGTGTGCGGAACAAAAACCGGAAAGTAGTGGGTTCATTACAGTGCCCGGCCAGCGAGGATACACTCCAGGGTGACTACTTTGACACCGAGACGATTGTCTAATCATGTACAATCGCATCCCGGAAAGGTAAGGTATCTCAACTACCTCATTTCGCATCCATAGTTTCGTTATTTTGTATTCTGAATTCTGTGTATTTGCTTTCAATTGTCATATTGCGTGTTCAATTTGAACACTAAAATTTCTTCTGTCTGTCCTGTTCCGAGGCTGCAACCTAATTACTGATGCTAATGGGGATGATTCTCTATTAATTGTAATAAATATCATTTCGACTACCACGTGGTGCCGCCCGGTAATGCGTGAGATGAATTACTTATGTGAAGATGTTTAGTTCTCAACCCTCCAAACACGTGATGGGGATTGTAACATCATCAGTATAATTTATTCGACAACGGAAGGGTAACATATGCAGTATTAGTGTGCCATTAAAGTTCCCATAAACCCGTAATTAACGAACACCATGAACATCATCATACGTTCCAGGTGATACCAATGAAGCTGCCTTTTTTAATTGTGGAGGAAGAAACCTGGCAAAGTTTAAAATACCAGCTGACAGCGTGCTCCGCATTGCCCAATACGTTGCTCTCACATTTCACTCGGTATGAAGCGCTGCCAAATTCGCACTTTCTGCACCGTTCACGACAGAGCATGGATTTGCTGCTTGTCGCAAGATAAGAGTGAAAGGCTGTCGACAACGCGCTTTTTTATTGCTTTGACTGCAGCCGCTGCAGCTTCTCTGAGCAAGCAAGAATAGGAATATTTGGCGCTAAAACATCAAAGGAGATTTCCATGCTGTCTGTGAGGTGGGTTGCACAGAACGTCGGACATTACGCGTGTAAAATATTGGAGTCATTTTATCCTGAGCTTCATGATTATACACCGAGAGTGCAGGCCGTCAGTACTGACGTTTAGATGAGGTTTGAAATTTGTAAAACACAAATGCTCGAAACCTGAAACGTCAGAGATACTCATGACGAAGCTGAGATGGCTTTTCCGTGTAGAATATTTTCAATATTGCGTCAGTGAGCACGGCATTATTAACGAATTCAGCTTTTTTTCATCAATAAATACACAAACGCATTTGCATACGATGCATTTAATTGTAATGGACCTTATATTTATAAATCTGCGCTTAGGGAGAGTCAACTTAAGGCAGTTTCAAAGGGCTATCTTTGGTGTTTCAAATTTCTAACCATGTTGCAGGCAAAAAAACAATTCAAACAATGCACACAATTTTGATATTGCTGGAATTCACTTTGCAGGCTAGTTGGTAACATGATTGTCTGAACTGCTGGCGCTGCATAATTCATTGTGTACAAAATACAGAACGAAAAAGAACACAAAAATGTGCGTTACACTGGTGTCGAAATCTTTCTTTTTTTTTTCATTCTGTAACGTAAAAAAAAAACGCTGAAAGAACACAAACACAAAAAGGCGCGTTTCACCGATATCGACTTCTTTTTTTTGTATTGTTTATTGTGTACATGACGAATTACACAGCGCCAGCAGTTGAGAGAATGCACTTTCTTAATGCAGCTGTAGCTGCTTTACATACCTCTGCCATGTACAGGGTAGATCACACTTCTATAGAGCTCGAGCAGTGGGCTGCTCAGCAATTGCAAGTTGAACCCTGGTGCAACTGCTTTGTTAGGGGAACCCTAATTGTGTCTACGTGTTTTTGGCTCCGCTGCAGTGAAAATGTTGTCAGTAAAAGTCAACACCTCCTTAGAATTTCAATTCATTTCCCCCGTTCCTCGAGCGCTCTATAGACCAAGTGGGAATCAAATTCTTCATTCAGAAGCAGAAACGCGATTCTCGTGCGTTTAAATGACGTCTGTAAAGATTAAAAAATCTCCCCATATACAGGCCGTTTCACGAAACGTATTTAGAAAGGAGATAATGCGAACTTAGCAAAACCAACGGTGCATCGCTAGCATTTATAGACCGCTCCTCAGAGATTTAGATTCCGCTCAATTAGCTGACTAACTCAATACAATTCGACTTGACTGCGCTCATAAGTTACCATACTTCAGCGCTCCAAGCAGCACCATATATATGGACGAACAAAACTTGTGCCCTGACCGGGCCGAAGTGAGCGGTGGCGATCCATGCCTTGACATAAATAATAAAAAAAAAGCCTCCTTAAATACCCGACTTCAGCACGATTTCATCCTCCTTTTGTTTGTCATTGTGATAGTCCCATGCTCTCCCAATAGGGAATCCAAGCTGGAGTTTGCTCCGCGACACCAGCGCTCGGTTTCTACGGAGCGGAGAGGAACTACAAAACCTACGCGCATCCGCACCCGCGCTGCGCAAGGCTATCTGCGCAAGGCTAGCGCACACCCGAGCGAGCGTAGCCGCTCGCTCGGGTGTGCGTGCCACGGTATAGATCTTTTTAGTTTCGATGCCTGGGTGCAGCCATCTTAGTTTAATGGTGGCGCCCCGTATGACCCTAACTCTGAGCGTCCGCTCGGGCTCCTCTTGACGCCATCTTGGGCTGTGCTGTGCGTGTTGATGCTGCGGTGCGGCAGTGTAAAATGGCTGTTTCGCGGTGTTCGTGAAAGCTATCCGACACCTTGGTGCTATTTGTGCTTTGTTTGAGCGCTCCAGCAAATCTTATAGCATCCGTTTGATATAGCGGCAGCTGTTGGAAACAGCACTAGCGGCCGGGGTGACTGCGAAGGATTGCGCTCCACTTTGGCAGTGAGGATATATCTGTTATATCTTTCACGATACATGTATTTTCAATTATATTTTATAACCACAATGGTAACTGTGCACACAAACACACAGCGAATGAACCGTATGGGCCGCTACCGAACGCGGAATGAAGATACTACGAAAGTTGCTTTCCAGTTATCGCCGCATAGATTTAACATGAAGTGCGACCCATTTCGATATAGGATCGAGCTGTCCTGCTTCAACAATGTATACTTTCAAGTTAAACCACTGTTCAAGACCAGCACATAAAAGAAGTATAGTGTCTTAAGTACAATACGTCGACGTTTTTAAAAAGCCTTGATGTTCGCCCTGCGGCGCAACGACATCGCATACCCCCGTCTCGTACCAGCATCGTTTGCACGACGTATTGTTGAGCAAAACGTCGAAAAACGTCCGCTCTCAGCTGCACCATGAAAGAAGACGACAAATTCGCAGCACATACAGCAGCGCTTACGAAAGCGCCACCGCCTGCAGGCGCAGAGGACTACGGCACTCTCGTCGAGCGCTACTCCCAAGTCGTCGCTATGCCTCCTACATTGTTTCGCATCGAAGGCACATCCGACGACGCTTTGTAATTGCTCAGCGCTAGAGTAAATGGCCTCTCATGGAACTGCCTTACTGCCGATCCCGTAGTATCAGTAAAAGAAAGATGTAAATTTCGGTGACGCCTTAGCAGCGGAGCCAACGTGCAGACGATGAGCCGCGGGCCGCACCAGCGGCAATGTGTTGCTAACTTATTTGTATTGCAATTATCAATAACACGGTATGGGTCAGAAATCCGCAAGAAAGACTTCTCTTTTTTTTTTTTTTTTTTTTTGCTGTCGGCGTATTGTTTTAGTGAAGAACGGATTTTAGCACGCTCTTTCGTTGGCTGAAGAGATTCACCATATCATTGGCGCGGAGGGCACAGGAGGTAAGGCCTGCCCAGCGTGTGTGGCTGCTACGGCGTAGCAAGTGAAATGGGCATCATATTCGTGAGTCTGTCATTGATACTAAGTCTATCTGGCTTACATAAAACGTTCATAGGCGAATTAAATAAGGGTAGACTAGAAAGGGGTGGAGCAGAAACATATCACAGCCGAACTCAGACTGTTGATGCTGCTTCCCGCATACGCTTTCGGCAATCATATTGCGATTTCTTTGATTGTTTGTGAAGTCCACGATCACGCATTGCTGTCCTGATGATATTAATACTAAAAGGGGGGCTAATAAAGGTATTAAGTCTCTCAATCGACGACATACCGAGGTGCAAGGCCGGTCTGCTATGCATGAAGCGTGCGAATGCACAGCCCACTCTGCACTGTCAACAATGGGCCGGCGCAAGGAATCTGGTTAGAGAGCATTTTCCTCCTCTCCCACTTGCTCTCGGTAAACCGGTCTATAGCCGAACGAGCACGCGGAGCGAGAGAAGGAGAGTGAGGATGAGGGGGAGGGGGGTGAATGCGCGTCTGCGCGCAAAGCCAACGTTCTTTGCCAGTGGGGTTTCTTATTTTTGCTTTTTTTTCTGTGCCTCGGCTATAAGAAAGGCTTGCTGGAGGCATGTTTTTTATCGGTGTTTTCGAAAGAGAAAGTGTATATAATTTATCGCCGCGGACATTGTTTTCAAAGAGCGCTTGTTGGCAGAATCACATATAAAAAAAAACATGAACGCGAATACGGCGCTCGAAGGCGAGAGGCAAGCGACAGGTATTTTGAAGGACTTGAGGCGGCACCTCTTGAGGTCTCAGTCCATGTTGTTCAGAGAATGAAGGATCTAGCTTCTAGTTGAGAATAACCGATACGCTTGTAAACAGCGACGAGTACTCCGGGCGCTGGTTGGGGAGCTTCCTTTCACTTTGTGACTGCTCACTTGAAAGTCGTCTATTCAACTCCTTGGGGACAGACGTTTTAGGCGATGCTACCGGCGCCGTGGTGCCTGTTTTCGGTGCGTTTAGGACGCGTTCCCTGCAAAGGCACAAAGCAAGCCGCCTTACCCTTTGGTTCCTGCCGACAGCGGTCAGGGGAAGCTCGCTGCTACGGCGCTACTATTCGAAATCAGTGACCTATCTACCTTTAACGATGAGGGGTTTCTAACGACCTGAATCATTCGCCATAGCCAAGGCATGCCATTTTTGCTGCAGTTTCCTCTCTCCACCAGATGAACACCGAGGAAATTCTGATGGCTTTCGGTGCCGGGGAGACAGTTCTCCAGGGAGACCTTTGTCTTCGTAGTTCTACAGCCACTCTCTGTAATCCAGTTCAGTCATCTGGTCGAGTGAGTGCGCAGTTTTGAGCTGCCGAAGCAGGCCCGAGTATGAGGATAGAACGATTGACGTATGTGTTTTTCCTTTATAAGCGCCAAGTGATCGCATTAATGACAAATATTTGTTTCTTGAGGCCGACTCGGTTCCGCGATGGCTGCTGCGGCACCGCCACTTACACAGGTGCGAGATAGGAGCGGTACGAGATATCCCCAAAATAAATAAAAAAGCCGACAACTCTCCCGTTACCGTTTCCACACAAGCTTTGCGAAAAAAGCGTGCGGTCATTTTTTTCATTCTAGGTCTTTTTTTTTTGCCCGTTTTGTTTTTTTATTTATTAAACAAAGAAAGCAGCTCGGAGCAGACAACATGCTTTTCCATGCGGCGGGGAGCAGACGACGCGGCCGCGCTGCGCGAAGGTGTTGACGGGGATGGAAGGCGCTTACGATGACGATGATGATGATGATGATGATGTGGCGGTCCCCTTTGCATCGGGTGGGCGCATAAATGCACCCTAGCCGTTGTTTGAAAAAAATGAGTGGGGGTGGGGGGGAATGGAGAATAGGAATAGAAAACTGAGAGGAGGAACGAGGAGGGGGGGGGGGGGGGGGGGAGGATAGGTTGGTTAGACTGGCGGCACCGGTCACAGCACGCTCTGCGGGACAGCCTCATTGCGGTCCACACTGTCAATCGCAGCATTTCTTGGGCTGGATTGTACAGTCATCCACCACCACTGACGCAGACGCTCTTTGAATGCCGTCACTGTCCTAGCCAGCGCGGCGCTGTTTTCAGTGGCGAACCCCGAGGCCTGTGGGAGGGTAGTGCCCTTTGGGTGCATTGCTAACAGTCTAACACACTCGACAACAATGTGCGCCATGCTCTCCTGTGCCTCTCCGCAAGTTCGGCAGATGGCTCTCTGCACCTCCAAGGATTAGAGTCACTGGAAAATTATCAGAGTACCCCAAAAATGCCCGCGGGGGCCATCTTCCTTCCAGACCGCCGGACCCAGCGACCGTCTGAGCGGTGAGCGGCCGCGTTCGTGGACTTCTAACATGTTTTGAAGGTAGCAAAACTGAAAGATTTTGGTATGTTTATTCAGAACAGTATCACCAATGATTATGTGGTCACTGACTTTATTACTTTAGTGCGCAATCGATGGGAAAAGATTAAGTGTGTGGGTGAACCGGCGAACACTTCAGGGCGCTTGCTCTTGTAAATTGCCGGCAGTTTGGATCAGTTAGTGTTGTACGCGTAGTGCAGTGGTGTTACATGTGTTACAACATTATAAAGTGAGGACGTGTGAAATAGTATGTCTGCGAAGATTGCAGGAACGTGTGCGTATATTGTTAAGTGGTTGAGAATGCCGTCCGTTGGCGCCGCTGTGCCAGACGCGGTGAAGACACGGAGTGCGAGGTGCAGAGTTTATTACCCTCTGATACAAATAATCGCTGTGTATAAGCAGCACAAAGTGAATTAGCAGGCTTGCCGGGACAGCGTAAACAGACTAACATATAATTTAGTCTCGCCGTCGCTGCGCCAAGAACGCCAAGCAGGCTTTGTTTAAGCATATTGTTTTGCGTGAACTTAATTATTTTACAGGCGCCGTCAATAAATGAAGGAAAAGTAACGCGTTGGTAGCAGCCATTTTCACTCTGGAAAAAACAAAACATCAGGGAAGTGCTAGAGCACACAAAAGAAGGATTAAGGGGGAAACGGTGCCCTATTAACTATATTGCTAAATGGATGGCCTCAAGAGACCTCAGAGTTATACTATCAGATAAAGAAGGGTATTTTACTATTTTTTCTGAGAATCAGTTTCAAGAAAAAGCCGAGGCTGCTGTTGAGAAGAATTTCAAAAGGTTTCCTATGGTAGCGACCAAGATAAAAGAGAGGGCTATGGCTCTTCTAGATGATCTGGGGCTTGAACGGATACGTGAACAGGTGAAGAAATGCAAGCAACTACATTTGGAAGTATTCTTTTCGGCAAAAACCCATAAACAAGATGTTCCGTTCAGAGCCATCGTATCTGAGAGGAGCACGTGGCAGCACCTGGTGTCCAAGTATTTGCAGAAGCACCTTTCCTCGTTGACTTTATCAGACCCTCTAAGGCTACCTAACTCTGAAGCCCTTGTCGTGTTCCTCAAAGAACACAACCTAAGAAATTGTGTCGGCTTCAGCATGGATGTCAAGGATTTATATTATAGCCTTCCCCATGACTGCCTCCTTAAGCGAGTACAAATGTGCATTACAGAAGACAATAATGAATGTGACTTCATTGACGCCTCAGGTGTTAGTGTTGAAAGTTTCCTTGAACTTTGGAGGTTCTACCTGGAATCCACCTTCATAGGATGGAAGAACAAGCTATATACGCAGAAGGCTGGAGTATGCATTGGATCCAGTGTTGCACCGGTCTTGAGTGACATCTTCTTAATGTATGTGGACAGACACCTGAAGGATAACTTGGAGGGCTTGCATTATTCCACCTTCAGGTATGTGGACGACTTTTTAGTATTAACAGACCGTGAGGGATTCAATCAAAGAATGAAGGACATTATGGATGTTTTTACATAGTGTGGATCCGGCCTGGAATTTACTGTTGAGAAACCAGTGGACGATCAGTTACAGTATTTAGATATTTTGATTCAATTTGGTGATGATCATGTTTGTTGGGAATACAACCCGAGATCGATGAAGCCGTTGCTAGGCTCCAATTCAGGACATTCCAAATTAGTGAAGAATGGGATGATAAACACTTGCTTATTAAGTGCGTTGACGAAATCTTGTTACCACGGCATGGGCAAGAGTTTTGAAAGACAAGTGAAGAGAATTGCAAAGGCCGGTTATCGCGAGTCAGTTATTATTGAGGCCAGTTGCCGGGTACTGAAGAACCTTAAAAGAACGCACAGACTGAAATCCCCGCCCAGCATGGGTGAGAGGAAGAGGAAGGTTGCCGTGGTACCGTATGTGCACAGGATTTCGCATGGCCTCAAAAATGTAGGCAAGAGGTATAATGTGGACGTCGCATTGACCGCCCCGCTCAAGATGAAGAGGATTTGCCCTGCTGTTCAAAGGGAAAGAGAAGAGAAGAAGCAAGAATGTGGGGTGAAACATAGAAACCCCTATGTTGGATGCAAGACAGGTGTTGTGTATAGGCTTCCACTCTCTTGTGGAGCCAGTTGTATAGGACAAACCGGACGGTGTATAAATAAGAGACTACAGGAACACTGTAACAACTTGAAAATTGGAGAGGATAAAACGTTTCTAGTATCCCATTGCCAGTCATGTGAAATAATGAAGAAGGAGAAGAAGTGCACTCCTAAGTTTGACAGTGTTAAGATTTTATATCGCCACAAAGAGAAGATAACGAGAGAGATAGTGGAAGCATATTTTATTTCAACGGACAATAAGTGTGTTACAAGACGTCTCTTGCTCTTTCAAGCAAAGAGGTGTCTTTTTTAAGTGATTTTTTAAAGTAATTTTATGCAGCAGGTGAACCCAGGGGTTTTTCACGTGACTGTTTCGTTTTCTTCATGTTTGTTTTTCTCGGCCTTGGAGTAAACCGCTTAGGCTTAGTTGTGAGTCAGCGCATGTCCTGTGGCTTTCTTGTTTCTTGTCCCTTGTTTTCGTGTTCGCGCTGTTTATATCTATAATGAATAAGTACCAACTCGCCCAACAAAGTATCTTGGTAAGACAAAAGTTCACGTCCCGCCGAGGTGGTGCAGTGGTTAAGGGTCTCGACTGCTTCGCCCAGTGATGTGGGATCTATTCCCAGCCACGGCGGCCGCTTTTCTGCGCAGGCAAAAAGCAAGACGCCCCTGTGCTATGCGATGTCAGTGCATGTTAAAGATCTCCAAGTGATAGCAATTTCCGGAGCCCTCCACTACGGCGTCTCTCGAAGCCGGAGTTGCTTTGGGACGTTTAATGTTCAGAAGTCAAGCCAAACCTTTATCACAGTAGGTCAGGCTTCCTTTTTCGTGCAATAGTTTAACTAATGATGACGCAAAATCATTGAGGAACCAGTTTTTTATTAATTTTATATAGTTTATTGTGAAGCAACGAGGTATCAGCCTGTAGCGCTGCTTTTTATGAGCATTTTTTGTCATTGTGGGCGTTTGAACTCGCAAATTATTTAGGTGAAAGACGAGAAGCATACTTTGGCCTCGCCTGTACATTCAGATTTTGCAGTTACACACACATGCACAAAGAGTGATAAAACACAAATATTGCACTGAAATAAGCACTCCATAATTAAACTGTCAGTATGTGCATTCAAAAAGCATATTCTAAATTTAAGCCTGCCAAAATCAGAACTGATTATTTCATTATGTTGTAATCGGCAGATATTATTGATATCGCATCTTTGAAGCATATTTGCCTTCAATACTGGAAACGTTCGCTGTACACGTTGCAGATGGACTGAATAGCATCGCTGGAAAAGTTATGGAAAGAAATAGTGCTTTTGTTCATATTGCTCTATGGTGTGGCAGACGGTGGCGTTGTATCCGTGAACATTCCAGTGCAACAGCCATGGGAACGAGAATTAGTAGACATCTTTTAGGGCTCAGCATCATCATCCACGTGGCCTAATGTTGTATTTTCTTTTTTTAAGCTCGCTATCCACATTTTATTATCGCAACATATTCGTTCTTCTAGAACATTTCACACGGTTTATCAGCAAATTTATCAGTATCAGATAAATATTGTCTGCATTTTTGGGAAATTCACTTACACAGACTTAATAACACATCATTCAGCTAATGTATGCACCTGGTAGATCACTGCTATGAAAAGCGGTTCTTCCTGCAATCACGCTCCAAAGAACTTCTCTTTAATTTCGAGAAAAAATTACAATAGTTTACATTATTTCAAGGAATTATTCAGCCCGCATCTTTCACTTCTTTAGTTGTGTTTTTCCGTGAACACGAACAAGTCTCCACAACCTTTGGAATGTGTTTTGTTATATTTATATTCATCCTACTTCTATGACGATTGCAAATATATATAATATGAGCACAATATAAATTATTGAAACGTAAGTTGGCATGTCAAAAGTTTAGCCATTAAAATGTACACCGCGGCCACCTACGCGCACTAAGCTCCAACGACCTTTGAATGCTCCGTTTCAGGCACAGCAGACGCATGCATAAATTACTGTGCAACGTAGGCTGTTGGTCGGCTTTTTCTTAACACTCGAATAATTTTTTCTCTCTCCACTTGCCATTAATCGTCTGAGAAGGCATGCTGCAGTCTTTAATTATAATTGTATGTGATACTTGAAAAGCCTTTTAGTTTCCTGTCTAACTATATGTCACTGAGTCACGTCCCAGAAAATGGGCGCTGAATGCTATACTCTCGAATAAAACTGCATGCATGCCTTGATCATGTCTAGTTCAAATTCGTTGCATATATTAACAAACCTAATTTGAAAATATCATGACTGTGTAGCAACTTAAGATAACTGTATTACAAGGAGACGCTTAATGTCAGCGCGGGTGTTTATATCAGTTTTTATATTCTTTAACGATGCAATAAAAGCACCGGAATTTGGCGATGCTTTTTTGCTATTCAAGATGATGTGCGTACAGACGTTGATCATCATTTCTAAGGCGAAAGTCTTTTTAAGCTCACGAGTCTGCACAGGATTTGTAAATCCACAGAGGGTTTCACATCGTCAGTGTCGAGAAATGAATCGATTGATGAATAAAGGGTTGCTTGTATGAAGTAAGGGCAAAAAAGTGTGTCAGGGTGCAAACATTTGTTGATGTCGGATAAATGATAATTAGAGCTAGAGACGTTGGTTAGCCGTCAAAATAACGTTGATATAACAAAAGGAGTAGAAATTGTGCTTAAGAAGGTGTAAATTAACGAAGTGCCCTAAAAATTAAGAAAACAAAAAGAGCAAAAAAAAAAACAAAACAAATTAGTTAAAAAGGGGTTAATGAGTACAAGGTGTCGCATGAAAGGCTTTCGCCTAATCGCACTTAAGAGATATCTAAGTGCCTCCAACGACGTTTTTACGCGAGAAAGGTACGTTAATAATCTCATATTCATAGAGGGAAAGGAGAAATCTGATGCCACAAAATGTGGAGAGAATTGGCGGTGGTAAGAATTCCTGACCTATCGTAGAAAGAAGGAGTGGGAGAGGAAAGACCAGAGTGCATAATAAAGGTTATGACGAACACAGTGAATTAGCCAAAGTAGCGTCTCGTGTATCATCTGCTGCTTGTTTCTTTTTCTCTCTCCCTCTACGTATATTAGGTTTTGCATCTGGAATTCTTATGCATGCCATTTTGTATTGTATTTTATGTGAACATGGGAGGCCCCATTTGCATTTTCAACTTTTGTACCTTCTGCAGTAAATGAAAAAACCAAAAAACGCTACTCAATAAAAAAACTTGTTTCGCCTAGAATTACATGTAGCGCGCGCACTCCGTGTCTTGTGTAGGCATCTTAATTGCCATTACACACACACACACACACACACACACACACACACACACACACACACACACACACACACACACACACACACACACACACACACACACACACACACACACACACACACACACACACACACACACACACACACACACACACACACACACACACACACACACACACACAGAGACCACCGCCATCGCGACCGCCACCACAGAGAAAGGCTCCATTCAAACACACACATGCCCCTGCATGAACGCATATGCACAGACGCGTATGGTCGTAATATGATGGCGCGCTGTGTAAAAAGAGGCAGAGATCTAGGGCTGTCTCACCTAATATCTAGAGAGTATCCTTCGCTGAGCACAAGCTATCACTCAGTTTCGCGGTAGCACCGACATTATTTTCCTAGAAGAAAAGCGAGCGTACAGCTGTCGGAGAACAAGTTCTACGGCTCTACTTGCTTTACTGCAGATGATCTCTAGCAAATACGATATATCATCTCTGGAAAGCTGTAGTTCAATCAATTCAGGCTAGCCATAACCTCACTCTTGTCCAGGTAGCGTTTGCTGAACACAAAGCCAAGACGTAAGTGACGGTGTCTAGTCCCTTGGCGTCATTTATTCTTAGATAAGACAAAAAGCCATCAGCCTGCACAAAGTATAGAGATGTGGCCTTGCCCCACAGGAGTTAATTCCTGTGCAACTGCAACGCAGCTTGCACTGAAGGCGCCAACTGGGCCGTGACGTCATATTTCAGGTTTGTGACTGGAGAAGAATCACCATCACCCTGAACCAATTCAGTTTCAGCAACGGCGAGCTCATTTACCGGTATGACGCAATCCGCCTTTTTCACAAAATGTTGTACCCTCTGGGAGTGGTTGAAAATTCGTCTGCTACTGGTTGAAAACATGCAGCCGCCTGCCTGCGAAATGGTGATATTTTCTTGACAGCTACCACATTTTGTCGCATACGCTTCTCACCAATATGAACTGCATATGGTCTCAGAGATCAGCTCCGGCTGCGCCGATCGCAGCGGCCAAGATATGCACGTTCGCAGCTGGGGTTGACGATTCGTTTTCAACCAGGGGAGAGGCGCGCATGCGCAAAGCGGCCTTGTGAGAAAGGCGGATTGCTAGGTGCGCGCTAAATCCTGGTAGCATCTCAGCAAAAACAATTTTTCAGACGAGCTGCTAACTTCTGCTAGGAGGCTTCATTTATGTTTTGTGATCGGTGATGCAGGTTTTGATTCACAAACATATGGCACCCTGGTTCGACGGTTTGCCCACAGACATTCAATACAGAATAAATTATAGCGACGGATTCCGCTTTTTGCCGTTACAGCTTATAACATATTATGGTTTGGCACACTTTGCTCCCAGTTCTTTACTGTGTTACGTTCGCTTATAGTGGCTTTATTTACCAACAAAACAAAGGTGTATATAAAGGATTGTATACTGTATTCTTATATCAATCAGTAAGGTTCGTTCAAGCCTGCTGCAAATATTTTTCTGTGAACTACTGCCGAGAACAAAAGCAGTATACAACGTCTAGCAAGACCGTCTGCGACTGAGCTAGCTTTGTGTCCGTTGTCAGGTTGGTTCGAAACACAACTCTACATTTTAGCTAAAGGATTTACAGCCCCAACGGTGGCGTCTTTTTTTTTTTTTTCATTGCATGACCATATATTATGCTGCAACTTTCATTCACTGCAACAAGTTACTTCTAGCTTACCGGTATCGTTCAAGAGGAAATTATACAACAGTTGTATCTTACCTGCACTGAACTATGAAGCTGAAACGTGGAGGCTAACGAAGAGGGTTCTACTTAAGTTGTGGACAACGCAGAGGGCTATGGAACGAAAAATGGTAGGGGTAACGTTAAGAGATAGGAAGCATGCAAAGTGGATGAGAGAAATAACCCAGGTTACTGAAATTCTAGTGGAAATCAAGAAGAATAAATGGGCATGGGCAGGACATGTAGTGCGAAGAGAGGTTAACCGATGGCGCTTAGAGTAACAAACTGGATTCCAAGGGAAGGAAAGTTAGGTGGGTGGATGAGGTTATCAAGTTCGCAAGCGTGAAGTGGATGCAGCTAGAACAGGACATGCTTAATTGAAGGGATATAGGAGAGGACTTCACCCTGCAGACGGTATAATCCGGTTGATGATGATGATGATGATGATGATGATGATGATGATGATGATGATGATGATGATTGCTTCTAGCACCGCAGTAACTCAGTGGTCAGTGCGCTCGACTGCCCACCCATCCCAAAGGCGCGGGATCAAATATCGGCCACGGCGACCGCTTTTCAATGAAGGCGAAAAGCAAGGCGCTCATGCACTATGCCCGATGTCAGTTTACGTGAAACAACGCCAGGTGGTCGAAATGTGAACCTTTAATACGGCTTCTCTCATAGTATGAGCCTGTTTATAAACCTTACGAACCAAACAAAATAACTGGTCCCCTAGACTCGGCACTGCTGCGGCACTTTCCCTACTACGCCAACCATCAGAAAGAGCCTGCTGGTATGCCTGTTGATAAAAGAGCCCCTATACGCAGTGTCGACCCCAGGTGCGGTCGGCGGAAACAATTCGAGTTCACGCCAGGACTCGAACTACCACCCTCCGCGTCTCACTCCAGCGCACTAATCCCTACTCCAGGCAGACTTCCCGAGATGAGTCCATAAATCTCCTGTCAAGCGTAAGGACGCTGTAGGGCGTCGAGGTAACAAAAAAACAAAACACAGGTAAGTCAGACGATAAAAGTAAAGCAAGAGTGAAAGTGAAAAATAAAATGAAACAAAATATAAAAATATATAATACCTATATAAAACTAGAAAGTAAACAAAAGAAAACTGAGAACAAAAATAATAGGAACTTAACAAAAAGCTAAAACAAGGCTACTGATAAAAGTAGACGTAAAAATAAACTTGTTCACGTCGGAAAAGCATGAAATCCTAGAAAGAGCTCATAACTGAACCAGGCCAGGAACTCTCAATGTCCTCGCGTTTTCACGCATAAAAGATTGGAGTGCGTCTATTTTTTTTTTTTTAAACTAAAATGCCTCGAAAGCCGTGGTCAAATTTCCCATTACCGAGTAGTGCAATTGCAAGCGAGTTTTCTCGCTCCAAAAATATAATACAAATACAAACAGAAGACAACGAGGTTGTTCCGAAGCAAGGCGTTCCATTTCTTTTTTTTTTTCTACTGAGCGCATGACAAAAGTAGCATGTAAGGCTTTATTATTATGTACACAAAAAAAATGCTAATTCCTGGTTGTTTTGGTTTACTAGATAAACATGTGCCTGCTGTACAAAGTACTGTTATAGCACTCTCCGGTGATTAGCTAGTTTCTTCAAGTAAGTATTGTTCTCTCTTTAAAAAACGTTGGGGAAGAGGTGTTGAGGTGGACACTTAAGCTTTGCCTTGAAGGGTATGATGCGATAGCGTTAGCGGCTCCCGTCCGCAGCGCCTCGTGTCCATCCCTGTTCGTCTGCATGCTCTTTATTACTCGCCTAATAGAGAGCTGGGGCACCGTATCGGTTAGGGGAAGAGGGTAATAGCGGGGCGCGAGTGCGCATGCTCAAAGTAAACGGCAGAAGAGCTAAACAAGGTCGTGCAAGTACTGCTGGCTCTTGAATCATATACATTTCCATGCTGATTTATTGCTCTTATCTGAGCATATGTATTGTTCCTAGCCGCGCAGAATTGATCATAATTTGCATTTTTATTACACAGCAATTAAAATTGATTTCTTTTATGTTTCGGCAAATAATACATCATTGGTGACGAAGTACTTCAACTTCCAAACTTTATTCTCATGCTGCGTACTAATCGCACCTCTAGAAAGTGCGATCTGCTCTTTAATTTTTTTTGTGCTTCCAAATAGAAATCATAACAGCGCGCATCTGTTTGTCACATACACGGTGGAGTTCTAGATATTGGCACAGATTAAAGTTTTTTTTTACTGTAATAATGAGACCTCCTCAACGTCACTGGGAGTCAGGTGTTGCCTAACGTGTCTCCAGCAATCCTCGGGGAGGTCGGAGAGCTGCATGCGTTCGTCCCCTGGCGGGTAGCAGACGACTTGCTCTTTGACGACACCGGCCAGCCGGAAAAACGAGTCCATGCTTTCGATGGTGTTCAGAGCGCCTCTTACCGCAGCACCGACATCGTCCTCTTTGATGGACGCAAGTTCGGCCATACTTTTCACGAGGAACCTGTGGCGGGCCACTTCTTCCAGGGCTGCCGCGTGTCGCCTGTCGGAATATAAAGTCATGCGTGAGCAGGACAGTACTATAGTACGGAACTTTCCACACGCACGACGACATTGGTGGGGGACATCAGAGACATCTCGGAGACGTACTCACGTAGACGTAGACCTGGATTCGCGGTGACAGCATTCGGGCAAGGTATGGCCATCGCGCGTGGTTGGTTGGTTTGTGGGGTTTAATGTCGCAAAGCGACTCAGGCTATGAGAGACGCCGTAGGTCAGTGCGTGTCCGCAAGGTTAAAAGCATCTATTGACTTAAAGAACCCGTGAAAAGTTATTTACTAAAACTTGAAAACGCACCATGAGTAAGAAGTGCCCCGTCAGTTCTCTCTTCAATGCAAAAAGGTTTAAGCTGGCGTCACTAATGCCGAAAATATCGGCTATCGTAAATGACACTAAAAATCCGGTGTCTTTGCGTTGAATACTAAGACAGAGGTGCTGCGCTGAAGAATTCGCTTTTATCGCTACCCAAACCCACCTAATAACTTAAGAGGAAAAAGGGGGTAGGGGAGAGAAAGGGTGAAAATTGAACCAGGGGGGGGGGGGGGATTCGGCGCGCGCTCGTGATCTCGGCATCGCTGTTGGCGATGGGGGAAGAGAGAGTTAAACCAAAATAGCCTCAAGAAGCTCTCCCCAAAGATCCGGGAGAGGAGGGGGAGGATGAAGAGAAAAATAATAATTAACACACTCCCTCAAACAATGCCTAAAGTAATCTACCAATCCGAATTAAAACCTTTTCCTCGACTTCCCTACATATTCCTAAGATACTTTCAAGTATGTATATATATAATACTACATATTCAATATTATTTCAACTCCCTCCTCTCTGTCACTTCCCATCCTTCCACAGACTTATTTAAAAAAATGGGAGAGGGGAGCTTGTGGGAGGAGAAAGGAAGGAAAAACCATGTCCCCACTAACTTAGCCATCAACACCGCACTCTTCTCGCCTCCGAGACGGACTCCTGCCACCAACCAGTCCTCCTCAAGTACAGCCCAGGGAGCATTTCCGAAAAACACAGTCAGGAGATATACATATGGGTAAAACCTTAAGAGACATCGGAGGAGGGGAGAGATCCAGCGGGACGGGGGAGGGGCAGAAAAGAAAGGCGGGGTGGGGGGATTCTAATTCTCCCCATAGCACTTCAGAATTCAACTGAGCGGCACCATAAGAACAATCAAGTAATGAAGAACCATCTCCCAAGCAAGTAGGGATCGCGAAATCACCTAAATAAAAAATGTTACATCAAGAAACATGTAAATAACTCATCATCTCAACCAAAACCAATTACAAAAAGCAAAGTAAAGAAATCCGCCATTGGCTGGTGTCACGAAATCGGCGCACATTTTTATCAAGCCGGCGCGGCGCGAGGCCCCCGCGGCGCCGCATGGACGGTTCCACGAAAATCCAGAAAAAGCCTCCTTCCCCGCGCGAGAGAGCGCGTAGCTTTGTAGACGTCACCGTCACCCTCTTTCCTATTGCCCGGGGATGACGGTGATTAATCAGACAAGAATATGCCAGAGATCTCCAGAATTTTCTACGGGTCGTAGCCAATGACGACGCGCGGCTCGACGGGAGGAGAAGGGAGCGCTCTAAACAGCGAGACTAAGTGTGTGCGCGCTAGCTTTGGCGCGTTTTAACAGACAGACGCGGCGCGCCCTATTTAAAGAGACCGCGCCGCTTGTTGAGTCAGTCGGTCAGTCAGTGGTTGCGGCGTGTTCGCCAGTGCTTCGGCTGGACTCCCGGGGATCACCCGCTGCTGGCAAGCCCACGGACCTGCAAGGGAGTGGCGCTCGTCTTGTATAGCGGCCACATCGTGACTCTTGAGGCGTCGGACTGCAACACTGCCCGGTGAACAATTTGGTGTTTGTTTACGTAACTCTCTCGTGTTTCATCTGTGTTGTAAAGCCTCTATGTTATTGATACCTCTGTAGTTGCATGCTTAGCGTTTGTACTCTGTGAACCTCTCGTCTGTGCATTTCAAGTGCTCTTGTGTATTCCTTTGTATCGTCCCTTGCTGTGCATAAAATGTGTTTTGTTTGTTACTTCTGACTCCGAATCTTACTCTGGCTTGAACCGGCGACCGCTGGGCACCAAACGGCCACCCCCTTCTGTCACTACAAGATAGTTGAATTCCGGCTAAGCTTGCCACGCAGGTCGAGGGCATCTCCTTTGCGACCGGAACAGCTGCCCCCCCTCACTCTAAGAGTGTCTCAGAGTGTGCGCACCGTTAAGGGCGCATCGTTAATAATACCTCCTAATTATTAACGGGTGACAATTATTCTGGCGTCTGCGACAGGGCGTTTGGTGCACTCAAGCTCGGAGGACGGTGAACGAGTTGGAAGAGTTTACGAAGAGGTCGTAAACGGTGTAACAGCAGAGCGATAGCGAGAGGTACTGCGTTGAAGCGGTTGTGGAGGTCCATTAAGTAGTGCTATGTGTTAGCATTAGGCAGTTCAGATTGATGATGAATATCAAGGAGATTATTGCGTTGAGCCTAGAGAAAGGTTTTAAAGGAGCTGAACTGCGTGAATGGGTCGACCGAAAAGAAAAACAGGTTCGAGAAGAACGTGAGAGAGAATGGCTCAGGAAGCGAGCCGAAAGAGAGAAAGAATGGCCCAGGAAGCAGGAAGAAAAAGAAAATTCTTAAAAGAGAGAGATATTCTTCTGGAGAAGCTGGCTGAGGTTCGGCGTTTGAAAAGTATCACCGAGCCTCCGGAGGTTACCTTTCCTTATATTAGGAGGTACAGTGAAACTTGTGATTCATTGACAGCCACAGGTGCTGTAGAAACTAGCTCGGGCATCCAGAATGAGGTTGTGGAACAGCGTGTTCCTGCAATAGCAATTTCAGAAGACTTTACTGAAACTAAAATTTCTCAGGAAAATGAGATTGTGCCCTCCGAGACGACAGGTTGCACACAAGCTGCAACGGCAGTTGTTGAGCCAGAATGCTCATTCATGTACTCTTCGCCTGAAGAAAACGGGCAGGATTCTAGCTCCACGCCTGGTTGCATGACCGACGGAAAGGAAGAACTGTCGAATAACAGCGATCCCGAAAGTTCAGATGGAGCTGAAACTGAAGACAGCAATCTTCGACGAATGCAAGAACCGGTTTCAAGGAACGGTTCGGCTGACGACGATACTCTACTCATTGAGGAGGACGAAATATTTCCCTCCGTTGGGAATGACAGTGCAGATAAGGAACCGAAACCGCCAGAAAGACATGACTGCACTACAATGAAGGAATTCATGGAAACCTTTAAGGAAGAAGAATTAATTAAAAGTGAGGAGAATGAGTCTCCAGTTAAATATGAGCACTACTCCAAGAAGGTACGGCTGAAGGCCGTAAAGAATAGAAAGTCGACAGAATCAAGGGAGAACAAATTGATTCTCAACGAGAAGCTCCGTCGAGGCAACAATCTCCTGACTATGCGAGGGAAACCGGAGCACACCTGCCTCGACCAGCTGTACGGGCGAAAGTAAGAAAGAAAAGAAAACTCAACACTGTTGATGTAGGCAAAGTCGAGCTGGAATTGTCCCAAAGAAAAACGAGGAAAAAGTTCCTGGAGGATTGGAAACGTAAGCGCAAAACGACCTGCGCTGACCGAGATCGACAACCCCAAGGCGTTATGAGAGATCAATGTCAAACCTCCAGTCGGAAATCACACCTAGGTGTCAGCAGAAGTGGGAACCGCGCCCGTAAGAGAAACTCAGAACAGAGTAGAAAAGGGAGCGGGACGCGCAAACGAAAGAAAAGCCAGTGCTTTGTGAGCAAGAAAACTGGCATGTATGAAAGATGGAGAGGAACTGATACGTTCCAAAGAAGTGCAACACGAGTTTGGAAATATAGGCGAAAGCATGCCTTAGGTTTGTGCGCTTCACATTTGAATAACTGCGTGTTTCTGTGTTGTTGATTCCTGTGTGTATCCAACAACAGTGTGTTGCTATGTTTGTGAACATCATGAAGTGATGTGTGAAAAAATGTATCACAGTCTGAAAAACTTGTGAGACTTCTGATGTGTGCATTGTAATCTGTGGTTGCAATTTGTGAAATTTGTGCAATGTCTGTGTGTGACGTGGACATTTGCCCAATGTAGTTTGTGAGCGCATGCATGAGCGCACGATGCTCGTGGATGTTGTGAATATTGTAGGACAATATTCTTTAAAGGAGGGGCAGTGTCACGAAATCGGCGCACATTTTTATCAAGCCGGCGCGGCGCGAGGCCCCCGCGGCGCCGCATGGACGGTTCCACGAAAATCCAGAAAAAACCTCCTTCCCCGCGCGAGAGAGCGCGTAGCTTTGTAGACGTCACCGTCACCCTCTTTCCTATTGCCCGGGGATGACGGTGATTAATCAGACAAGAATATGCCAGAGATCTCCAGAATTTTCTACGGGTCGTAGCCAATGACGACGCGCGGCTCGACGGGAGGAGAAGGGAGCGCTCTAAACAGCGAGACTAAGTGTGTGCGCGCGCTAGCTTTGGCGCGTTATAACAGACAGACGCGGCGCGCCCTATTTAAAGAGACCGCGCCGCTTGTTGAGTCAGTCGGTCAGTCAGTGGTTGCGGCGTGTTCGCCAGTGCTTCGGCTGGACTCCCGGGGATCACTTGCTGCTGGCAAGCCCACGGACCTGCAAGAGAGCGGCGCTCGTCTTGTATGGCGGCCACATCGTGACTCTTGAGGCGTCGGACTGCAACACTGCCCGGTGAATAATTTGGTGTTTGTTTACGTAACTCTCTGGTGTTTCATCTGTGTTGTAAAACCTCTATGTTATTGATACCTCTGTAGTTGCATGCTTAGCGTTTGTACTCTGTGAACCTCTCGTCTGTGCATTTCAAGTGCTCTTGTGTATTCCTTTGTATCGTCCCTTGCTGTGCATAAAATGTGTTTTGTTTGTTACTTCTGACTCCGAATCTTACTCTGGCTTGAACCGGCGACCGCTGGGCACCAAACGGCCACCCCCTTCTGTCACTACAAGGTAGTTGAATTCCGGCTAAGCTTGCCACGCAGGTCGAGGGCATCTCCTTTGCGACCTGAACAGCTGCCCCCCCCCCCCCTCACTCTAAGAGTGTCTGAGAGTGTGCGCACCGTTAAGGGCACATCGTTAATAATACCTCCTAATTATTAACGGGTGACACTTATTCTGGCGTCTGCGACAGGGCGTTTGGTGCACTCAAGCTCGGAGGACGGTGAACGAATTGGAAGAGTTTACGAAGAGGTCGTAAGCGGTGTAACAGCAGACCGATAGCGAGAGGTACCGCGTTGAAGCGGTTGTGGAGGTCCATTAAGTAGTGCTATGTGTTAGCATGAGGCAGTTCAGATTGATGATGAATCTCAAGGAGATTATTGCGTTGGGCCTAGAGAAAGGTTTTAAAGGAGCTGAACTGTGTGAATGGGTGGACCGAAAAGAAAAACAGGTTCGAGAAGAACGTGAGAGAGAATGGCTCAGGAAGCGAGCCGAAAGAGAGAAAGAATGGCCCAGGAAGCAGGAAGAAAAAGAAAATTCTTAAAAGAGAGAGATATTCTTCTGGAGAAGCTGGCTGAGGATCGGCGTTTGAAAAGTATCACCGAGCCTCCGGAGGTTACCTTTCCTTATATTAGGAGGTACAGTGAAACTTGTGATTCATTGACAGCCACAGGTGCTGTAGAAACTAGCTCGAGCATCCACAATGAGGTTGTGGAACAGCATGTTCCTGCGATAGCAATTTCAGAAGACTTTACTGAAACTAAAATTTCTCAGGAAAATGAGATTGTGCCCTCCGAGACGACAGGTTGCACACAAGCTGCAACGGCAGTTGTTGAGCCAGAATGCTCATTCATGTACTCTTCGCCTGAAGAAAACGGGCAGGATTCTAGCTCCACGCCTGGTTGCATGACCGACGGAAAGGAAGAGCTGTCGAATAACAGCGATCCCGAAAGTTCAGATGGAGCTGAAACTGAAGACAGCAGCAATCTTCGACGAATGCAAGAACCGGTTTCAAGGAACGGTTCGGCTGACGAGGATACTCTACTCGTTGAGGAGGACGAAATATTTCCCTCCGTTGGGAATGACAGTGCAGATAAGGAACCGAAACCGCCAGAAAGACATGACTGCACTACAATGAAGGAATTCATGGAAACCTTTAAGGAAGAAGAAATTATTAAAAGTGAGGAGAATGAGTCTCCAGTTAAATATCAGCACTACTCCAAGAAGGTACGGCTGAAGGCCGTAAAGAATAGAAAGTCGACAGAATCAAGGGAGAACAAATTGATTCTCAACGAGAAGCTCCGTCGAGGCAACAATGTCCTGACTATGCGAGGGAAACCGGAGCACACCTGCCTCGACCAGCTGTACGGGCGAAAGTAAGAAAGAAAAGAAAACTCAACACTGTTGATGTAGGCAAAGTCGAGCTGGAAGGGTCCCAAAGAAAACGAGGAAAAAGTTCCTGGAGGATTGGAAACGTAAGCGCAAAACGACCTGCGCTGACCGAGATCGACAACCCCAAGGCGTTATGAGAGATCAATGTCAAACCTCCAGTCGGAAATCACACCTAGGTGTCAGCAGAAGCGGGAACCGCGCCCGTAAGAGAAACTCAGAAGAGAGTAGAAAAGGGAGCGGGACGCGCAAACGAAAGAAAAGCCAGTGCTTTGTGAGCAAGAAAACTGGCATGTATGAAAGATGGAGAGGAACTGATACGTTCCAAAGAATTGCAACACGAGTTTGGAAATATAGGCGAAAGCATGCCTTAGGTTTGTGCGCTTCACATTTGAATAACTGCGTGTTTCTGTGTTGTTGATTCCTGTGTGTATCCGACAACAGTGTGTTGCTATGTTTGTGAACATCATGCAGTGATGTGTGAAAAAGTGTATCACAGTCTGATAAACTTGTGAGACTTCTGATGTGTGCATTGTAATCTGTGGTTGCAATTTGTGAAATTTGTGCAATGTCTGTGTGTGACGTGGACATTTGCCCAATGTAGTTTGTGAGCGCATGCATGAGCGCGCGATGCTAGTGGATGTTGTGAATGCTGTAGGACAATATTCTTTAAGGGAGGGGCAGTGTCACGAAATCGGCACACGTTTTTATCAAGCCGGCGCGGCTCGAGGCCCCCGAGGCGCCGCATGGACGGTTCCACAAAGTTCCAGGAAAAGCCTCCTTCCCCGCTCGAGAGAGCGCGTAGCTTTGTACACGTCGCCGTCACCCTCTTTCCCATTGCCCGGGGATGACGGTGATTCATCAGACAAGAATATGCCAGAGATCTCCAGAATTTTCTACGAGTCGTAGCCAATGACGACGCGCGGCTTGACGGGAAGAGAAGGGAGCGCTCTAACCAGCGAAGGTAAGTGTGTGTGCGCGCTAGCTTCGGCGCGTTTTAACAGACAGACGCGGTGCGCCCTATTTAAAGAGACCGCGCCGCTTGTTGAGTCAGTCGGTCAGTGAGTGGTTGCGGTGTGTTCGCCAGTGCTTCGGCTGGACTCCCGGGGATCACCCGCTGCTGGCAAGCCCACGGACCTGCAAGGGAGCGGCGCTCGTCTTGTATGGCGGCCACATCGTGATTCTTGAGGCGTCGGACTGCAACAGTGCCCGGTGAACAATTTGGTGTTTGTTTATGTAACTCTCTCGTGTTTCATCTGTGTTGTAAAGCCTCTATGTTATTGAATACCTCTGTAGTTGCATGCTTAGCGTTTGTATTCTGTGAACCTCTCGTCTGTGTATTTCAAGCGATCTTGTGTATTCCTTTGTATCGTCTCTTGCTGTGCATAAACTGTGTTCTGTTTGTTACTTCTGACTCCGAACCTTACTCTGGCTTGAACCGGCGACCGCTGGGCACCAAACGGCCACCCCCTTCTGTCACTACAAGGTAGTTGAATTTCGGCTGAGCTTGCCACGCAGGTCGAGGGCATCTCCTTTGCGACCGGAACAGCTACCCCCACTCACTCTAAGAGTGTCTGGGAGTGTGCGCACCGTTAAGGGCGCATCGTTAATAATACCCCCTAATTATTAACGGGTGACAGCAGGCCCGTTCCCGTGGCGGCGGTTGGGCTGGATAGTAATTTTTTTAATTACTTCTATTATTATTATTTATTGTTCTTCAATGCGAATTTTTTTATTGGAGGAATCCCTATTCATTTTTATTTCAATTGGATTAAGCCCGTTATACTTAGTGGCACGGGCAGAGGCTCTTTATCTGCATGCCTCAGCATAGAATATATGTCTTCTTGGCAAAAAAACGTGTGAGGAGTTGTGAGCTGAAAATCATGTCTACCTCAGGAATAACGGCAAATGAAACTCTAGGGCCTTTACTGAAGCAACGAGCGATATCTTCAGAATAACACAGTGGGAATCTTAGTATCAGAAGACACTACGATCCTCACTGTGTTATCCTAAAGCTAACCTGAGATAAAACGCAAAAATCCCCGCAATTGGGATTAAGATACATGTCGCGAAATAAGGTATGAGGATTGACTATCTCACCGTTTTCTGGGCGTAGACCGGTGTCTAAGACAACTAATAAGCTGCGCGCTTTGACCCATTTTTACGCGCATATTCGGCAAAAAAACAAACTGTTTTTCATTTTCGGCACGAGTCATCTGCAGTGAATTCAAATTTTGTTAATTTCCAGCCTTCACATTAGGTTCCGAAGGCACATTAGGGGCAAGGGAGATACTCAAGTTCCTCTTTTAACGGCATGACGCGATAGTATAGACGACCAGCAGTGATATAAAAGGCCCGCTTTAACCAAGCCGTATGAATGTGCCCCGGCCTATGTGTAGCCTATAGTCTTAATCTGGTTCCACATACTTTCCGGTTATAAGTACGTGGAACTTTGAAAAATGTTTCGCTTATAAGCGGAACTTTTTTAAACGTTCCACTTATAACTGGAACCTATGTGGAACCAGATTAAGAGTGTATAGCTACCTCGGCATCCAGGAGAGTCGTAAAGTTGATTGTTATTCCACTTTCGTACCTGAAATGACGAAGCCGAGCTGGGCGCACCTCTTAACTTTCGGATATGATGCGGATCTGTCAGGTCGCGCAAAATATTATTGGCCGGTCATGGCAGCCTGCCAGCGTCAATCCCATGATTTTATGCTCACAATGCCGACGCCAGCATTTCTGTGGAGCAAGAAGTTTATCGCTGCCTCGTTAAAAAAACTAAACAAAAACATTTGCTTCTTCATACCGGAAAGCATGCGCCTTGCTGTGAGATTTTCATTAGTGGCCCCACATAAAGAGCCAGGACGTTGATGTGCGTGATGCGGGTTCCCGAATTCACTTTTCAGCCTATAGAGCTTATTCACGTGACGTCATTGCAGTCTTCCTGGCAAGCATGGAATACATAACGCAACGTGAGAGAGGGAGAAAGAAATAGTGAGAGAGGGCCTACGGCGAATCATTACACGGCGTCGGTGATATCCCAGCTCTGGTTGGACGGCGTTCCAAACGGCGTCCCAAGTATCCGACAAATGAGCGACGCGCAGCAGGGAGGACGCTGGTAGACGCTTTTTAGTTTCGAACCGCCCAACATTATGGCGTCTCCGCAATACCGGGTTGCCACAGCCGCCGCCTGCTAAACCTGATAGTGAATAGGATCGACTATACGGAAACCGGATGGGATCCGAAGACCAACACCAAGAGCACCTCGTTCGTCTCGTAACATAGTTTCCAGCCCTAGCGCTGACACCAGGGTCCGTACTCCGAGTTTTGGTCGTTATCGAAGAATCGCTATCTCACGTGACCTCGCATCACCTGATTGGTCGAAATTCGGGAACCGGGTTTTGCCACTACGGATCCAGAACCGGTGGCAATATTATGTTCCGGCTTTTCCACCAATCAGATGACTCTAGGTCACGTGAGATAGCGACACTTCGATAGCGACGCAGACTCGGAATACGGACCTTGGATTGCTAGGCCGCGTGACCGACCCACCTCCACGCGAGTCAAATGACTAATAAAGAGCGCCGTCAGAAGAAGAGCTACTTTCAGGGGTGCGGAGCGCAGTTTAACATAGTGAATGGACGGAAATATTGAGGTCCCATATTGCACTATTTTTCTACGCTTTTACGCGGGATTTTTAAAGGCATATAACCTGTGTATTCGGCATAGCCAATCGTATTCAGAAATGTGGCGCAACAAACACAAACACAAGAGAAGATACACAACACACGCGCACACTACCAACTGTAATAAGAATCTGAAAACACTTCCTCTTCACCACTCCTCCTCCTTGTTGCGCCACATTTCTGAATACGATGCAGCACCAACTAGCCCCTCAGGCTGTTATTTTGGCATAGCCAATATTTTAAAATATCTGCGCTTTTCTGCATTCCACATAAACTTTGTGATGGCATATTGACATGAAAATTTCAAATACGATGAAGCACTGTAAGGACGAATATAGGCCATCTGCTTGGTGACATTGCTGTTGCTGTGCGTGCTCGGTGCTCAACCTGGTTAGCGTCGGACTGTTTTAGCCGTTGCTCCCTTTATCCCAGTGCCTTTCAGTTGGTCGCCATCTTACATTTAGTGGAGGAGCTGGACACTAAAATCTTTCTGGAGCTCAGTAGAAGCAGTACTCCGACTCTTAATTAAATAGTTTTAAGGCGCAAAAAACAGACAAGACACAGAGGCAGGTTACGGGACGAAGCGCCAACTTCCCGTCACCTACCTGTGGGTGTTGTCTGTTTTGTGTGCCTTAAAACTACTTAATTATGAACCGAAACCAACTAGCCCAGCACCATGTGCTTTTAGACATTACTCTGACACCTGTGATGTCTGAGAACGTTCAAGCCATGCAATAGACCCGGATGTCTCCAGCTTTTAGAAGAACCGGGAGACCGGTTAATCGTACCATTTACAGTACAAAATACCCTCGGAAAGACATTGCACGGAAAAAAGAGGTGGCTGACCCTAGCATGTCCTATTGATGAAGCGAGTTCCTACCTGTCGAACCGTGAGCCATACACGAAGAGCGCGGCGCGGACGAGGAGGTCGGAGTTGCGCTGCGCCACGTCCCTGACAGCAAACCAACACTCTTTGGCTTCCTTGAACGAGTCGTCGCAGAGGATGGCGCTCTGCAGACAACGATTTTCCTGGATGCCATCGGCGAGGCGTCGAGTAAACGCTGAAGACACGTCGAAAATCGCTATTTGCCTGACGCTCCGGCTTCCTCTGACCATGTCGGCCAGACTCTCCAGCTCACTGGCCTTCAAGAAGGTAACGCAGATGAGTCTCAGCTTTCTTATCGCCTTGTTTAGAGAGAGTGATTCGAGGATCAGAGTCCACCACGCATTAGCGGAGCTGGTGATTTGCACCTCCGACTCTATACAGAGCGAGAGAAATTGAAGCACGGAGGCTGCATTTATGTAGCTTGCAAGGGCTGAAGAAACCGCCAGGTCACCTCTTCTGATATTCAGGCTCAGTGCCGTTACCTGATCTGCTGAAGGCATCGTGCCTAATGCTGTCACGTCCATCAATCTATATTTGAAGGCAGGTTCCTCGAAAGCCAGTCCACATTCTAATTGCTCAAAATAGTCGAGAACTCGGCATGTTTTCAGAGACACCTTCTGTCGTAGGCCGCTCTCCCTCAGCACCTTGTGGACCCACTGACAGTTACTCGTGTCAGGATCGGCTTTCTGCATTGTCACTGTTCTCAGGTTTACCATCCTTTCAAGAACATCGAAAAAACGCTCCCACACGTTTGTCGTCCAAATATGTAGTGGGAGAGTGAGTTCTTCTAAGGCATCGTTGCCAGCGATGGCGGCAAGCCAGGTGTCACAACTGCTTTCAGTCGGATAAATCTCAGTCACAGGATTGTCGACGATGTGGAGCGCACGAATAGACCTGTTCTCTGATAGAACTCTCTCAAAACTCATTACATTATCAGGCCAATTAAACGAGAAACCTCTCAGGGTGAGCGTTGTTATGGTCGTATTCTCCAGGAGGCCCAGAAGCAAGATGTTTAGACATCTTTGGCCTTCCAGCTGAGAGCTGGCCACGATACTCAGTTTAGTCAACATAGGGCTCCTTTTCAAGTACTCGGTAAACGCTTTTCCGCAGTCTTCCTTAAACACCGACTCGTGCACGGATATTTCTTTCAGTGTGGTGTTGTGCTTCAGAGCTTCCAAGAATTCCTTCTTTGCCGTTTCGTCCATTTCCAACTCGGGTATCCTCAGGGCGGTCAGCGGCGCCATGCCAAGAAGCGTCGACAATGCCGATGAAAATTCTGGAGAGCATTCCTCTGTTTTACATTCGAGTTCTTCCAAAGCTGTTAGGGTGGCGATAGGGGTGCACGCTGCCTCCGGCATATCGCCGAAGCTTGTGTCGAGTACAAGCTTCTTCAGACATGTGTTGCCTTGAAGAGCGTCGAACAGGACCTCCTCGGGAACTTTCAGCTCGTTTAGATTGGCGCATACCGACGTGACACAGCAGTGTTTCTTAAAAAGCAAGCGCAAAAGTGCGGCCACTTGGAGCGCAGCGTCCGGTTCGTCTCTGATGACGGGGGGCAGAGCGGAGAAGGTGAATAAACACAGTTGTCCATTTCCCTCGGACAAATATCGAATTTCGAGCCCAGCGTGGCACAAGAACTCGTTCCACGCTGAAAGGTTGAGGGCGATTTGGCAAGTCTGGCCTTTGGTCCCAGCACAGGGCCGCAAGACGTCGACGGCTTGTCCCGAGAAGGGTCCCTTTGCATTTTCTAGATCTACCTGACGTTTCCAGGTCAGCTCCAGTGCATCGAAGAATACAGAGGAGAGCTGCCTCGATCGCCGACGATCTGCCATGTCCACTCTGCGCAGAAAAATGACTTGCTTGGGTTACATAAATCGGAAATTTGTGCAGGCTTGTCTAACAGACTAATCCCACCAACCGGTCCGCGCATGCGCCGGTTTTCCAGAAGTAGTACTGCCGTTACGTTGGTTGCGGTAGGCTCGTCACAGCGCACACATGCAACTGCAGTGCTGTTATCTCAGCTCTCATTTCTCAGACTTTACTGCCGGGGAAAATTCGTTGTGTGAGAATTATACGAAATTATATTGACTATTCCATTAAAGGCAAGTGTCAAAAATTTTATCTACTCTTCTACTTTCTTCGTTACCGGCCAATTAGGTGGTCAGTATCATATTATCTGGCGCAATGTATGAATACACCCGATGTAAACGGTTTTTTTGATGGGCTGTTCTTGCACGCGTGACTTCCGATGCGTGTAACGTTATGTTAGATCAGCAACGGACATCATGGGAACACCACATTAGTTCGCGACAGTTTTGGAATGCGGCGCCGAGTCTTTCGTGTCATAGTAATACATGCCTGTGTATTGCACACAACCAATGTTTGGTAGCAGACCTCGGTATCAGTGGCATCTAAAGATTCTTATGTTTCCTATGTGACGTCTTTTATTTGTGCTCGCCAACATACCGAGAAAAGCTGGATTTAGAAGAGACCGCTAACTCTGAGGACGATTCGTGTAAGTTTACCTGATCTTGATCCAGCGAGTCCCGGCTAAGCTGTCGCAAAGAGCCACGTGAAACGCGTTACGTCGATAATATATATATATATATATATATATATATATATATATATATATATATATATATATATATATATATATATATATATATATATATATATATATATATATATGTACGAAGCACGCATTGACATCGAATATTTCTATCCCGCGTTATTTAGCTAATATTAGGAGGGACCTTATACATATTTTAACACAGGCCGCTGGTGCTCTCGCATATGCATCAAGGTAGCCATCGGTGTCTCCTCTACAGAAGAAGCGAGAAGGCAATATTTCGTCCTCAACTGTACACCTCGATGTACCATCGCGATAAAGAAAATGTGAAAAATTCGCAACAGGCACGCTTGGTTGATTTCTTTTCAACGCGCTTGTACAGCCCCCGTCATAAATTCACAGTCCACAGAAAAGAAATGCGGAGCAGGTGCGGGGCCGAGTGGTGGCATGTTTGTCTCTTGCGCGATTGGTGCGAGGGTATACAGGCTGAGGGGAAAGGGTTGCGTAATCTTGGGAAATGGAGAGGTAGTCGCGCTAATCGCGCTGGCTTTGTGATAGGTGCGGCTCTTGCATCACGATGTAAGAAAGCTCCTTCTTCCACCGTGGTTCACATTATTCCTTTCTGGCGTCTTCGCGACGGCACTAGTATCAGTCCAGCGCTATCCAGCGTGCGAAGTCACCCACCGTCCCGCTCTCCGAAACGCGTGCGTGGTGAGCGGCAGCACTGTGAAGGGCGCTGGATGATAAGAGAGATTTGTAGTTTAGCGGTACCGCTTACCGCCTGAGCGTCAGTACGCATGCACTGATCATTCGACGACGACAGATGGCGCCAAGTCCCCGTCATATACCTGGTTGACAGTTGACAGGCGTGTGGTGCGGACGCGTGTTCCATCGCTCCTCCGATTGCACGTGAATACCGGAAACGGACGGACTGGCGACAGCGTGAGCTTCCGAAGCGTCAAATAGATTAGTTCTTCCTTTTATTAACTTTATTTCGTTTTCAGCTAGTTAGGTTAGGTGCAGCCTAAAGAATAGATTTTAGCTCTTGGTCCTAGCGGCCTGGTTTTTCGTGCCGGCAGCTAGGTTTTCTTGGCATTCATTCTTTAACTATTTTGTTTAGGTAAATACTTTTTATCTAGGCTATTGGCATTCGCATAATTGGTTTTTAACGCGTGTTTGCTAGTCGTTTCTGTGTCTTCTTTTAGCAATTTGTATATTCTGAGAATTCGTAATAAATATAGTTCAGTCGATGAGCGCTAAAGATGTGCAATCAAAATAAGGTAAATTGTACTCAGTGTGAGGCGCAGGTTAATCTCAAGGAAACGCGTTTTGACTCAGTAGGTGAAGCGGAAGGCATCGACTTTTTGTGTTGGTGTTGCGTACTGAGTGCGCGTCTAGATACATTTGATCAAGAAAGGGGCAGTTTAGTGTCTCGTGTGGATAATTTAGAAAATGAAGTACGTTTGTTAAGGGCGGTAAATCAGAAACTGCGTGGACAGCTTCCTCAAATTGAAAAACAAAGGGGCCGACTTTATCCTTGGAACCAACGAGGACGAACATTCCAATGCGGGCCACGTGGCTGGGGCCAGCACTGGCATGGAAGGCATAAGCAAAGTAGGTCAGGCGGAACCGAACCGTCAGTTATTTAGAAGCAGCTAAGAAGCCGGAAAAAAAGGAAGAAGTAAGGAAGAAAGAAAATTCCAGAGATAAGGACACAGATAACCGAAAGCAGGAGCCAACAGTTGGGAGAGGCAGAGAGAAGGCCCAGGTGCTTATCGCAGGAGATTCTAACATGAACAGGTGCAAGCGAGATATCTTGGAACCTGTAAAGGGATAAGAGAGTGTTGGTTGGAGCCTTCCCAGGGAGAACAATGAGGGCAGTGCTGAAAGAGAGTAAAAATAGGCTGTTGAAGAATTCCGCAGAGCGCAGTATGGTAATAGTAGCCGCGGGGCTAAACGATGTCCTAAATGGTGACGCTGCAGGAGTGGTGGAAAGTTTAGCTAAGGGAGTTGACGAGACCAGGGAGATAGCACAGCAAACGCAGATAGTTGTATGCACAGCACCAGAGGTGCTAGGATTGAACGGAAAGATGGAAAAGGACGTGGTGACAGTTAATCAGGACATAAGAAAGTTAAGCCTGGAGAAGCGTTTCGAAGTGCTTGAGGCAAACCGGGAGGTACATAAAGCAGGTTTTGGTAGGGCTTTTCAGCGAGATGGCATTCATTTTAACAGAAAGGTGGGAGCAGAGATCGGATGGCGCCTGGCAGGCAGGGCTGTAGCTTTTTTAGGGGGTCCGCGAGGACTCCGTGCACAGTGGTAGTTAGAAGTGAAGCAGAAGAAAGTGTAATAATGGAGGCTGAGCCCCCAAAATGGCAAAGAGTAGGTCGAGAAAGAAAAGTACAAAAAAGAAATTTAACACTAGGATCAGCTACATAAACATGTAATGAGGTAGAAAAAGAGCGAAATGGCTAGAGATAGAACAGCAGTTGAGGGATGACAAAATAGGTGTGTACGCTCTTTGCGAGACTCATCTCAGGGATCTAGAAGATCCGCTGTTTATAGAAGGCTACGTCTGGGAAGGGTGCAACAGAACGAGAACGGAAAAAAAGGGTGGAGGGGTAGGTATGTTGATACACCAGGGAACAAATTGGCAAAGAATTAAATCATCTTGTAAAAACCATATCTGGGTTTCAGGAACAATTGCCGGCATAAGGACATGGCTAGGGGTAGTTTATTTAGGAACAAGACATCAATGCAGGCAAGAAAACAAGGATCTTGTTGAATGTCTCAGTGACGATTTAAGCCAGTTTGGAAACTGGGCCTATATTATTCTACTGGGGGACATGAACGGCCACATCGACGATCTGGATGGATACACGGATTGTAACGGGAAGCTAATGCTAGATTTCTGTGAGCGACACGATCTAGTTATAGTTAACAGAGAAACCGAATGTGAAGGCCTGTGGGGATTCATAATCCCCTGCCCCCATTATAAAGGGCCGCGCGTAGTTAACACGCGTGATTACGTGCGCTCTTGGGGAGGACCGCGAGGAGAGGGCACACTGGCCACCCTCCCATCCTCCCAGGCTCCCGCGGCGACACCGCACGGCTTTCCTTCTTTCCTACCGACATACCGGGGAAACCTCCTCTCCCCGAGCCGAGGTGAGATGCGCGTCTGTCGCAACTCCCTCGGCGTCTTTTGACGGTTGGGCGTGCACGCGCACGGTTCAGCATTCCCGTCGGGAGACCGCCGCCTTCACCCTCTGCTCCCGGTCCAGCGCGCACTGACTGCCGCGGGCCGTGAGCACGAAGCCGCACGCAGGTGAGCAGTACCTCTCACTCCTCGTGCGTGCTTCCCCCCCAGGCTCCCGCGGCGACACCGCACGGGTTTCCTTCTTTCCTACCGGATACCCAGGAAACCTCCTCTCCCCGAGCCGAGGTGAGATGCGCGTCTGTCGCAGCTCCCTCGGGGTCTTTTGACGGTTGGGCGTGCACGCGCACGGTTCAGCATTCCCGTCGGGAGACCGCCGCCTTCACCCTCTGCTCCCGGTCCAGCGCGCACTGACTGCCGCGGGCCGTGAGCACGAAGCCGCACGCAGGTGAGCAGTACCTCTCACTCCTCGTGCGTGCTTCTCCCCCAGGCTCCCGCGGCGACACCGCACGGGTTTCCTTCTTTCCTACCGGATACCCAGGAAACCTCCTCTCCCCAAGCCGAGGTGAGATGCGCGTCTGTCGCAGCTGCCTCGGGGTCTTTTGACGGTTGGGCGTGCACGCGCACGGTTCAGCATTCCCGTCGGGAGACCGCAGCCTTCACCCTCTGCTCCCGGTCCAGCGCGCACTGACTGCCGCGGGCCGTGAGCACGAAGCCGCACGCAGGTGAGCGGTACCTCTCCCTCCTCGTGCGTGCTTCTCCCTTAGGTGGTTCTATTTCACCCCCGTACGCGGCTTTCGCTCGCTACACGGCGGTTGTTCTTTAGTGTGTTTTCCTTTGCCGTGTACTCGAGCATAATAAACTGTTCGAGTACAAACTCGGTGTCTGTCCCCTCTGGCTCGAACCCGCTGCAGTAGCGACTTCTCGCATCGCGGGTTGGGGGTCACAGCTCTGTCTGCTAGGGCTGCACGTCGGGGCTAGAAGGCGACTGTAGCGTCTAGTCCCCTCGTGGCGCATTCTTGCGGGAGTAACACCCCCCATAGGCCAAATCACGTGGGAATTCCGCAACAGGCAGACGACCAGTGACTATTGTCTAATGTCGCAGGAAATGTATAGCTAGGTCACAAAAATGGAAATAGACGGAGGGGAATGTAGTCTGGGAAGTGATCATAAACGTATTAGTCTGCAGATGGTGTCCTTGATGAAAAGAGAAATGGAACTTAGACAAAACGTAAACGCAAAATTAAACGACGATCAAATAGCGCAGATAGCAGCAGACATAAAGGATGCAATAGAGAAAAGCCCCATTGAAGACTGGAATTATGAACAGGTAGAACTACTCATAAGGAGAAAAAATCAGGAGGTTAAAGTAGCAAACCGCTGGAATGGAAAGTGGAATCCACGGAGCTGGTGGAATAAGGAAATCAGGGGAGCTATTGAACAACGACGGGCTGCTTCAATGGAACACCGAATGGCAAAGAAAGCACAGGTATCTCAGGAGGAAATCGACAAAAAATGGGAATCATATCGATAAAAGAAACGATGTACAGGTCCTCGGCCAAAGTGAAATAAAGCCTGAAAAACACGATGCCTCTAGAGGCGGACCAAGAAAATTCTGGAACCATATAAGCTGGGTAGGTAAAAATAATCAAATAAAGCAGGTCGGATGAATGAATCTGCGGTGGAAGCTAGCAAAAGCGATTGGAACATTAGTGGCCTGAAAGCAGAAAAGTGATATAATGCTAGTAATGTAGGGAAAAAATTCAATAAGTGGTATGATATAGTTAACCGATCTAAAACAATATTCAAGAGTTCAAGACATAGGGACTGCTACCACCCCATTTCAAAGGGGATGCCCATCCATCCATCCATACCGGCGGACTCGGCACGCAGGGATCAATCAGCCCGTGCTATGCTCGCAGCGTACGACAGTCTGTGTATGGCTTCTTTTCAGATTTGACTGGCTTGCGAGCTGCCGGTAAACTTCAGAAGCGTGGCAGCTGTTGCCTTCCATGTGTTTTCAAATTAAGCTGCAGATCTATCAGCGCTTGCATGCGTGGCGTGCGAATCGAGAACTAGCACACCAAATGAAAGTAGAGCACGAAATATGTGGCTTTATCCGGTCGCCTAAGAGCCGTTTGACTCAAAACGTGCAGTTAGCTTGCGTTCACGACAAAGGCAACGCCTCTGAAAGCATGGCTGAGTAGCTAAAAACCAAGGACTTTATTCTATACTTAATCGATGTCTAACGCGGAAAGAGTAAAAAATATGACGCACGGGCATGCGGCACATGGCAAGGCGAAAAAAATGAACGAATCCGTACAGAGTTTATGGCGGCATATTAGGCTATGACCAATAGACCGATCCCACCGGCCAGTTTCACGACGCCGCCGCTGCCGCGGTGCATGCTGGTAGAAGTAGTCATTCGGCTGCTCCGCCCGCCTGGAGTGCCTGCGTGCCACGTTTTCGAACAATTTTTAGCTCCTGTGTATGCGTGGTGCATTGGGAAAATTCACCTGTTACGTTCCTGGATGCCGTAACAATAGCACAAGGGAAAGCAACTCCGTTTTTAAGTGTACCTTGTTCAGCTCGTTCGGTCGAAAAGCCGTCGGCGCCGTCATCGTCATGATAGTACTAGTAGTCGACAACGCGTGTCGAAAATATTCGGGGACTGTGGAAAAAAATTGTATCATGCTGATTTTTGGTTGTAGTGATTGATCACATATTGGTGTGTGATTGGCGACGACGAGTTAATAAAATCATTATAATTATTTGAACATTTGGTGAATTGGAGATAAAAAAAAAATTAGAAAAAGGGGGTTTAAAGGTGTCAAAATGCTCAGAATGAAAAGCCAATGCTTGCTGAGGCTATCTAAAATATTTAGAAAATGCAATTAATCAATAGACAATTGAAATAAATTATAAAATGCTAAATACAAAAAATACAAATACAAAAAGGTGTAAAAGTGCTCGGAATAGAAAGCCTATGCTTGATAATGCTAATTAAGAAAATGTCGAGTGTACAATTGATTGATTAATTACCTTTATTATCATGGTGGTACGTCAAGACCTTATTTTTTTTATCGACGTAGCGTGCTACGAGGGACACTTGCAACAACTTACCCAGGTCACTCTGGCCAAAACTCAAGTAAACTTTCACAATTCCACTGTGTCAGCGGTATCTCTGAAATCTCCGTTTACGCGCGTATACAAAGACACGTCACCTAGTCTACTAGAAGTCAGTAGCTATCGCTGTTGCAAAGGTCTGTTAGCATATATTGGCTTTGTGAAAATCCAGATGACAATTGGGACACGAAGGACTGGCGCCACAATTCAAAACTCTCGCCAACCTCCATCGCATCCCTATGGCGTTCATCACTAAGCTAAAATAACATAACACGCATCGCAAAGCACGCGCGTGCTAAAACAAAACCTCCAAACAATCGTTTTCCCTCAAACTAATCATACATGGCTCAAAGATAGGATAGCACTTCGTAATCACTCGGTAACAACAGAAACAAAACTAAGGGATCACTTCAGTTCCGACGCTACGGCTATGACTTGATGTTCTTTGCTTTAATTTTTGATGTGTTATATTTATTTATCCTGCTTTTTCTTTTTATTTTGTTTTTATTTATCTTTATACATTAATACTTAGCATCAGCAAAAATTGATTTTCCATTCTTAGCAGCTGTATATTTTTGAAAGCATTTTCTATTTTGTTCACTTATTTAAAATAATAAATTCACAACACACACTCTGAAATTTCTTCATTAGCATCTTGACGCATTGACTTTACAATCTCAGCATTTTCAAAACTTTGAACCCTCTTTTACCTTTTTAATTTTTTCAATTCGTTCAATTCATTATTTCATCAATTACACACAACAACTTTCTTTAATTAGCATAATCAAGTATTGGATTCTAATTCCTATCATTCTTACACCTTTAGGCGCCTTTTTCCTATTTGAATCTTTTCGATTATTTCAAATTATTGGTTCATCAATTACAGTCCAAATTTTCTTAATTAGCATCATCAAGCATTTACTTTTTTCCGAGCAGTTTGATATCTTTGAAGCCCTGTTTTTGCAATTTCTTTCATTTTAGCGACATTTTCAATTAATTGATCAATTACTCACACTAAATTTTTTTATTAACATCACAAAGCATTGGCTTTTCATTCTCAGAATTTCAACACCTTAAATCCCGTTTTTCCAATTTCTCGTTTTTTTTTTTCAATTCTTTCAAGTAAATAATTCATCAATTGCACGCTCTATAATTTCTTAATTACAATAATCAAGAACTGCCTTTTAATTCTGAAAACATCCCCTCCCTGCCTCTCAATAAAGTTTTTCCTTCAGCCAGTCACCATTCTGAGCATTTTGACATTTCTGAACCCCCTTTCAATACTTTTTCATTTTTCAATTACTTAAATAATTTATGAATTACACTCTCTGAATTTTCTTAATGAGCATCACCAAGCATTGGCTTTTCATTCTGATAACTTTACACTTTTGCACGCCCTTATTTAAAATAAATTTGTTCATTTCTCATTTCTTTATTCATCTAATAATCAGTTAATTACAATTATTTCCTTAACTCGTCATCGCCTATCACACACCAATCGGTTATCAATCACTAGAACCCCAAATTGCCATGATATGATATTTTTTGCTCAGCCCCCGATTATTTCCCACATGTGGTGCCGGCTGTGTCCACGCCTTTTCTACCATACAAAGTGTATATGCCATCGCTAAAAGAACAACAGGATGGTTAGAAAGTTTGCCTTGCATAAAACAGTCAGCGCAATTTTCTAAAATTATGACATGACAATTTTTTTTTTCTCGGCGGCGAAGTCTGAGAGAAGTGCGATAAGTTCGTGTGAAGCGGCGATTCCAAGAGTGCAGTGGCATGTGCAGGCGCTGACCAGCGGACTACAACTAACATGGCGGCGGACAAACTTCCGGGAAACCGGCGCATGCTCAGATCGGTCGGTGGGATCAGTCTATTGCTCATTTAACTCAGAGCCGCGACCATAGCGTTCAGTTGAAGTCCGGCCAGGCGATTCGGTGCCGCGAAACGTTCCTTCGAGCCGCATCTCGATTCGCGGACTTTGTTATAAACAGCCGTTTGCCATCACGCCTACGTGTGCTGCACCCAAAAGCGCAGCAACATGACATTTCGAACGATGCGAATTAAAACAAAAAACAGCGCGAAAGAGGCGCAAGCCGTAGCAAAACACGCGACGGTATATGCGCCGCGAGCGTTGGTTTGCACGGGGGGCGGGGGGGGGGGGGGGGGGGGGGGGATTGCAGCCAACACAAAAACTAAACAAAAGCGCGTGGAAACACGTGACGGCACTCGGCCAATGGGAAGGTCGAACACTGAGAGAAAGCGCCGGAGAGGAGGTGGGTGGCAATCTTCGTCGGCGCTACTTTCAGCTTATTGAGCGGCTTCAATTAGCAATGAATGTCAGAACCATCAGGCGACCAGAAAACGCGACCCCCCCCCACCTAAAGAAAAAGAAAAATGCCTTGATGGTAATGCAAAAGTGACATAGTCGCGTTGGTCCATTCAACAAGTTAATGTGCATGGCATAAAAACATCAGGTTGGATTGCCTTAATCCCAGTGCATATAAATTTGAATTAAGAGTGGACTGCGTTAAATTAAAGGTGTATTTCTCTGAAAACCGTGGATTAAAGGTGTTGGTACAGATTACGGTTGGTTAAGAGTAGTACCTGGTTTATAGTTATGAATTAAGTGTGGGTTACTGCGGATCCGGGTGGAGTAACTTTGATTGTTTTGTATTAAAGATAGACAGTGATGTATGAAAAGTTGATTAAAATGGATTAAGTTACAGTAAGATTACACGATCAAAACTCCAGAATTTCTTTCTGCGAAACACAAACTTAATTGTGCGCTCGACCTCGCCTGCTGTAGCACAGAGTGCCGATGGAAGCCTCCCGATAAACAGACCTGCGTGAAACGAATCTCTGGCCGATTTGTGCGCAGGTGCGTTTCCTTCGTAGTGGTCTGCACAGATTTGGACTTCGTGGTAGAAACGGCACGAAGTGTCTTACCCTACTATTCAACATGCGAATGCAACGTGTTGAACACATCCCTTTTTTATCACGTTGGCGGCAGTAATTGTGTTATCTTTTTTGTAATCCAGCAAGGCAGTCGGTAGGAGAGGTTTTCAAGGTCGTGTATGAATTTAAGGAAAGTAAATTTGGCACTCCTAGAATTACTAGCTTCACTGAAGGTAGGCAAGTTAAGTATATCTATTCGAACCAAACGCACCGTCAGTCCACCTTAATGACCGTAAGTAACCGGATCACAACCAAATGCACTTTTATGCACCGCTGTCCACCAGAATGCTCCGTAATCCAAATCAATCTACCCGACCGCAACCTAAGCCAACGTGTGAATACCCCTGTAAACCGCCATACACCAAAATAAGCCACCCTAATTCAACGCATTTTACTTTTAACGTACTTGAATGTAACCTTAATTCACTGTTACCTGCCTTAATGATTGCTAATCGAAAAAAATAACCCTTAATCAAACCACACATAACTACCATAGGTCAAAGTAATCTACTAGAATGAAACACCTTTTAGATCCTAATATAACTCAACCCGCATTAATCCAATTAAACATAACCGTAATCCATTCTATGAAGGCGAAAAGCAAGGCGGAATAGCACAGTGTGACATTTAGTACGGGTTAAAGAACCCGGAGTACACGAAATATCCCGAGACCATCGCTGCGGCGTGTCAAAACCTGAGGATATTGGAGCGTTAAGCACTGTATCAAAGCGATTACATCCGAACACCCTTATTCCAGTGATATCCATCATAACCCATCCTCAATCTACTTATGTCCACCCCATAAACTATCGTAATCCAGCATCTGTTTCAAAGCAAACATTGTTTAACATTCTAATGGACTATTGTGACCACTTGACTGTCCCGATGACGTCAGGACTATATTTGGGACCACTTTTTCACACCGTACGCCACTGACTTTCGCTACTAGGGGATATGACTTCTCTCTCCTTAAAATTAAGTTTATCCAATGACTGGTAACAGTCGTAAATCACACAAGAGGAGCCTGAATATGACCGCAAGTACAGCATTACTCGGCCAAACACTATGTAGGTAAGCGCTCTTCGCAACTTTGGTTGTTTTTCCTATATGGCGAAGAACGCCTGGAGCGTTATCGACCTCTCCAGTCTTTTTATTGCAGTGTGGGCACTGCAGGAAAGCAGCTGTCATGTCTTATTCTCCAGCAGCCGTGCCAGCTTCGGCACCGGCGCCGCGCGCGCCCGCTTCGGTGACACCAACGAATGACGCGAACGCCTGAATTATTATCGCATAGCCATTAAGACATCGCTTCCTTCGCCCTTTCAAGATCGCATAGCCAGTAAGACATCGTTTCCTTCGCCTTTTCAAGAGCGAGGGGGCCCTTCTCCCTCACTTCCTTTACCCTTCCTGCAGGCGCACCCAGGAAACGAGGGCGTCCGTGTCTTTCCCAGTGGGCTGAGGTTTTACCCGGTTGGCGACAAGAAGACACTAGCGTCATTGACGATACAATCATGACTAGCTTCTTTTTCTTACCATAGTGTAAACCACGATGGAAAGAAATACGAATGACGTAGCGCCTAGATGCCGCACTATTCGCATTTCTTTTGATCGGCCCTGTACGCATGTTTACAACGCAGGCAACGTTCTTGCCTGCGTATCTAAGAAAGTTCGGCAATGTTCTTAGGAAACGTTGAAGGCAGGTACACGCATGCTGATTGCGCCTAAGCTACCAGCGCTGTAAATGAAACGAAGTAAGCCACATACCGTCTTGCCAAAAGCAACCGATCAGTCCCGCCGGCTGGCGGAGCGGGCGCGATTGCGCGACGCGGCGCCGATAGGCAGACATGCGATCCCTTTCTCTGGCCGCTGCTCTCTGTCAGTGAGCTTAAACTGGCTGACGTAAGCTCGCTCCCTCGCTCTCCATCGTGGGACGATAAAAAAGTAAGGTGGTATATCGTGCGCGACGTCTTGATTTGGTGCATTCGGAGCGTTGTGAAACTGAAGGGCGCTTCGGCATAGCATAATTAGCTCAACGCTCCTTTTTGGCATGGGGCTGTGAAGCTGCGCACTACATTAGAAAAACTTGCGCGTTTACCAGCATGCAGCTCGTATTGCTGTCACGATCGGGCAAATGCATGCTCTTCTGTTCTTTTGGCACATCGGAAACGTAAGGAATGGAACGGATCTCCAAAATTCGATGCGCAGTTTCCTGCGGTTCCCGGCCTTCTTTTTTGCCCACGACCACTTCGTTTTGCCGCTTTGTTACGCTGGAGAAGAGGCATGATCTCAAGCCAGTACAAGTGCCCCTGTTTCTGCGTACTCTACTTGTTGTCATTCGGTTACGTATAAAAGTGCGTAATGCCTTCCGCGCGGTAATTCTTGCATTAATCTGCATCACTCTTGTTAACAATGCATTAAAGCTGTCACTCTCACACCTCGAACATACAACACTCAAAATAACAATACGTCCAGCCGTTCCGAGATGAACAGAAAACCGAACACGCCCCATTACTACTGTGAATTAGTTGTGTTAGTATCTACTACCGAGCCAGTTGATTGTCAGAGAAAGAACGCTAGGGGAGGACGGACCAGGAAGAGGAGTACACACACATATGCGCTTACTAACAACTTTGTTTTGGAAGACAGCCGATCCGCGCCTTATATACACACAGTCTGAAAGTGCCCATGAGCACGGTTATCAGAGCTCAAGCATCCAAGTAACAGCATCTGATAGTGAACACAAATTAAAGCTATGACATGGAATGTGTGTGGGCGGGGCAGATGCAATGAACAGAACGGGGGCGCACGTGAAGCCCAGATAAAACGATATTAAAGAGAGCCAACAAATAACATGGCTAAAAGCAAAAATGATTGCACGAGACCAATAACAAAAACAAAACAGCGCGGCTATAAGCTCTAAAAAGCAAGACTGTGAAAGTCACTGAAGGTAAAGGCGCTAAAATAAGAAAAAGGATAAAAAACATGAACTAAAAGACGCAAAATGAAAACACTGAAATCTAATCAGACAAAACCAAAAAAGGCAAGTAAAAGGACACTGACAAAAAAATCGCACACCTAGCAAACAGAAAAGACAACAAAACAGGACGGGCTAAAGAAACAAACCACAGATGCATGAAATCTTATGACTATTAAACGATGGGGCAAAGACAGAATTGCTCAATTAAAAATTACGCCACGCAAACGCAGAACTAAGAAAACAGGCGAAGACAACAAGAAGCCACAAAACAGATCTAGCCGGAAAGGAATGAAAATTTTTTTTCTAACAACGCAAGTGAGGGAGTGCTAACGCACTCATGTTTTTGCTCGTTTCGCGGGTAAGTTGATTGTTTTAAAGAAGTTGTAGACGGGCTAGATGGTTTTCAGCTTCAGACGGCATTCTTAGCAAAAAAACACGCACGCACATGAGAGAAAAGGAGGGACACGGGACAAGCGCTAATGCCGTCTGAAGTTGATTGTTGTTCTTAGCCAAAATTTCTGTATCCTTCAACATCGGGGAGAGGCGCCAGCAGGGACTGCAGTCTCGACAGTTTATCGCCAAATTGCCAGACCTTTTTCCTTTGGCATTATTTTGATGCTCTAATAGCCTTTTCTGACCGATGTTAGATATGGGGCTCGCGTGGCTCATCCCACCGCTGACACCAGTTGTTACAAGTGGGTCGCGGCCCCATCGGTAGCGTTGGCCTGGCGGCTCCGTGGCTCGGCGGACGGAATCAACGGTCCCAAAACAAACGTTTAATACAACATTATGAAGGAACGGGCAGAGAAGCTAACCCGAAGGGAATACTGACACGCTCACACAGCTGGGGTCTGGCGTCGTCACTGCGACGTCTTCCAAGTAGACTCTCGCAGCCGAGTTTGCCGCTGCATTTTATACGCTTGTTAGTTAAGAGGGAAAGGGGAAAACTTTGTCTCTGCAAAAGGAGATGACTCAATCGTCGGCGACGCGACAGAATGTCCTCTCCCTCCTGCAGAGGGGCGACGGAGACGGTCTCTCTCTCTCGAGCGCCGGGCTTGGCCAGCGTTTGCACACACACGCACGCACAATAGGCACGTGTGACCTCGGCGTGCCAAGACGCCCGCGGAAGGAAGCGTTGCGTTGGGCGGCCGGCTGGTGCTGAAATGGCCGAAACGCTCGCTGCTTTGCCTGTTGCTGCGCAGTGGCCGCGTCAGCTGTCGCACTTGTCGGTGGCGAAACATAACACCGACATACTTCCTACCGTAGGGTAACGGGACAGAATACACGACGCCTGATGAGCAAGTGAGAAAAGGATCTCGATGCCTGGTTGTTCATTCTGGGACTTTTTCACCCGATTCATTGACACGCCTGCAAAGTCTAGAAAGACGGTGAAGAGCGGAGAAAAATACATGAACCCCTGTTCTTTTTCAGATTCATTTCAGGTTGGGGGAAACCTGGTGAATGTAGGGTATTACAACCGCATTTTTCCTGCGAGTCCTCAATTCCCTTCCGGCTGGGTTCTTACTTTGCTTAACTGGTAACATTTTTTCCGCTACTGAGGACAGGAATAAGGGCGGGTACCCTGAATTAAGTAGTCCGTGGGCTTGGTTAAGGAAACGGCTCTAAGCTATGCTCGCAGGATTTTAGGAGTGCGTTATTAAAGGTAGCCTGGACTATATTTCTTTTAACTAACTTAGAATGAGCTGATTCATAAGGTAGTATTGGTTTATTGGCCCTTGGTTCGAAAGTCAGCAGGCGTGCTGTTCCGCAAAAATCAACTTCAGTTCTAGAAAGCGGATGCAGCCATTTTCAGATTTTTCATGTGTTAGAACAAGGGGGTTAAAAGTCTCTGTAAAGATATGCAACACCTTCTGAACTTCGGCTGTGAAATTATTACCTGGGCAATTAATAAGAATTAGATAGTCATCGACGTATCTGAAGATTTTTAAAACAGCTAACCTTTCGATTTCTGCTAATTATTCGGTCATGCATTGCCAAGAAGAGGTCTCTTATGATAGGGGCGATGCAAAAGCTTATGCATATGCCCTGCTCCTGGATGAAAAGGGATCCGTTCTACTCAGCATAAGTAGACCTGAGATACATAGATAACAATTCAAAGAACCCGCGTGCAGAGATACCGCAATCGTTTTGAAAGGCGATGACATTGTGCTTATCAATGCAATCGCTTACACAACAGAGCAAAACATCATGCGGAATTGAATATTACAAATCCTTCACATCAATAGAGAGGCCTAGGAAGGCCCTGCTGCTATTTTCTTGCAAAACTTTTGTGGCATGTTTTGAATTCTTGACCAGAAAGGGGTCATCAACTTCTAGAATTTTGAGTTTGGCTTGTAAAAAGCTAGCAACCAATTTTTGCTAAGCATGATCCTCTGAAACCATAACTCGGAGCGGAGCGGGCACTCTGGTCTATGCGTCTTTGAGGGGAAGAACACACTGAGGGACATTTTTTTTTTGCTATTCATTATCGAGCGGGAAAGCCTATCCAAGTTAAACCGTTCACGTAACTTCTTTGCTGTGCTTCTCACTTCGGTTAAGGAATCACCGTTGCATTTGTCAAAACAGGTATTAATCGCTGTTGACGCTTTCTGACTGTAGACATCCTTAGGTAGGAATACGAAACCTCCTTCCTTATCGAAGGTCAACAAAGACAAGTTAGTCTTTTAGATACGATACAGTCTCTTGAAGAGGGGGCTTTTGTCTGCTAGCGTTCTTTCTCTGACAATAAATAACCAACTCGCCCAGCAACATACCCAGTTGATTGGTTGTAGAGTGCCCGCTAATAGAATGGTTGCTCAGAAAGTCATTTAAAGTGCTGTATATAATCTTCGTGTGGCATCCAAGATCACTTCAGAAGCCTGAAACTTTCTACCCTTGCTAAGTCCAACGCCACAACATGGTAAGAGCGGGAGATTCAATGGAATAAAAAAAATCAATTTCTTCGTAGTCGCCCTTTATAATAACGGAGGAATTCTTAGGGTGCAATACGTTAGTGAGCCTTTGCATCACGCATTTGCTATATTGCGAAACATTTTTGAGGCAGCTGCAGTCCTTACTCAAATTTTTCGCATCCGCTTTTGCGTTACGATCGCCAAAACGTTACAAACTTCTGTGCGTTAGCACGCGGCTGAAAATTCGGCATTCGCGGATTCGTCTCATGTGTAGCAATAGCCGCACATGAACGATTATCTCGCTTTTTTTCTCTCCACCACATAAATGATGCGTCGCATCCGAAGACTAGGAATCGTGGGAAATACCATATCAAATTTTTTAGATGAGTACCACATATTACTTTAGTAACAAGAAAACAACGCGTATTTTCCAACTGGTTGCATCTACAGGAGCTGTGTATTAACGTTAAACTCACAAGGTGTCCTAACAAAGAGCGCATGTGTCACGGCGCCAGTCAAATCGTTTAGACGGGCTCAACGCTGCTGAACCGAATGTGGAGCGAATGCGGCTGCGGAACCAGAGTATTCGACTGCGAAGCTGATCGCCGGCAGCTGCGTTTCAATTGAGGCGAAATGGAGAGGTGTCCGTGTGCTGTGCGATATCAGCGTATACGTTTAAGATCCCCAGGTGGTCTAGATGACTCTGTAGTAAGCGGAATCCAATTTCATGCCCTGCGCATGCGACGTCGGCAAATGCTTCCTTTTATTTTCTTTATTGTCGACTGTCAATACAGTTCATAAAATGCCGCTCTTCGGCTAGCACAACACTAACATCTTCTCAGTGACGCCAGATCACCAAGTACAGCCTTCCACTGGCAGGAATATTTTAGGTACCATCGAGATGCAAATAAATGCGAACAGTGCGGCGCCTACAGTTCCCGCGGATCAAATTTCTTACCGTCGCGCTTGTTGTATCGTGCAAGATACGCATGCGCAGTGCCTACCGGCAACGTCATGCACTGACCACTGCCGGTGATACCAGCACGTGCCGGCATCGATCAGCCACTATAAAAGCGAACACCTTCTATCAATAAACGTTCATTCTGTTCTGGCATGTCCTGACTGATACATGGTGTCAGAAGTGGGCCGGCTGTTGGCCTTTCGAACAGTGTCTTGAAGGAAGCAGGGAACGTCCGTGCTAGCCGCCAGATAATGGAGCTACTCAAGCCGCCTGACCAACTACTTCTGTCTGGGAACATCGCAAAGAAGTGGGCGTTGTTTAGACAGAAGTTCGAGCTCTTCCTGCAGGCTACAGTGTCCACCAAAGAACCAAGGACGGAAGCGGCTAAGACGGCTCTGCTGCTGAGTGTTGCTGGGGACGAGGCCCTTGAGGTATTTAATAACTTTACCTTTTCGGAGGAGGAAAGCAAGGACGACTATGCAACGGTCGTGAAGAAGTTTGAAGTTTACTGTCAAGAGCAGCAGAATGAAGTGTACGAGAGATACACGTTTCGTTCAAGAATCCAGGCGGAAGGTGAAACCTTTGAACATTTTTTTCGTGACCTGCGGAAGCTAGCCCAGAGTTGCAATTTTGCAGCATTGAGTGACTCAATGATACGGGATCAAATAGTATTCGGCACAAGTAGTCCGAAGGTCCGGGAGAAGATGCTTAAAGTGAAAGACCTTACGCTGTTTAAGGCGGAACAGATCTGCAAAGCTGCGGAAGTGTCATCGCAGCAAAATGAGGCCTGGGGCCAGTTAGAAAGGCAAGTGGCTTCAGTGAAACAACGTCAGCGTTTCCGTTGTGGCAAGTGCAATCGAACACACGAGCGAAAAAAGTGTCCAGCGTTCGGGAAGACATGTTTTGCGTGCAAAGGGGCCAATCATTTCGCTGTCTGCTGCCAGAATGAGCCTGCAGTCGGTGCAGTAGTTCACGAGGAAAGCTTGGAAATCCTCAATGTCAGGGTCTGCACTGTCGAAAGAACACCTGATTGGATGGTTGCAGCTAAAGTAGCCAATCAAAATGTTCTTTTCAAAGTAGACACTGGGTCTCAGGCAAACTTGCTGCCCTATTCGGTCTTTCGTAAATGCAAAGCAGAGACAGTCCTGCAGCCAAGCAGCTCCATTCTTCGGTCCTACAGCGGGGACGAGATTAAACACTTCGGCACGGCGACCTTACCAGTGGTGATGAACGACAAGTCCGGAACTTTCACTTTCTTTATCGTGAAGAAGAGCAAGCAGTCAATACTTGGACTACACGCAACTGAGTCGCTGGGACTGGTGGTGCGTTCGGTGGAAGCCGTGGACACGGAGTGTTCTGAAAAAGTACTGCAAGAATTCCCGCAGCTCTTTCAAGGTACCGGCTGTGTTGCCCGTCCATACCGGATGGTTCTGCGCGAAGATGCCATACCAGTGATACAGCCAGCGCGACGTGTTCCGTTGGCATTGCAAGAACCACTGCGGGAGGAGCTGCAACGCATGGAAAAGGCCCACATCATTCAAAGGGTCAACGAGCCAACAGACTGGGTGAGCCCACTAGTTATTGTTAGGAAGAAAGATGGCAAACTGCGGGTCTGCATGGATCCTAGAAACATTAACCAGTACCTGAAGCGGGAACACTACCAGATGCCAAAGCGTGATGATATTGAGGCGGAGCTCGCTGGCGCTAAATACTTCTCTCGTCTCGATGCAAATTCTGGGTTTCATCAGATTCCATTGGATAAGGACACATCAACAATTTGCACATTCGCTACACCGTTCGGGCGTTACCGCTTCTTGAGACTGCCGTTCGGGATTGCTTCAGCACCAGAGGTGTTCCAAAAAACATTGAGCGAGGTATTTGACCGAGCCCCAGGCGTGCGCGTGTATGTCGACGACATTCTGGTATGGGGTGCGACACGTGAAGAACACGATGAGCGCCTCCGTGGGGTATTGGAACTTGCAAAGCACGCTGGCTTAACGTTCAATGCCAACAAATGCAAGTTCGCTTGCACAGAGGTTGAATTCTTGGGCGACATTATCAGCCAAGACGGGATAAAGCCTAATCCTACGTTTACAGCATCATTTGCCGAAATGACAACCCCGGCTGATAAGACGGCTGTTCAGCGAATGCTGGGGGTGGCCAACTACTTTGGGAAGTATATTCCGCGTATGGCTGATAAGACCAAGCTGTTGCGAGATCTTATCAAAAAGGACACAATCTTTCAGTGGACAGAGAAACACGCCGCTGAATGGGCTGCTCTTTGCTCTGTTTTAAGCAGTACACCTGTGCTGGCAATTTTTGATCCAGCTAAGGAAACAAAGGTCAGCTCGGACGCATCAAAAAACGGTCTAGGAGCTGGGCTTTTGCAACGTCACGGAGATAGCTGGCGACCTGTCGCCTACGCATCGCGTGTCATGACTGAAACGGAACAAAGGTACTCGCAAATTGAGAAAGAAGCACTGGGAATTACCTTTGGCTGCGAAAAATTTCACCACTTTGTTTATGGAAGAAAAATTGTCATTGAAACGGATCACCACCCACTCCTAGCAATTGCATCGAAAGATATTGGCGATATGCCGCCAAGGCTTCAACGTTTTTTTTACGCTTGATGAAGTACGATTATTCTCTTCATTTTGTACCAGGGAAACAGTTGCTGCTGGCCGACATGCTGTCGAGGTCATCGCCCAAGGAATCAGCGGACACCACCGGCTTCCCAGACGACGTAGAGGTTCATGCCGTTGGAGTGGTCACGGATCTGGTGAGCAGCAGAACAATGACTAGACTTGTGGAGGCTACTGCAAAGGATCCTGATCTACAGTCTGTTATAGGTTACATTAGAGACAACAGTGATCTGTTCGGCAGCCTGAAGCCATTCGCTGCAGAGTTGTCCTTCATAGAAGGAATCGTGTTAAAAGGGACGAAAGTAGTCATTCCAAAGTCTATGAGGGCAGAAATGCTTCGACGTCTACATGAGGGTCATTTGGGCTTGAATAAATGTAAAGCAAGAGCTCGACAGCTAATGTTCTGGCCCGGACTCTGCTCCGATATCGAGAGGATGTTAAACGGTTGTACTGTCTGCCAGAAATACGCGTACCAACGACAACGCGAGCCTTTTTTGATGCGGCCAACACCTCATTACCCTTGGTACAGAGTCGGCGTGGACATCTTCCAGCACGGCTGTAGTTCTTACCTGTGCGTGTACGATGCCCTCTCCAACTTCCCGGAAGTTGAACAACTCAGCGACACCACAGCTCGCACTGTTATTGACAAATTAAGCGCCATCTTTGCCCGCTACGGGATACCAGTAGAAGTTTGCAGTGACAACGGTCCCCAATTCTCCTCCCACGAATTTGCTGTTTTTGCATCCAGGTACGAGTTCCAGCACGTGACTTCGAGCCCTGGATTTCCACAATCTAATGGACTTGCCGGAAAAGGCGTTCAAATTGTGAAAAGAATCATGAAAAAGACGCAGGAGACACGTCAGGACTTCTGGTTGGGACTGCTGTCCTACCGGTCGACTCCATTGGAGGACGGTCGTTCACCGGGTGAGCTCCTGCAAGGCAGAAGACTGCGCACGCTGCTCCCTGACTTCAGCCGCCAGCCAAAGACAACTGTCTTCAAGCGCAAGCCACTGGATGCTAATGCTAAATCTCTACCGTGCCTCAAGAAAGGAGAGGTGGTTAGGATTCGTGACAAACAGTGGACCCGCAAAGCGCGAGTAGTGGGACCGGCTGCCCCGCGGTCATACCGGGTCATTACGGAAGATAACAAGCTGCTTCGCCGCAACAGAAGGCACCTAAACTCGACGCTGGAACCCTTCGAGAGCGGCATAGCCGAAAGTGAAGAGTCCGACAGTGAGTGCGAGCCCGTAGACGAGCACGTGCCCAGCCCGAGACTTGTAGCGGCGCCAACTACGGACGGGCAGTCGACGCCAACAGTAAGGCGGTCCTCCAGAATCAGGCGCCAGCCAACCTGGCTACACTACGATGGTAACTTCAACCAAATAACAACTCGCTGACCTTTCAAAGAACTAATAAACAGGGAAAGATGTATCGTGCAAGATACGCATGCGCAGTGCCTACCGGCAACGTCATGCACTGACCACTGCCGGTGATACCAGCACGTGCCGGCATCGATCAGCCACTATAAAAGTGAACACCTTCTATCAATAAACGTTCATTCTGTTCTGGCATGTCCTGACTGATACACTTGTAATTAGGTTCCAACAAAAACACGCTGATGTCACTCATTGTTACATCGTAGACGACACTAGCTCCACTTCGTTACTATCTAGGCCCACGTACGGCTAGAAGAAACTGGAACAGCGGGGAGGGAAGAAAAAGAGTTCTTTGAATTTCTCTTTATCGCCCCTATAAAGTGCGGCAGACTATTTAAATGCACTCGGGTACTGCTGTTTTGTTCCAGCGGGCAAGCCAACAAACGTAACTAGCAAAGAAGGTAGCGCAGCAAGGCCGCAAGCTGACAACTCTTTTAAAGGGATAGACATCATAATTATTAATATAAATTTTCAAGCAAGTACTTTTTTATCAGAATAGAACAAGGTATGATCTCCTTATTCACATTACAGTATCTAGCAAGTATCGACTGTATATGTTCGGAATTTGTTACAGCAGCCTCACATATAAACTGATACAGCCCACCAGCGATATGATGTAGGATGCAGTAAGCACCGACCAAACATATCAGTGACCAATATGCACACTAAAAGCAAACGACACAAAGAGGAGCTCACGTGTAAATCCCAGCGGTAGACAATTCAGCGTGGCATTGACGATTGAGTCTGAAGTTTCATGACCTGCCACGATCAACCAGCAAGACCCTACCTTGCCGTTTCTGCACACGCCACGAGCTTATAGCGCTAAGTACTTCAGACAAAGGGAAAAGCGTGTAAAAGCGGAGCGAGAAGACAACCCTTACAAAAATGCTTAATGAGTTTATGATTAAATGTTAATTACATTCCTCATCATGCACATTAACATTTCTATACATTTTCTTGATGCATTTTTGATGAGTTTCACGAGAAAGTTGGCCACCGTGTTTCTGGTTGGTACCTAATGTGTGCATTTCTTGTGTGTTGTTCATGAGTGTTGACCAATGAGCACCTGATGGCTTTCACTTTTGGATAAAAAGTAAAAGCTAAAACGTAGCGAAGCACTTCAACTAGATTAAAAAAGCTAAAAAATAAAAAAAATTAAAACTAAGCGAAAAAAAAAAACCGCACCTCTGGCGCGATTCGAACTCGGTACCTCTTACTCCATAGATTTCTACGCTAACCACTCGGCCACTCGGGGAACTGGTAACGTTAGTAACGTATTTGCTTCTTATGTCTGGACTGCATTCATAAGATTGGGACTTAATGTTTCGAAGCATGTTTCGAAGTGTAGAGGCCATTGCGGCTGCTCTAACAATTACAACTTCTTGACCATTAGAACTTGCATCTAATGTTCTAGATACCTATGCGCACTATTTTGTCCACTGCAGTCATTTTAACATGTCGAGTTTGGCATCGCTAGCAAATTTATCAGCGCTGGCTCTTCGGTGGTTGCTACCTTGGGCGCAATTTTCGCTGAACACGGAGCTGTAGCACCAACCTTTAAGGTAAAAAAGTGCGACCAAGCTTCAATACCCGCAAGCGCAGCAGCGCCAACACTATTTTACTGGTAACTAAATCTTATTTGTATCTAAACATTTCGGAAAGCGATGCGATGACTGAGGGCTCGGCTAATCTATACGCAGAGCAAGAAAGAGCTCGAAAGCTTAAGAAACACGCAAAATATCATGCATTATAAAGAAGGCATTGCTTCTCGTGCCCTGGTCGCGCACATGCTCCCAGGACGGTCCAGTTCCGAGTCAACGCACGGCTCGGGTTACTTCCGCGCGTCGTCGTCGGCGCAGGCCGGGGCCGGTACCCCTGCTGGTCTCTCCAAAACGGCCTGCTCGCAGGTGCAAGGAGGCATTGGAAATGGAGCGGCCTTGCGCCTGTTTGCTTGGAGGCGGTGTGGCAGTGCGTCGGTTCGCGTACACAACAATATCCTTGCCCGTAACACCCTCAAGCATATTGTCCAACCACAGCACCCATTCGCTTGGCAAGAAGTGATTTGAAATGGCACAAACACCCAAGACGCAGAGTGTAAGCGTGTTTTGAATGAAACAAATGTCCAAAAAGTTGTTTTTGTTTTTACAGTGCATGCTAAACAGAAATGAAAACATAGTAAAGAATATACATTCGCTAGTGATGTATAATTTCCCTCATTTGAGAAAGTCAATGTATTTCCACATTAGCTCCTATACAAAAATACTGTTGTGTTTTCCAAGTACAAAACTTCTTGCGTAATCTCAAATGAAAGTCTGTTGCGGATCTCATGTTAAAACACATAAAAGTTGTTTCTTAGGCAACATCCTACATATGCTAATCAGAAATGAAAACATAGGGCTCTGAAAGTGTGCAGTTAACAAAGAAATAATATATATTCACTTAGTGATGTATACATTTCCTCATTTGAGAAAGTCAGTGTATTTCCACATTAGATCCTACCCAAAAATACTGTTGCGTTTTCCAAGCACAAAACTTCATGTGGGATCTCAAAGGAAAGTCTGCTGCGGATATGATGTTAAAACACATCTAATCTTGAATCTCCTTTGAAAGGTTGATGACTCATCAAAAACACATTACGTGGGTAAGAGAAATTCAATATCCATTTTTGTAAGGGAACTTCCCGCTGACCGCACGCAAAACGAGAAAACGATGGACTGCCAAAACTGGGAGCCAGTGGCTTATTAGTCCGACCAGGCAGCAATGACTGGGAAGCAACTATAAGTGTGGAAGCCGAAAACATTTAAACCGACACGCTTTGAGACAAGCAAGTGAATTTCATACCATTCCCGGCCGGACCAGTGCAGGCAGCGCGAGGGCAGCGATAAGAAACTGTTTCGTTGCATGCTTCGCAAGCGCTCGCTGCCGCAACGGAAATCAAGACAACACATGCAAAGTAGCGCTACATTTGCGAACTCACTCAAACAGTAAGCGAAATGAGAGCGCTAGAAGAAAGAACTACAAAATATTTAGCGTAATGCGTCTAGCAAAACACGAAGGTAATTCATAAAACAGTGTGTTTGACGTTTAGGCTTGCTGTCATGGAGCGCCACAGCCTGATCAATAGTTTAATAATTTCTTTCTGAGAATGCTCTGAGAACCACAAAACGAAGAAAGTCTCTCCTCATGGTGTACCTTCATCCAAATAAAACGTGTATAACCAGAACACATTTCTGGCCCCTCTGAAAGCATCCTGGTTAGGCATTCAAATGCTTCCCGGATGAAGAAGTTCTAACCAAAATAAGCTTTTAATAAGTCCAGGGCGTGCGAAAACGCATCATAGTTACTCGCTAATGAACATATGTTCGACATTGGCTGGGAAGTACCTTCTTTTTTCAGTGAGATTATCTTGGCGAATCAGAAAGTACAGATTAAGGGAGCTAAAACAACTAGGCCAATAAATTATGTGCCCGCTATTGTGTGAACAGTACGTGTGCACTAGGAACGTTTTTCGTTTTTTTTTTCACCCTTAACGCCTCTCAAAAGTCGAGACAAATATACTTTACCTCACATCACGAAATACTAATATAAATTTATCGGGGCGAATCTGAGAACACAAAGAAGCAAGATCTGGACACTAATTAGTTGTCTTCTAGCTTCTTGAGGAAATTTGTGGTTTAGCTTCGCGCTGAATTCTGTGAAGTGTGCAAGCGTAAATCTGCAGTTATGGTCTCTTGGTTGGGCACGAATATGAGGCAATATTCAACTTATGCAGGCGGATTTGAGAAAACAGCTGCTGATTAAGCTCGCAAGCATGGAAACTGTGATCACGAGTGCGTTCGCTATTGTTGCCTTGGCCATGCTTTGTGAGCTAAAGAAACAGGACTCAATACGCAAATTCATGCAGCAAATCAGCTACAAGTCACTTCATTGACATACGTTTTGCTAACGAGGCTGCTCGCGGCATCTGTAATTGATTGAGGCTGAGCATTTAATGTTACGCAGCGCTCAACAGCAGCCACGTTCAAAGGCCAACGCTGTCTTGAGCGTTCTCACTTACCAATCTGGAGCGCCAGCTGTCAACGTCTAAGATGCCAGGCAAAATGCGGAAATGCCCTCAGCTGGACAGCGAAAGCTAATAGCCACAAACACTTCTTTTTTTACTTCTTTGACTTCAGCACCACTCATTTCTTTTAGAAGCCAGCTTAGGGTTTCGGTTCTCGCAAGTACACTCCATACCAGCTTTAGTGAAGAATACGCGTACTCCAGAAATGACAAATTACGATGCCAAATAAAAAGAAAGCCCTAAACCTGGAGTTTGAATTACGGTGATCAGTTGAAACTCATAGTGATCATCTTACCTTCGCCTCCTTTTCAAACATAAGGAAGAGGAAAAAATATTGCACGTGCGGAAAAAACTCGTGAGTCGCTAAATGGGCACTGGAAGCTCTCAGTTGGATGTGATGAGTTTGAATGCGCTGTTCGTAGTAGGCAGTATACCCACATGCAGTGGTTAGGCCGGTTAGCTTGGCTGCGCTGATGAGCGCTCGCGCGACGTTCGCTGCAGCTCGCACGTGTCTCGTGATTGTGCCAGCGTTAGCCATACATGAATGAATGAATGAATGAATGAATGAATGAATGAACTTTTATTGACGGGGGAAGGACTGAGGCCGTAGTTAGAGGATGAGGAATAAGGGGAGAAAACGTCCCGAAAGTAATAGTTCAAATCGAAAACAAGAGTACAAGTCGCAGTCAAGTTCAGAGAAATCAACTGAGCTGGGTGAGAAGTCCCGCCTCACATTGCTCGTATAATAAACCTGACCTGTTGGCATCTCAACATTGTGTTAGAAGCGGATCGATTCCCACAATAAGCTCAGCCATATGCAGAAGGGGTGCTTCCTATCGCATTTTCAGTGACGCACGTTACAGCAGCGTCTACGGCCTGGATTACGTGTTCAGAAGATGAGATATTTCGTCATACAACCGCTCGAGGCTTTCCGCTTGACGACGCCTGCCGACTGGCCAAAATGGAGGAAGCATTTAGAGCGTTTCTACACTGCATCCGGCCTCTGCGATAAGCCAGCGTCGCACCAAGTCCACACGCTGCTGTACTTGACAGGCGACAAGGCTGATGACATCTTTGGTACTTTCCAACTCGTCGTTGAGAACATCCAGAACTTAAAACTCGTCTTGAAGCAGTTCGACAGCTTAATACCGCGGCGCAACGTCCTCTATGAAAAGGCATGCTTCAACACGAGTGTCCAACATCACAGCGAATCAGTGGAAGACTTCGTGACTGCGATTCCCTCTTTTTCCAACAACTGTGAATATGGCACCCCCGAGACCAACTGGTTCGAGACAGACTGTTGGGCGGCATTCATGATCAGAAATTGTCAGCGAGACTGCAACTTGACGCTGATCTTACTCTCCAGAAGGCGCTTGAGTCCAAACGGCAGGCCGAAAGCGTACGTCAGCAGCAAGTGGAGCTTCACCCCGAAACGCTGACCTTTAACAAAGTTGCTTCAGGCAGGCAGCACGTTAGGCATCCGACAAGCGCTAGTCACGTCAACAACGGCCGAGAGCACTTTGAATCAAAGCCACATCTGCGTAAAGCTAACGAAGTTATCGTTTTGATTCGTGGGTGTGGAAAAGACCGACACCCGCTTTTGCTGTGCCCGGTGTGGTCACAGGTATGCAAGGGCTGCCACAAGAAGGGCCATTACGCGTCTATCTGCATGTCATGCCGGGTGGACGCCGAAGCGAAGGTGCATTTCTCAGAGCCGTCTCGTCCTTCGATACGTCGACGTGGGAGACAACAATCCTCGTGCAAGGCCAACCTATCAAATTCAAGATCGATACAGGCGCCGACGAATCTGCCCTGCCATTTACGATTTTCAGCATGCTCCGACATATCAGCCTCCGTTTTCCTGTGCTCCTCGGCAGCTCTACGGTCCTGGTGGGAGACATCTCGCAGCTAAAGGCGTATAGCGCCTTTAATTCGCTTACCACGGATGCGAAATTCTCCAAGACGTCGACGTGCTCGAAGATGTCCACACTCCCTTACTCGGTGAGCCCACCATCAGACTTGTAGATGCTAACTTTCGTCAGCGCCATCGCAAATAAGGTGAGCCCAAGAGACGAATTTCGCTCATTGTTTCAAGTCCTCGAGAAGTTACCAAGAAAGCTACACATTCGCCTGCGCGAAGGTGCGAAGCCATTTGCTTTGAGCTCCCCTCACCGCATTTCAATTCCGCTCTACAGGAAAACAAGGCTTGAACTGCAGCGAATGAAAACATTTATGTCATTTCAGCTGTGTATTAGCCGGCGTAATGGTGTGCGCCTACAATGGTAGTCCAAAATCCAAGTGGGGACGTTAGAATCTGCGTGAACTTCACTGATCTCAACCGCACGTCCCGATAGAGTGGCATCCCATTCCGTCCGTTGAGCAAACACTCGGGCTGCTTCATAGGGCCAAGATGTTTTCGAAGCTGGATGCCAATTCAGGGTTCTGCAGATACCACTCAGTGTAGAGAGCAAGAAGTTACCTTTATCACGCCATTCGGGATTTTTTCTTTTAACAGGTTTCCATTTGGCATTGCATCCGCTCTCGAGCACTTTTAGAAGCACATGTAAAAATTCTGGAAGGTGTCAAGAGAGCTTTGTGTAATATGGACGACATCCTAATATGGGGCTCAGACGAAACAGAGCACAGCGAGACGCTTCGCACCGTTCTTCAACGACTGACTGTAGTAGGTGTGACGCTAAACGAGAGCAAGTGCCTGTTTAACCTAGACTAGCTCACATTCCTAGGTCACAATCTTAATCAACACGGAATTAAACCCGATGGAACAAAAATAGTGGTGGTTTAGCTTGTGGTTAAACCTGGAGTTGCGCGAGAGCTATCTTAATGGCTACCCTTAGGTTCGGCTTCAAGCTAAAGATATGGCTTTTGCACATAGTAGTTCACTCTATGATTTCACCTTTATTTAATCCATAGGGGGCACTTTTCACTAATAAAGTGGGATGAGACGAAAGCCTATCACACGGCGGTACGAAGCCCCTTTCTCTCTGTTTTGACTCCCATCATCGCGATGACGCGATAGCTTAAGCTACCAGCCAACATATAAAGCCTCGCTTTAACCGATCCGCATGAACGTGCAGCGTGGCCTAGAGATAACGTGAATGCAAGGGTTTTGGCGGCCTGATTCTGATATGACCCTCCCATATGAAAGGAGAACCCCCAGTTGGCAGCTCCTGCCACACATAAGGTCAGGAAGCCCTACGCTCCGTTGGTGCTCGGCCATGTCTGCTGCCAACTACCGTCTCCGATGACGGCTTCTTCTTTCATCGCTCTTCGGACAGGCACGGAGAAATTGCGAGAATGTGGCCAATGTAGCTCTCACTAAAAAAGTTTAAAGCCATTTCAAAAATGACCAGTCCCGTTAAGAAGCGAATTGCAACGGATTCTCGGAATGGCTACATGTCTTTCCCGCTTGTACCCAACCTTGCGGACATACTACAGCCGCTTACTTGTTTTCTGCCTAGAAAGCAGGAATTCGTTTAGAACCGTCCTCAACAGCAAGCGTTTGACAAATGGAAGCAGCTACTTTCGCCTCGCCCAGTGCTAGGGGTGTACGATGCTCTCTCGCCCAGTGCTAGGGGTGTACGATCCTGCTAAGGAAACAGTGATCAATGCAGACACTCCTTCCTTTCGGGGAGTGATTCGACAAAAACGTACCAGTGGCAAGTTTCAGTCATGGACTATGCCTCCCGGCTTCAATCTGACACGGTGAAACGCTATGCGCAAATAAAGAAAGAGGCTCTTGCCTTAGTTTGTGCTTGCGGGAAATTCAGTGATTACCTTGTCGGCGAGCTGTTCACAATCTAGCCGTTCCCAGGCAGCACACCAACATCGCACCAACCCCGGCCCAACGTCGACAAAAATTGGTACCAACATTGGCGTAACACTGTTTTTTTGAGACATTACTACATTTTTATATATTGGTCCGGCTTATATGCCAACATTGCACCTGTCTTGGCACTGCCAACATAGGCGATCAGCTGGCCGTGCCGCTAGTTTCACATATTGGCATGCCACTAGTATTGATTGGGACACGTGACATTGGCAATAAGCAGGCCGAACCGCTAGTATCACATATTGGTATTTATTGGCATGCAACGATTATTCATCGGCACATGGGGCATTGGCACTGCCACTGTTAAGCCACCTTTAGCCATGCAGTTATTTCACCCTTGCCCTACTGCTGCCATTTGCTTAACTGTCAGTCTCACAATTGTGGTTTTCTTTGCAGTCATTTCCCAATACAATTGCATGTCATCTCTTTAAGGAGCCATAAAAACCATGCAAATAAATGAGGCAAGCAAAACATTTTCCAAAAACATTTCATTGAGAAGCCATATACATGTACATGCCACAAGGACATCAGAGGGCCAAAATGCACTGCAGGAGGCATTGGGTACAGGGTTAATATGGGAGGGGCTAGTAAGTGGATTGGGAGCACGGCACTAAGCAGCACATGACCAGGTAGTGCAGGGAGAGGTGATGTGGTGCAGTGTGCATTTGGTCACGATGGAAGGGGCTTGACATGGGGAGCAGGGTTGATGCACTATAGCATTGTAGTGCGAGAGATGTTGCAGGAATAGGAGGCTGAGCATGGGTGCAATCCAGGGCAGTGTCTATCATGGAGGGAAAATGGCAGTGGACTGTGTTGAGCATGGTAGTTGGCAGGGAAAGGTCAATGGATCAAGTGATGATGTTGAGGGGGCGGGGGAAGTGAATGGCCCAGGCATAAAGCTGGAAACCCTGCAGGAAACAACCATTCAGGAACAGATGTTGAGGAGATTGGCACGTGGGTCTTACAAATGACATCTGCTCATAAAACAAGCATATATCACCATAACATCCAAATTCACCTTCTGAACACTTATCCAAACATATATTTGAAGTCTGGTTGCCCTATATGACTGCATACAAAATACAGAACACCTCTATAGTAAACTCGGATATAGTAAAAACTGATTAGTAAAGTCAAACGGAAGTCCAGTTCATCTGCCATAGGCAACTGTACATTTTTTCTCTTTTTATAGTAAAGATGTTTTTGCTAAAAATAAGTTAAAGTGCTTCTCGCCACGGCAACGACTCCCACAATGATATCGCCATCCGCGCAGTACCTAGAATCGCGAGATCAAGATTTTTGTATTTGAAAACCGAAAAATAACCCCGAGTATTTGTTTAGGTGGCTTTACCACTAGGCTGAGCAGAAGTTAGAAGAAGCCTACTTTACAGAAGCCTTGAAGCTGTGAGAGAAAGCACACAGTGCGAAGAAAAAGAAAGTGTACAAACATAGCAAGGAGGCGGCGTGGTCTGTTCACAAAGTAAAGAGAGTAAAAGTGAAGCAAGAAATAGGGAAGGGGAAGAAATGGGTGAACATTCACTGCAATGTGGAGCACAAAGCATGAGGCAGCGGAGGCAGAAAGTGGAGGTGCAGAGAGTACAGTCTTACAGTACTTGAGTGCCACGCGCATTTATCATTTATTGCCTTTTAACAGATAGAAAGAGCAAAAAGGGGCACCATGGTCATGCAAGGCTTTGGTTTTTACATGAAATCGAACTTAGTTGCATTCGTAATCATGTTGTCCTCATGCTTAAGAGGTACAGCCGCCCTGATTTTTTACAATATAGCGCGAGCGTCGACCAAACTGCTGCTCAGCGCCTTATAACGGCGATAAGCGTGCAACACGGCGAGAATTCGCGCGCGCGCACGAAGAGAGAGCGTCTTCTGCTATGCTGTTCGGATCACAAAGACACACGCCCTGCCACAATATCTGTTTGCGACGTTCCACATTCTTGCGCATGCACGAACTCTCACCGTGTTGCACGCTTATCGCCGTTGTAAGGCGCTGACCATCAGTTTGGTCGATGCTCGCGCTATATTGTTAAACATCAGGGCGGCTGTACTTCCACAAGATGTAGAGACATTTTATAATGAAAAACTCACACAGACATGATAAAAGCGAAATGAAAGGTATTTCAGTTTTTTTTTTCATTAAGCAACAAGACGTGTTCAGTAAGTGCCTATTTAACTACTAGACAACATTTTCAGGACCATGTCATCACAGACCACTGATATAGTAGTAAAGACCCTGATATAGTAAATATTTTTGCTGGCCCCAGTGGCTTTACTATAAAGGGGTTCTCAGTATATATTGAAGGCCTATTGCCACAGATTCTTCTTTTAGAGAAATTTGCGACCGGTGTCTGTGCCTGCAAGACATGCAGCATCTTATGAAGTAGGAATGATAAAAATACATGCAAAATAATATGCATCCCAGATACAAAAGAAAGATATTTGGAAGGAAAAACCTGCTTTCGGCAAACCGATAACTTCAGGTGGATGCTTAGTGTTCATATAGAATTACAGTTCCTGAAAATATGACGGTCAGGCTCCAGAACTTATCAAATTTAAAAAAAATGCTTAAAACATCCTGCAATAAACAATATGGGTACTAAGCATGCAAAATCGGATGATATTAAAGAATACATTAAATAATATTTTTCTGCAGTACACCAGTTACAGGCACACATACATTACTGCGGCCAGAATAAAGAAAATATTGCCTTGCCAGAATCAATCAAACTATCTTCAATCAGCTAACTGAGGGTGATGTGTACATTGCAGATATTCTCAAGGCTATATCTGCATATTATATTCTAAAGATCAGTAATGAATGAGACACACCTGTTCGGTGTACAAAAAATATACCATTTCAAGGTCCAGCTATTTAGTTTTAACAACTTTTATTGCATGCTGCATTCTACTATAAACAATTGCCTTACTTGTAGTGTACCAAGGAATAGTTTTCATGCAGTGCTCAATATAAATTAAAGGCGCCAGAAAAACATGCACACAAAAAAGAAAAGGAAAACGGCACGAGCGCCACTCAGAACTGATTTATTGTGCAGAATAAAGTACATGTATATTTCACTGCCGGCGCATGCGCAAGGAACACATTCAGCATGATGTAGTTTAAGATATGTTCAAGAAATGCTTTCTCAGCATTATAAAGATTGACCGACGTGTCACTGACGCACAAATTACCTTTGTTTCCAATATAAAACGCTTCAATTAGCTCTCTGGCTATCGTATTGCCACTCATTGCAAGAATGCGCACATTAGAAAAACATGGTTCACAAGTGCCTGAAGGGCAGGATCTGATATGCTTCGGAATATTGGGGCCATCTTTATTTTGCTCTATGTTACGTTCATGTTCCCGGATTCGCTCATTAACACATCGGCCGGTTTGACCGATGTAGGCGCTACCGCAAGAGAGGGGAACTTCATACACAACCCCTTAGGCACAATTTGATTTGTCGCCTATGCCTCATATCATAGCCTCTTTCCCTGAGAAAGCGTTTCTTGAACATAGCCTATCTTAAACTACATTATGATGAATGTGTTCCTAGCGCATGCGCCGGCAGTGAGATATATATGTACTTTGTTCTGCACAATTAATCAGTCGGGAGTGGGACTTTGTCCCTTTCTTCCTTTCTTATGTGTGTGCGTGTTGTTTTGGCGCCTTCAATTTATGATGAAACAACACCAACTAGCCCCAATAGAAGTTCTCTTAAACATACAATGCTGCTTGTTCAGCTAAAATTATTACAGTGAGCCTGCAATGAGCAATTGAGCAAGTACTAGAAATTTACTTTGCATAGGCAGGAAAATATTATGCTTGATGTGAGTACAATGATATCATACTTCTTATCGGCTAGCTGCCTACCAGGTATGCATTTCCCTTATCACAGCCAATCATATGGCCATACCATCAGAAACCTTCCATGTGCAAGATTATTTTCAGTTAGGCATACATGGATCATTTTATATCTAGGTACCAGGTACGGCGCTCGGGCATCTGATTTCTTCAAACCAATTCATTGCAGATGTTGGTATAGAGAACAGTAATCTTCCTGAATATCTGAGGCTAAATATTATTTTCATTGCTTAAGCACACCTTAAAATGCAATGCTTGATGTGACTATAGGATCACAAAAACAATATACATCTTGCATGACAGCGATTTTTCATTTTCACCCAATCACAAGTTCCTTGAAACACCAGTTTAATTCTTAGCTGAAAAGTTGTTTCGCACACATTTTATATTTCAATATCTATAAAATGTTGCTATTTTGTGAATTTATTTCAAAATCAAATTTTCTTAACAGCCTCACAGTTTATAAAAATTGACAATATTTTGTACTCGAATTAAAAATAACATTGTCTGGAGACAATATCATTGTCTGGTATTGTTTGCCGAACAAAACAGCACATATGCAAAAAAGCACCAATATCGCTCAAACTTAATGTGCAATGCGTGAACTGAGAGTTCACCAGAGTTCATCTAAAATTCCAAGTACAATAGTCCTGTATACATGGACTCGATAGCACCGGGTTGAATCAGCGTTCAGTAAGCAAGATCACCATTACTCGACCCGGTTTGTGTTTACATCTCGCTTTCTAGTGAGTAAGTATCGCAGCGGAGCGTAGCGTCGAGATTCGAAGTTATTGTGCAAGTTTCTTACTCGTAGTTGATCCCATTTCCTTTTACTATCGAGAGCTTCGTTATTTTTTATCGTTGATGAGCGCTAAAAAGCATTCAATTTCACTGACGCTCATTGCCGCTCCAGAGGCTTTTTCATATCCCAGAGTTCCCCATAACTAGACTCCCTGATTGGACAGCGTCTACATGCCTTTAGATAAGCGGGTCAAGCGAGTTAACCTACCCCCTGCAAGCGAGTTGACGCGACCCACTCCGCCGCCTATTTTACTAGACCCAACTGTGTATACATGAACCCCACACTGATTTTTTACTCGACAGACGTATATGACCCAATTCTGTCGAGTTCATGCATACAGGGGTGGAACGCACGTGCAACAAGTAACAATGCTGCTAAGAATCCAATCTATTGTCTTCTGGCTCGTCCAGTTTTCTAAAAAATATCTTGTCTGACAAAGGAGAATATTTGGAGTTAAGCAGCTAAGCAACACAAGATCCATATGCGTGCTCCAACGCATGACACCACAATGCAGTTACAGTTGCAATATGCTTGGTCATGTGGCAGTTCACTAAACCGTCTGACTAGACATGACAATCGAAAAAAAAGTCGGAGAATCATTTCTTCTTTTATTAAATACAAAAGCCGTCTGGCAAGGTTTTTGTTGTAGGCATAACATTCAGAGACTGCGGGAGTTCGGCAAAGTTTGATACGTCTTATTTCGTTTGGAAGTAGCAAGTGGATGCAGAAAAATAATTATGAGTAGGGAATATAAGGGGTGACAACATCTCGAAATGAACATAATGGACCAGTGATGCACACTGTGTATCTTAAATGGCGTCACTGGTCGCATCAAACACAGAAAATTGTCCTTGAGTATAACAAATTTGAAGCGAAGGAGGTGGGTTGGTTGTGGACAGGTAGTTGGAAATGGGCAGTCCCCCTGAGAGGTGGGTGGCAATATCATTGCCACATATTATGGGGAAAGCCCTGGCAAGCATACAGGCAAAGCTGAACATTTATAGGAGCAATAAAACTACAAGCAATGCACCCTTAAATGAGCAGCTGCACTAATAATTTCCTTTTGTCTTCAGCCCACCCCTCCTGCACTGTAAGCAAGTCTGCTCAAGTTTTCCCGAACTCAGAAGCATATGCAAAAACAAACAGACTGTTCTCTAAAATTTACAAAATTTTAACGAGTATTTCATGATCTCCTTTCTGAAAATGTCTTGCTCTAGGGTTACATGATAAATTCATTGCAGCTGCGAATAAAGCGAGTTGGGAGCTAATGGCGAATCTCAATAGCTTGGGGAGAGAACTCTTTATAATTGTCGCTTCGAGCAAAGTAAATAGCCTGGTTTAGGTCAAAGTAATATTACATCTACATGCCTGAAGCCTGTGTAAGCAACCAGCAGTGTACAAGCAATCAGTAACTGCATATCTGTATGAACAAATACATACAGGGCAAGCAGCAGTAATGAAGGCAGAGTGCAAAGCAAATAACCTGAGCAATACTGAATGGATTTCTTCTCTGCAACCTTAATACATGCTTCCTGCGAATTCTTGTAATGCAAACATAATCAAGTACGCTAAATATTCCATCGCTTAAAGCGCCTGCACTTCCAAAGTCGAGGGTTACGCAAATGACAACTACTTTGTCATTTCAATAAGCTATGTCTGTTATTATGCTATTATACCACAGGTTCACTCAATCTTGCCTAAACCTGAAATGGTCACATACTGTTGAAACAGGGCAGTGAAATATAGCACTAGCTATTAAAGCATCGCCAAGGACACGAAGGATATTATTTTCTGCATATAATGGGCAAGACTCCTGAACAAGTAAGTCTTGAGCTAAAAAGCCAGAAAAAGTCATGTAGAACGCAATAATATATCGAAAAGCCAGCAGCGCATTTAAAGCCAATATATGCTTACAACGGACGGGGGAGATATCGTGTTAGAAAAACTGGCCACCCTGTATACGCAGTACCTGGTGTCGTCGACGGTACCGGAACCATGGAAGAATGCAAACATTATCCTCATTCATAAGAAAGGGGACTCTAAGGTCCTTAAAAATTACAGACCAATCAACTTACTGTCTGTTACTTATAAGATATTTACTAAGGTAATCGCTAACAGAATCAGGACAACCTTAGACTGTAATCAAGCAAAGGATCAAGGAGGTTTTCGGAAAAGGTACTCTACTATTGATCATATGCATACCATTAGTCACGTGACAGAAAAATGCTCGGAATATAACCAGCCCGCATACATAGCATTCATTGATTACGAAACAGCATTTGACTCAGTTGAAATCTCGGCGGTGATGCAGGCATTGCGAAATCAGGGGGTAGACGAGCCGTACGTGAAAGTGCTGGAAGATATATATAGTGGCTGCACAGCAACCATAGTTCTGCATAAAGAAAGTAACAAAATTCCCATAAAGAAAGGTGTTAGGCAAGGAGACACAATCTCCCCAGTACTATTCACAGCTTGCTTAGAAGTATTCAGAGACATGAAATGGGAGCAAACAGGGATAAGAGTAGATGGAGAATACCTCAGTAATCTAGGATTTGCTGATGACATTGCCTTGCTAAGTAACTCGGGGGATGAACTGCAAATAATGATTGGTGACCTAGACAGGAAAAGTAGAAAGGTAGGCTTGAAAATCAATATGCAGAAGACTAAGGTAATGTTCAACAGCCTCGGGAAGGAACAGCAGTTTACATTAGGTAGCGAAGTACTGGAAGTAGTAGGCGAATATGTCTACTTAGGACAGGTAGTAACCGCAGATCCGGGCCATGAAAAGGAAATAACAAGAAGAATAAGATTGGGATGGAGCGCATTTGGCAAGCCCTCACAGATTATGACTAGCAGCTTACCGGTATCGCTAAAGAGGAAAGTATATAACAGTTGCATCTTACCTGTACTCACCTATGGGGCTGAAACGTAGAGGCTAACCAAAAGAGTTCTACTTAAGTTGAGGACAACCCAGAGGGCTATGGAACGAAAAATGGTAGGGGTAACATTAGGCAGATGATTGCTGGTGCAAACGGAGTGCGATGATACAAGTGGAGTAGCCGGACTGCGGGCGTTATAGAGCAAAAATCCCTAAATGCAAAGAAAGTCTTAATTAAATCAGTGCCTCTAAAACATGATAACAGCATACCACGGCTCTTCTCTGTTTATGTAACCTGAAATGCTTTTGAAATCTGTCTAAAAAAATGGACTACTCGCAACTCTATGTTACACATGGAATAACATAGCTGTACCAGGGCTATGGGACGATCAGTTAGCATAACGACCGGAAAATGTATACTGATGTTCCATGCAGTCTTGACGCTGGAGCAAAGTGTCACGGTGCGAAGAACAAAAATAAAACAGGCACGGGAGCCAAACTTGCGCCACACAACCGACGCGACTAAGTCTGCTTCCCTGTGAGGCAGGAATTCATGCCCAGTGGCGACAGAACCAGATTCAGGGATATTAGGTGCAGGGCTTGCATCTACCACAATCCGCGCTGCTTCGGATGCAGTTGCCCTCGCACAGGCCATAGTCTGAGAAAAGTTTTGCGGGCATCTTAACGATGGAATAAAGGGGAGAGCACTGTCACCCTAGGGGTGAAGAAAGATTTAGAAAAGGGACACTAGCCGGAGAGGGTATTAGTGGGGCGACAATGCACACGCGAAGAATGCTGTGACGAATGGGCAAGAGGTACGGGAATTACACTACCCGCCAGGCGATGTGCTAGCACTGTACCCGACTATTAAGGTCTATGCCGCCATTGTGCAGGAATGTCTGCCGCACAGGGAAGCTGACCTGTAGGTTTTGCAACTAGTCTATTGCAGCTGAAGCAACGATACAGAAAGAAAAAGAATGGACGACAATCCCTGGGGATGCGTCGGGCGACGACGACGCCAACGCCTGTCGCTGCCACTGGTTCACATCGCACGGAGCGAAGGACCTCAGCGATAGAGACGCGTTTTCAGCCTTGTTTTGTTAGCGCCGCCACTTCGTTTGGTAAAGGAGTACAGTTACGCTATATCCAGTTTGTTGCACTAAACAGCAGCACTGATGAAATTTCTTGAAACGCGTCGCGTCCAAAACAAAAGGGCCACAGCGCAGCGGCGCGCTACTATATTGCGATGCAGACATGATTGTACGCAGCGACTTTCTCCTGCAACTTTCGAAAATTAGCAATATCTAGCCACACTAGCCTTTTTGTTTGCATTGCTACCCTACCAAGCTTTTACTAAACCGTCTCGACGCGCTCATAATTGCACGGATGAGATGAAATGAGCGTCTGCAGGTTCTTCGCTCATACCGGGCTAGGGAAAAAAACCTTTGCATACAAAAAAAAAAAAAAAACAACGAAGGTGAGTACCCCAAAGCCTTTTGCGATTGGCTGCCTCGCGAGCTGGTTCCGGCCACATGAGAAATTTTCTAAAAGCCCAGAACCTGGGCGACAGCGACGAGCGGCAATGCTTTGGCGGTCCTCAGCCCACCGCACATCGTGCTGCCGCGCGACTCATGCGGTTAGCGCTTTATCGTACCAGGGCCGTATCTGCGCCTTTGCAAAAGTTGCATGATCTCGGAATCGGGGTGCCCGGCCCAGCGCAACCGACACGTGAAAATATACTTTTGACTGGACTCCGCCGGCTCCGCCCGAGGTCACCTGAGGGAAACCGAGCGGCCGAGCCACGCAGTCGTTTAATTTTGTACTCAGCAAAACAGTAACGGTTTAACTTTAAATAAGCTTCAAAATGATCGGAATCAAATCGCGGACACTAGATAACCACATTTGAAAATTTAACAACGTAATAAAGATGCTAAAAGAAGACAAATCTCCCTAGCACATGGCTTGCGCAGCATGCAGCGGCAATGAAATGTAAGACAACGCTTGTAATTTAAAAAATGCTCAATCTAAGAGGCTAATATTTTGCTCCAATATACACAGAGGCTTTATAAAATCGGAATGAAAAAAAGAAATTGAAGCTCACATGCAATATTTCTTGCTGTGATCTACAACGAATATTTTGCTCACTTGTAGCATACCAACAAAAATGTTTTCATACAGTAGTGCTCAATCGAGCGGGATATTTCAATCACCCTGCAATGAGGATTTGAAGCAAGTTTGTTGAGAATTATTGAGCTGAGCATCTCAGTGCAACTACTTGCCACCTCCTTATAAGCTAGTTGCATGCGATGCTCACATTTTCTCTCATAACTGCCAGTTGTATATCCGCACCATCAGCATCATTCTATCTCATAGATTAGTCGTTTGTTGGCCCGATTTATTATAGGCGCTTGTTTCTTTCTCACAGTTTAGTTTCTTGCGTATATTTTATTGGCCAAGAAAATGCGGTAAAAGCACATTTCTTTATGCAGCCGTCTTTGAGAGACCGAAAATGTTAGAAAAAAGTCTCCAGTGAGTTTGCATGTGGGCGTTTTCTCTCCATAAACAATATTTTTATAAAAAAAAAACTACCTTCCCCGCGCACGCCTGTAACTGTTCCACTACAGAGGTAGTTAGAAAATAAATAAGCTCTGATATCGAATTAAGCTTAATTGTAAAATAACGACTGCTTTATTTAATTTTTGAACTCCACAGTTATTCCTTTTTGCCATACTATGTAGTGCGAGCATTCTATTGTAGTGAACGACGACGGAATCGCGAAATTGGGCGGCTGAATAAAAGTGGAGAAACGTTACAGACTTCTTTTTTTGGCACTTGGCAAAAAGCAAAGCTTTTTGGCAAAAAGCAGAAATTCTAAAATTATGCTATCCGTGTAGGCATGCCGTTGAGTCAGAAGTTGTTCTGATGAGCTGCCGTTCTTGTATACTGGCTGCTACACGAAGCTATTTTGTGTTCATATGAAATTCAGTGTGACAAAGCCCCACGCGGATATATTTCGCGTTTCAAGTTCTTGTAAAATATGGAAGCCGGCCCGCCGCCGTGTCGCGGGCGACTATAGCGGGCTCTGCGATCATTTTTGCCACTGCAGTGATTTGAATATTCGCGGCTTGTTTAACAAATAACTGGCGTACTCGTTTGCCGAATGAGTGTTTCAAGATAATCATAGAGCATTTACCAGTACCGTATGTGTGCGATATTCCATCAGTGATTAATGCGCTATGGTCATTGCAGACGTATTGTTGATTATACACGTATGCGATGGTATACTCGTTTGCAAAGCCTAAGACGTAAGCTACGCGAGCTCTACGTATGTCAAATAGGTATATGGAAGAAATAGCGCCTTAAAGTGTAGCGGCTGATGCATTGCGTAGCCAGTTCCCGCCTGAACGGCGGCCGTGTGCACCTGAACCACACGCGGAGCGCCGCGGCCTGCGTCTTGGATTGCATCGCGCTGCACGTAACCCGACAACCCCACCTGCAGAGCGCATCCACTCGGGCAACTCGGCGCCGCTGTTGCTGGCTCCCTGCCGTCCATGTTCGTGTTCCTTTGTTTGTAATGTTTTCAATGGACCTAGTAAGCAGCGAACAGAGCGTCCATATTTCAGCGCGAGTGTGTGCGATGACGGGACTCGAACAGAAGTGCGCAGTGTGTCCTCAACAAGAGCGGACGCTTGAGAAAAAAAATTCGAACGAGTGGGTTGAAGAAATATGAAACTGTAACAAAGTTAATTTTTTTCAGCATAACCTTATTATTATTCAGATTGTGATTGTACTTGAAGTGTTTTCTCTCCATTTTATTTTTCTTTTTCTTATACTTCTTAGAACGACAACGTCCATGCATGTGCGGAATGATGTTTAATTTATCGCTCAATATCCCAGCTTTAATTTAGATCACCAATGTTAAATCGTTTAAGCGAAAGTATGTGCTTCCACGCTTCGTATTGGTATAGCTTAAACGGCTTAGTTTATTTTTAAAGTGTATATTGATGGAAGCGCGCTCGCCATAGTCCATCTGAGTCACGCACGAATATTAATAGGCGGACGCTTATCGCTCTATAATTGCATCGAACTGCATGCGCGTCCTGCGGTAATCGTTTGTTTCAAGCCACTGTTGTTATAACTAATACACTCGGGGGCAAAGAAATGTGCTAAAACTTTTTGAATTCTCTTCACCAATAGCAGCACAAATCACCACGGGAGCAGCCACGGAAGAACCTGGACCGTTGCCGAATAGAATACAAAATATAGCAACCATTGCCTATGCATGATATATAACATGTCTTTTGATTATTTCTAATCTCCCGGTTGGCGTGCAGCTAGTTGTCGTCGCCGCCGCCCTGGCGGACCGACAAACTATTGTGATCTTTCTGATATTTGACGCTGTCGACCGATCGTCGGTCTCATCCAAATTCGTCACAGTGTACGTGTGAATTGATTACAGAGGCAGCTTAAGTCAATGAAGATCTAGTGTAAAACAATACCATGTAATCCCAAGCAACATCAACAAGAGCTGGGTGGGGTTAAAGCAAACACGACGGAAACCAGCACCGCGGAACTATAATTAATTAAACACAAGATTTCCGAAGCATTTAAAATTGCAAAGCTAACTTCAAAACATCGATTATAGCAGCACAGTTAACGATTTCAAATATTAAATGACCCTGCCAACCGCAACAACACGTTAATGTGGTTTCCCACAGAATATTTCCAGCAACATGCTAATTTGCACCTAATATTGACTAGCAGCTGAAGTGGAAAAGACAATGTTGACTAAAGTATATGCCAATGCATCTGACTTTGGCGGGGCATGCTAACGGAACTGGCAGTATTGTCCAGTGTATGCCATATATTGGCCAACGTCAGTGGAGTAACGGCTAACGCTGTTAGGTATAGCCATCCTTATGAAATGGCAATGCCAATACCGGTGACAGGTAATGTATGCCAGTGCATATCTGACATAGGGGGGCCATTGTAACAGAGCTGACATTATTGTCCAGCGATGTCATATATTGGCCAACGTCAGTGAACTGACGGCTGAAGCTGTTGGGTATAGCCATCCTTATGAAATGGCAACGCCAACACCGGTGATACGCCAAATAACCAGGCCAGAATATCCTGCAGTGGCCAAAGACATCGAAACCAGCATAACGCATTGTCAATAGTGTGTGAAGACGTCCAGCGAGTTGCAATGGAGCTGCTCTTCAACAGCCACTGATGGTTATTCATCAGAGATATTTTTTGCTGTAGGTGCCTGGAGCTCACCCATCTAGAGAAACTGTAATCGTTTACAGCGATCAACCACTGTAAATCAATTTTCGCCTGGCATGGTATTTCATACGTGGTATTTGGTCTCCGACAACGGTAATCTGATTTCACCAAGTTTTCTCAGGAATATGGGTTCAAACACCTAACTTCAAGCCCACACTACTCTCAGAGCAACGGACTCACCGAGGCTGCGGTGAAAATCATCACAACTGCAATGAAAAAGCCCCAGAACAGTACTTGACCCTTTTATCCTACATGTCAACTCCACTGAACAATGGTTACCGCCCCTCCAAACTATTTATGGGGAGGCAATCGAAGACTAAGCTTCCTTTATAACTCCCGGATGTCTTGTTCCTCCTTTGTCAGACATCTCTAAACTTAGCAATTTCGAAGCCCGATACCGCGAACAGCAGCGGAGAAATTACAATGGACAACCTGGCATACCGCATCTTCCAAACTTTCTGGCAGGTGATGAAGTCTATGTTACAGACTTAAGCAAAAAGGAAACGTGGTGACGCCCACAAAAGAGCCCAGGTGATATGTGATTGACACCGGGAACGGCATTGTATGGCGAAGTCAAACCCATCTAATCCCTTTTCTGAAGCCTGCAGAAAAGAATAGACAACCAAGACGTCATGTACGAGACATCTCTGTATGGCGACACACAACACACACAGACGTGCCTCCGGGAGATACTCAAACAACCTTCGCTGACGCCTCCTACCAGCACACGACGAGTGGCCGTTGCGCCATTCCTCCCAAGAGACAGCTTTTCTGTGAAGGGAGATGTATGCAGTAACGACATAGGTCGGTAAGCTTGGCTTGGCTGCTGCGTGCTCGCACGACGCTCGCTGAAGTTGACACGTGTCTTGTGCCAGTGTTCTCCTGGAATAAACCTGTCCTGAAGGAATCTCACAAGCCCGAGATCCAACAGAAAAACTCCGGAAGCTGACGCTGAGGCATCCTCACTTTGAAAAAACTGCTCGGATCTGACGACAGTGCTCGTTGACCACTACTCTTGAAGCGAGGATAATTGGCATGAGGACAGAGCTTCGTTTGTTTTCATAATTTGCTTATAGGAACAATATCTACAGGCCTCTATGTGCTTCGGGGTGGTTTTTATTTTCCCGCGATATTAGCCTCATCAGCATCCATAAATTGCCGCACCTGCACTGGTGTATTCGCAGGTACCGTGCATTTTTTTCTGCATTGCATGCTTGCATTTGCATCCTTCTACGTTGTAATGTTCAGTGCGGCGCACCAGTCCCCAGTCTCACTCCTTATGCACCTTCGCGAGAATAGCTTGGAGGGTTATTTACAGGGGAGACGTGCGTAGATTGAAGATTGCTTTACTGCAGTGTTGCTTCAGGGATAGCAGAGCCTAGCGTTGCGAATCGTCGTATCGCTCCCAGCAAGGTACTTTTCTTTTCGCAATTAGCGGGAACGTTCGACATCGTTGCCGCCTTCAACGACGTGGATCTCACGGACTCAGGGTAGTCCGTCTGTATTGTTGGCAACGGTACTCTACTATCGATCATATCCATACCATCAATCAGGTGATAGAAAAATGCGCGGAATATAACCAGCCCTTATACATAGCATTCATTGATTACGAAAAAGCATTTGACTCAGTTGAAACCTCGGCGGTGATGCAGGCATTGCGAAATCAGGGGGTAGACGAGCCGTACTTGAAAGTGCTGGAAGATATATATAGTGGCTGCACAGCAACCATAGTTCTGCATAAAGAAAGTAACAAAATTCCTATAAAGAAAGGTGTTAGGCAAGGAGACACAATCTCCCCAGTACTATTCACAGCTTGTTTAGAGGAAGTATTCAGAGACTTGGAATGGGAGCAGTTAGGGATAAGGCTAGATGGAGAATACCTCAGTAATCTGCGATTTGCTGATGACATTGCCTTGCTAAGCAACTCGGGAGATGAACTGCAAATAATGATTGATGACCTAGACAGGAAAAGTAGAAAGGTAGGCTTGAAAATCAATATGCAGAAGACTAAGGTAATGTTCAACAGCCTCGGGAAGGAACAGGAGTTTACATTAGGTAGCGAAATACTGGAAGTAGTAGGCGAATATATTTACTTAGGACAGGTAGTAACCGCAGATCCGGACCATGAAAAGGAAATAACAAGAAGAATAGGATTGGGATGGAGCGCATTTGGCAAGCACTCGCAGATTATGACTAGCAGCTTACCGGTATCGCTCAAGAGGAAAGTATACAACAGTTGCATCTTACCTGTACTCACCTATGGGGCTGAAACGTGGAGGCTAACCAAGAGAGTTCTACTTAAGTTGAGGACAACCCAGAGGGCTATGGAACGAAAAATGGTAGGGGTAACATTAAGAGATAGAAAGCGTGCAGAGTGGGTCAGAGAAATAACTCAAGTTAACGACATTCTAGTGGAAATTAAGAAGAAGAAATGAACATGGGCAGGACATGTAGTGCGAAGAGAGGATAACCGATGGTCGCTGAGGGTAACAAACTGGATTCCAAGGGAAGGAAAGCGTAGCAGGGGGCGGCAGAAAGTTAGGTGGGCGGATGAGATTAAGAAGTTCGCAGGGGTCAAGTGGATGCAGCTAGCACAGAACCGGGTTAAGTGGAGAGATATGGGAGAGGCCTTCGCCCTGCAGTGGGTATAATCAGGCTGATGATGATGATGATTGTTGGCAAGCATTGGCACGCAGCGAAGGTTTCACGGTGGAGGTTCGAGCGCAATGGTGTAGGAGCAGTTACAACACAGGAATTACAGAATAGCTGCACTGCTATGCTCAAAGCACGTCATGCAAGACAAGTATGCAAAAACTACAACAGATATACAGATACAGTAAAAAACATTGGTTGTAACTCATAACATTAATGGCAGTTAGAGAGCTAAGGTCTTGAAGACATTCTAAAGTACGCTTGTATGAGCGTGCACGGCTCTGTGAATCGCTAACAAGCTTGTACGGAAGCGAAACACTAACATGTAATCAGTGTCAGCAGAGCGATGCACGTTTTTGTTCCTTTGGTGTCAGTTTAATGTCAACTGTTCATATATATGTTCGAAATCCATTCGTGGAAGAGTTCTTATTTGCCAAACCGGGTGGACACATTCTACTGATGGTTATGATGAAGCACAAGTGCACCGAAAAATACTTCATGCATGATAACCAAGACTTTTGAAAGATCTCAGGAAAGAGCCGGCAGCTTGAGGGGCTTCTAATGACTTCTCTCTCTTTTCAGCTCGGCAGTTTGCCGTGATACGCCGATTGAAGTGCAGTTCAGTTTTCTCGACGACACCATGCCCCATATGCAGCAGCGGGAACTCGCCACCAATAGGGGAATTTTTATGAAGACGATGGTAACAACATTATGGCCATTCGCCTGCAAATGTAAGCCCAGGATCCTAATAGTCTCCGCCTCTGGAACCTGCGCCCCACCTACGAGAATTTGAATTTTTGAAAGCTATTTATTTCTGAGCGCCCTGTCCTTGTATAGGAATAATTCCGTCTTTTTCGGAGGTGTACTCCAATCCCTTTCCGCCGCGTATGCTACAATACAGTTGGCTGCCACCTGGAGAGTTTGCTCAATCTCTCCATCACTGCCCTTATCTATACACAACGTAATGTCATCTGCATACATGCTGAATTTAGGATTCGGGTTACCAAGCTCTTTTAGCTGCCCTGGCAACTTCCTCATGGCCAAATTAAACAGTAGGGGCGACAGGACCGCCCCTCGCGGTGTCCCCCTACTTTCTAGCGGAATCACTTCCGAAGTTTTCTCCCGAAACACTATCTCGGCTCTCCTTTCTCTCAAGAAATCCCTGATGTAGTTATGGGCTCTTACCCCTACGCCTACCTCATTCAGTCCTGCTAGGACTACCGAGTATTTTACATTATCGAAGGCCTTCTTTAGATCATCTAGCCCTACTGTGATGTGCTCATATTGGTTCAGGCCCTTATTACAGGTACAGTGAGCTATGCGACACCTTACTTGAATTTAAAGGCCGCAGAAAGGAGAACAATTGACGCGCTTATGAGAAACAGTATCAAAAGGGCTTTTGCGCTGCCTATGATGGCATCTACTGAGTGACTGCTGGCTATGGGAATGCATAATACTTTGGCGGAACTGATTGAGGCGGAAAATGCCTCGCAGCTATAGAAAGGCTCAGCACCGCAAACGCGGGGAAGGTAATTTTGGAAAAGGCGGAGCTGAATCCGGTTACGGGAAGGGGCATGCAGGCCACCATAGGATGGAAGGCCCGAGAACGTATTCGGGTCCCCATTTGTTGTTGTTGTGGCTGTAGGAAGAAAGAAAAGAAAATGCATGGGCCTGTTACTGGCTCTGTAGCTGAGCCACCTACGCTGCCTCGTGCGGACAGAAGAGAAAACAGACAAGAAAAAAAAGAAGAGGGAGAGAAAGACGCGCGCCGCAACAACCGCGCCACGAGATAGACGAGGATAAAGAAGAAGTCCAGCCATCCGTGATTGCTTCTACGTGTGACATCCACGTGTGACAGGGCACGTTAGGGCACCGCTACGAGCAGAAGGCGTGATTCGGCTAAGTATTGGGCGGCTAGTCCTCTTTTTCTGTTTTCCCCTGCGCATTTGCGCTTTTCACCGTGTTGATAACGCTCGCAGAGAGATTGTAACTGTAAAGTGATGTCTACGCAGTCTCCCGGCCGCGTATTTGGGTTTGCTTGGGACGGTGGCTCCGCGAGAGACAAATGACAGAAGAGACGAAGAAAGCGGGCTGTTCCGGCCAGCGGCTATCACTCCCCGCACCTCTCGCTCATTGGGTGCTGCGCGCGCGCCCCTTTTGTCGCCGCGCTTCTGGACGTCCTGCTCCCTGCACCTCTCGCTTGTTGGGTGTTGCGCGCGCGCGCTTTTTGTCGCCGCGCTTCTGGACGTTCTGCTGCTGAACGTTTTTTGCCCTGTAACGTCGTTTGTGCGCTTCACTGCCTACCTGCCGGGTAACGTCGCGTGTGCACGCTTCGGGCTGCTGCTGAATTTTTCGTTCGTGTAGCGCCGCACGCGCGCTCTTGGCTTCTGCTGAACTGTGCACGCTTCGGGCTGCTGCTGAATTTTTCGTTCGTGTAGCGCCGTACGCGCGCTCTTGGCTTCTGCTGAACTTTTTGCCTGCATTACCGGCTTCATTGTCGTAGTGCGCTGCAGCAGAAGGCGACACTCCTGCCAAAGAAGTAGCAGCATTCTTCGGGGCTTGTGCTGTCCGTACGTGAAACTATGGCGGCTTCTTTGCCATTCACATGCGAGCTCGACAACGACAACAGCGTCGAGAACGTCAAATGCTTTCGTGTCGCCCTCAACACTGATGGGGACGCGTACGAGTGGCTGAGCAGCTACAGCAATGCTACGAGTACGTCGTGGGTAGTCGACTGGGAAGTGGCCGATCCTAAAAGGTATTTTACTACCTGACTTGGCATGTGCTCGTTCCTTATAGTTTTCTCTTGATTAACTAATTTTGCTTACACCCAATGTTCTCTCTACTGAACTGAGTTTTGGTTGTTTCATTTTGTGTGATAGTATCTGTGCATTCAATTTGTTGATGGCCCAGCATCATAATGCACAAGTTAATGTGGCTTCTTAGATGAAGAATAAATGAGTATAGTGTAATTTCAATGTATCATTTTTCTAATATATGAATTGAAACAAAAGTCTGCTTAGTTATGCTGGAATGTAAATTTATATTTTTAGATTGTAAGCTCTACTTCTTGGGATGCAACTTTGAATTCGCCTGGCATCATCCAAATGACCTTGAGTGGACATACCGCACTTTTCTTACGCCAAAAACTAATCTTTATTTTTAGGTGTCCACAGAAAAAGACAAATACTGCAACTTTCTTTTCCCATAAACCACTTATTATTATTAACAATCGCAGAATGAAACGGCAGTATGACCTGGTGCAGATGTCCACCAAAAACCTGCACCTTACTTTCCCCCAAAACACACTTAAAGTAAAAATATATAAAAAGCATAATAAAAAGTGGTGGGCCATTCTACTTTCCAATTTATTTCCAACCTACAAGTCGGGGGTCCCCCATGGAAAAAGCTACCACAGACAGCTTGACTGGGCCTTGGGGGCCTACAGGCAGCATCTCGCAGTGCATTTCACAGCAAAATAAAAATGGATATGAACATGAGAGCAAAAGCAGCGTTTACACTTCCTAAAGAATTATACACACATCAGATATCATAAATGAATATGAACATCACAGTAATATTCATTGCCTCATCATAAAATTTGTTGATTCGTGTCTAAATGCGCTAGGTGGAGCAGTAAAGTCAATGTGGGCTTTAGGTTTATTATAAAGTGATGGTATGCGGTAGTCAAGAGTGGCCCGGCCATAATTTTTTTTCGTGTATGTGGCACTGGTTTTACTTCCCTACGTAAGCTGTAAGCATGCAAGGGATGTGTGTATCATTTGGAGGGGTACATTTATGCATATAGAAAGACAGTTTGTGATCATATAATTTAGTTGCTTTAAGCATATGATGTTTAGTAAACAAGCGATCAGTAAATAGCTGGCTAGGGTTTCCATAAAAGTTGTCAAGAATTCGTAGCACCTTTTTTTGTAGCCGCTCTAGTTTATTATAATTATGGATGGTTGTAGCTCCTCAAACTAAAATGCAATATGAAAGACTAGAGTAGAAATTAGCAAAACATATTGCTTTTTTGAGCTTTACTGGAAGTAATCCTCTCAGCTTATAGAGACAGCCAACTGTTTTGCTTAATTCTATCGCCAACTTGCTAGCATGTGTGTTCCACGACATGGTTTCTTCAAACCAGACGCCTACAAATTTTTCTGAAGTCACACACTGCAATGCTGCACCTTGAAAGTGTAGGACTAGCTCAGTGTCACAGACTTTGTTATGAGGCTCGAAATAATACATTTAGGATTTTTAACATTCAAAGTTTGCTCAAATAACTATTTATGACAGTGTTCAATTTGGTAAAGGTTTGTGCGGAGAAAAAAATATTTGTGTCATCAGCGTACATGACCAGTTTCGGTGAAAGAGGCAAATTGCACGTCATTAATACATGTCGGGATACATGTAAAAACTGGGATGTGGTCACTGATATAAAGGGAAAGCACACCTGATAAGCACTGGTCACAATGTACAATTGGTAATGCAGATATCTAGAAGTGTGGCACCGGTATCGGTAACATGGGTAGGCAAGGAAATTATATTCGAACAAGTGGAAGCGCGAAGTATGGTTTCTAGGCACTCAGAAGATGAATCTTCACCAAGCATATTGATATTCACATCACCCATAACTAAGAAGGCTCCTAGCATTGAATGGAGGCTTGACAACAAAGTTTTCATTAATTCAAAAAATTGGGTTTTGTATCCTAATAGTGGCCTATGGACAGCTGCTATAAGAATATTTTTTACCCGTACCATAAAGCACTCAACACTGGTGTAATGCATGGTTATTCGCCGAGAACTTCGCAGGCAATTGAGGCTTTGCTTTTTACCTCTTAAGGTGAAGCTTGAGCATCCCCCTAATGCAAACCCCCTCTACAACCTTGCTAAAGCATGTCGAACCATACTTCCCATAGCTTTTGCTTGTGACTATTTTGAAGCCATTCTTATAGCCCCCCATTTTTTCCCTAGGATTGTATTCCACAAAAGGTGGAGATGCCAGCATAGCAGTCGCAACAAGACTGCTGGCCGGAATGCTACAAACTGCCCAGCCTTCGTTGACATAAAAGTCAAGAAAGTCACAAAGGACACAAAGAAGAGGGATGGCTTTTTGAAGCGAACTGTGCCGCTGCCTGCTGTCATCAGGGTCAGGGATGACCATAATCATGCTACTGACTGCGCGGATGGCCTGCGGTTGCTGCGGAGCACGTCTGACACTCGGGCAGCATTTCATTCCTACTTTAATGATGGCCACAGCCCAGCAGAGGCCATAGCACTACACCAACGAAAGCTGGAAGTAGAGGATGACGGGCTAGAAAAACTGGCGAGTGGTGCTGTAAACCCGAGTGCCAACACAGTCTACAACTGGTACCGGGTCTGGCGGAAGGAACACTTTGGCAGTACTGCAGATCCTTTGACTAAGCTGGCTGAAAAGGCACCAGCCTATCTTCATAACGGTAAGTTGCAATATGCTCAACAGTACTATGTGATGGAGAAATTTTTTTTTTGCGATTTTATAGGCTCAGGGCATAAATCCATAACGTTGTTGCAGCCTGGAAAGGCCGACATCTGAGGTTGCATTACAGTTTTCTTTTCCCTTCTAGAGGCCACGTCAGGCTTTAACCATAAAGCTTCGGAGCAATGGCCATGCAAGTCTCCACTTTTCAATACCTGGAACTTTGAGATTTGCAGCCCAAACAGTCAGTTTTCTGTCTCGTGAACATTGTGCCTGCCACAGGAACCGCTAACATAGTAATAGGCCTGGTGCATGAAAATGCAATGTAGACAAATCCCACTGGTTTCATGTGGTATTTAATGTTTTAGCGTTACAAGCTGCAGTGAATATTTTCATATCTTAAACTTGTCATGAGCATGCATCTAGCCTGTGAGAGTTGATAGTGGGTATAACATGTTAAGTTGGCAGGAGCAATATAAAGTGACATGTCTGTGTTTGTACTGCGTCACATAAAATACCCCAGAAAAAAGATTGAATGGCTAAGATTCAAAACCATGAATTTCTCACAGCCTCATAGACACCATATGATTGCCATGTTACTTACTGGATAAGGTGAACATGGCTTATACTAAGTGAAATGCAAAATCTCGTGATATGAAGGTGAAAAAAAGGGTGAATGCACCATAAGAATGATACGGTGCAAACAAGGCATAAAAGAAAGTGTACAATAGCCTATAAAAGATGTTTGCAGTCATTAGCTTGATAACTGTTTGCCAGCAGTGAAACCTTACTCCTGGGTAGCACAAACAGTAATTATTTCGTCTTTTTTGTGTCCTGTTTAATGATCCGACATCTAAAATATCATTTATGAAAAACTTCCCAATTCAATCAACCACACTATCAAAATAAAAAAAGAAATTCCTCTGCGTGTTTTCCATGATTCCAGAGACTTCTGACTTTTGTTACATGCACAGCTCTACAAAGCCCTCAATTATATACGCATATCTGCTCAGCAAGGGCGCCCTATTAAAAATCGGTTTTAAAAATTATGTGTGGAAAGCCATGATAAACAGTAAACTGTATTGGGTGAGTTAAAAGTAGTTCACATTGTGGAAAAGTGCAAAAGAGACAAAGGACAGAGAAAGGAGAGGACGACACGGGTGCTGTCTAACAACTAAGATTTATTAGAAAGTATATACGGTGCAATGTGCGAAACCAAAACAAAACATCAAGGATTATGCTGCAATGAAAGGCACTTATAAATGAAGGCTATCTCATTTCCTTGTAACACAAAAGACTGTTATGCTACGCATGTGACCGGCTTCTTAGCAATGCAGTAAGCTTCAAAAATATCCCTGCCTATCTGGTTGTTGCTGTAGTAATGGGTTGTAGTGTTATGCAAAGCCAGATAGCAATTATGCTTTCTGGTAGGCTGGAGTCTTTCTTACACACGGAATTGAAGCTTACAGGTTTGTCATGTAGTATAACAGCAATGTTTTGTGTCTCAGAATATTTACATAATTTTCTTTTCATGCTGTATTTACTACTGCTTTCATGAAAGTTTGAGAATCCGAAATAAAATTTCTCATTACCACCTATTATTTACACTTGAAATGTATACAAAATATAGTGCATTCACTTCATTCTATTTTCATGTGTTAATTTAATGCAGGCATCACATTATTTCCGGTCAAAAATAAGTAAATAACCTAAACGGAGGCCATTTGCTACACAACAAGGGTGGGACCAAAGAGGGTCTTACTGCTCCTGATATCACAGAAGCACAGGCGGTTCTCGCACAATTGCTGCCTTCCCCATATAGTCATTTGTGAACACATTTCTACTCTCTAATAAATTATCTTTCAGGCAAAAGAAATAATTGTATTGATCAACACCACAAATTAGATGATATAAATATTCTCCCTAATGCTTTCCTTCATTTCAGTGACTGTCAGCCTTACCCTTTCTCCACAATGAAATCATGCCATACTAGGCATCTCTCTTGGCCTGTATATACCTACCTAAAGGTTTAGAAAAATTCAGAAATTGTTGTCATCATAATCACAGATGAACACCACACTTAATGCATACTAATGCTCTGAAGTTTCACTTTCTAAGAACAATTTCCGAGTGGCAAGCTCTACCTCTACAAATGGTATTGATTACCATTGGCAACAAACTTTATAGCATATTTTAGAAAATGCATTTGTCGTATACTGCAATTTTATTTCATGTTTTTAATTAATGTTTGCCTTCTCATTGCATTTTGCTTTTATTTTCTACCTCCCTGCTTGGATCTAAAGAAAGGTCTCTATTATTTTGTACGAAAATAGTGTTCTGGTTACGTCACATGAAGCATTGACACAGTCGATAGTACAAGGTTAAAAGCACGTGTCACCTTTCGCAGGGATCGATGTCAGGATCACAAAATCTGAAGATGGTACCAGCTGGGCAGCTCTTATAGTCACCCAAATTATGAAGAGGACGCAAGGGCTGACTTCTGCCAAGGAGATTATATTCATCGACAGCACAGCCTCATGCGATGAGTCCCAAAGCAGCGTAACGCTGGTACTTGCAGCAACCGTGGTTGGAGCGCTGCCGCTAGCGGTCCTGCTGCACAGCTCTCAAAGCAGCGAGAGCTACAAAGCTGCTTTTGGCCTGCTCAAGCAGAGCTACCCGACGTGCTTCGGTGGTGCTCATGTAAGCATTAATGTGCATAGTGTTCATAACGGACCAAGTCATAATTTTAGTTAGGTGCACAATTGTGAATTGATCTTGCCTCTCTCCTGCTCTGTTGGAAAGGGGGAGAACAAAATGAAACGTTCTGCAAATTTAATCTGACCTGTTGCATACACAAATCAACTTATAAATTTTCACCACCACAGTTTTTAAATAATAATTCCCAAAGACTATGTAATAAAAATACAGCATTAGCTTCCAATTCATTTTATAAGGTAATAGGCAAAGGCTATAAAAATTCTACATATCGTGATCATCAGCCAGACTATACCCACTGTAGGGCGAGGACCTCTCCCATATTCCTCCAACTAACCCAGTTCTGTGCTAGCTGCATCCACTTGACACCTGCAAACTTCTTAACCTCATCTGCCCACCTAACTTTCTGTCTCCCCCTGCTACGCTTTCCTGCCTTTGGAATCCAGTTTGTTACCGTCAGCTACCAGTGGTTGTCTTCTCTATGCAATACATGCCCTGGCCATGCCCATTTCTTCTTCCTGTTCTCCACTAGAATGTCATTAGATATTTTTCTGACCTACCCGACACGCTTCCTATTTCTGAACATTACCCCCGCCATTTTTCATTCTATAGCCCTCTGCGTTGCCCTGAACTTAAGTAGAACCCTTTGTGTTAGCCTCCACATTTCAGCCCCATAGGTGAGTACAGGTAAGACGTCACTGTTATCCACTTTCCTCTTGAGCGGTACCGATAAACTGCTAGTCATAATCTGCGAGTACTTGCCAAATGCGCTCCATCCCAATCTTATTCTCCTGGTTATTTCCCTTTCATGATCCAGATCTGTGGTTACTACCTGTCCTAAGTGGACATATTGTTAAGGAAAGAACAGAGTGGTAAACGCTAGTTCACTCTTAGACGCACACCACACACCGCACACCACAGAACGAAGTTAGCTAGGCCTGAGCGTCGTCTTCTTCACTACTTCGCATCAGCACGTCGTCGTCGTGTCGATATACTGTGCTCCGTAACAATGTTTTCCAACCACTTCCAGTGCTTCGCTACCTATAGTAAATTTCTGTTCCTTCCCTAGGCTGTCGAACACTACCCTAGTCTTCTGCATATTAATTTTTAGGCCCACTTTTCTGCTTTTCCTATCTACGTCATCAATGGTTCTTAGCAATTCATCCCCGGAGTTACTTAGCAAGGCAATATCATTAGCAAATCGTAGATTACATGTAATAATCGTTAGTCCTGTTGCGAGCATTTTTTCTTAATGACTTCAAGCTTCAAATGGCTCACTAGGAGAAGGCAAAAGCATACATATTTTTTCGGTTTCTTTTGCTGTTGCATGGCTTCAAATCCTGCTTGATCACTGAAAGCCCAGTTCAGTCAATTGTGCCACGGCACATATAAGTAGCAGCTGTATGCTTTGTAATCAAGGTGACAGGCAGTGGTGTTACAAGTGTGAGCAACATACCTTATATTTTATCCTTTTTCCGCTGGCATATTGACATCACAGCATCATATTACTGTCTACATGACTTAAAGAGGCAGTCTTCTGATTTTTTTTTCTATTATTTTCTTGCATCACCTAAAAGCTCATTTTCCAAACTGATAAATATTTGGCTGCGGCACTGAGGAACCCAGCTCAGCCACTTAAAACACAATTTTTCAGTATGATAGTCTCATTTTCTCATTGGCGGACAGTGTCTATAAACCCTTACTTTGGATACATGAAATATAGTTAGCATAGTATTCTGAAACTCATAGGAAAAAGAAACTGTCACGCCTTTTATGTGGCTTGCAGTGGCAATCTTGAGGATGACATTAACCAAAATGCAGACTTTCCAAACCTATAGGTAAGGGAACTAAAATATATTTAATTAAAGTAGGCAGATATGAACTAAATATAACTGGTATTTTTTAAGACCTTGAAGTACAAGGGGAAAACAAGTGCTGCGACAGTTATAGCAATGATGTGGACTTAGCACTTTCTCCTTCAAAGCATTTTATTAAAAGCGGATCAAGCAAAAGTAAATGATGATAGTTGCTGCACTTTACTGAGAGAAACGCAGGCTGTCTTAAGTTGATATGAACAAAAATAGCTTTCTTTATGATGCTTTGGCATAGTTATGAAATGTACATTCACTTCATCCGCTGCAGGGAGCGCCCATGTAAGTGGCAAAGAGAGGACACGGCACCTGCCACCATCTGCTCAAACCTTACTTTCTCAATGAATGAAAAGATAAATTTGGGTTTAATCTGCAATTTCTGCCCTCGTTACTGCCATCAAGTGGTCAGATTTACCAGAATACGCTAATATTTATAGTCATTTATGACACCAGACTGTCCCTTTAAGTTCCATGATTAACAGATGAGCCGTCTCGATAAACTGTGATTTTCCAATATCAGTGTGGCCATATTTTTAAGCCTGTGGTCTAATGAAACCATGAGGGGAAAACGCCTCCTCAATAGTATAGTCTGCTTCTTCTTTGTGACCTTTGTCTCTCTGGCTTTGCTACCCGAAGGCTTCTAACAGATAGCAATGTGCACATCTTGTACTATTATAATAAGTGTTTCTGTTTACTGCAACTAAGATACAAAATATTACTCATATTTGTCAGGCTCCCGAAGCATTCATGACAGACAATTCGGCAGCAGAAAAAGCTGCCTTACAAGCAACATGGCCTGAGGGGAAGCAACTCCTCTGCCACTTCCACGTGGCCCAGGCAGAGTGGCGCTGGCTTCACGCATCACGTGACATCAGCAGGGAGGAGAAACGAGATTTGATGACAGCATTTCAGAAGGTAAATGCAAATGAAGCATGCTATACTTTTGCTGACCACCTCATTGTTAAAGGATCTCAGGTGATCGAAATTAGACCTCAGCCCTCCACTATGGCATTGTGCATAGCCCAGGTAACTTTTGAGATGAAGTCCACGTACCTTACTATGTCATGCCATACCTCATTTTTTTTGTGTCTGAATTTGGTTTGGAAACCAATATGGCTGTGGGATACTGCATTTATCAAAATGCATAAAATAATTGGTTAGCAGCGTAATGCTGTGAGATGAGCCCAGATTTGAAATGTACTCTAATAAAATGATGTGAACAACAGTTTCGAGGATGTGGTTAGAAAATGTTTTGCATTTTCATAAAAACAACTTGCAACTTTCAAAGGAAGTGAGCCCTTCTGTGCTCTGGACTAGCGCCTAATTTCTTTTTACACCCACTCACCTCAGGTACATCAATATTATACTTGTAATCTAAATGAGCATTATGCATTCTGTGCGCCGCCTGTAGGGGCACCACTTAAAGCTACCTATCAGCGGCGGCAGGAAGCATGGACGGGGCACAATCTCTGGCTGCCCCATTGCTAGAGCAAGCATGACAGAGGTTCACATTTTAATTTGCCCTTTGTGCAGGTGCATGGAAATTATTTCTGGTGGCAGCATCCGAAAAGGAAGAGAACTTATCAAAAGTGGACATGTGTTCGATGTCGCATCTTTGTGGGATGGCTCATTCCACACTCATTAGAAGTACTTGTCGCACACACGTGTCATTAAGTCAAGCTATCTATGCTGCTTATCACGAGTACAGAACCTCTTTTTGTGCTTTGAAACAAATGCCTACGCTTAAACAATGCGTTTCAAAAAAAGAACCTGACAAGTCCTATATTTTTTCCTCGAGTCCAACTGGTGCCTGCTTTGTGCACCCAGTCAAGCGGCTATCAAGAGAAGCACGCGCGACAGAATGTCAGAATTACACCTGTAAACAGGTGAACAAGCGGAACACTATTTTGCAATAATTTTCTCTGCCTTTATAAGTCGGCAAGGTTGCAAAGCGTCATTGCAATAGTGAGAGAGCACCATTTGTAGCTACAAGCAGGACTGTTTCAAGTACCATTAGATTTTTGTGCGACAAATGCCCACTCTCGAGCAGTGTTCGAAACATATGAGAAACTGTAGTGGACATCTCTGCATAACTTACCTGCCAACGTGGATGGTGAAAATCACACATCGTGGTTGTGGAATTATCCTTTTTGCGTATAGTATGCACACATTGCAAGACGTGCTTGGTCGTAAACTATAACAGTTTTTAAGTGCATTCAGTAATTCTTATTGACCTTTTCACCTCAGTGTTAAACTTTGCATTCTACACAGTCTATATTTTTTTTGTCAGAAGGCTGTCATCACAGCATTTTTGTCTCGATAGATGAGAAGCTTCGCTTGAAAACTTTGCACCATGCAACTACCTGACTTGCATTACCCACGTTGAAATGGACAGCAGAACAGAAAAAAATTACCTTTGTTGCCTCTCAGATGTTCCCGGCTTAGAGTACCTTAATTCATTTATTTCTCGCCACTAATAAAATGATGGCTGCAGAGTCTGCTGTTTTTTTTTTGGCTTCTAAGGACAGACATTTTAAAGAAAGCAAAGGAAATGTGTGCCAGCAAACAAGCTGGAGAAGTTTAGTTATGAAATGAGTTCAGGTAAATATAATATCAAACCTGTCAAAGAATCTTACACCCAAACGGTTGCAAATTACATACAAATGAGAAAGTAGAATAAGAAACCTTTAAGAAAAACCCATAGTCATGACATATGTTCCATGTTAGCAGAAAAATGTTTCAAAGCAATTACATATGTATCAATATTCCAACTTAATGATTGCTAGAAACTGAATTATTTGCATTATTAAGAGCTACATCATGCCAATCTGGCAAATATGCACAACAAATGATATTCTGCAACTAACCGAAAATTGAAGAGCCAGCTGTGCAAAATCTAGAACGATTAGTATGCAAACACTAGAAATGTTTCTCGGTTTGCACGTCGCCTATGTAAACTCACAGGTGCACAAACTATCCAAAGTCATGAGGGAATGAATGATGCCATCTATGTTGCTTTCAGTTCAACAAATTATCACTGTGCAAAAGACATGAATTTGTCAGTTGCGATGAGTAAAACAATTATGCAACTTCCTTTCGCATGCAATTATAAAAGCAACACTCAAAATGCACTGATGATGATTGACTAGCTACAGATTGCATTAGTATACATGTTCCACTCCAGCAGCAAAAATTAAGAAAGTAAGGTGACATGTGCAGCTCTAATTTTTTTCTCCGATAGGAGACAATCCAGTGTTGTCTTTTTCCTCGCTTGTAAAAACGGGCAGGAAACTTGCAGAAAAACATTGCAGAGAAGCTTTTGTAGATGTTTGAACACCTCACTACATAAGTTTGTTTTTATTTCACCCAGACCTTACATGAAAAAAATATCTGATTGATTGAGATTTTTATAATCTATGACTTTCAACTGGGTTCTAATGCGAGGAGAGAGGGTGCTGGAAGCCACGTCTGTCATTTGTGGCACCGATGACAGGTGACTCAGAGTGTATTTGAAAACTATGCACTGCTGCAGGATTGTGCTTGTCCGTGATTTACAGTAAAAGCTCGTTAATTCGAACTATCGAATGGCCTCGAAAAAACTGACAAGAACCATTTACATTACGGTAAATTTATCCTGGGCCGAAGCGGGCTGAAATGGGGCTGAAACGTGGAGGCTAACCAAGAGAGTTCTACTTAAGTTGAGGACAACCCAGAGGGCTATGGAACGAAAATGGTAGGGGTACCATTAAGAGATAGGAAGCGTATAGAGTGGGTATAAGAAATAACTCAAATTACCGACATTCTAGTGGAAATTAAGAAGAAGAAATGGGCATGGGCAGGACATGTAGTGCGAAGAGAGGATAACCGATGGTCGCTTAGGGTAACAAACTGGATTCCAAGAGAAGGAAAGCGTAGCAGGGGGTGGCAGAAAGTCAGGTGGGTGGATGAGATTAAGAAGTTCGCGGGGGTCATGTGGATGCAGCTAGCACAGAACCGGGTTAAGTGGAAATATGGGAGAGGCCTTCGCACTGCAGTGGGTATAGTCAGGCTGATGATGATGATGAAATTTATCCTATTTGCTCGCGACCCGCTTAATGAACTCATCCATCTACCCCCGGTTTTAGGCTGAGAATTTGAAAAAAAAAAACAAAAAAAAAAACAGGCGTCACCCGTTTGCAGTCCCTCCATTTTGCGCTGCCACGGTGGGTCGCAAGGTCGGCACCGCAGTTCTTGGCAGTGCGCCAAGATGCTGCGCAACGATAACATCACCATGTCTACCTTTTGACGTTGGCTTCAGCGGGGGGGGGGGGGGGGGGTAAAGCCCTTGGCAGTGTGCCAGCACTTGCCTGGCTGTGCAAGCCCCATTTTCAGTACATTCGCTTTACCTTGCCATGTGTGATTGGAGCGGGCGTCGTCTACTGCCTTGCGCGATGCTAAAAGGCTGCTAAAAGACAGCGTCGGGATTGCCGTCATGATCGCGGCTGACCCGTGTGCTTTCGTTGACGACTGATGGGAGGAAAGATGGAAGACATTCGCAAAAAAAAAAAATTTCCCACGTACCCCGAACCCGTAGCACCCGTCCGAAGTCATAGCCTTTTATGGTCGTTGGCTGGGACCGCGCTGACAGTGCTTATGCATATTTCTGAATTAACACGGTTCGAAGTAACAAGTTTTAGTTGCGAATTGTGCCGTCGCCAACGCCAACCCTGCCACCGGTCATGGCACCATTTAGGCTTTATGCACTCTTGCATGGTTTTACCTGGTTTCATCCATCCCCATTGGACGTGCACAGCCTCTGACTATGCTGAGGTATTTTTTTTTTTGCCACATGCTGCGCACCAAGCCACTCAGACACAGCGGCGTGTAGTTCGAATTATCCGTAACGGATCCGACTCCCTCCGAATCAACAGGCTTTTTTGCATACAGACCTCAATGGAGCTTGGCCGGACTAAGTAATGCAGTTCTAATTATCCGAAAACTCGAATTATCAAGGTTCGAACTAACAAGCTTTCATTTATACACAATTTTTGATGGTCATGAATGAAAAAAATTTTCATAACTTTCAACTGCGTATTCCACTATAACGTTTCACCACCAAACTGGAGGTGAAACGAAAGAAAATTAATGAAATAATAACAAATTGGCAAATTTTTCTATTCTATTCGCTTCCTTCCTCCTCCTTTCACTACTGTTCATTTAAGGAGGAGTATTCAGCTCTTTTAGGATTTTAAATCCTGTGGCCTTCCTTGCACTTACACGCAGCAGCAGCAGTACTCAAAGCATAGTAGACAAAGAAATGATGATGGTAGAACAACAGAACACCTGTCGTTTGTCAGCTATGCCCAGATTGCGGGTGACTGCAAGTTTTTCATCATTGTATATAAGTTCACTGCGAGGCAAAGGCCTGTGTCATGCCACTCCAATTCATCGTTCAGGACAATGTACTGTTGGGCTGGTTGCCAAGAGTTGAAACTTCATGCCATTTTTACATTATGCCTGTCCTGTGAATGCAAAAGCTAATCCTGTCCTGTGCAAACCGTGCCCTCACAGCACCTGTAGACTGCCCAACCTCGTACGCTTACTTGACTGATATCTCAACTATGTTTGCCCTCTCTTCGAAGGCTCTGCATACATACCCTGCTCATGCCCATGTCTGCTTCATTTCAACCAGGATATCATTAACTCGCATTTGTTCCCTGACCCACTCCACTCACTTCCATAATTTAGTGTTACAGCAAAAAATTTCCACTGCTCAGCTGCCTGCTACACCATTAGTGTAGTTTTAATCCTTTTTTCCAGCCTTCAAATTCTGTTCTCTTGGCATTTCTCCAATGTAATGTTGAATATTATTTGTGTTGTGTCTATATTAATCTTCAGACTCAGTGGGGTGCTTTGTCAGTTTAGTTTCATTTGAGGCTCTGTAGTTGGTCCCTCCAAGTCATTTTCTTTTCGTATAATGCGCCTAAAATGCACAGTGTCCCTGTTGAAGATAACTGAGTGATTTTGTACGTTACAGCTACTGTACCAAATGCAATCATTAGTATTCCAGAATCATCTCGTTGCATCTCATTATAAAATAAAAGTGGTAAGTCCACATGCCACTGCTGAAAGATGCAAAACAAGGAGTGCGATGCGAATATATTTAGTACAAGGCAATATGTAATGTGCATTTTATAATATTCCCTGCAGATAATGTATGCATCATCGATGGAGGAGCTGGATGCTGCAACGGCGGAGCTTCAGGCAAAATCCCACAAGGGATATGTGGAGCGAGTCACGGCTTTCCTGAAGCGAAAAACGGAATGGGTGCTCCTCTTCCGTGCTGGGATACTGACTCGAGGCCACAACACCAACAATTTTGCGGAGGCCTCAGTCCGTATTCTGAAAGACGTCGTCCTTGGAAGGCAGAAAGCCTATAATGCCGTTGCCCTCGTTGACATTGTCAGCACTGTATGGGAGGGCTACTTCCAGAAAAGGTTACTAAAGTATGCCTACAACCGTGTGCCAGCCCAGAAGCTCTTTTATGACAAGCTGCTGCAAAGGATGCCTGAGAACGCTGTTGCCACTATCCATCCCCTTGGTGACCATCTGTACGAAGTCCCCAGCGGACAAGATGACGGGAAAATTTACCAAGTGTGGCAAGACGTCGGCATTTGCACTTGTCGAGCCGGCCAACAGGGAGCGTTCTGCAAACATCAGGCGCTAGTGCACAGCACCTATGGTGGAGGGTTCCCCAATGCTCCTGCCCTGGATGCCCAAGACCGGCACCAGCTAGCGTGGCTTGCCGAGGGCGACAAGTGCCAACCTGCTGCCTTTTTCCGTGACTTCCGCACAACTACATTGGACCAGCCAGGAAGCAGTGTTGGCAATTCTGCACCAGAACTGTCACCTCACGACTTTTCTGAAGGTGCCACAAGTTTGCCTGAAGCGATGGATGTTGAGCCACAGCTTGATGTTGGGGCGTCAACTTCTAGTCAACAGTGCAAAGAGGTATGGTCTATATTTGCTTCTTTCATACATTACAGCTAATGTTTAAACTTAGATATTCTTTTTCCAACATTCACAGAACATTTTAGTGCGCATTTCTAAAACCAGTTTTAGAGTTTGTCAATTATTTTCATTAATTACATAGTAAAGTTTCCTGATCACCTACGTTGCCTTTTGCTGTGTAGTGGAAATCAATTATGTTGGCTGTTTTGTGACTCAAGCAGTTGACTTGATACCACATTATGCACATGCAGTTATACCTCAAGCTTTGTATGTTTAATAAGAAAGCATTGCTATTATATAAAAAAGGACAAGTAAATGATGGATCCATCAAGCTGAAATGCAAACAGACAGTAACATTTAAACACTTATCTGACCCGCTAGCATTGAGTTGTGCAACAAGTCAGGGTGAGAGAACTGTGTAATTTCTATTTTTATGGCACCGATGCAACTGCTCACTCAATAATCACAGTGAGCAGAATTCGATGTTTATGAGCAATTTCGGATCATGGAAGCTATACCTCGTTTCACCTATTAAATATCCTAAAATAAATAAATAAAAGAATTGATGTTGATCAAACAGCACTTTAAGAGCTCAAACCAAGATGCTGAGCTTCTAGTCTGCATGCAAGTTAGTTTAAGGTAGGAAAATGTTGCCTCAAATTGCATGTCATTATCAATTCAGCACCACCACCATAATGTCACTCCTTTGGCTTTTATACTTTGTTAATTTTAAGCAATAACACAAAGTAAATCCTGCTATGCTGGCACCCAACTGCAGTAGCATGCTAGAAACACATTTTTGCTGAAAACATGATCTCAAATATTTTCAAACCTTACTTCTATCACATTTGTTTGCTTTAAATTGAAAACTTGAAACCATTTTGTGATGCATTAGTCATATGGGCAAACAGTTCGAAACTAATCTAGCATAAATTTTGCACTTATTGAGCAACGCTCTCAAGGCAAAGGAATTGATTAATCTTTTATCCGAAATTCCGATAGATCACCATCAAAGAAAACAGCATCTGTGTATGCTTCCTTTGCTTGCAATGACTTGAATTAAATCTTAAGTATGCTGGAATGAGCCTCTGCATTCCTTATTCCTGTGTCTTTAACGTCAAGTAGCTTTTTCAACTGAATTAGTTGAAACTATCTTGATGTGTTAACACCATAAGTGCAGTTACAGTAATCAACCTTCACTTTTTATGCTGAATCCATTTCAGAAATGAACGTAGCAATGAGCAATAGCATTGACAGTGAAGGAGGAATGAGTGCAATGTAAGAGTTACCTAGTCTTAGTGCGGCAACAGTTACATGCCACCACCATGAGTGACAGTTTGCTCATGCGCAGTTCTGCTGTGCTTGCACAACCTACATTGCAGAAAAAGAGCAGTCATGAACTGAATACATTGTTTGAAAGGTTTAAAGGAGTTGTATGAAGCACATAAGTTGTAATGCACCACTTCATATGTATATACTGGAATGAATGTTCAGCTAAATTTTGACAGCTACCATTTTTCCTTGAATGCAAAGCTAAATATTTTACTGCCCAATGAAGAGTCAGATATTCTGTTAAAATGATCTTACAACAAGAAAATTTATTTCATTTTTTGATATTTTCTTGCATTACAAGATGCTCTTTTGTATAAGTTTCATCAATCGGAAGCTGTGAGCCCTCAACATTCAAATATGTGTCACATAACGAGCAGTGACGGTGAAGTGAGAAACTCATTGCAGTAGCTCATTGTTTTTTCAGGCTCTTAATCATTTGGACATGCATAATTTGGATTCAATGCACCCCTGAAAGTTCCTTCATCATGATGATGATGAAGAAGAAGGAACTTTCAGGGGTGCATTTTCACGACCGAAGTTTCGGACTTTGTGGCATCCGAAAGTTCAATTTTCCGGACTGAAATTGGCGCTAGCAATAGCATGGAAATCATTTTCCAGAAAAAGGCTTGTTCTTTTGGCATTATATAGATGCGACCGACTGTCGTCGCGTCGAACTGCTTTTGTGCAGTCGTGAAGGGGCCATCTCGGATTTCAGCACAGTCATTCAGACAGACTAGTTTGCCTCTTTGTTCATCATTGCCACTTGAGGCAGTGGTAATAGCAAAATGCCCTTCGTTACGACCTCAGACTGGAAATCATTTTCAGATCAGACTGAAAATGAAACATGAGCATCGTCCACCGTGGCTTCAAATATATAACCCTTCCCGCTGAAAGGTGTGTGTTTGGAGGGGACAGTACAATCGCAGAAGCTCTCTCGTTCAGCTTGTTTTTTTCCCTTCAGTTCCATCTTGCAGTTTTCGTGAACGCTGTTACTGATGGAAACAATGTTATTGCTTTGCAACGGTGCCGCAGTGGTTAGGGCGCTCGGCTGCTGTCCTCGGGGATGTGGAATCGAATCGCGGCTGTGACAGCCGCTTTTCAATGGAGGCTAAAAGCAAGGCCCCCATCTGCTGTACGATGTCAGTGCACTTCAAGGAACCGTAGGTGGTTGAACTTTCCGGAACCTCCCATTATGGCGTCTCACATAGCCCGAGCCCCTTTAGGACGAACTACACAAACCGAACCAAACATCACTGCCTCGCGTCGGGCACTCAATTCATTCGTGGCATGAGCACGACCTGCATCTGAGTCAATGTTGTGAAGAGGCATGGGATGAGGAAAGCATGACTGACCGAGGTAGCCCAAATGAAGTTATAATGGTGAAGAGTCGAGTAAAACATCGCTAGGCAAGACGGGACATGCGAAGGAAAGACACATGCACTGAGTAGCAACCAAATAGTTTATTGCCACAGGTGAGGCAGCGATATAAAGGAAACAACATAAGATCAACACAAAAAAAGGAAGTGCACAACCACACTACAACTTGATGAATGAAGTTTAGGGAAGAGAGGCGGAACAAAATTTTTGATCGTCCATATGTTTGGTGGTAATGAAGCTAGATGAGATTGAAAGTTTTTGCGTTGAGGAGAGGATTGATGGAATACCTATTCCTCGTGCGTGTTGTATAGTTTTTGTTAAATACCTTTTCTAGCTGCTGAGAAGAGCTGTGTATGCTCAGGAAGCACACCTTGAACATCACTTAAGGAGTACTAAAAGTTTCATTGTCACATCAAGATTTAGCAACACACTGGCAAAGTGTGCCATGAAGTGCTCCATGATATGTGTGCATTTTCTGCAGCACATTTACAGATAATGTAAGTGAAACCTTCACAAAGTAGAGAAAAAATTTGGAGGACGCTTAAGCTTCGCCTTCAAGAGTGGAACGCGATAGCGTTATTGCACCTCGTCGAGAAAACATATTAAACGCAAGGGCAGCGTTCGGCGCGGCAACGAAACGTGCGCCTGAGCAAGCGGAACGAAGCAAAGAACTCGGTGTCTCGGAGGGAGAAAGCCGGGCAGCGACGTGCCATGAAGGCGGACGCGATCATGGGGCTGACGCCTTGATGAGATCGTCCTCTATCTCGCTTGGGAGCACCACGCAGAAGCATGATTCATCGGAAGCAGCTCGGCACACATCGCAGGGGACGCTTTCCCAGCAGAAGCGCTACGGCGCAGCGATCACGTCAGAGGTGTCCGGCATCAGACGCTGCACCTAGCAATCGCGCTGTGAGCGGAAAGAGGAGCCGCGTCGCCTAAACACCACTGTTCGAGTGACGCACGCTGGATGTTGGAAGGGGAGAGAGCGAGAAAACTTAGTAAACGCAAGGGTATTGGGGCATCCTCGCACCGGTACCCGCGCGGCCCGAAGGGGAGAAGCGGGTGAGTGAAGATAGTGATCTAAAAGGAAAGACGCTTGATTTTACAACCCGTGATGGTGCACGGCGAAACGTCAGGGGCGAGTGGCGCGCCACGTGTCGGGGCAGCGCCGCAGTTTGCGAGGAGGGGTTCTTCTGTATTTGCCGTTTATGAAGTGCATGCCGGGATTTATCGCTCACGGCCAAACGCCGCCGCCGACACCGGCTTTTCTGCGACACGAGCTCTTTAACGCTACCGCGTTAAAATGCAAGTCCTGTAGGTTTCAAAGGCCCAAAGGAGGTCCTAAGTAGAACTTTTAATAATAGTTTGAGTCACTTTCTTCTTTTTCTGCATTTTCATTGCAGTTGTACCTTAGTAAGGTTGAAAGTTGGGCGAGTTGAATCTGGTTCATTTTGAAGGTAGCGCGAAAAACGAGGACCAAGAGTAGAAGAGTAGACCAAGAGGTCGTGTTGTGTCCTTCTACTCTTGGTCCTCGTTTTTCGCGCTACCTTCAAAATGAGTTGTACCTTACCCTGACTATGATTCATCTAATCAACAACTGCAAGTTTGGAGAGTGCAAATCCAAGGGGGGGGGGGGTAAATGAAACTCATCTCAAAGTAAATAAATGCAAGCTGAAAGTGCACAGAGCAATTGTTCCTGAAATATAGTTTGCAGAGTAAGTACCTCAAAATTTCTAATACAAAATATTTAGGTCAGCTCTGACTCATTGTATCTTAGCATTCACATATGTTGCCACCAAATGCGAGGTCGTGCAAAGATATTGCTTTTCTGTCTGTAGCGGCACAGCAGTGACACTAGATGACAGTTTAGCTTCATATTTTGATTGTGACGTGTCATCTGGTCATAATGTCGAAAATTCTGTTGAATTTCAGTTTAGCACAAGCTTATTGAGCATTGTCTTGCTTGCTAGCAAGAGCCATCTATTTATTAATCACTAATGTATAGATGACCATATGTACAGCGGTGCTTCTTGAATAAAATTTCATTGGAACAGAAAAATAATTCACACATTCAACAAGGTTCATGCTGCACAAACATATCAGCACTTTTTTACTGCATGCTACATGACTATGCTTTTTCCTACATGACTAAATGACGAAGACATTACTGTTACTCCGTTACTCTCTGAATGATTTACTGTGCTGTGACATTTTCATTTTTGACTTAGACCAAGTGGGATGTCGGTGGCTATCACCTTTTCTTCCAGGTAAATGTTTGCAGCTCAATGTGATGATCATAGCATTGTGGTCAGAGTAGTTCACACTAATGTATTTATGAGCAGTCTTTGATCACTGCTTGTTTCTGGAAGGCTAGATTTGTGCAAGTGTTTCGCTAAATTTACATAGATCCTTTTAGAACTGACAGACCTTTAGGATACTTTAACTCTGCCTTTCAGGGTGTGGCACGACAGCATTAATGGCTCCCATGTATGACTGTTCTTCCGGATCCTCGTTCATATACGTGCACTTTGCTATTTTAACTATAAGACAGCACTTCGTTTCTGACTAATTTTTCGGTTTCCTTTTTTTGTGTGTTATCTCGCACATGCTCCCTAGCATCTAGTTTTAAGATGCCACGTTGTGTGAAACACTATGCGACATAGATATAGAGCTGTACGAATGTGCCTGCGTCGTGTAGGGGTGGTGTGTGTGATTGAAAATTCAAGGGTCTAGGATTCAATTCTCATCTCACCCTCTGTAAAGAGCTCCTGCTAACTTAGCCATGCCATGTGGTTCCATGACGTCACACAACTTGCTTGTCATTCTTTATCTAGGCATGTCACCTGCCAGCCATTACTTGTTAGAGATTTGCTCGTCACTCTCCATAGATAGTGCCGGTTTTTCTGCCAAATGGGAACCGTAGTACTGTTGTTTTCACGTTGTTGCCAAGTACAGGAGGTGTTCAAATCTAACAGAGCACCTATTTAATCAAAATTTTCTCATGCTTTCCAGGGGAAAGTGACACAGTTACTTGGGTCCATATGCTAGCGCACCAGTGCCACGTGCTAACACATAAGCTGCGTATTAATAGTATTCACTAAAAAAAATTTGTTGTGGTTTAGCAATAGCAATGGTGGAAGCTTCTTTTGCCTGCTACATTATTCCCTTATCACGGCCTGTCAGTGTAAGGTGCTGCATTATTGGGGACACTTAAGCTCATCCTTTAAGAATATGACGCGAGAGCGTAAGCTACCAGTCCACATATAAATGAGAAGGGTTCTATGCTGCTGAACCGAATGTGGATCAATAGTATTAGCTGCCGGTGACTTAGCAATCTTCTTCGTCTTCTTCGTGGCTGTTCAAGGTCAAACGTGGCCCTTCCCGGGACGGCGCGACGGGCCGAAACCTGGTGCAGTATTGCTATCGTAATCATACATGTCAGAAAAGTATTCAATACCAACACATGTTCCATGTATGATAGTCCTCTAGCAATTATGCAATTATACTTATTAAGAAACACTACCCCATACCCCACCCCAGCATATCGCAAACTTTATGCTCTCCCATCTGATGTACGGCATAAATTTCCTACTTTGCCTTGATCCATTGCATTTACCTTTTGTGAACTTCAGTAGAAATAGGTTCCGTACATTTGAATATCCAACTAAACAAATCCCAAACACATTAATTTTATGCAAGGATGAAAAGAAGAGTCAAGAAGTAAAGTACAATACTATTGTTACATTTGGGACTGTAGTATGCCACTAATGTAAACAAATTCGATGGCTTGTCTTTGCAGATTACTGCTGAGCTACTAAAGCAGATCCAGGAGGAGGAGTGGCGTTTCCATTCCGTGGTCGGAGAAAACCCGGTTTACCTGACCCTTCTTCAGCGGCAGCTGGCAGAAATGAAAAAAGTGCTGAGGGAACCTCAAATAATGGCATCCTACATTGCTACAATTGCTGCATATGCTAGTGCAAGGAGGCGTGGCCGAGTCATCAAAGTGCAGCCAACCAGTGTTGCAAGGCGTCGTGCTGGTGTGACACGAGATGGAGCCAGGGTGCGTGCTGGTCGTCCTTGCAAAAGCCTCGGCAACAAGAAAACGAAGCGGGCACATAACTTGAAAGAAAGTGTCAAGAGCGGTGTGCCACACGTGAAGTCGCACGGGATGGGACATTGATGGGGGCATGCTTTTTGCAGGTACTGAACATGCACTCCATGGTGTGTTGTGGTCTGCATTTGAAGGGACACTGAGAACATATTGAAGGTGGCATGTAAAGATGCACTACTTCGGTTTGGTTTATGGGGTTTAACGTCCCAAAGCGACTGGGGCTATGAGAGAAGCCGTAGTGGAGGACTCCGGAAATTTGGGCCACCTGGGGTTCTTTAACATGCACTGACATCACACAGCACACGGACGCCTTGCTTTTCGTCTCCATAGAAAACCTACCGCTGCAACTGGGATTCAATCCTGCGACCTTGGGTTCAGCAGTAAGCGTACTGACCAGTGTGCCACTGTTATGGGAAATGCATTATTGTTTAAATGACAAAAAGCCAATGTCCACTGCAAAGCTTTTTGTAAAATGCAAGAATAGAAAAAATGAAGTGGCAGTGCATATATCATGCACATCAAGGAGGAAGAAGAGACATCTTTGTTTGCCTCCAATTTTTGTGTGAGGCCTTGCAGTTCAGCTGCAGCTCGTCACCTATGATAGATCAGGGTGGCCCCAGAAGAACAGTAATTTAATCTGTGCACACCAATTTCCCAAGGCCATGTCAAAAATGTCTGTTTCGGCTTTCTTCGGCTGCACCATTATCCAAGTGATCAAGTATGATATCCTGCTCACGTTCTGTCTTCCAACGTTGAACACCTTGTTCCTGCATCTGGTGTTTGACCCTGTTGTGCCTCCCTAGAAGCCATTTTCTATCACTTTGAAGCAGTTCATAATGTGCTATTATGACCTACCCAAACATCAGCAGTGCAACCTTCTGGTTCTCTCACAATGGCACCTTGGCTCCAAGCCTACAGGTCCACTGCTGCTGTTCTTTGTGCACTGCATTGATGTGCCCGGCCCCTAGTTTGCCATGCGAGTAAACCTAGTGCTGTATGTGTCATGCACAACACTGTCCAGCTCTTCTGGTTGGCTTCCTGCCATCACTGTTTCTGCAATTACACACCATACTTTGCCAAGTTACCCTAAACTTCTCACAAGGTGTGCAACTTTTTTGTGGCGTGTTCTGCCAAATATGCCAACATCATTGATGTCAGCTCAATGTGTCACTGCCCTGGTGCCTCAGCCTTGAAGCGTCATTTGCAGCCGTCGCATACACTTCAGTGCTACAGCCCTCATTTGCATCAGTCACGGTGTTGACTCTTGCACAAGCATGCACCCGTTGCTTATGCATGTGAAGGCATTCATAACACTTGGGCCCATCACTTCACTGTTATTCTTGACTTCCATGCTACACCACAGTGCAACGGCTACCGGCAATGCGATTCCCGCCTACTGCACAGAAGCCAGCATCCATTTATTTTGTGCCCTCGACAACTCAAAGCAATTCTCTCTACCATTACCTCACCAGCGGTCCTTCCATCAAAAGGCTGACTATGCCATCCAGAGAGCCCAAGGTCTACCATGCAGCCTTCCTCGTTGACCAGGACAATTTAGAACAGTGCTTGTGACTGTGTGATAGTTCATTGTGATGATGTTACTAGCATGTAATTCTGAAAATATGTCATCATCAGTCATATACGGCACCCCCACTTGCAACAGCCTGCACAGCACACGTGGCAAGAAAGACAAGCCACTGCTCCCCACGATCACAGAACAGTGGAATCGCAGATCCTGCAGTTTCGCTGCATCTACTCACTGCTCCTTCGCTTCAAGGATCTCAAGTCCTCTCAGGAATGAAGTGCAACTCATCTCCCGCCTGCAACTTACACAAAGGTATTGCCATCACTGGTTGTTTTCGTGAGCAAACTGCAATACATGTGTACGGTTTCGTTTGTCTGTGGGGATTCCAGTGGAAGGCTACACTGCAACGCAGAGTCATTTTCGGTCTTGATGTCATGAGTTTAAATGGAGAGGTGCGAATATGCGAGTTGTGTTTTTTTGTGATAGATCTGTTTGCCTCTCAGAAAAATATCACCACAGATGCAAACAGTCTTAGGTTCAATTTTTGCTATCTTCAGACAGTGTGCATGCTGAGGCCAACAAAGAGTTCCTTGTTCCACATACAGTGCATGTACTGGTCTGGGTCGAGCTCTTGTAAGCTAAATGATTGGCTGTAGACCCACATCTTCCTGCACAAGGTGGTGTAAGCACCTGCATTGCTGCTGTGAGCTTCTGCCAGGTGGTAACAGTTAGTGCGGTGTCATTATCTATAACGGCCATCTGTAATCAATGAAAGTGGTGACACTTGACTCAAAGCTGCAATGATTCCCCGTTTTGATTCATCATGGGGTCATAACTAAACCCATTTTCTTGTAGGTTTAGGAGGCTTAAGAGTGTGATTTCCTCTCTGTGGGCTGTCATGGAACTGTAGGTCAAAGCTTGTCCATGATGTCACTGAGGTGAGAAGTGTAGTTGCCGGCGGGGATATGGGCTTGGATGCTGTGCATAATATGCCTAAGAATATTGGTCATTACTTCGATCCAAGAGTGCTGTTCACTCACTATGACCCATGAGTGCTGATTTTAACTGCCGGTGAAATCTCTCCGTAACCACATTCTATTCCTACTGGGTGGCAGGCCCTAGTGATTTCCAAAGTAAGGATGAGTTTTATCATGCTGATGAACAATGCAAACTCAAAATGGCTTCCACTGTCTGTTGTGATAAACAATGACATGCCAAAGCATCATAGCCTTTGGCTGGTGAAGGTAAAAGCAACAGTTTCAGCAGTAATGTCAGGAATCGCAATAGCCCTGCCCAAAATGTGGAATGATTGACACAAGACAGCAATCATGTTCGGCCTTTGCAAGGTGGCAACAGCCTGACAATGTCTACATGTATGTGGTTGAATTAAGCATTAAGCCCTGGTTGACGTCTTTAATGGTGTCACCGTGTGGCATTTTCTAACCTTGGATCGCTGGTACACAAAACACTAGCAAATCCACTGGCAGGAACTGCTGTTGATGCTGGTTCATACGAAATGTGGCTTATGAGCTATTGTGTAGCCCAGATTCCTGGGTGAGAAAACTTGTGCGAACAAAGCAAACACTTCAAGATGGAGGCAAGCAGGCACAAATGATCATGGCTTACTTGTAGACATATCGCGCCTATTGTCTCCTGTTCTGAGCAAAGCAAAACACTGAAGGACCAGTGATGTGCATGCTCACTGTAGGCTCTGCAATTCATCATGTTGAGGAGCTGCCGTTTCCTTGAGGCCTGTACCTGTGAGACTAGTGATGACACTGAGTGGGGTGCGTGACAAAGCATCGGCAACAGCATTGTCGACTCCCTTAATGTAGCAAATAATCGTCATGAATTTCGATACGCATGACACCTGCCACAGTTCGCAGACTGTGTGGGAACCACCATTGGAATTGACAGTATGTTACATGTACGTCACGTTTCATGACAAAGAATTCAGTTCCTCCCAAGTAATGACAAAAGCGCTTGATTGCCATGTCGACAGCCTACAGTTTGCACTCTAAAGTGCTGTAGTGCTGCTCTATAGGTGCCACTTTCCGAAAAAAAAAAACTGATTGTCTACCATAGCCTTTACTGATGGCAACTACAGTTACGCCCGAGGCGTTGACTCTAATGCACTCTAAATCTCTCGGTTGTGGGTAGGCAAGAAGCACGGCATCGGTGAGCCTTCCCTCAATTCCCTGAAAAGCTGTTTACCGAGACTAACTGAGCTGATGCTTAGCGTTTTGTCATAAAAACTTTTGAAGGCAACCTTGTTCGGGTGAGGTTAAAATGCCAGAGTTTTGGTAATGTGACCAAGGAAAGTCAACTTGTGAGCACCAAACTCCGACTTGTTCATGTTCACCAAAATTTTATGCTCAGCCAGGCATTGAAACATGGATAGCAGATGCGCCTCATGTTCATTTGATGAACTGCTTGCAATGAATAGGTCGCAAAAGTACACATGACAGGAGCTAAGGCCATAACACCATTGAAAAAGTGCTGGGATGTCTATCAGGAGTTCCTCAGGCCGAATGGCTTGAGCAGCAACCAGGCTAATATGCTGGAAGTCGCTATCATTGTTTTAGGGATGCTCCTGGAGGAATGGGGAGCTGATGGTAGCTCACAAAAGGTCGATTTTGGAGACGAGCATCACAACACATAGGCTGCCTGTGATATTATGAACGTTGCATACTGAGCAAGAATGGCTCTTTTGTCTCTACAGGGTCACCAGTCTCCTGGTGTAAACTTCGGCACCAGAAAATGCTTCCCCTGAAGCTGCAACAGGGCGACACCAAATCTTTCCTATGGCTGTGTTGGCACTGTGTGGGGCTGCAGGGATTCTTTCGGCTCCTTGTTGATATGTTCCCTGACATATTTCACATTCCGCAATTCAATCCTTAACGGTTAATGGTAACCAGGAAATGCATTCACATGCCATTCTCAGTGAACTTTCGGTTTCAAGATAAGAAGAATTCAATCTATCTCATTACATATGCTCACAAAACTCATCATCATCATCAGCCTGACTATACCCACTGCAGGGCGAAGGCCTCTCCCATATTTCTCTACTTAACCCGGTTCTGTGCTAGCTGCATCTACTTGACCTCCGCGAACTTCTTAACCTCATCCCCCCACCTAACTTTCTGCCGCCCCCTGCTACGCTTTCCTTCTCTTGGATGCAGTTTGTTACCCTAAGCGACCATCGGTTATCCTCTCTTCGCACTACATGTCCTGCACATGCCCATTTCTTCTTAATTTCCACTGGAATGTCGGTAACTTCAGTTATTTCTCTGACCCACTCTGCACGCTACCTATCTCATAATGTTACCCCTACCATTTTTTGTTCCATAGCCTTCTGGGCTGACCTCAACTTAAGTGGAACTCTCTTGGTTAGCCTCCACGTTTCAGCCTCCACATGTTAATCATTTTATCGCTGAAGGTGAAATACCTTTTGGCGTAAGACCTTTTTTTATTGCCTGGATAATTCATCATCCTGCAGTCTTTCATCGCTCTGAATTGCATTTTTGATCTCATCAAATGTTTCTTGTCTCACATATTCACATGCAACATTCAGATCTGTGAGCTCCTGGCTGCCTAAAGAGCCTGAAAGAAAAGCTTTCAACATCGTTTCTGTACGAACTCTTCATTCAACCTCCATGTCATACTGCTGCACCTACCGCAACATGCCCTGTAGACTTCTTGGCATTCTGACGAACAGTTTTGATGGTGGATTGCTGTTTTGTGATCAGTCACCCTTTTTAAAGTGACGACCATACACATTTTCGGGGAGCTATTTCGATGCAAAAACAATTGCTGACATCATCTTTTTCAATATGACCACACCTGGTTTTTGTAGAAATGTTTGGCTTGCAAAAGAGGTGATCCTTCTCGCAGCAAAGTTGTTGCAAGTCACATTGTATTGCATGTCTTTTCTAATCATAGAAGGCTAGAACTGCTGGTGCAGTGACTAAATGTTTAATGGCCTGAAATGCTTGCCCTTATCTAGAGGTCATCACACCCGATATGCCAGGTATGAATCTGGCATAGTTGTTAACTATGCCACACTGCTGAAAAGCTCAGCTCATATCTGCGAGTGGTGATATTTGTGGTCACTCATTTCAAAATTCGACTCTAGTTTCTGCCTGCTGCAGCTCTTTAGTAGCCTCCATCCAGCCTCTGGTTGTCAGTATTTTGTGCCTCCTCCTTGCTTTATCCCGTCTGCAACAGATGACTCCTCTGAGAACATAGAAACCTGTCTGCAGTCATTCCTGAAATACTTTGCTACTCACAGTTGAACCAAATGGCAAACAAATCAGTATGTATCATGACAATGGTGCCTAAAATGAGGCTGGAATTCTTGACTTTGGGTCCAAGACAATGCCAATATACATTCTTCAGATTGAGTTTTGAGAACACCTTTGCCTGTGACAGCTCAGGCAAGATGTCATCCATTTATTGCACTGGGTGCTGTTCTCTCCACAATGTTTAGTTAACCTTCTGTGGGTCTATGCAGATCCAGAGCTCGCCTGATTTTTTTCCCACTGCCATGAAGCCCACCTACTTGGTTGGTTGATTCATTTTGGCACCGATCTTCAAAAGGACCAATATTATAGCACACTTTCAAACGGCAGAGTGGTAACCTTTCTGTCATCATTCAGCTCTTGAATTCTTTTCATGATCTCTGATGACAAGGACTGTCCAGTATGTGGATCTTCTGAGTCAGTGATGGTAGATTTGGCCCTTTTCTCAAGGTCATGCTTTTTACCTCCTTTTCGGTCAGTCTGCTGTTGCACCGAAGAACTCCTTATGCCACAGCATAACCACAGCTTCTTGTGTCATCATTTGTTGCTTGCATTCTTTGCATGATCTGTGCGAGTGCGAGAACTGTTCAATATGTGTCATCCTCTGAGTCGGCTATCTCAGCTACGGCCCTTTTTGCAAAGTCATGCTTTTTCCTCCCTCTGCGTTAGTCTGCTGTTGTATCGAACAAGTTCTTTTGCCACAACTTTAACCAGTGATACACAAAACCTGGCTCCAGAGTCAGCACCACTGACAGCCTTGTCAGCTGCACCATGATCGGCTTATAGCCTCTGCTGGTTTAAGCCCTAGTTATCATTGCAGTTGACAGCTGTACTACTGCAGGCACTGGCACAGTCATCAGCAGTGAAAGTTTACACTTCTATGCAGTGTGCGGTTGTTAATCTTGATGTCTATAAGGTTGGGCAGTCCTTGGAGGATATCAGGCAAGTTGTCTTGCTGTGGCTGCTTTGGTGGTTTCCCAGTGCTTTTATAAATTCTAGCCTTCTAGGATAGTCAACTTCCCAGTCAACGATTGACGAAGTATTTGTCGCTTAACACTAGCTTATATGCTTTGTCAATGTTGAGAGCAGCACAAAATAATATCAAATTGTCCACAGAAGGAACAAGGCAATAAACAATCTAAAGTTTTTGTTTCACTTTTCATCATGTCTGCTACTAAAAAGAAAACCTTGTCTTTTTTTAGCAAGACCAACTAGCCCACCTTGAGGTGATTAGCAGAAACATCTAACAATTATTTACTAGAGCACTTCTTGGACAGGGCACAGTAGAAAGTGCTTGTACCATAGGCAAATACCACATGAATGAAGTTCGTCTGCCTTCTTGTTCCTTCTGTGCAGCTAGCAGTGCAGCCCTGTGATATACTAGAATGCCATTTGCCAGCATCCAAGCCATTCGCATTCAATTTGGGTTACAGCAGTGCAGTCTGCTCGACCGGCGAGGATCCTTCTGATGCCATGTTATACTTGCGTTTGTAAGATGTGCTTTGAGCAGTGCTAATGTCCTGGACTAAAGTCCACACACAAAACACATCATGGAGCAACCATCCTTCAGTCTTAATAGATTACTTCAGTTATATCTTATCCTCACAGCCACAGGCAGAAGCACTAGCCCCCGCTGTATGAAACAGGGAGGCAATAAATAACGTGAAACTACTTGGCCTTTGCAAAAGTGAGGAAGGACTGTGTTCATTGTAACCCGCCTTTTTATATTGCAGCCTGCAACTTCTCTGTACTGAGTGAATATATAGTTGTGGACACAAGTAAATGGAGCACATTATTCCATTCTGATAACAGTTGCTCTGTATTCTAAAAAAAGTGGCGGCACTCTGTATTGCGCACACATAATTTGAATAACACAAGGATGACACCCTCTGGGAGTCACTCAGCTGTTTATAGTAGTGTTAGCACAGCACTAAATCCCCTTTCCCTGAAAACACGTCCCAGACTCTGCTGAGATAACTGATCTTGCAGACATTCTAGTTTGCACAGGGATATTGTTGCAGACCGTGTCTATTTCTTTCTGGTCGAAGCTGGCTGCTTTCACCACTGAAATGTTGCAGGAGGTACCTGGCTTAGGGGAGGGCGCTGTGGTCGCCGGGGTGCACGGATGTGCTCAGATTGGCTCTGTCTTCTACACATGATTCCGCAGCAATTTCAGCCCAATTTCACCGACATTCTTCCACCATCATCCCCATGAATTTACGAGGAATCTGCGGATACCCGACTTCGAGGTGGATTTCCATATTTCTGACACATTTACGAGGACTTTTCTACTGCAATCCCGCCGCTGTGCTAGGCCTATAGGCGTGAACAACAGAAGCTGGGCCTAGAGAACACGCAGATGCGCCCGTCCATTGTGTGCACCAGCCCAGGTGCGTGCTCGCTGGGTGGGTTTTGCCTGCCACACCGATGACTGGTGTGCAAAACAGAAAATGCAGGTTTCAGTGAGTAGAACGGACACTTCCTCACAAGAATTCACTGAAGAGGCGGGATGGAGGACCGCTAAGTATCGCAAGACTGAAAGACTGAAAGACGCGTCCCAGCGCGAGTTGAATCTGACGCAAGACCAGGCAAGTTTAAGTCACCAAGGGATAAAGTCGAGACACACCAAGACACGGGTCGTCATTCGGCAGTAGGATGCCCCTACTGCCCAATGATGACATCAAGATCATCGTCACACCCAAGGGTGGTCTCGACATACTCAAGGTCGGTAGCACAACAGTCACGGCAACCATTTTTCAAGCCACGCGTATCAACCAAGAGGAAGGAAAAGAAGACAGTGTATGCCCGAATATGCAGCAAAGCATTGTGATAATCAGCACGCCAAGTCGAGCGAGCGCGGGTCAGATACCTCCATATGGAACAAATTCAAATGTACGACACGAAGTATGATGTCAACACATATGTACAAAGTGGCCCCCAACAACATGACCAAGGGGGTGATCAGGGGGATCCCTTTTGTAGATGGACCCAAGGAAATCGACAAGAACATAGTCACCCCAAAAAACCATTTGGCGCTGGCGGCCAAAAGAATCGGCGAAACAACAACAGTGATCATCGCCTTCGAAGATCTTACAGTGGCCAATGTGGTGAGGTACGGCACAACCCTTGTCAGATGCAAGTTATACAAAAAAACAGATAGATGTCTGTTAGCAGTGCAGACACCTAGGACATTGAATGGATGTATGACAAAACCCAGACAACAGGACATGCAGGGGCTGCGATATTCGCAATCTCGATAACAGACACCAGTGTTCTCCAAAGAGGCTGTTAGGAGGAGATGGGAATGAAGAGCTGCGGCAGAGCAACAGGTCCTCAATGGCAACGACTTCCCAGCCTTGAAGCATCGGTTCTGTTCCACATTGAAATCCAAGAAGAACAAATCCTGCGGCAGCACCCCAGGCAGGTCCAGGTCCGAATCAAGGTTCATTTCCAAAAGGTGGCTGTCCAATGCTGTCGACAAGGTGAACTGGGCAGATGCGGCTAAAGACGCTTCACGAGAGGTATTGGTAAAATTCCCAGAGTCTTAAGAAATCCGCTAAGAATGTGGTACTAGAGACGCTGGAAAAAGAAAACACAGTAATGTGGGAATTCATCCAAATATTATTGCATGAGGTACAGCGACTCAAAAGTCAACGTGTGCACTCTAATGTCACACAGGCCGTGATTTCCACCGCTAATGACAGCCCACCAATGACGCCCACACTGCCAGCCCGATAAGGGAGTCGGAACTCCCGCACCTAAAAAGCGGGCGTTGGAACGACAGGATGGAAGTATGATAGGCCAGGTAGATCGGAAATCAAGGACATCACTAGCATGCAGAGTGCCATCGAGAACTTGCACACGACGATGCTTGGGTTAGCGAACAGGGTCACGAGCCTCAAATGTGGCGAGGGTACACCAGCAGTACCCGCAGCAATCCCCAAGTGCAGAAATGATAAATGTCTCTCACGATGCCCATGCACAGATAGGCGCCTCCCCCATCAATTAAAATGGCCCTCATATTAAACAAGGAATCATCATATGGTAATGGAACTGTAGAGGACTGCTCAGTAAAAAGCCAGTCCTACAAAAGTACATTAGAAACATTACGCGGAAAGTGGACATCATTTTACTGCAATAAATGCTACACACGCCAGCATCCATCCCTGTTTACCGGGAACTTTTCTCCAAGATTGAAGGCACGGGTATATCCACTCTAGTAGGCAAGAAGATGACAACCATCATTCAGGAACTGAAGAGAGTCAAAATTGAACACCTATTCATTGAGCTAATACCAAACAAGTTTAGGAAAGGAAGTATATTTGTCCTCATTCTGTATAGTAATCCCACTCACCAGAAGCAGCGCTTTCTCTCTACAAGAAAATGCTGCGACCGGTCGGCAACGATGCCCTCGTGATTGGAGGAGATTTCAATGCCCAAAACAGCACCTGAGGTTACAGCTACAGCACAGTCAAGGGCAGATAACTGTGGCAAGACTCACTAGATCTTGACCTCACACTTATCACGGATCCCACTGACCCGATGAGGACGGAAAATTCGGCTACCTGAAATACCACTCCCGATCTCACTTTCACTAATAATGCTAAGGACGCCACTTCAAGAAACACTGCGGTCGACTTGGGCAGTGATCATAAGATTCTGGAGATTGCCTTCCCGACCTCTGATAAGCCCATACCAGACAAGCAGGAATTCAAGTGGATAGACTGAGAAGAATTCCGATCAGTAAGAAAGGCGAGGCAAAGCTCCGCGTTGTCCTCCGATATCGATGAATGGACACGCGGAAATGCCTAGAAGGCCATCGCAACTAACGACCAGACAGAAAGGATGAACAGTTGCCTCGCTCATCTAATAGAAGCCAAGGCATCCATCCTCGCCAGATGGAAAGGTCACAGACTAAACAGAAAACTAAGAAGAAAAGTTGCCAAACTGAACAGAAATATCAAGAAGCACTGTAGAATCCTCTGCAGACAGCAGTGGAACGAGATATGCAACTCGGTCGACAAACAGTTACACAATGGACAAGCGAGGAAACTGCTCAAGCATTAAACAAAAAGGGACTGCTGTAGACTGAGTTCAAGAAATTGGGCAAAGAAAGGGTGGCAAAAATATTGTGCCAGAGGTATCTCCCTCTGGGGCCCCCTCTCACACAAGGCTGTTACGTGGGGAGGTTCAACGCTTTACTAGATGATTTCAGCAACGAAGAAATTTGTGTGGCCCTGCACAACGTTCATGTTACGTCGGCTCCCAGACTGGATGGGGTCACAAATAAGAACTTGGATGACAACTCCGTGGACAAATTCACAGAATATATAAACGAACGATGGAGGGAGGGCTCCATACCGAAGCAGTGGAAGACCTAGTAAGGCTCCTAGCTTGGAGAATCTGAGGCCAATCTCACTTACTTCATGCATGGCAAAGTAATCGAACCTGCATTCTTTAACTGAGGAAACATTCATCTCGAACTGATAGGTGCCTACCCACACACTGCCCTCGGGTTTCGGCCTCACCTCTCGATGCAGGACGCTATGCTCCAGCTGAAACATCAGATCCTGGACAACAAAACCCGTTCCACCAAAGCCATCTTTGGGCTCCACCTCAAAAGCGCATTTGACAGGGTCACCCATTCAGCAATCCTGACCCAAATCTTGCGCATGAATCTCAGCGAAAGAGCCTATAGTTATGCAAAAGACTTTCTCACTGACAGAAGGGCGCTCCTCGTAGCGGGAGACATGAGGTTTGAGGAGCAAATGCTGGGAAGCACCAGCACCCGCAAAGATCGGTCATTTCGCCCATGCTCTTCAACCTTGTAATGATTGGCCTTGCGCAGAAGCTTGAAAAAGTAGCAAAACATATATCACACAGTCTACACCAACGATATCACGATCTGGGTCAACTGTGGCGGCGAGGTCCAACTGAAATCTTTACTGCAGGAAGTACGCTCGACGCATAGGCCATGATACAATGCCCAAAGGTCAGCTAGTTTTATGGCAAAAGAGCGCCCAAGCCAAAGGCGATAGAATGTGCAGATTTGTTGGTCGGGCAAAGTGGGCGATAGCTGCTGATGAAAATGCTGAACGAAATCATGTCCTTACTTCGAGGAACACTTCCTGCTGGCTTGGTTCCCACATCCACTCACTTCTCTTGCTTAGCAGTTTGTGGTCTGGTGCTATGGTGTCGATCAGGTGCACACAACATTGCCACATGGTTTGGGATTCTTAGAAATCAGCATACGCCATTGACCTCAACTGGAAGTTTCATGCATTTTATGATGACTGCAATCTTGTCTGGATTGCAAATATCCCAGCCCTGCTGACAACCACCTCGAGGAAGTTGATGCCTGTGATGCTAGACTTGCATTTTGACTTGTTAGTGTTCAGTTCAACCAGACTCAGGTGGCCGAGGGCTTCAAATCATCCGTCATGCCCTGCATAGTCCCAGTCAAAAACTATGTTCTCGTCAACCATGTTACGATGCCGTTAGATTTTCAAAATGTAGCACATTCAGTGCTGAAAGTATTCTGTCATGGAGATAATTTAAAATGGCAACCTTTTGCAAACAAGTGTCCATATGGTGTGATAAACATTGTCAGTTCCCTAAACTCTCCCTCTAGCTCAACGTGATGAAAACTCTGTTTCATCAAGCTTTGGTAACACTTCAGTAGAGACTGTCCACAAAATACAGAATTCTATGATCTCACAGAACAACATTGTCAGCTTGGCAAGACAAATGCAGACACGACCGCCAAATACCTTCAACATAGCGACCACACTCTGCACCATGCTATAGCATTTTTACCCTCCAAACTGCGCTTTCTGCTTCAAGCTTATCCACTTGCATGAGTATAGCCTGCGGTCTATTAACATGGCGTATGAAGGTGACAATTCCTAGTTTCTGAACTGCAGGGCTAAAGGCAAAACTGTGTGTTAAGGCCGGAAGTCAAACAGTAGTCATCGAACAGCTTGCACCACTGTTGTAGTGTTCTAGCTTTTTTGCCACGAGAGCCGTTACTCTCTTGATGGCTGCTACCACCTCTGGTTTACTCTTGCGGTCCAAAGAACAAGGCAGCATTCTGGTTGGTCCGCAAAAAATGCGTGGCCGGCTCTTTGTTGTGCTTATATTTACATAACACAAGAAACATAAGGGTGGTGCTATATAGTTTTAGCATGTCACACAACACATGCCTTCCCTGTCAGACTAAAAAAAATTATTTGCCCATGAGGACGCGTTCTAGCTGCACAGGCTACAACTGCTACTTTACAATAGGCAACATGAGAAGAAGTTAGGAGGAGATAGTGTGCTCCATTTACTTTTGTCTGTACATTATCTGCATCATGACAGCATTGAGCACTTGTAAAATCTGCAACTTCATTGTTTTCTAACAGTATGTGCATGTATTTTAAACAGCTTTGTAATGAACGAGCATTAAGACCAGATGAAGAGTGATGTTTGTGTTATTGTTGAGAGTTGTTTCATTGGTGTTCATGCTTTTGTTTCCTTCCTGTTTGTTGCTCTAACTGATTATTATAATCAGAAGGTCTCATTACAGACCTTACTGCTAAAGGAAGAATAAGACGCAGTAAAAAAAGGCTAATTTTGTCACATATGGGAGCTTGGACTGGACAAAATAATAACTAATGAAATGATACACAGCACCAAACTTTTCTAAAAAGTGTGTAAATTAGGCACAAGAGACAAAGAACCCAGACAACAGAACCCAGAGTATCTGTATTACTACAGCGTTCCTTAAATGGAGATGTAGAGGGGACAGTTACGCGTGCACGAATTTTTTTTCTTGTTCTCCGAAAGTGTCAGCTGCTGGTAGCCGGCCTATAAGTTAGAACATGTAGTGTGCGCTAACCACATTCCTGTAAGTTATAAGACGACGGAACAACATGAGCAGCAATAGTGCATCATATTTTTACATATATGCCCTGCGTTGCTGGACCTTGAAGGAGACAACGTTCAGCAACAGTGACACAGAAGAAGACGAAGTGATAGCAATGATTGGCGCTACGACAAGGTTGGTGCTCGATGAAACATTCACGCGTCTTCAGTTGTTGTGTCCTTGCCACGTATCATCTTGGTGGACGTGAATAAAGATCCCCGTGTGCACAAAAAGCCCATTTACGCTGCGAAAAGCTGGATTTACGCAATGCCCGCCACCTACCCGGGCTCACAACGACGCCAACAACAACCACTATGACCTCCGAGGCAGCCCCTACCATCGCAGGAACACCGGCTCAGCCCGTCATACTCACAAAGATCCGCCACCCTCCCATCTTTATTGGCGAAAACAAGCAAGACGTTGACAACTAGCTGGTTGAGTACGAGCGCTGCAGCAGAAGCAACCACTGGGACGCGACCATCATGCTGGCGAACATAAATTTCTATTTGGCGGGAACAGCTCGCATGTGGTTCCAAAATCACGAACAAGAGCTAGTGACCTGGGAAATCTGTAAACAAAAGCTTCAGGACTTGTTCGGGAAGCCGACTGGTTGGGCTCTCGCAGCAAAGACGGAACTTCCTACTTGCACCCAATCCCCCACGGAGTCCTACCTTGCCTATATTCAAGACGTGCTGTTGTGCCGCAAGGTGAAGAACTACGGGCCGGAAAGTGGCAAGATAGGGCATATCCTCAAGGGTATCGCGGATGATGCGTTCAGCATCCTGTTCTGCGCGAATTGCTCTACCGTCGACTCAGTACTTCAAGTCTGTCGAAAATTCGAGCAGGCTAAACAACGACATATCGTACATCACTTTGAGCGCCTTTCGAACAGGGCGGCTACATCAACCTGTGATGACCTGGCTCCTTTGCAACAACCTTCTCACCCAGCGAACATGACTCAGATCATCCAGAGAGAACGCCTTGGCTCCTGCACCACTCATGTCTCCGCTGCCCAACATCGTGGCCATTATACAGGCCGTTGTTCGCCAAGAACTTGTCAACGTCGGCCTCTCCTCCAGCCCCATGCCGCCACGACCACCATCGCAACCTGTTCCTGTAGTGGCTGCTGCTACCGCCAGCCACCTTGTCGCTACCTTGGACGCAATCCTGCAGAGTGGCGCACATCAGACGACAGGCCAATTTGCTTCATTTGCTGTCGCGCCGGTCACACATCGCGTTATTGCTGTAGCCATACCTTCTTCGCTCCTCGCTCCTAATACAACGCCGACCGTCGATGCTACCAAGGACCTTGACGCTTCCATGTCCAACCAGAGGAGCCCCGTCCCGCCTATGATGGACCTGAACATTATCCTCCTCACCCAGATGAGCCTCGCAACGAAACTGTCCCCACTGCCCGTCGCTCCAGCCGATCTTCATCCCCACTGGCTCATCGATCCCGTTTACCAGTACCTCGTCGTAACTCCTCTCCATCATACGCCGGCACCTACTTGGAAAACTAGAGAGTGCAGCGCCCTGGAGTGACGCTGCATTACCGACCTGGACTGTCAACTCGGAACTGACCCCCGCACCGAGACGTAACCTCATTGATATTATTGTGGACGGAGTCTCAGTTTCTGTCCTTATTCACACTGGCGCCTGCATTTGTATTCTCAGTTCCTCGCTCCGTCGACGTCTCAAGAAAGTATTGACTGTTCTTCTGGGCTGCTTCATCTAGACCTACCGCTCTGTCCTGACAAAGAAGCTTCTGAAACTTCAACGCTCCGTCTCCGCTCCGCTACGTTTACTCGCCTGCCACCAGAAGCTGCAGTGTATGTGCTCACGTCGTCTTTCCCCTCCGTCCTGATGGTGACTACATTGTTTGCCCCATAACCAACGTGACTCTGCAGCATAGAATCGCTCTTCCTCATAATATTGTACATGTAAATAACAACAACGCTTATATTCCAGCCTTGAACTTTGCCCTTTTTGTGCACATTCTTCCCGAGGGCATTACTCTCGACGAACTGACCCCACTGTCTGACGTCATAGTGGCTGCTCTTTTACCTGACCCTGATGCTAAAGTGTCGACACGACCTGCACCGTCACCACCTCCGGAGGCCCGCATATCAGGAATGGTTGCACCTAACTTGCGCCCCGATCATGCTGCAGCTTTTACGAGCCTTCTGGCTCCGTACAGCAATAATTTAGATTTTGGTGACCGCCCCTTAGGACAAACGTCCCTCGTTACACACCGCATTGATACCGGAGACGCCAGCCCAATTCACAGAAGAATCGCCATTTCTGAACGTCGCGTCATACAAGATGAAGTAGACAAGATGTTAGCAAAAAACATTATAGAGCCTTCGAGCAGCCCCTGGGCGTCGCCTGTCATGCATGGTAAAAAGAAGGATAATACCTGGAGGTTCTGCGTTGATTACCGACACATCAACAAAATTACAAAGAAGGACGTTTACCCGCTCCCCAGGATAGATGATGCCCTTGACTGCTTGCACGGTGCCAGCTATTTCTCTTCCATTGATCTTCGTTCCGGTTATTGGCAGATCGCAGTCGACGAACGGGACCGGGAGAAGACCGCCTTCGTCACTACCGATGGCCTGTATGAACTCAAGGTGATGCCTTTCGGCTTGTGTAATGCACCCGCAACATTCGAGCGCATGATGGATTCTCTCCTGCTCAATCTCAAGCCTTTTCTGCACTCACTGCAGCCCTCACCAACCCGCCCGTCCTGGCACAGTTCAGTCCCTCGGCACCAACGGAGGTACACACCGACGCCAGTGGTCACGGTATTGGTGCCATACTCGCCCAACAGCCGATGGGTCACACTCACGTCATTGCTTATGCCAGTTGCCTCCTTTCTGCGGCTGAACGGAATTACTCGATGACAGAACGTGAGTGCTTAGCCCTCATGTGGGCCATTACAAAGTTTCGTCCTTACCACCCGTTCTCCATCATCACCGACCGCTATGCCTTATGCTGGCTTTCTACGCTGAAGGACCCTACTGGTAGCCTCAGGCATTGGGCCCTCCGCCTTCAGGAATACAATTTTTCAGTCGTCCACAAGTCAGGCCGGCTGCACGCTGCCGCCGATTGCATGTCCCGCAACCCGGTAGATCCGCCAGCTGCGAGCGAGTGTGACGATGACAAATGTGCGTTAGCCATCTCTGACCTTTTAAACATTCGCCATGAGCAGCGCTTAGATCCCAAGCTTTGCAGCATTATCAATCGCCTCAGCACTGATCGCCTTGATGCTACCCTTGCTTTGTTTGTGCTCCACAACGGCACCTTATACCGGTGGAATATGCGACCAGATGGCACCGAGCTTCTCCTCGTAGTCCCCGAACACCTGCATACCATTGTTCTTCAGCAGCGGCACGACGCGCCCACTGCGGGCCATCTTGGCGTATCTCGTACGTACGACAACGTCCGCCGCTGCTTCTTTTGGCCAGGCCTCTATCGCTCTGTTCATCATTACGTGGCTTCTTGTGACTGGTGTCAGTGACGGAAGAAGCCCTCGGTTATGCCTACTGGAACCCTGCAGCCGCTCGACATCCCAGTAGACCTGTTTTCCCGAGTTGGCCGTGATCTCCTCGGGCCTTTCCCACTTTCTGCGCTGGGGAATAAATGGATTGTGGTGGCCACAGATTATAATACGTGCTACGCTGTCACCCGAGTGATACCTACCAGCTGTGCAACTTACGTGGTTGCGTTTCTTCTCCACGACATCATCCTGCTCCATGGTGCTCCACGCCAGCTGCTCACTGACCGTGGCCGTTGCTTTCTTGCTCGGGTAGTCGACGAAATTCTCCAGTTCTGCCCCATTAAGCACTATTTCACCACCGCTTACCATCCACAAACGAACCAGCCACTCCTGTGGCATACGAGATCGCCCCTGTGCATCCGCCGCAACAGTCCGCTATGCCACGCACCGAGACCGTTCATGTTGCCCAAATGAAGCCGTACTACATCTGCAGTAGCTCAACCTAGTGCGTACCGAGAGTGCGCTTTTCGTTGGGGGGGGGGAGGTAATGTGACTTATGTGCCCTGCGTTGCTGGACGTTGAAGAAGACAACAATCACCAACAGTGACACAGAAGACGAAGTGATAGCAACAGTTGGTGCTATGAGAAGGTTGGTGCTCGACGGAACATTCACATGTCTTCAGTAGTCGTGTTTCTTGCCACATATCAACATTTTAGCAAAATCGTAGTGATACCCAAGCTGAAGCCATTCGCAAGATTCAACAAGCTTTCAGGAATGATGCCATGAGACTCTCACAAAAAGGAGTGGAATATCTGCAAAGATTCCTGCATATCAGTGGACACTGACTCGTGTTGAGGCAGAACCCCAACCAAGCGGGATGAGATATGTCTTGTTTACCTTGACAATGTTGTCCTTGCCCTAACGATCGAGGAGCACTTTTGCCACCTTGAAACAGATTTCGAAGCCATAACATCATCTGAGCTTGCCTTAAAAAAACGAGAAATGTCATTTTGCTTACACCGAGCTCAAGTTCTTACGGCCTGTTCTAAACCACGCTGGTGTTCTGTTGGATCGCGAGAAAATGACAGCTAATGCCAACTTCCTTCCTGACAAGGAGATCTGCCAGAGGCCGACGCATTCGAAGACCTTCAATGCCGCTTACAAGTACCTCCCATTTTGACTCACTCCGACAAAACTGCCGGCGCAGAGCTTGACACCAATAGAAAGAGTGTGGATGGCGTCAATATTTCGGACATGCCTTCAGAAAACCTTTCAATGTATTTTCTGAACACTGGCTCTATGCTGGCTTGCGAAACTTAAAGACCTGCTAGTCTGCCTTGTGAGGTAAAGTCTCTCAGAAATTCAACACAACTGTCACAAGTCTGCCGATCAACACTCTGACGCCAATTGCCTCTTGTGTGCCCCTGTAGATCCCTCAATGATGGTATTCATGATGACACCATAATCTTGAACGCCTTCAGCTATAGTCTACAGAACCCATATTTCGCCACGTCTTGGCCTATCCAGGTGGTGCATGCAAGCTGCCCCAAGATCTTTCAAGCATGCGCTACCATTTTTATGTGTGCGTGATGGTGTTCTCGTGAAGAGAAATCTTTCTGCCCGCGATACTGGATTGTTGTACCTACAAGTCTGCGTGATGAAATTTTGGTGATGAACCAACATCGAGGCATTGGGGGTTACCCGTAAACTTGCAAGGGTCCAGGAAAAGTATTAGTGGCCTCATATTAATGGGGGCATTGCACACGTCACAATGTGCTGCGGCTGTTGCCATTACAAGGTGCTGCTGACAAAACCCATCTAGTTCTTGAAGCCTGCGTGCAAAAAAAAATAGACTTGCCTTCGAGGCCCTTCCAGCTGATTGTCATGGACAGGCTAAGACCATTTCGTTAAAAGGTGGAGCTTTGCTGCTGATTACCTCACACGATACGTGCAAACCTCAGCTCTACAAAACGGTACAGCCCCAGAAGCTTCAAACTTTTAAATCTATCACAATGTGCTGCGTCATAGTGCACTAGAGATTCTGATCACTGACGGACGACATATTCATAGCCGACTTGCTGCAGCAGAGTTTGCTGCATGGTCATAGCAATCAAAGGAAGGCAGCTGATATCAAATGAACTCCTTGACAGAATGCTTGCACGATATGCTCACTGACATGCTCTCAATGCACGTCGATGTTGAGCATAAAACATAGGACGAAGTGCTAACTTACGTCACTATCGCATACAATACGTTAGTGCAGTAAAACGCCACCTTTTCTATAGTCCACGGCCGCAAAGTAGCCATGGTGCTTGATGCCATATCACCACACCTGGATGATGACGTGTTCACCATTTCTGCACCTTACTAAAAAGGCCCATCAGCTGGGCAGGGTATGCATTCAGAACCAACAATGCTCCATTGCCTAACGCACAACCTCCAGCGCTATGATGTTTGGTACACAACTGGAGACAATGTGTGGGTCTGGTTTCCAATGTGCCAACAATGCCTCAGCGAGAAACTACTCCACTGATACTTTGGACAGTGCAAAGTGCTAAGACCAGTTGGAGGCCTAAACTATGAGGTCATTCGCGATGGCTTTCAAAAGTTGCAATGCTCCGCACTCCCTGAGTTGGTTCAAACGCCCCGCCTGAAACCTCATAACAAACGATAAAATCGACTTTCTTCGCGTGCTGCGCTACTAACCTTCACGCTGTTTCTTCTCCCAAACTGATTTTCCATCATTGGGACGATGCATATGTTAGTAATAGAAAGGGGAGGGGTGGGGAGGAAATGACACAGTGCATCCGTTGTTGTTTCTCGACGCTGATCGCAAGCGCATGTCTCCTAGAGGTGAGAAAACTTCAGTTCATTGGCTGGGTAGCTGCCGCTGAGCCACTGGCCTTCCCAAGCCCACTCACTGCAGCTCTGTGGTCTTCGGTGACTTTTGTCGAGGCCTTGCCCCATGACAATATATTTAAATAAGTACAGACTTTTTTCGTTGAGGAGTGCCAATTCACAGTTTGACAGAGTCTGCACATCCAACTTTGACTGACGATTTGGCCATGAGGAGAGTATCCATGAAATTCATACTCTGAAATGGCTAACATTGCAGCAGAAGCAACATTGTTTGTAAATTGTACAGGACATGCTGGACAATGCAAATCATGATCCCAACTTTCTGAATACCATGGTGCAAAACATGAAGCCAAGTGGAAACATTCGACACCTCCGAAGGCCAAAAAAGTTCACAGCAATATCAAAGTCATGTTGACCACCAAACACAGTTTCTGCGGCTCGTCAGGCTCCCTACCCTCCCGGCATGGCCATGTAACTTTTTTAAGATTTTCGAAGCTGAAGGTGCCACTGAAAGGACCTGATTTGAGTCAAGCTGGATGCAACGGCTTGGCTGATCTCCATTTCCAGACTCGTTCCAGAAGTGTATGCGAGATTGGCGGAAGGATTGCAAAAATGTGTGCATTATCAAAGCAACTAATTTAAAGGGGACTGCGTTTTTGTACCTCCTAATCAAAAAACATGTTCGTGCCGACCATAGTTTTGATACTTTTTGAACACACCGTCCCTCATCTACTGAGCTCACACAACACAGGGAAGAATCAAGCTCTCAGCATGAGATTTTAAACAACGGATATATTATGCAGTTTTCTTAACATGTTTTCAAAGGTACTGCATATGCACACAGAAGCATTGCTGCCTTTCTGTTGCACTCTCTGTGTGTTGCTTATCACCTAACCAGAGCTATATAGCTAAATGCTGCCTATGAAGTTGGACCCTGATTAAGCAAACTTCCTTTCCTGCTACTGACTGGGTCAGTCCATGTCCCTCAAATAACAACGGCAAACATAAAACAACTCCATTCTTGTAATGTATTTCTTTCTGCTGTGTATTTTGCGAACTGAGGCTCCCCTTCAGCCCTTGTTCAGTGCTCTTTCATACTGTGTACCATCTTCTTTCTCTCGTTCTACTCTGCTGTGTATTTTGTAACCTTGAAGCCATACAGAACACAACTGTCATTAAAAGCAGTTTGCTCGACTTTCATAAATAGATTCTGTTAGGCTTTGCACATGCTAGTGGCCTGTGTTCATTATGCCCGGAAAATGTGATTGTCGAGTGATTATTGTATTTCATTAGTGTTTGTAGACAGCATAATTTTTTGTTACTTTCACAGCCATATCAGATAAAGGTAAATAAATCACCTATGGAAATTAGTATGCTGTTTAATGTGGTTCCTTTTAGGGTAATCTAAACTTTTAATGAGGGGAAAGAAATGGTGCAAGCAGTTTGTGCACCTGTCTAGCTAAAACGGTGAGCCGACCATGCAAGAAAGTCGTGCTGAGAAGCATTATGCACTGTAATTTACTTTTATGCTTGAAATATAAAAGTGTGAAATTTACTGAGCTCTCTTCTAGTGATGTGTGAATGATGCAGGTACCATGGATTCAAGTAATAGAATTCTATGAATCAACAGGCTTAGAATAAGTTGCGCATTCTCAGGATGCACAGTCGGATTCCACACGTAGGATAAGATCGATATATACGAACATGCCTACCAGATGTTTCAATAAGTTAATGATTATAGCATGGCGACCGCATGTAAAAGTAACGTGCAAAAAGGCCCTCCACCTGCTGTATTTTTACTACATAATGCTGCATCCAGTGCTTCACATTCCGATACACCATAGCTTCAATGTCTGAAAAACCGCTTCATATGCTATCCTAAACTGTGAGGGCTTTCTCTTTTAGGTTAACCAAGGAACAATATTAATACACAACAAACAGCCTTCAGTTAGCAGCACAGTGCTAACCAAATTTTATTACCTGTGACATGTGTTGAGATCTTGGCCTCATACTTAGTGCCAGTGTGAGCTCAAGTAGTAATTAGATATATTGTAATGTCTATACATGAAAGGAGTGAAACTAACACTAGCAACCTTAACAATCAGTGATATGTTTCGTTGCGGTATGATGAAGAAATGCAGACAAGCAGATGTAACTTTTTTTTTGCACCAAGGCATTCCGTACAACCATTTTGCAAATATGTGCGTTGTTAGATCCTTTATGTTAAAATACTAATCAAGCTGCTTCTATGCTACGCCTTAAAGCACTCACTGCCTGTAAGCACGCCACTGCTTGTAGAAAGGAGAAAGAATCAGTGCAATAATCGAGGTATAGTGGCCCGAATGTGTAAGCGGTAGTGCGAAAGTGACAGGAACTTGCAAGGCACTGTCACCGAAGGCACGGAGATCGTGTTACCAAATCGATCAGTCATGAAAACTTGGCGCAAAATCTGTGTTATGGTGAATAGAGTATCAGCAGCTGCAGGTAACCATGCGTGCAGAATCAGATTGCGTTCAAAGTTTATGATTGTATACAGTACCATGTTGAAGGCATGAAAACATTTGCGGTGGCTCTTTCCACGCACATTTAAAAAGGTATTGATCAGTTTGAGAAAAAAAAATCTCATAGGCAAACTAACCTGACTTGGACGCAGCCATCTCAAGCAAGCAGATGTCAGGAAGCATGACTGCCTCAAACGAAAAAAAGAAGCATTGCTGAAGCATTACGAACGTACTACACAGTTATAGGGGGTATTCACTGACGCGCTGCACTGTGGGTAATTGAGGCACAGTCGGCCATTTTTGTGTCCACGGAACGAACAGGGCGAACGTACGTATCAAGTGCTGTCGTGCGGTTCTACAAGCATGTGGCATCCGCAGCTATGTGTTGTTTACTGAGCTATCGTAGACTGTAATAGACGCGTGCACAGTGTAAACAACGGAAGCTGAAGCGCTGCGCGAACGACCTCGGCATTTTAAGGTTCCGGAAGTACACACGAACAACTCCACTCGAACGAGATACCTCACCGAGACGCGACGTCACGTATGGCTGGCACGGCTCAACCACACAAGTATCATGGAATATGAGAAATGTATGTCAAAATGGGCTGGGCTGGAATCTTCCGGATGTGCCTTAGCAGCCAGCTCTTGTCACTATCCGTGCACGACTGTCCTTCACGCACTCGGAAGACACATTCCCGGTAAAAAAGCAGCGCGGTATCGCTTCCAGTCATGCGCATGCATGCAGCGCGCCGCCAACACCTCCTCGTCGTGTTTCGCTGCAATAAAATCCTTCATAGAGGGCTCGCTAAACTTTGTGTTTGTCGTACTTGCCTCATTCGATCAGAAGTAGTCGGATGTTCGCATCGTCTGTGTCGGCTGCTAATCAAAGCAGACCGCATGCAGATTCGGCGAAGGAACGTAGGCGGGCAGAGTTGTTTTGCAGAAGGTTTGAAAAACTTTACAAACTTATTTATCTCTAACAACAAATCAAGTTTAGCTTGGCCAAAACTGCGCTGTATTTCAAGAGTTTTGTTGCAAAAAGTTATTTCGAGCCCGCAAGGCAACGAGGTGGCGCCACCGGTGTCATCGCTGTGGCCTGTGGCAGCGGTTTCTTTTGCTTCCTTACCGCAACAGACGATGCAAACATCCGACTTCTGATCGATTGAGGCAAGTACACGAAACAAATTTTGTATAAAAGATACTGACTACCAAACGCCATTTCTATGAGAATATCAGCTACAAACATTCAGCGATTTAGTTGGTATAAACGTTGGACGGCACGAACGTAATTGCACAAAGAGCGAGTTCGTCTGCTTCAACCGCGGCTCTTAACCCAGCCGCTTGTAACGTAGTTGCATTTTTTGAGTGATCAGTAACATTGCGATTGGTTTCTTGTGACGAAGCTCGTCCGTAGGACAAGGAATTCATGAATGTCGCACGTATCTATAAGTGGACACAGGCCGACGCTTACCGTGCAGTTGCTCATATCGACTGCACACGGGTTGATACCAAAGTTTTGTTTCGTACAGGTCTCTGTCCGCATCGCGCACACTTTGCCGATAAATCAAACTGTCACTCATAATACCGACTAACGGTGCTGGCATGAGGCAGAGGCAGAACAAACGGACGCGCACGAACAGCTAAGCTAACCGCCGCCACGTACTAGTACTAGTCAGAACAGGACGCAAATATGGCGTCGACTGCATACTGACGTCAGCTGTGACGTCACGTGAATACCCCCTATACCCGCAATAATTTAAAAACAACTGTCTACTAAACAGCAGAGACGAAGGTAGGGTCCTTAACGAAGGATCCCATTCCCACCGTAACTGGACGCAGCCATCTTGTAAACCATTGTGGCTGGACTAAAAACCAATTTTCAAAATATATTTAAAAAAAGAACGCAACAAAAAAGTTGGTAATGCTGATAATTTCCAAATATCAACCCACTATAATAGAAAGTAGTGAAACTGCAATAAAGTTGAGAAATAATTAGGAACCGTGTAAAGCCCAAAGCGTTCTATGGATCTCGCAGGCGACAAGGCAGCAGCATCGCTATAGCATCGCCATCGGTCGTTTCATTAACCCATCTAGCCACCGTAGTTTCATGGAGGAAGGAAGATGGGCATGGAAGAAGAAAAAGATGAAGATGGGTCGTTTCCTCGTCAATGCGAACTGGTACGTGAATGGTGACGCCGTGGTAACGTGTGCACGTTGTAGTGTGGTGCTATTGGTTCCGTTGTGCCTGTGTGTGCGGAAACCGTACGTGCACTGACACCAACGTGTGTGCGTAGTGTGGTGCTGTTGGTGCCGTCGTGCCTGTGTGTGCGGAAACCGTAGGTGCACTGACACTTGCACCGTGTGGAGTTACGTCCATGACGCAGTCACAACGAACCAAGGCCGGCGACAGGGAGACGCGTGGCAATGACGCTGTTGACGAATGGGTCATGTGCACGGTGTGTAAAGTGTGGGTGAAGCTGGATGACATCCCCTTCGAATCAGTAACCGAGGCAGAGGCGTCGACGACCTTTGTATGTCAAGGGTGTGGACGGATCAACAACCTCCGATCGGAGTTCACGGTATGACCAATTTGGGGGTAATTTTGGATGAGGAGGCAGCGGCCAGAAAGCGCCTCGAAGAAAAATTACGGGAGGAGTGTGTCCGGCGCGAGGCCCTACAGGTAGAAGTTGCGGAGATGAGGGGCTCCTATGAGGCCCAGAAATGTTGCCCGATGCAGGAACAAGCGCCGTGCGAGAGTGGGCTTGGTGAGGAGAGGAAAGATGAGCAAGAGCTGCAGAGCAAGAGCTATAGCCGACGATGTGCAGTCTGTCATTACGCCTCCTCCGGAGGCATGTATCGCTCAGGAGAATGTGGAGGGCGCTGCGGATACTGGAGGCGAACCGAACCAACAGCCCCAACTGGACATGGTTTCGGACAGTGGGGAACAGGAAGAAGAAGCGGAAAATGAAATGGCTGGCGAGCGGACAACCTACAAGCAACACTTCGAACGAGTCGAACGAGTCGAACGACTCAACGCAGGCAGAGGAGTGTGTGGTGGACGGGATGACGAAGTCACCACCCACAAATCTGGCACAGAGTACGCGGGTAGGACACCACGACGCCGCCTTGAGGGAGAAAGCAAAGAAATGTCGATCAAAATCCGGGCAGACTAAAACAACAGGTGCTAAAGTTGACCAACTGGAACATAGCGGTACAGTTCAGAACGAAAGCAGGAAGCATGTTACAGGATATGATAGCAGCTGAAAAAGGGTGACGCGGATATGTGGGCACAAAAAGAGGCCATTGTGGTGGTGCATGCAGGCCAGAATGGCATAGTACGTCGGAACGCTGACCCCAGTGTATCGGTGCAGGACCTGCACGCGGCGCTCGTGGAATGGAAGGAAAGAGCAAGCAGACACCATTCCATCGTGTATGCCATTCCGGAAGGGGCGATCGCGGACGATGACATTCGTGGGAAATGCTCCAATTGGAATGCGGACACGAGGCTTGCCTGCAAAGAGCTGGGCAAAGGATAGAATTTGTAGCCTCGAACCTGGGAGTGAGGGCCCATAAGCAGGGCGGCATGTACGACGAGCAAGCGGCTGAGGTGCTTGGGCAGCGGTTGGGTTGCCGGCTCTGTTTTTTTAGGGATAGAATCCGTGAAGTCGCCCCACAGCAGGCACAGATGGGTCTCCCTGCAAGGCGACCTTCTCGTCGAAACACGTAAGACTGGTTCTGATCCAGACTCTGGGCGGAGCATATCCAATTCCGAAGCGTCAGCGTCGACATCGCCAATAGGGAAGAGGAGGAGAAGGCAAGAAGGAAGGAAACTTGGCATTGCCTTTCTGAACCTGCAAGGAGGCAGGGCCTTACGAAAGTAGGAAGAGCTCGACTCGGCTATGGGAGTGGAGAGTTGAGTTATTTTGTGTTGTAGAGACGCATCTCCGAGATAAAGAAGAACCACCAGGACATCTTCAAATGGCTGAGAGGGATGCAACAGGGTGACCGGAGAAAGGAAAGGGGGAGGTGTTGGTGTACGGGCTGGGCGGCGAGGGCGAAGCCAGAATGCCAGGAACACTTGTGGATCTCTGGAACTCTAACGGGAAAGAGGTCAGCGGTGGCGGTTGTTCATATGTGGTGTGGAAATGCGGCCAATGAGAAAAATAAAATTTTGTGGGGCTGTCTAAGACAAGACATTGAGGCCTTCCGGCAGGACCATGCGATACTGGTTTTAGGAGACTTCAATGGGCACCTGGAGGATATAGATGGAAATACAGACTCGAACGGCTGAGAATTACTACGTGCTGCAGACCAATTTGATTTAGTCACAGGAAATCTGCAGCCGAAGTGTGATGGCCACATCACCTGGGCTTCAAGAGACAAAAGTTTCTCGATCGACTTTGCACTGATGTCACCGACACTGTATGAACTCTTTTCTAGCATGGTTGTGGACGAAGAAGGGAAGAATACCTTTGGGAGCGACCACAACAGAATACGACTGGACTTTGGGGGCAATACCTGTACTCGGCGGGCACCAGATAACAGGCGTCTTTTCCTGTCTGACCGTGACATAAAACACCTAGCAGAGGGCTTAGAATTATCACCGGCGGAAGGATATGAGGCCTTGTTTGAACGGGTACAGACGATGCTTCACAATAAACGAAGGCACAGAAGTAAGCGTGGCAGGCATGCTCCCAAGCGTTGGTGGGATGCTGAGGTCCGAAGAGCGATCATGAAAAGGAAGGAGGCGTGCCGGCAGCATCGACTGGCGCTGCGAACTAAACAGCCCGAGGGAGTCATTCTGTGCCTGTGGCAGGTGTATAAGGAGAAGAAGAAGGCAGCCAGCCTTGTACAGGAGAAGATTAGGACCTCGAATAGAAAGTTCTTGGACGAGCTTAGGAAAAGCGGGCGGAAAGCACCACTTACGTTCTGGCAACACGTGAAGAGGTTGTACGGTCATGCAGCACCGAAACAGCAGTTACAGGACCCCCAGTCGTTGCAATTGCTCTCGCCAGAGGAGAGCCTAGAGCTGATGACCGAGCAAGTCAGAATGTCATTCAGAAAGGGCAGCACACAGCCTGATGAACAAGAGCCAGGGCTACCAATGACAGGGCCGCAATCGGATCTGCAAAAGTGGTTGGGACAAGTCGGGGAGATGAAGCTGAAGGTTATTATCGGGCAACTTTTGGGCGGTACAGCACCGGGCATAGATGATGTCCCGGCATCGCTCCTGAACAAGATGGGTCTTACACAGAGACAGGAATTGCGAGCTGTTTTAAGCTACTACTTGGAGTCGGGGGAAATTCCTGATGAACCGAGATTGGGCAGAATGCTGTTCTGTTCAAAGGCTCCTTTCAATCGCAGCAGCCCTGCAGCGTACAGACCAATCACGGTGAACCCGATCATATACAAGGTGTTTGCTCAAGTCCTACGCAGACGAATCCAGGCATGGGCGGAGCGAGAGAAAGTGCTGGGCGAGCTGCAGCAGGGTTTTCGTCAAGGCCGGAGATTGGAGGACAATTTATTCATTCTGACGCAGTGTATCGAACTCGCGATGTGACAGGGTAAAGAGCTCTGGGCTGCCTTCCTGGATGTGGAGAAAGCATACGACTGCATGGAACATGATTGCCTGTGAAGGCTGCTGCGCCTCAGGGGTCTTCCTGAAGAGATCATCGCCCGGCTACGCGCCCTCTGTACAGACACCAAGGTAGTTGTGGAGTGGCAAGGCCTCCAGTCTCGTCCGGTCGAGGGGCAGTGGGGTCTACGACAGGGATGCTCTCTCTCCCCGCTGTTGTTCATGCTGCTGCTGAGTGATCTTGAGGGTGAATTGGAAAGGTGTGGCGAGGGTTTTGACTTGTCATACATGGACAGTGGCCGGGTAGTGCAACAGGTCCTACCGGGCCTGCTGTACGCACACGACATTGTGCTTATGGTGGGCTCAGAGGCAGGACTGCAAACGTTGCTAGATATCTGCACAGCGCATGCGGAGCAGTTGGGTCTACAGTTCGGAACGAGGAAGAGTGCAGTACTGTGCTGGTCTCTTGTCAAGACGGCTGTGGAACCGAGACTACTGCTACAAGGGTGCGAAATCCCGTGGGCTTCAACCTACAGGTACCTCGGGATAGACCTCATGACACAGCGTGCCTACCTGGTAGACTACGAGAGCAGCCTCCGTGCGAAGGTAGTACACAGCCAGAATGTCCTCAGAGCCAAGGCGTTGTGGTCGTTAATAGAATGGAGGTCCTACGCGCCATATGGAAGGCGGTGAGGTTGCCAGGTCTGACATATGCAAATGCAGTGTTGTGTACCATGTCCTCGACGTGAGAATTTATGGAGCGAAGACAGAAAGGTGGAAAGACGGGCACTGGGAGCCCATCTTTCATCCCCCAACGAGGCGGTGCAGGGTGATGTTGGCTGGTCCTCCTCCGAGGCCCGGGAGGCAGTAGCCAAGATTTGTTTTGAAATGCATTCGTGAACTCTGGGGGCGGACCGCTGGGTTCGAGTACAACGCTGATTTTTGTACTGCGGATTATGCACACGTGAATTGAGTGCAAATTATGAGGTACCACTGCCAACTGTGATAAACACTAAAGACACCTGCCGGACTACTTCGAAGGGGCGTGAACACGTGGCAGCGACGGAGACCATGCGGTGGTGAACTGGTGCAGCGGCCAAGCCGGCTCTTGGTATGTACTCCACGCACAAGAGGGACATCACTCAAGAGCTGTGCTATGACAACTCCCTGGGGAGCGCCCTGCTTTCTGAGGCCCGTGCGGGGGTGCTGCACACAAAGAAATGGCACGCACGGATCGAGGGCAAGGACAACGCGGATGTCTTGTGTGCAGTGTGCGGGAGGGAGACAGAGACGATCGAAGATATTGTGTTGACTTGACAAGTGCTCATGCCATGTCAGCCTAGCAGGTCAACTTTGCCGCAGGTGCTGGGGTTCACGTCTGGACAGCCGCAAGGAGACGCTGCGATGGACAGTGATGCGACACAGCGGGATAAGAGGGCTGTGGCTCTGGAGACAACCAAACGACGTCTTGAGAACTGGATAAGGCATACTAGATAAATAGTGTTGGTGGCGTTGCGCTAGGGCGGGACAGACTCCGTCACATTAGGAAATTGACTTGGCTAAGACCTTTCTGTTCGGCTTCGTACAAAGAGATAGAAATATCGCTAATACAGTTTTCGCCTTCTTTCTTGATATGAAAAGCTTCAAGTGCCAACCGCGTGTGTTTATTTTTGCTTCTGCCAAGAATCGTCGTCTCATGAAATCGCGGTGCACACTCGCAAGCAAGAATATGGGACACGAGATGAACACCTTTGTCATCTTTCTTAACATTTAGCGCATGCTCCCTCAGTCGCTTATTAATACAGCGGCCAGTCTGCCCGATGTACGTCTTCCCGCAGGAAAGTGGGATGGAATACACCACTCCAATGGTGCAAAGAACATGAGTAGTTCGGTGCCTGATTTGGCAGCCAAGACGCCCATCACTGCACGTGCGGGAGCAGAGCTTAGGGATAGAATGCCTCTTTGCTATCTTCTTCATATGGTGTGACACATTATGAAAATAAGGGACCATCACCGGCCTGAACGTTTCACGTTCGGCCTCCAGGAGGTCTGAGGCCAAACGTGAAACATTCAGGCCGGTGGTGGTCCCTTCCGCAGAATCCGCAGCTTTTTTCTGTGTTATGAGCACAGCCCAGTCTCCAATATGGCAGTGCCCGTTGGCCTATTTTGAAAAGGTTAATAACAGGCTCCACAAATACCTTCAATAGGTCTCTCTTGCCACTGGCCATTGATGAATGGAATTCGATTCCGAAATCTATAGTCCAGGAATGTCTGAACTTGAAATTTAGACTGTTAATATCAGTCCAAATTGCTAAATTAAAATGAGCAGCATTTTGACTTAAATTTTTCTTAACTACCTTACTGTAGCCTCAAAAGTGAGTTTTGCTTTGTTCGCTCTCTCAAATTTTACTAACATATACGACCTGTCATTTGTCTGCGTAGCCTCAAAAGTGAGTTTTGCTTTGTTCGCTCTCTCAAATTTTACTAACATATACGACCTGTCATTTGTCTGCGTACTACTTTGTGCATATTGTGCTTCTATAAACCGCCTTAATGTGTAAGCATATGCTGACATGAATGCACTGGTGCCCTTGACCATTTGGTTTTTGCATTGTTCTATTGTTATGCACTGTATTGCAATGTTGTTACCATGCCTTTTTGTTTGTTTTCCATTGTATAAAAAATCTACGACAATGAACATTCTCTACTAGTCCTTGCTTCCCCAAAAATAATGCCCGCTCAAGGTCTTTAAGGATCAATCAATGATGACGGTAACAGTCTGGAAGGTAGAAGAACGAAACAACCAGATGTTAACCGAGTAAAAAGCTAGTCTAACTGATCTGTGTGTGTGCCTGTGTATGTGCCAATAAATGTGAAATACCAATAAAATCTTGTAAATAATTGATTAGAAAGAAGAAAAAAAACAACCACAGGTCACTGGTGGGATACAAACCTGTGAACCTCGAATATAGTGTCTGGTACTCTTATCAACTAAGCTACAATAGTGGTTATTCAGTGTTCAAGTTTGCTCAATATTTGTGTGGCGTGTAACCTACACTTGACGGTGCTCACCAGAACCACCCTTGTCGGTGGTCCTCAGCTGTCATGTGGAATGTCAACTTAAAGGAAGAGTGGGAGCTGGGCGCTACCTGCGACATCAAGGCTTTCAGAAACAAGGCCCATATGGCAAACATTAGGCTAATCAGCAAACAAATGCAGGGAGAACAAGGTGCTCATTACATTATAATATATATATATCTCGTGAGGCAGACAGTCGCACCAGCGAATTCACCTTTCTATTTCAGATAAGCCGAAGCAGCAGCTACTGACTAGCCCCAGCTCATCACCACTTCGTCTTTTTCCCACGACTTGATAATGATTACACTTAGATGAAGATGAAGTTCACTCACATTGCTTACAACCTTCCCCCTCCCAAACGAAAGCGACCATCCTGGTCGTAAATTATAGCTTAAGGTCGGCAGTTAGTGTTTAAAACGCGACATGTGCACTACTTCGGTGTCAGTGCCGCGACACCGGTGATCGCGAACAGGCGATGCAGATGTGATGAGATAGTTTACAGGAAAAGTTTGTTCTAGAACCGTGTACGAGCCAATAAAACGGCTCAGAAACCCTTCACACAGGCCGGGGATGCGAGTAGATGTCCAGAGTAGCACTTCGTCTCCAGGGCTGAAAGACACTGAGCGATGGGTTGTATCATATGTGCTTTTCCTGGAAGCTTGAGTGGCTTCAGTTTGAAGGCGGGCACAATCACGGCAGTGGGTGATACGAGACACAAACTGTTCATGGGAAGGTGCGGCAGAAGGAGTGGAAACTGAGAAGAAAGATGCTTTGAGTGAGAAGGTACGGTGGTGGCCATAAACAAGAAAAAATGGAGAGTAGGTGGTGGTTTGTTGAACGGCAGTGTTGTAGGCGAAGGTGACAAAGGGGAGTAAAGAGTCCCAGTTGTTGTGCTGAGGGTGAATAAAGGTGGATAGAATATCAGAAAGGGTGCGATGAAAGTGTTCCGTGAGACCATTGGTCTGAGGGTGGTAAGGAGATGTAGTTTTGTGCACTGTGCCTGAAGCATGAAGCACTGCGGCGAGGACGGTGGAGAGGAACGACTTACCACGATTGCTAAGGAGGAGGCGAGGGCCGCCGTGGAGAAGTATGGTGTGGATGAAGAAGTTGACGATTTCGGAAGCGGAGGTGGAAGGAAGTGGTGCGACTTCAGCGTATCGGGTGAAATGGTCAACGGCAGTAACGACTCGGCAGTTGCCAGCTGGAGTCAAGGGCAGGGGGCCATATAAGTCTATTCCGACGACTTGAGAGGCGTGAAAGGACATAGGAGAGGTTGTAAGAGACTGGCAGGAGGCGACGTAGACCGCTTGCAGCGTTGACAAGGGATGCAAGACACTACATATTTCAATAGTGAGGTTGAAAGGCCAGGCCAGAGGAAACGACTTTTGATGCGGTCGTAGGTTTTGTGGTATCTAAGGTGACCTGCGGTAAGGTCGTTGTGAAATCCTTGTAGAATTTGAGGACGCAGGGAAGAAGGAATTACGGGAACCCAGGTGTGGCCCAGTGGGCTGTAGTTGTGCCAAAATAATGTGCCATTCTGTAACTTGAAATGTTTGAGCCGAAAACAGAGACGGGAATTTGGAGGTCTCATAACACCGGTGAGACCATCAATCAGCTTTCGACAGTAAGGGTCAGCACTCTGGTGGTGAGCCAGATTACAGTCTATGTCTGGCATGGGAGCAATAGAGGCGGCGCTCAAATAAAGAGTGGATAACTGTAGAGTTTAAATCGCGTGACTCCGTTGGGACAGGAGAGGAATGTGAGGACATGTGTTGCGATGGCGAAGCAATAGGGCAACGAGAGAGAGCGTCGGCGTCCTTGTGCTTCTTGCCCGATTTGTAAGTGACAGTGAAGTCGTACTCTTGAAGGCAGAGGATCCACCGCCCGAGACGACCGGACAAATTTTTCAAAGAGGATAATCAGCATAGGGCGTGGTGGTCAGTGATGGCCGTGAAGTGACGGCCGTACAGGTAAGGATGAAACTTCTGAACAGCCCAGATGACTGTGAGATATTCTTGCTCGGTAATAGTGCAGTTTTGTTCCGCAGTAGTCAGAGTTCGGTGTGCATAGGCAACAACATTTTCTGTAGAGATGTCTTGGCGTTGCAGAAGAACAGCGCCAATGCCATGGCTAGTGGCGTCGGTGTGCAAAATAGTCGGAGCTTTGTCATCAAAATCGCAGAGGATAGGACCCGAAGTCGGAGCACGCTTCAGAATTTCAAATGCTTCTTCGCAGCAAGAGACCAGACGAAAGGCATATCGGTGTGAAGAAGCGCATGTAAAGGTGAGGCAATAGAGGCTGAATCGCGGATGAATTTGTGGAAGTATGATGCCAAGCCGAGGAAACTGCGGAGATCTTTGACCCTAGTCGGGTGGGGAAAGTGCAGCGCAGCAGCGATTTTGTTCAGGGTCAGGCTTATTTCCTTCGCTGCCTACGAGATGGCCAAGAACTAATAGATTTTCAATGCAAAATGGCATTCCTTCGTGTTTAGCTGTAGGCCGGCACTGGAAAGAGCTGTCAAAACTTTATCGAGACGACTAAAATGATCAGAAAATGATGTCGCCTAAGTAACAGAGACATGTTTTCCATTTGGGGCCGCGGAGAACTGTGTCAATCATGCGCCCGAACGTAGCAGGAGTGTTGCAGAGTCCAAATGGCATTACATTGAATTCGTATAAACCGTTGGGTGTTGCAAAAGCGGTCTTCCTTTTATCATCTTCATGCATGGAGATCTGCCATTAGCCTGATCTTAAGTCAAGGCTGAAAAAAAATTGGGCACCTTGTAAAAAGTCGAGGGCGTTGTCAATTCATGGGAGGGGATACACATCCTTGTGAGTGATTCTATTCAGAGCACGGAAATATACACAAAACTGAACCGGCTTTTTTTTTTTGCACTAGCACAACAACAACAGGCGGTGACCAAGAACTGGACAATGGGCATATGATGTTGCGTGCAAGCATGTCACGAACATTTTCCTGAATAACCTTGCGCTCAGTTGAAGGCATACGATATGGCTGGCGCCTAACTATGCCTGATCCGTCAGTGTGGATGCGATGCGTTGCTGCAGCGGGTTGACCCAATGCGCCGAAATTGACATCGAACGGGTCTGCGTGCTTGTTCAATATAGCGAGCAATGCGTCTGTCTAGTCTGCTGTCAGGTCGGTGCTGATTGTGTGGCGAAGTGCTGCACTGAGCGAGGCAGGGGATGAATCAGAGCGATCAGAGGTGGAAATGGGAAGAAGAGCGACAGGCTGGGCGGAAGCAACTGATGCAACAGTAGAGCCGCGGCACAGAAGAATGGGCTCCGATGTGGTGTTGAAGGCAGCAAGAAGAGAACCGCTACAAAATCGAAGAAGGGACGCGATGATGATAACACCTCTTGACAGGAGATGAGGGCTGGGTGTACTCAGGACGTCACCATCGGTGACGGCGTCAGAAGTCACAGAAAGAATATCTTCGTTGTCCGGATAGAGGACGTTATCGGCAACCATAACTAAGCGGGAGGAAGGTTGTTCTCTATCGGCAACAACGCTGCCTGCAGTGACCTCAAGAGTGGGAGCGAAACACTTAATGTCTGCTGAGGCGTTTTGGAGGAAATCCCAGCCGAAGATGAGTTGATGGACACAGGAGGATACGACAGCAAACTCAATGAAGTGCAAGATACCGTCAATGATGACTCGGGCTGTGCACGCTTCACAAGGGTTAATATTCTCTCCATTTGCAGCACGTAAAGGAGGACTGTTGTAAGGAGTGCACACTTTTCGGAGTTTTAAACACAAGTCAAGCTGCATAACGGAAAAAGCGGCACCAGTATCAATTAAAGCTTCCAGTACATTTCCTTCAACGAATAGAGTCGACATGTTCGATTGGAGCAGTGGAGGAATTGGAGCGACGGCAGAAAGTGCAGTTTTACCTCCGGAAACTGCACAGGCTAGTTTTCCGTGCGGCAGGCAGAAGCTGAAGATGGGGGTGAAGGGGAGACAAAGTCCGCTGAAAGGGTGATGGGGAGCGGCGAAGCGATGGCCGTGCTATCATAGACAGGTCAGGGGAAGTCGACGGAGGTCATTGTTGGTGTAATATTGGTGAGACGTAAGCTGGTACGCGTCGTCACGTCAAACGTACCTGTAGCTCGCACGCTCATCTCGCAGTCATCGGCGACAGACGCGTGTAACATGGCCGCGGATGCCGCAGTAGAAACAAACTGGACGAGGTGGGAGAGGTCGCCAATTACCACACACCGGTTGTCGCGAGGACAGGGCGGCGAGGCTGGGTGACACAGGCCAGTGATGGGCAGGAAGACGAGGAGGTGCCGCAGTAACTTCAGCATACGTAGGGACTTAGGAAGGGGCTGGTGGTTCTGTAGCCATGGGACGAGTGAATGAAGCAAGGTCCTCCTTGATAATGCCATGCAACTCAGGAGATTGAACAGGTGGACGTGAGAAAGCAGGCACCGACGAAATATCATTGTGGAGCTCTTCCCGTATAATAGAGCGGATCATGGTGCGCAGATCGGCTTCGGGAGCTTGGCTCGGATCACAGGTGTTGTTGAGGCGGCGCGACTGTAGGTATTCAAGTCGCTGGCAAGTGGCACGAATGTCTGCTACATATATATCTATATACACGTATTACACTAAGAGTGCCAACAGCCACTGACACCAAAGTAAGCATGGGAACTTTTTGTATTGATCATTGTGAAATAAATATGTGATCATGGCAATAGTTGATTCATACGTAGAACCTCTGTCATTACTGTCATGATTAATAATACCTGTCATGAGTGTATTTTCAAAAGTGTTACCATAATCCATCTATTTCTGTTGTCTGCTTCACCAGCCGTGTTGGTCTGTATATCACAACCATATTTATGAAGTGAGCATACTACAACGTAAAATATTGTCTTGTTTATACTCGCTCTTCATTTAGACATGACTGAAAAAACACTTTCAGCTTGCACATTCATACGAGACCAAATATATTTAGAAAACAAATGCGATAACTAAAAACACATTACTCTGCTGCCTATATTCCACTGCTCTGAGTTTGAGTTGTTTAAACATCTGTGCTTGTTTATTTTCTCTCCGTAGATAAATACTCTACAACCATTTTTTATTCTTAGTTTAGTGATACTGCACAGCTTGTGTCCATCACTCCTGAAGTGTATAACTAAAATGAATAAACAAACTAAAGAAGCTGGCTGAGCACCCAAAGAGGTAAAGCAGAACAATGAATCTGAATTGAATTTGAGGAAACGAAAAGGAAGAACCGTTTATAACATGTAGCGCAGCATTGTTGCAGGTAATGGCAATAGATCTGGATCAAAAGAGGAAAATATGAAGTCAGGGGGAAAAATAAAGTGAAAAGCATTAGGCCGGTATTACCAGGTAATGAATATCAGTTTACCAGTACATCACTTCGGAGGAAACTACATTATAGTTGCACCACGAGTGCTTGCATATGGGACAAACTGTGAGGATACCAATACAGATGGGAATTAGATTGGGGACAGCATAGTAGAAGTGAAGGACATGGTGTACAGCCAAGGAAGACGAGGCAGTAAGGGTGGGTCTGGGTACAAACGAGAGTTACTGATGTCGTTGCTGAACCTGAAAATAAGACGAGTGGCAAGGCATGTTTTATTAAGGGAATAAGCAATAGTGAACTCTAAGGAAAGAAAAATGCCAAAAGGCAGCAGAAATTCAGGTAGGTGAATGTGGTTTGGAAGTTCGTCGGCCCAAGGCAGGCACATCTGATGCAGGACACAGTTAGGTGATTGAAGTTCCAAGATAAAGGTGCATGTCATGCAGTTTAGTTAGGTTACTACAAATTATAAACCTTTGCATATGCATGTTTTGTATGCTTTCTGCACTTATTGTTTTATTGTATTACATGGGTCATGTTTTACCCTCCTTATTTATCATTTATCATGCAAAAAAAGATTTCTGCTATTTACTTATGTGGAAAAATATCTTTATTGCGATTTGAACAGTTTACTTGAAAAGCCCATTAAATAACTGCCAGCCTGTTATGAGACCGAACTGTAAATTGTTTAAACCACTTTTAGTTTGTTTTTTTTTCGTCTGTGGACATGTTGAGGCCACTGTGTTTGCACCACATTTTGTATTTTGAGCAGGTTTATAATGTCTGCATAAGTGCGGTCCACAAACTTTCACTTCTTTCACCTGTATAGGCCCATAATTGTCATCCCCTGCATTTGTTCTTGGTTTGTGCAAATGCAGTATATAAATGTGTACTTTCTGTTTTCCAAAACGGATTCATATGCTTGCAACATACTGCCTGTATTAAATTTCTGTTTCACCCCTTAAAATAATACCTGCTATTTAATTAAATAATGTTGTATATACCAAAATATATAAATGACTAAATATTCACTTTGCCATCCTGTGTAGCAGATAAAGAGGTACCATCTTGAATTGTTGCCCACTTAACTTGATGCAAAGAAGGCTGGAAATAAGCTGTACAAATGAGCGCTTCCACTTATGTTCAGGAAACAAGAAGTTTCAGTCAGAACACTCTACACATGGCTGGCACTGAAGGATAATAGTTGTGCTGACTCCTCAAAAATAAACGCCTTGTGAATAGTCCAAACTTCGTTCCACTTGACCACATGAAAATTTCATGTCATTCGGGTGTTTCTTCGTCCTGCAAGAATGGCTAGAAGAAGACTGTGCAGGGACTGGGCAGTAAAGTTGGTAAGGAAATTGAAACCAGGTGTTCTTTCTAAAAGCAGAACAGGTGGAATTAAGCCACCGACGTTGAGGCTGAAGCCGACAGTTAGACGGAAGCTCCTCTGATTGGGAACAGATGTACATAACATACTGACACGTGAAAATGGAACGCAGACTAAACAATAACAAAAAAAAACATTTCGGGACCCGTGTGGTCTTAATTGGGATGACATCGAAAGGAAGGAACAGTTCGTGCATGACTCGTTTTAAACAATACAGGTACGCGGCATAGCCGCGCTCTGCTGCATTTTTAATAATTATAAAGGCACGCTTACATTCAAATAATTGAAAGTACATGTATGCAGACAGAATTGCGTTTCGTAAGCACTGTCAGTGCTGTTTTGAAGCTTCAAAATACATGCATACAATGCACGCTAAAAGGGAATGTATACGTACCTAAGTACACACTTAAAACAATTACCTCGGTAATCTCTCAGAGAAATAATGCTCACCACACACACACACACACACACACACACACACACACACACACACACACACACACACACACACACACACACACACACACACACACACACACACACACACACACACACACACACACACACACACACACACACACACACACAAATAATAATAATAAATTGAAAAAGCATACGCCTCGAATCGCTGGACCGCGGGGTCTCTCAAAGCATCGCGCCGCCTCGGGGGGTGCATTCATCAGCCGATGGCAACAAGCACAGGTGCTGGAAAAGCTTTCCGGTATAAAAAAAAGCGCTTAAATAGGTGCGCAGAAGCGCACTAAACGACACACGCCACAGGTTAAAAGCACGTAAATAGCTGGTCAAGTCCGCCAGCTGGACACTCATCCGTCGATGGCAACACAAGTTCGGTTGGAATAACGAATTTAAGCTTAATTAGGTGCGCAAAAGCGCACGAAACAACACACGCCACCAGTTAAAAACACGGAAATCGAAACCTCGGAAGTCAGCCAGCTGGAGCAGCGTGCTACCGCGGCCAACATGACGCCCATTGAAAAACCATACTCTTTGAATAGCTGGGCCGCTCGGCCTGGCTCGGCTCTCTCAAGCTTGCGCCGCCTCGCGGTGGCCGGCATGAACGCCCATTAAAAAAGCATACGCCTTGAATCGCTGGGCCGCTGGGCCCCGCTGGGCCGCTGGGCTCTGCTCTCTCAAGCTTCTTGCGTCGCCTTTGGGGGTGTAGATGGTAGTCGGAACAGCCGACTTTCTTCGTCTCTTCTGTCGTTTTCTCTCTTGCAGAGCCACCGTCCCGAGCAAACCCAAATACGCCTCCCGGCCAGGGGCGCTCCCCTTGGTCGGCTTTCATTACTCCTCACGATCTACCTCTGGAAACGTTCCAACGATCTAGCGTTCCAAACATTCCTGTGGCGCTGGTGCCCAAGGATGGCGGATTTATTAAAATGAATAACCCTGGTACTGTTCGAGCTGCTCTCCAGGCAGCCTCTACCCTGTATGACTCAATCACAGAAGTGAGGCAGTTTGGACGCGGCGGGATACTGTGCCGATCTCCAGATCTCAATTGCGTGAAGGATCTGCTTAAATGCAATTCATTTGGATCGCTTCAGGTGAGCAGCTTTATCCCTACTCATCTTGCATGCACAAAAGGATTAGTCCGAGGAGTAGACTCTTCTTTAACTCCAGCTGAGACCCTCGACCTTCTTTCGGCGGCTGGTGTGGTAGCGGTGTATCGTTGCAGCCGGGAGGTTAATAATACGCGGGTACCAACAGAGTCGGTGATTGCCACATTTGCGGGAACTTCATGCCCGTCAGAGATAAAAGCATGGCCATTGATCTTCCGTGTGGATCCTCTTAAATCTAAGCCACTGCAGTGCACTAATTGCTGGCGATATGGTCACAGTGCTCGTGGTTGTAAGTCCTCCGTGCGGTGTTCCAAATGCGGCGATGGCCATCATTCGTCATCTTGTTCACAACAAAACGATAAATGCTGCCTTTGCGGTGGAGCCCACGCTGCAAACTCCTTGGAGTGTCCATCTCGAAAACAGGAGCTGCAAATTCTAGAGGTAATAGATAGAAAACGCTGTTCGCGTCGTGACGCTTTAACAGAGGTTAAGGAACGATTACATGGTTATGCAGGTGTATCAGCGCGATCAGGTGTGCCTCTGGATGCATCAATCTCAAAGGCGATAATGACTGCAGTGGAATCATCAATGACTAAAATGGTCGACCGAATAGTTTCTACTGTCACATAGTGTTTTTCTAACGTTCTGGAAGGTCAGCTAACGCAAGCCCTGCAATCAGGAACAGCCCCTTTCATAGCAAATATGCCCTCTGAAAGCTCTCAACCGCTTGAAAGCACTGCTGTTGCTTCGCCTAACAGGGCTGCTCCTCCAGATGACGATGAAAACATTAATGACGCAGAGATGGTAGAATCAGATGTAAGAATTTTAAAACGGTGTGGGTCTCCCATGTCCAATCATTCTTCTCCGCGGTCCCAACCAAAATCAAAGAAACATCAGCATACATTAAAGCCAAAGGATAATATTTTGGGGCAGGCAGTTGCGGCTGCCAAGATTCCACAATCATAGGGGCACTAAGAGTTATCCAGTGGAACTGTCGTTCAATTCCCAGGCAGCACATTTCATCGGCCCAATAATGGGGATTGATTGGGGATTACTGGCCCACAAGTGGCCCAATGGTGCCATTGAGCTACCAATAATGTGCAGCCACGCTATACCATAATCATTATTAGCCCAGTGAACTTCACCCATATCCGTTATTGGCATTCAACCGGCTAAGAGCGGTCAATAATGCCCATTCATATTGAACAGTTTGCCATTATTGTATACACAATGAGGCAGCCTGGTCATTATTGGCCAACCAGCTGCAATTGTTTGCCAATATCTTCCACACCATGGTATAACCTGGTAAATATTGTCCGGTCAATAACAACGGCTTCTCAATATTGAATATATCTAGGCATACAGTGGTCAATAATGTCCAACCAACTTTGGCGGCTTCCTAACATTGTAATATCTTGGTTTCTAGTGGTTGATATTGTCTAATGAGCCTTGATGGCTGACCATCATTGCACATATCATGGCATAGCTTGGCTAATATTGTCCGTCCATTATGGTTGCCTCGTCAACATTGAATATATCTTGGCATACATTGGTCAATATTGCCCCACCAGCTTTGGTGGCATCCTAACATTGTATATATCTTGGATTATAGCGGTCAATATTGCCTAATGAGGTCTGATGGCTGACCAGCATTGCACATATAATGGCATAAATAGATTAATATTGTCCGGCCATTATGGTTGTCTTGTCAGCAATAAATAAATCATTGCATATATTGGTCAATAGTGACCCGCCTGTCATGGCGGCCTGCCAACAATGTATACATATGCATTATATTGTTCAATATTGTTCGATGGACTGTGATGGCTAGCCAGCATTGCACCCTAATGGCATAGGTTGGGCAATAATGTTCTGCCGATATGGATGGCTTGTCAACATAGCATATATCTTGACATAGATTGGTCAATATTGTCCCCTAAGCTTTGATGGCATCCCAACATTGTATATATCATGGTTTCTAGTGGTCGATATTGTCTAACGAGCTTTGATGGCTGGCTACCTTTGCACATTTCAGGCTGCAGCGGCGCTAAAAAAACAGTAGAAGCAGCTCTGACCGACAGAGACATTTCTAATGCTTGCATCTCAATATGACAGTGTGTTGGGGCTAATTTCGTCGCAACTAAATTTTTCGCTGGCCCGGACGTCAGTTTACGTTCAACTGTAGAAGATATTCACACGCCATACGTAATTTGGGCCACCATATATATAATGTTTATTGGGATTAATGTATAGATTGTCCTAAAATTGTTTGACATAGCTGACCAGACAAAATGAACAGAAGTGCCCATCACGGAAAATGTAGATTTTCTGAATACATTTTTCGTGATTCGCTAATTGTTGTGGATGACCTGCGATTATACTTGACAATTTTGGTAGAGAACTCTTTTATTTACGACTTTAGGCACGATTAATTGTTATGTAAAATTCTGCATATAATATCTTCAAGACAATTCCTGTAGACTAGAGGCCCGGATGTCGATCACGCGTGGACGTAGCTAACACATAGTGTTCCAAACTTTAGCCAAGTGTTGAAAAAATTCTGACAGCACGTGGAATCTACACTGCAGAAATTAGCGAAGGCGAGATTAATGCTACTGCATACGGTGCATTACGTATCATTATCGTTATCAACTAAACGCAGCGCCATTACCATTGATTCTGTCATAATTGCCATTATCACTAATTGCAGCGTCATTCGCGTCGCTATCCTCACGGTAGACAATGAAAATTACGTATGGGGCTAGTTTCGCGATCCAGGGTTTAGCGCAGTTGGTTAAAGCGTTAACTAGGCTAGGAATTCGATTCCCGGTGGAGACGATTTGTTTTTCTGATCTCGTCAAATCAGGATGATTGAAAGTGATTGACACATCAATGCACAGATCCGATGCACAGATAAATCCATGCACAGATCTCGATCACATCTCGCGCACAACTCTCGCGCACGGGATTTTGTTCCATGGGCCTATTTATACGCATACGAGTACAAGCATACGCGCACGCTCGAGCACACATCTCATCTGACAAGCAAATGTTTAATAGATGCGTGTCCGGGAAAAAAATCCTGCGCAGTCAAGAAACGCAAGGTACTCAAATGCAAAGAATGCAACAGAACGTGTGTGTCGCTTGAACAAACACCAGGGGTTACGTTTGGATAGTAAACGCAGAAACGATCGAATATATTGGGTGAATCCACATCCTGTAAACGTTTGTCAATGATTGGAAACACGCATGCGTAGCATCATTATTTCCGCCTTTTTTTTTACGTGATGGAAAGAAACCCAACATATTCAAGCTAAGCAGAGGTGGGAGAGATCAATCGCGCAAGCCAATCAAACACGGACTGCATGATTCGCCATTACCCTAGCTGTTTCCGGCATTCAGCATAAGCACCGACTATACCACGCCTCAGTACTAGCTGTTCTTATAGACAGATATGTTGGGCTGCTTTCAGGGCCTTCGAGTTCTAATATCTACTAAACACAAATTTGTACTGTACTCCTTTGCGCTCTGGTGTGGGCTTCAGCAACAGCTGGTGTGGGCTTCAGCAACAGACAAAGACTGAACGATTTTGGCCATCGGTGCAGCAGCGCATAAAATATTTCAGCTCAAAAAAAAAAATACAAGCAACATGTATTCTATGCTATGTCTAGCTAATTCACTTGACAAGAAAACAAATCTGAACTGTCCTGGAATGGTTCGTATTCTAATGCGACGTAAATCACACACTGCCAAAAAGTAGTGTACATGTAAAAGATAATAAAAATATCAACGGCACTGCATGGGGCAAGGCAAACGAAAAAAAAAATAAAAATTTAAAACAATTACCTACAGTGTAATGAATGCGCGCACATGTGTCGCCAGCATATATGGTAACAAAACTGAAATTGCATAATAACGATGTTCTTTACGGAAGTTATTTTTGTTCGAAAGCTGTAATATATGGCTCATAATGATGCATTTGACCACAGCGTTTGACAGCGCTCTCCTAAGCATTGTTCAGAAATTATTCTTCAAACATTCATTGCCTTATTATCCAACCATATAATCACCGCACCGAAGGCGCTTCCCTTCAGAGAACTAAATAATTCTATCCCATCATGTCAACCAGGCAGCTAATTGCAAATCATATATATTAAAAGTAATGCGAGTGCGTTACTTTAGCAGTTTTGAGGCATTTTTAGAGAACACCACTCTCGAAGAATTTAACACATGATTGAGAATTAGGGTTCGTTTGTGAAATATTCTGCCGCTTTCACAAGCGCTGCTTCCGCGGGCTGAAAGATGATTATACCACGCTTCTTTCTGAGGACAACCTTGTCCCAAGTTCGTAGATATAGTTTCAATGTTGACCCTTGCTTTCTTTCTATTTTTTCTTTACTGCAAATTTAGTTCTTCAGGTCTTAGCTCGTCGAGTATTTTGTACTTCTTGATATGCCCACGCTTAGTTCTACGCGGATTTTTTCTTGCTCTAAATATCCACCTGATTTGAAAAAAAAAAATAAAAAATAAAAATGAAGAACATGGGAATTTTTAACCTTGAAGTACTCGTAGTTATGGTCGTTTTCACTTTTCTTTTCCTTAATAGGAATACAGCAAGTATACGGCCTTTTGCATCGCTCAGTTGCGCGTGATGACGTTTCAAGAGCACTCCGTCATGAACAGCGACCTGTGTGCCATCTTTAATAAAAAAAATATGTCCATTTGTTCGAACCGAGGACGATTCCGTGAAAACTGAAGATTGTTTTACGTATGTGATTATTATTTGAAACTATGAGGCAAAACGTATTTTGCATTAACAAAAGAAATATAGCGAAATTATCATTCCACTGAAAATGTTACCGAGCCAACAGTCGAGGCGACCAAAGAGCTCCGAACGCACTCCTCTTTGTTTTAGCGAAGCCAAGGGCAAAACTCTGCGCATTCCTCCTCACACGCTTGGCGCAAAGAACATATGGTTTCCATTCTCTCGTCCTTTTGTCGCCTCTCAGCCCGAGGGCCCTGACTAAAGCAATTCTCCAAACCGCTTTCAACTTCCCGTCTTGTAGCCTTTTCTCCCCGTAAAGCAGTCATCGCGGAAGGGCAGCGACCTTCACTGCCCTCTCTTTCCTCCCGGCTAGGCAGGCGTTGCTCACAATGCCCCCCACTCTACTCCCCCTCACTCTTCCCTTCCTTCCCGCCAACTTTCCTGGCCGGCAGCCTTCTGGGCTCACGTGGTCCTGCGGGACCTCTTTCATTTCTCTCACCCCCTTTCGAGCTTTATGCCTACTCTTTCGACAGATCTCAAGCAAAAAAAAAAAAAAAAGAGGGAGAGAAAACACAACCATCCTTCTGCCCCCTTCCAATCGGGCCTCAAAACTCGACACAAGCCGCTGATTCAGAGGCGTCTGGTCGGCCACACAATCCCCACCCGCTCGAGCTGCTCGAGCTCCCGCAGCTTTGGACAGCAGAACCGAAAAAACCAAGCCTTGTGAAAGTTCCGATTCGTTTTAATAGCCACGCCTGAAAGAGGATATTTGTGAGTACCACCAGCATTTTAAGTTCTTTGTTCATAACTGAGCTCTCTGAGATTATTTCTTGCTTTGTCTCCTTGTAAGATCGCTACTTTTTCTTACCAGGTGTATAAAGCATCAGATCCCTGGGATGTACTTTGCGTGGCAGCATTCATTTTGGATTGTTGCAACTGAGGTCTGCAAATCTGCGCTAGCCGTATGGTAAGATACTTTTTTTTGCATTATTTGGTGCAGTATGTTGTCAGCCTTGATCATCATGTCAATAACCGATATGCTTGCGAGAACGGAAAGTCGTTTATTTCGACCGCACCACGCCAGTCAGTTCTGAACTGTATTTTCAGCGCACTATTTTGTATGCATAAACTCTGGTCATAATGACAAAATTTACGGCGCTGAGGTGGCCAATTTGTATTGCAAAAGAAAAACGTAGTCCTGTAAAACATGACGCGTGTTTTGTGTGATTTTCAGGTTACAACTTCATCGCGCGTGTGTTGTGTGTCTGAAGTGGTCAGTTTCTTTTACAAACTATACTCAAAACTCAGAGTTAAGTCTAGCTTTCTGGGACATGATTTTTAGTTTCGAGCGAATATTTAATATTGTAATTTGCCGTTATGAATGCGCTATTGGAATGGTCTAAACGACGCGTAGCTCATTCACGTGTTTGATCTTTCTCTTGCGCTAATTCCGAGTAGTAGAAGTGTCATAAAATAGCCGCTTAAAATAGGTTATTTACAGTTGCTACCATAGTTCTTTACCACACGTACAAACTTGTTCCCACAACAAACGTGATGCTAAGTTACGGATTTCTTTATTTTTTTCAGTTCGAGTGTATCATACAAACCCCAAAGCATCTGTGTCGTACGTTGTTTTGGCTGCAGCTTTGACAACTTTTAAAACGTTCTGTTTGCAGTAATGATGCAGTGCACACTAAATTTAGCAGCCGCGGTCGGAGTGCGACTGCCATTTTTTGTGTCTGTTTTTTCCTTTGTAGTTTCTTTTTAATTCTTGCGGCGATCTATTCAAAGGAAAGCTATTGATTTGAAGCTTCCAGTTATGACGACGTCTTTCTTCTACAGGTGTTCGATCACAAAGGCACTACAAGTATAAGGGGGCAAGCACTGACTACTGTTTAACGAATAGATAACAGCAAATATCATTTTGTTTTATGTTTCCAGCGTCAACAACACATCCACATGGGAAGCCGTGCACTGCCAGATGCCGCAACCAATGTAACCAAGTTAATATGGCCGGCCTCACTGAGCATGCAGCTTATTTCAACCTGAGTAAATCAGACAAGAAAGTTGCCTGAGGGCCAGCAGGTAGTGCTTTATTTTGCCTTTTTACTCCACGGTCTAGCTGCACTTCCACTTTCCAAAAGTTTACTGTCTTAATGGGATTTATGAATGTTGCTTTTATTTCCAGGTGCTATCTGCGAAAGGAAATACATTGTTATGCACGCTGCTCAAGTCCATATCTCTAAAGGCTGCATGGAGCTGCTGCCCCTACAACCGACCACAAAAGAAGCTGCGATGAACGCAGCGCCTTCCTCCAACCTTGGACCTGAGAACACCTTGCCAAGGGACGCAAAGACAGGAGGAGCACTGAAGTCTAAGAGTTCTGCCTAAATGTTTCCATGCCCTGTAACACGTGCACACCTAATAAATCACCATGCAGTGAACCTTTCAGCTGTATTATTTTCTGTGTATGGATATTCTCAGCATGCTTTATTTAAATAAAAAGCTGCATGAAAAATATCTGCACTGCATAAGTAGGGGATGGCTTTGCAGGTGCCTATTAGTCATAGCACGAAAAAGCAACTAGCCGGATTGCCAATTGCTCTGGCTGGATGCCAATAATGCAAAACCACTGGGCAAGATTGGATTGGAAATATTGGGTAGCCGATAAATCTGGCTGGATGCCAGTTGTGAATATCCAGTGAATAAGCATGGATACAAGATATTGGATGGCCAGTGAGCTTGGCGGGATGGCCGTGATATAACAACCAGTGAGTGAGCTTGGGTGGAAGATATTGAGTAGCCATTGAATGCCAGTAAACAAGGTAGTATGCCAATACTGGTTTTGATAGGAGAGCCGATCAAATTGGTTGGCATATATCTTGGCTCTTTGTGCGCCCCAATCAGACGCCATTATTGACCAATATTGGGACCAATATGTTCCAATATTGGACCATTGGCGGTCCATTGACGGCGTGCTGCTTGGGTTCTAACAGCTTCAACAGATTTAGTTTACATTTCTTCTCAATATAATCCACATATAATTATTTTGCAAGAAACTTGGCTAACAGCTGAAAAGCATTTCTATTTACAAAATTATAACTCATTCAGACAAGATCGCCAATCAAAAGGAGGAGGTTTAATTATATTTGTCTGTACAAAATTCTGTCACAGGGCTAGGATTTCTTTCCAGTTATCTTCTATAGATTGTGAGTTATTGGCCCTAGACTTTGAAATTCCAGGGCACTGTCCGTTTTCATTAGTGAATGCTTATTTCCCTAGCGGTGTACAAGATACAAAACCTCTAGATCTGCTATTAGTTAATTGTCGAAACTCAGTTCTTCTGGCTGGTGATTTTAATTCGCATCATGTGTCATGGGGCTACAAGACAGATAGTTGTGGCAAGCGTCTTTGGGATTGGGTAACAAATAATAACTTTTCCTGTAGAAATTCGGGTTCGGCCACTTTTATAAGAAAACACAGTCAATCTGTGTTAGATTTAACTTTTACCTCTCCCAGTCTCTTCGTTAATAATTGGTCAACACTTGATTGTGGCACCTCTAGTGACCACATACCGATTGCGTTTGAGGTTAATCACCCTGTAACTCCAGCGACTTCTCAGTTGAGGTCATTTATCAACTATAATAACTTTCAGTCAATGTTACGCTCTAATCTTGAATCATTGACTAACACAGATGAAGAACAAAAATCAAAACGCTTATGCTCGGTGATTGAGGATTGCCGTAAGAAGTCTGAGATCTTGGTACGGAGCTCAAAGGTGAATACTTCAGCTGTTTGGTGGAATGCTGATTGTTCCCGAGATTACAGACGTAGAAAGGCGGCATGGAAAAAGCTTCTCCACAACCAGTGCCCTAAAAACTGGCAGGATTACAAGTTCATTGCAGCTACATTTAAACGTACAGTTGCAAAAGCGAAGGACGAGTATGATGCAAAGCATTTTGATTTCCTCTCTAAATCAGGCAATCGAACTGCACTTTTTGGTTTTTTACGCTCGCGGAAAAAGATTCCGCAAGCACAAAATCTACATTCCTTTATTTTGACTCCCCATGAAGCAATAGACACAATTGTAAAAATTGCCAAAGGACTGGAGAAACGTTTCTCGTATGCACTACCTTCGGGCTCGATATCTGTAATGCCAATGGAACCTGTTAATTATGATCCTCAAATTTCCGTTTCTTAGCTTACTCCAATAGTTATGAGATTACCAGCCGCTGCTCCCGGTCCTGATAAAGTAACTTCAAAAATGTTAAAAATTCTTTTTGACGAGTCACCTCAGACGTTATTAGAGCTAGTAAATTATTCCATTAAACATGCTTGGATACACCCAGAATGGAAACTTGCCAAAATAATTCCTTTACTTAAGAATAAAGGCGGTGCCTTGTCTATTGATAATATAAGACCAATTGCATTAACATCAAACATTGTAAAATTAATTGAAAGAGTCATACTTATACGTGTTTCGGAATTCATGAATAAAGAAAATATCCTCAGTCCTTGCCAAATTGGTTTCCGTCAAAAGTGTTCCATCTGGAATGCGCATGCTGATCTCGAGAGTCGAGTTCTTCTAGCGCGGCGCCAAAAAATGCACGCTGCCTTGATAACGCTAGATATAGCCAAGGCCTATGATAGCGTTGAGCATAGCATTCTATTGCAAAAATTAAAATCTCTTCAGTTTCCACATTATTTAGTAGCCTGGATATCCAATTCCTCCAAAACCGAGAGTTTTACTGTGCATTAAATGGCGTCCATTCTGGCAGATATAAGCAAGCCAGGGGAGTGCCGCAAGGAGCAGTCCTTTCACCAGTCCTTTTCAATATACTACTCAGCTCAATACCTGTTAATCATGACGTTCGCACTTACGTATATGCTGATGATATTGCGTTTTTTGCAACTGCATCGGATCTTCAATCCCTTTATCTCCACTTGCAAACGTACCTAAACTCTATTGAGAATTGGTTGTGTGGCTTGCGTCTCACATTAAATGTCAACAAAAGCGCAGTCCTCGTATTTAATATAAAAGATTCTGTAAGTCTGTCTGTAATGTATCAGCAACAAATAATACCACAGATTAAATCATTAAAGTATTTAGGGGTCACTTATGATGATAATCTTTCATGGCAGCCCCACATTAACCATATTGCTACGAAAGGGGCTCGGGCCGTGGGCATGTTGCGCCGAATTAGTCGTCCCAGGTCTGGAATGCGGAGAGATGTCCTTTTAATGATTTATGTTATGTATGTGCGTCCAATTTTAGAGTTCGGTTCAGTCTTGTTTTCTGGATCAGCAGCTTATAAAATTCGACCGCTTGTTCTTTTGGAGCGAGAAGCGCTTCGTTTGTGTATGGGACTTCCAAAATTTGTTGCCAACAATGTGCTCCACCTTGAAGCCCGGATTCCACCCTTGATATATAGATTACAAATTCTAACCGTTCAGACGTACTTAAGGATATATGAATCAGAGTTTCACCGATCTATGTCTAGTTTTTGCTGTCAACCGACCTCCTTTTTCGGTGTCCATTGGTCTAAATTTCTCACCCCGCAGGTTGTTATGGTCAAAAATTTGCTGGACCCCTTAAATGTTTCCCTTCCTAGTATTCTACCCATACAAACCATCGGTTCATCTATTAAAATTGTCTTTGACGACATATTCCCGAATAATGCTAAAAACTTATCATCCGTTATTCTAAACGGATTATTAGAAGATCATTTAAGAAGTCTTTCTGCTAGTTTAGTTGTAGCTACTGACGCATCTCAAAGTAATGAAAAGGCGGGAGTGGGTATATATTGTCCACATTTAGACTGGTCTTTTTCTGTCCGGCTTCCGGACTTCACCCCAATTTTTGAGGCGGAGTTTCTGGCGGTGGTACTCGCTCTACGTAAATTAGACTCCTCTTTTTCTAAAGTGGCAGTAATTTCCGACTCCCTATCCTTGTGTTCATCTCTCTCTTCGTCGGTGTATTCTGCAATAGTAAAAACCTTTGTCTCCCTGATCCCAAAACATTTGAAAATTGTACATATGGTATGGGTACCAGGCCACAGCAATGTGGATTTAAATGAATATGCTGACAATTTAGCAAAAGAGTCCCTTAATGGCCCCGTATTATCTATCCTTCCGGCGACCGCGTACATCACCGCAGCGAGGTTTCGAAGAAACGTTCTATTAAATATGAAAAACGGACATCTTTTAAGATCTGAGGACTACCTGCATCTAAATTATTCTTGGAATAGAAAATTATGTCATTCACGGCAACTTGAGATTTCACTAACAAGGCTGCGATGCCGCATCCCACCTTTAAATTTCTATCTTCACAGGTCTGGTTTGGCAATGTCTCCCGTCTGCGCATTTGCGGTGAACAAGAAACATTAGATCACTTTTTATTGTTTTGCCGCCGCTTTACTACGCTGAGAAAACAGTTGATGGAAAGGCCATTGCAACAGCTTGGCCTTAGTTTAAGCAGCCCGATATTGTTATAATTTGGCGCCACCATCCTTGGGCACAGTCACAGGTCTATTTTTACCGCCATGCAAAATTTTTTACTGCACTCAAATCGTTTTCCTTGCTAAATATTTAAACATCACTTGTCCTACAAATATAATGTCAATCTCCCGTGAGTGTTACCACTTTTCATAATATATTTCACTTATTTCCCATTTTGTTTCGTTTCCTCTACCCCTCAATTTATTATTAATTATATATATATATATATATATATATATATATATTTCTTTTTATGCAAGTATATTAAAAAAAAAATTCTTTGCTACCCAATTCTTGGCCGATCCCCCTCTGTGGGTATGTGCCATAAGTTATTTGGACAACAACAACAACTGCCCTCGTTCACCACCGCCGAAGCGGTGGCGGTGGACGACGGCTGTTGTTGCGAAAAAAGCGGTGGCGGGTGTAATGACGGCTACAACAGATAAAAAATTTCGTGGCAGGCTAGCCCCGCCGCAAGCGGCGGTGACCTCCCTGCCCCAGCCCCATCGCCCCCATTTCTGAGAAACAGTGTTTGCCCCATTTTCGAGAAACATGCACCCCGAATACAATAAAGTGAGAAGGCAGAAAACGGCTGAGGCTCTGAACCGCATATATTCAAGGAAGCCGGGGGACCGGGTCACATTTTTAGATGCGGCGGGCGGTAAAGGGGGGAAGGCACCCTAGCGGTACTGATGTGGCAGAAGAGGTTGCAATAGCTCTCGCTTGCGTCGGTACAAAGACGACGTATGTGTTGAGGGACAGTAAAACTGCAATTCAAAATTTTGGTAGTGGGGGATATCTCCCATGGCACTCAAAATTCTAAGACAAAAGAATTGGATAGAATAATTATTCTTATTTGGACCCTAGCGCCCGAATCTGTTAGTGGCAACGAGGCTGCTCACAACCTGACTCGAGATCTCTGCTGCCGAGCTGGTCGGATCAAGCTGAGGAAGGCTACAAGAGAGAAGGGCGTCTGCTGTAGTATTTTGATGTGACGCAGTATTTGAAATGCTACCCCCTCCAGAGAAGACGCTTGATGGAAAACAGATGGCGGTATGGAGGTGTCATGCAAGCAGATGTTTATCCCCAAATCCGGTCTTAAATAAATATACATTTCCATATTTTGAAGATGAGAGCTGCAGGGTTTGCGGCACACGGGCGCCTAGCGTTTCGACTCCCTCGAAAAGCGGCCACCGAGGTCCGGATTCGATCCCGCACCACCCCCCACCCGCCAAAAAGAAACGCACAACAGAATCCCCTCAGACAACCCAAGATGATCACAGGAACCTAGAAGAATAACTCAACGCAAACTTCCAAGAAATGGAGGCGCGCTTCGAGGCAAAATTTAGCTCCATCATATATCAGCTCACCCTCCGATTTGAACAGCAGATGGAACAATTATTCACCCGAATGCTCCAGACGCTGGAAATAATTTAGTACCTCCTCAACCCCCAATCCTCAAACCCCCCACGCTCCAATATGGCGGGGCAGACCTTTAATTCCAACATATTACCTCTCCTGCAATTTAACTGTCGCAGCTTCCGGGGCAAGCGCGCATTCCTTCAACTTCTCCTCCCCACCTTCACCCCCACACCCCAAATCCTCCTCCTACAGGACACCAATACACCCGCCACGCTCCCTAGTCATGTTTTAGTTCACTCCGACACTACTCTTACCCTTCGAGCATCTACCCTTTTACACCGCTCGCTCACATTTCAAATCCATGACATAACATCGGACGTGCATAGCCTCATCACCGAGATTATACACCACACACACACTATGCCATCTATTTCTATAGCCAACATATACCATCCCCCCTCCCGCCCAATGTCCTCACTGGAAACGCTCTTGCGAGATCTCCAACGACTCGCAGGGAAGCATCCATTGATCATTGGGGGGACTTCAATTGTGCCCACACAGATTGGGGCTATCGGGCCAACTCGAGCCTAGGGCAACGCCTCTGGTCCCTGGTACGTGGGCTCCATCTCACTGTGCACAATTGTATTCACACTCCCACGTGAATCGGCAATAGCATCTGCATGGACACCAGTCCAGATCTGACACCCAGCCGCCACCTCGTGGACATCACCTGAAACAGGACACACCATACACTAGGCAGCGACCACTACATTATCTTTCTCGCGGTACCATTTACACAGCCTCGTAAGAAATTCCTTACACACAAGCTAAGAAACTGGAATACCCATTCGCAAAATGCGAATGGACTATCTAGATTCAACCATCACAGACATCACCAATGGGTGAGCTCACTCATGACCGATGTCTCCACACACACCCAACACATCGAAACAACACAGGACACTCCTACAGTAGACTCTAGACTCGCCCACCTCTTGGAGGCTTATCACAGACTCCTAGAGCGCTGGAAAAAGAACAAACTTAACCGCAAGCTGAAAAAGAGGCTTGCCGCACTGCAGTCACAGATCACCTAACATGCAGAGGAGCTCTGCCGGTCCAACTGGGGACAGGTTTGTGACAGCATGGCCGGCAATCTGTCCACCAAGCGAGCCTGGCAGCTCCTTCGACATCTCATCGACTCCACACAGTCCAAAACAGCTGCGCAACATCACGTCACTCGGCTCATACACAACATGGACTTAACCCCAGACGTCCTTTTGGACAACCTAAAACAAACACATACGTCACCCGGCACATCCGACCCGCTTCCTCCCTATACAGTCCAACCAAATTCTACTCTCAATGTTGAGATTACGGAAGCCGAGGTCCGAGCGGCCCTCCTGACTCTCCGCACCGCTTCCGCTCCTGGTGTTGACAAAATCTCCAACTCCATGCTTCGCAACCTGGATGATCAATCGATCACCCAGTTTGCGGACTACTTTAACAAATGCTGGGTGCAAGGTACCCTCCCCCAGTCTTGGCGTCATGCCAAAGTTATATTTATTCCTAAACCAAATAAACCACTCACACTAGCAAACCTCCGACCCATCTCCCTCACTTAGTGCCTGGGAAAACTTTTCGAACGCGTCGTGCTGGCGAGACTCACTCAGCACATGACGGACAATGACCTCTACCGCCACAGTATGGTCGGCTTCCGCCCCCGCTTGTCCGCGCAGGATGCCATGCTGCAGCTCACCACCGACATTTTTGACCCGGCTATCCCGGGCCATACAAAGGTCGTCCTGGCTTTGGATTTATCTAAAGCATTTCATCGATTTGATCACACCGCGATCATGACAGCCCTCTCCAGTCTTGATGTGGGTGTGCGTACGCATACCTATATCGGAGCTTTCCTTAACAACCGCACGGCTGAGGTCCACTTTGAGCCACACACATCACCTCCTTACTCCCTTAAAGGGGAGTAAGGAGGTTTGGGCGCCCGTTCCTGCACACCACCTCGCCCACTGCCAACTCGCCCCGCCACGTGGAGCTTATCTGGGTGCCTGCGCACTCGGGGAACCCTGGTAACGAGGCCGCCAACATCTTAGCCCGAGGTCTAATACGCCGGGCACGGGCGGTCCCCACGTCAGAGTTCTCCCGGGAGCGCATGTACACGTTTAAAGAGATGACTCAGGCCTACCGGGTCGAGAGACAGATCTACCCCCCACCTCACTCCTCCCTCGGCAATCACCACCAAACGCTATGGCGCCGCCTCCATACGCGAACCCTCCCATCCCCTTACATTAGGTCCCGTTACCGCCTCACTCTTACCGACCCCTCCTGCACCCTTTGCAACCACCCCACTGCCACCCACCCTCGCCCACATTCTATTCCAATGCCCGGCGGATCCTCCCCCGCGGGGTCTGGAGCACTTCACCACCTGAGAGGAATGGGAGACCCTGCTACGCTCTAAGGACCCGGTCCGGCAAAAGACCGCCACAGACCGAGCTGCCGACGTCATGAACCGTAGGAACATGAACGTTTGAGTGTAGTGGGGCCGTGCGGGGGCCCAGAGGCCTGCGCGCCCCGAACTCCTCTGTTAAAATAAATGTTTTTTACTACTACTACTGGTCGATCGCCGTACCTACTGCGGGCGAAAGCCTTTGCAGCGCGGGGCCCTAGCCCTCCACTACGGGACCTCCTTCTCTCTTCTTTCACTCCCACCTTCCTCTTTTTCCTTCCAGCTGGTCAGGTGTCCGTGGAGAATTGTGACGGATACAGCGCCTTTTCATGCATGTAAACCCACTTGAAACGCCGCTGATGCCTGCTGTTGTACTGCGTCCGCTTCTATATTTTGTGCGGTGTGGCGTTCGAGGAAGTGTCAAATGAAAGGCGCCGCACAGACGCCTGGATCGGACGCCCGGCGGGAGCATGTTCGTACATGCATATGTGCGTGTGTGAACAACATTAATTTCCACCAGAATGGAGGCCCCCTACTCCCCTCCCCCGGCACGCAGGCCCAGGGGACGGGGGCCAGGATCTCCGCGATTAGAGGCAGGCAAGAGGTCGTGGTTCCTTGCGGCCTCTTCCACCAGGCGGATGGCCTGCGTCTGCAGAGTTGAGTCCTTGCTCCGCAGAAAGATTTTCCAGGCTTCTCTACTAAGTATTTTTGTCTTAGCCCCTGGGGAGCTAGCGCATTCCCAAATTACGTGGTTGAGGGTCCCTTTCTCTCCACATTGCTTACATTTATCGCCCTGTCGCTCATCTTTCTGGACGTGATAGGCCCAGACTTGGTGGATGTAATTCCCTGCCTGTAGACGCTGCCATACGGTCGCCTCTTTGTTGCTCAGACACTTATCTGGTGGTGGCACCAGCTTTCTGCTTTGTCTATAATTGTCGACTATTTCTGTGTAAATTAATAGAGGTTCGTCCATGTTCTGGCAATCAGGCGGCTCCACGGTTACCCGGAAGTAGAGATCGCGGGCTAACTCCTGTGCCGCCTCGTTACCAGGAACAGACGCGTGCGCTGGAATCCATATTAAACTGACTTTTTTATTCAGCTGTTTTCCGGTCGGGATTCTCACTGCTTCTGGTGCGATCCTGCCCTTTGCGTAATTGTAGATGGCTCTTTTGTTGTCGCTAATTATGAGTTTTGCTTACGTTCCTACGCAAGCGAGCGTTATCTCAATTTCTTCAGCTGTTTCCGAGTTTCGGCTTTTGAAAGTGGCTGCCGATACTGGGGCGCCTCGGCCGTCGACTACTGAGGCTACCGCCGCACCCGACTTCCCACTCGCCGCATCAACGTATGCAACTGCCTTGCTGTCCAGTGGCTCGAGGCGCTTTTTGAGTGCTTCTTCTCTCTTCTGCCTCATTTCCGCGTTGCATATGGGGTGCATGTGTTGAGGAAGAGGGAAGATGATTAGCTTATCTAAGTATATCTGTGGGATGCTCGACTGTCTGCAGGCCTACCATATTTAAAATGGCTCTTCCTGGAGTTGTCTGGCTTAGCCTTTTGAGCTGCGACACTCTGACTGCCTCTGCTATTTCTTCCCACGTATTGAGTACCCACATAGCGAGCCGCATCTCTGTCGATGTACTCATTGATAGGCCCCGAGCGCTCTTTATGCATCTTCCAATAGGTGCTTCTAATTTTCTTTTTTCCTCTGCTCTAAGGTTTAAATATGGCGTAGAGTAGCTTATGTGGGTTATGACATATGCTTGCATAAGTCTGATCAATCATTTCTTTTAAGCCTTGGCCTTTCATTGTTATTCTTCCAGTTTCTTTAGTATTCCGTCGTTGTATTCCTTCCCTTGAATATTTAGCCCTAGGATTTGTATTTGATCAACATTTGGTACGGACATTCCTTTCACTTTTATATCGAATTTTCCGATTTGCTTCCACCTCAACGATTTTGGGATGTAGACTAGTAGTTATGATTTTTACAGTGAACACAAAAGCCCCCAACTAGCCGCGTAGTCTACTACTGTCTCTGCCGCTACCTGTAGTCGTCTCTCTATGCTCGCATCACTCCCCTGCTTTATTCAGAGATTGATGTCGTCCGCTTACATGCTAAATTTGAGCCCCCCGATATTGCTCAGCTCTGTTGGGAGACCCCTAACCGCCATGCAGAGGAGGATTGGAGAGAACCGATCCTTGCGGTGTGCCCCTGCTTCCTAGCTGCAATGTGGGAGACTCATTGCCTTGGAATTTAATGCAAGCTGTTCTGTCTGTTAAGAAGTTTCTTACATAGTTATTTGTTCTGGATTTCACTCCGATTTCCTGTTGACCGCTCAGAATCGCCTCATGCCTGACGTTTTCGAAGGATTTCATTAAATCTAGTCTCAATATTACTTTGGCGTCCCTGGATCGTGAGTCTATTATATGCATGAATTGTCTTGTGGGGTCATGACCGAATGTGACGTCACGCCAGCTCATGACGTCACGCCCAATGACGTCGCCATGTGATGGCATCATTGTAACTCATCTCTGTCATTAGTCAAGACTATTAAGTAAAGAGTAATGACTAATTACTGCTAGGTAAGGACTAGTTAGACATAAGCTAGAACTAATTAGTGACTAGTTTAGTCATTATCAGTACTGGATAGGGATTAGACGTTATCAAACTAAAGCGTGACGAATGGACGGACACGATCGGGGCGCGAGCATGAGCCAGGCTTTCGCCTCAAAAGAGAGCTCCCTCCCATCGTTTCGGTGGTGCAACAGATCACAGCATCATATTTCACGTGAAATACAAAAATGCAAATCCACTAAGTAAAATTTTTGGCCTTAATTTTAGTGACACACGCAAATGATTTACCCCCTTCCCTGGGTGTATGCCACCTCTTAGGTCACATTCTTGAAATCTTTTTAATCATAAGGGCCGCAAAAAAATGAAGTCGAGCCAGAAGACCGAACCGAATGTTATCGCATTCAACCATTTACAGAATGCAATTAACATTACCTATACGATTGTCTGTCTTCGCTATAGATATGTGTAACCCTACAAGTTACATCCAAACCCGAGCCGTGATGCAAGCCGGTGTCGCGCAGGATCCTCATGATCCCGGATGAATCTGCTGACCACCTTCCCTATACTGCCGTCTTTTCATAATAACATTGATTTGACATAGCTCGAAGTTTTAATCATAGACACTCTGCATCGAAATTTGAATAATGGTTGAAATTTAATTCTCTTGTCGGATATGTAGATGCCTAACCTTTTTTTTAATTCAAAATCTTTATGCTATTCCGTAAAATGGAAGCCCGAATGCTGAGCATACACGCGCTGTAGAAGACGCTAAAGACGAATAGCACGTGCAACAGAAAGCGGGTCAGAAGAAGAAGAGTCACGGGTCACGTTGCACGCGCTGTCCACTGCTCCGTGATCGTCTGCACGCTAGGCCTTCCTTGCCTTTCGCTTTTCTTCTGGGTTTCACAGGAGCGCTATAGTCTGGATTTTTCGGCCCCGCAGTCTTCCATCCTCGCCTGGACACACGTGGCTGGCTGCCGTCATGACGGAAAGCGAGGAGGAAAGCGACGGGAGCGAGGTAGGTCTCGCCTTCGCGGGAGAATCTGAGCATATATCATAGGATGGCGCCACTATTTTACAATATTTTAAGGCTTTCTCTCGTGCGAAAGCAAACTGATACAGTTAGTTCTAAGCGGGAAACCCGGCAGCATGCACGATCGGCATGAAATCGAAATATCCTGGCTTAAAAAATGTTCGCTTCGAGATAACAGATAGAAGTGCTTGGCTGTCTTTATCCTCCACCCGCTGATATTAGCAAGGTATAGCAGTTTAACGGTGGCGACCAATTTCCATTTTCAGCACTCCTTTCTCAGAACGGCCATGTGCGTACTCAATAAAGGACGTTCAGCGCTAAGAGTTGATGCGCCTTCGTGACTGTGAGGATGGAGTAAAAATTGCTTTCTAGTTGGCGCCACAACTCATGCACAGAATTTCGGCCTGCAGTGTTGATCGAGATTTTGACGAGAGGAGGGAAGGGTGCCAAGCGCCGCTATCTCCTCTCATCGCTGAAGATAAAGGGACACTCGATGGCCCTTTATCGCAGAACGCTTTGTGGTAAGCAAACTGCTATAATTCGTGCGTACTGCTTTTTCGCAGGCGACGACGCAGCTGGGCTTTCAAAGCCGCGCACAAAAGCTGGCCACGCTGTTTATCATGACGGCTGGCAGCGCCAACGCCACCCGCTTTCCCGAGATGTCCATCGCTCACGGTGGAGGTGCGTTACCCCATTATCTCGCCAAGGACCATCAAGTGGGCATTTAGTGAGGAGTCGAGGAGGTTGGTAGACTTAAGTGATTTTAAACGTTACTTTTGCAGTAGAAAAGCACCCTTAGTCACAGCAGAAGCAGCGCGTCCAGTCTGATTGTTCGGGTGGTTAAGATTTTATGCTGGCCTCCACTGAGGCAACCCCTGTAGTAAAAAGATGGACAACTAACAATTCGGAAATAGCCGTAAGACACCCTAATTTTCTGCAGGAGGACCACAGCAACTTTCACAACGAAGGGTACCTTTTAAGAAAGCAATCTTTTTTGTTAACTGACGAGAACGCAGGGCCCATTCCGAATCATTGAAGAAAAACTTTCTCAGTCTCTGATGGAACACTGGACTCAAACTGATTTGCTGCGAAGGCTCAATGACGTCGATATTCGTTTCTGTGCAAAGATTGCCATACTGGAAACCCAAGAGCCACAGATAAATTTCTCCTGTTAAATTCATATGATCGCTACCATCTCTGGTGCCTAGTTTTACTAGCTCATGCACAGTAGCTGCTCGACTTCTCAGCACCGTTGTTGTTCTTGTGGCGTTCCAATCAGCGTCGAATTCATTAGCGACTTCATTACGGGAAATTCTTTTGTCTGCAGTTCCGTTCATGCTGGCCTACCTGACGCTGCTGTGCGCCGTGGCGATGCCCGTCATGCACCTCGAGAGCAGTCTGGCCCAGTTCTCCGAAGATGGCAATCGGGGCATCTTTGGCGCCGTTCCACTCTTCATAGGTACGTCGCCGCCACCGGACACTATCAGAACTTTGGGTGTGGACTGTTTGGTTATCCATAATGGTATACTGGTTTTGTCTGCCTTATTTACCGGCGCGTTTAGGCACCAAATTTAGGAATTTGCAGTTGCTTTTTAGTATCCGTTACACTATAGTCTGGTACTAGAGTCGGGTGCGTATACCCGCCGGGGTGGCGCAGTGGTTACGGCGCTCGACTACTGTTTCCAAGGGTGTGGGATCGCATCCCGGCCTCGGCGGCCGCCTTTCGAGGGAGGCGAGAAGCAAGGCACCCGTGTGCTGTGCGTTGTCAGTGCACGGTAAAGAACCGCAGGTGCTCGAAATTTCCTGAGTGCTCCATTACGGCATCTCTCATAGCCTGATTCGCTTTGGGCGTTAATAGGCCACTGTCCAGGGAAGGCCCTTTTAAGAAAAGGAGCCCAGTGTTTCGATCAGGTACCGGAGATAGTCTGTGCAAAATTCTACAGCGACACGCGCGCCGCAAAGCATCGAAAATACAATTCAAAGCTCCCTCATGCTCTCCTTTGAGAAGCCAGCTTCACCGCTCCCTGCGCTGGCCCGACGGGCCCCGATCATGACGTACGTATCGGGAACGACGTCCATTGGTCCGTCTAGCTGACTGACGGGTGAAGGAGGGTGTCTACCGCTCGCAGCGCGCTTTTCCCTCGCCACGGCCAGACTGAATCCAGCGGCGCGCGCTCCCTCGACCGTTTTTTTTTTTTTCGCGCTCGCGAAGAGCCACGCCCCACCTTCCGCCAAACGCTGAGGAGGAAGGGGAATTTGTATTGCGGAGGCTAGACGACCTCGGGCAGGAGAGTGAAAAACCTTTGCGAGGGAACGGAAGGAGAGAGGCAGGATAGAATCGGGTGATTGCGGTGGCTGTAACTGCGTTATTAGTTACTCTTTTCAAAAACATTTTGCGGCCTTGCGTTCCAGGGGCGAAGTCTCACAGTCACCGGGGAAGAAAATATTTTCGACCGGAGGGTGGACAGTGGGCCTTTAAATACCACAAACCAAACCAGAGTCGGGTGCAACCCGACACCGAAGCGGCAAAAGAAATGCAAAGCAGGTACTTCACACAACGTTGTTTCCTAAATGCCCCGACTTCGTGGTCAAGCACACTGGACTGATGACGGGGGGTCAGAGATGCAAGCGGCCTGAGTGCAATGTAAGGGTAACACTTCTATGCTGTTCGGCGGGAAGCCTCCTTTTCAATGCACTTGCCGCTCAGTTTCTCATCCACGCGTGTTCGATTCTGACTGGAACATTCACTGGCAGTTACCACGTCTGGAATGACAAAAGAGGAGATGCCATTCTCTCAGAAGCATGCAGTCGATTCCATTGCTGAAGTGCGAACATGCATAGGTATCACTGGAATGCAACAATATGGGTTTATTGATCACATGTAGGGTCCCCTAATCTTCCGTCATGGTGTTCAGAAGGAGTGCAGGACGTCAACAGAACGTACTCCCCAATGATTAAGAAAAATAAAAGCTACACAGTGCCTTTTCTGAAACGGCTTTTAGCGAAAAATGGTTCTCCCAGCAGGTTGAGCTGTGGGATGAAGAGTGGGTGAAAGGGAGCGCAATACGGATGCTTGCCAAATGCGGGCCCTCTAAGTTTCAATTTCCTTCGCATGCGTATAAAAAATATGCGCCCAGAAAAGGGGCAATGCTGTCTTATACTGTTCCTGACAGAAACACTATACCCAAATGCGACCGAAAGACTTCGATAATGGCAGCTGGTCGCCGCACCCGCAGGCCTGGGCTACACTATGAGCCTGTGCGCAGTGGTGCACATCTTGGGCGACTCGGTGTTGCTGTCCCAGCACCTGCTCCACCTGGTATCCTGGCTGCGCAACCTTTCTTGGACTGGCTGCCCCGCTGGGGAGATGGTGGCCAGCGACAGGGCATGCTACGCCGCCCCGGCGGTGAGCGCTTGTGCACGCGTTACCGCCTTCTGTGAGTGGACACTGATAACGTGATAGTTTTTCTAAAGCTCCCGACCCACTTAGCGTGCATGGACTATACAGAAGTTAACTGCTGATGTAGTCGGCTTTTTCTTCTGCTTATATCCCCTTTCTCTTTCTTTCCTTTATTCTTATATTACTTCTATATACTAGGGCGTAGTTAGGGTATGATACATTCTCTTTTATTACACTTTCGAAGCTTGCAGCGTCGAAAATCCGTTAAAATTGTACACCAATTCCCTCTTAACTGTTATATAACTACTACAGCAACTAGTCCTCTTGCTGCTACTGCAACTACATGCAAGTAACGTTATGCATCGCGTGCATGCACGCTCACTATAAAAAAAGTATATGCATATGCTTAGGTAAAAGAACAGAGTACAGAGAAAAAAAAAATTTCGATATGTTCAAGGACTGGCAGAAGGAACAGCGCGAAATGACCAGGACGATGAAAGAAACGAGACACACGAAGCGCTCTCAACGAAATTTAAATGCGAAAAAAAACGTTCGTTTATAAAAGCTCTAAAACCAGCGCTTGCAGGCGCAGAACACCTAAAAGAAAGTGAAACAAGAATTTTAATTAGCAAATTAGGTGTGGCAATTTAGAACGTGACAAAGGACTCGGCGACAAACGGAATGTGCCATCAAGCCATCAGACACGCTGTAGTTGTTTCGTAAGTAATCTGATTTTTGCATTTTCGTCACACGCCGGTGCACCCCAGGTCCAGTGAGCACTTGGTATCAGTTTCTTTTACCGCAGTCGGGACAATGGGTGGCAAGATTTCATATGAGGGAGCTTTGGACTCCAGCTACCGGTCGTTGTCGAGGCTGCCGGGCACGCTGAGGCACCTTCCCGTCTCAAGTTTTCTACACGACAGTGGAGAGAACTCTTGTCCACCGCGGCGCTATCTGTTGGGCTGTATTTACAAATCACATTCCTGTACTGAGCCTGGAAACGTTCAGCTTTTTCTTGATCGCAGCAAACATTGGACCGACATATCCAGAAGTCGCCTTGTTTCTTGAGAGTGTCACACCTCTGTCTTCCTTTGGTTTCTTTGTTTGTTTTTTATTCGGCTTCCTGCGCTTGCTCGCGCATGTTTTATAAGCTTATAAACACAATCCTTTCATACAGAGGTTCAGTTGATAATCGGCTCTTCGCGTGTCATTTTTTCTCGTCCTGGTCACGTTTAGTGCTCTTCGTTACTCTGAGCTCTTCAGACTTAGGGCACAACGACGGAGGTTGGAGTATTGAGTGACATAAACACTTATTAAAAATGCTAGGCAGTAGCCTGCGTTGAAGTAACTCAGAGCTTGACTCTGTGCACACACGGAGCACTACATAGACTCACTGATAGGGCAAGGTACTCACTCGCAGCCGCTGTGTAGCAACGTACGCTCGAGAATGGCAGAATTGTTCCGCCGAGAGCAGCTCGACCAGGGGCTACCAATATCCGGTGACGATGGCCTGGTGGTCGTGGTGCCCGTTAGAGACTACCACAAAGAAGCCGCTGGCTGCATACCAGGCGTCTACGACCCTGTGCACCAGTCACAGCCGTGAGTGGAAAATCTTTGTTATTTTATGCGGTGTCAGAATTCGCGCACTTTTATAGAGTTCCGCCACTGAGCGCAGGACACAGTCATATGCACACTATAGGAAGATGGAGGCTACAAGTCTTTCTTCTTTTTTTTAGTAACCTGCACCCCGTCGTCAGTAACTTCCTATGCTTTCTGTTAAGCTATTCTATCGTTTACCAGTAAGTACTTCCACCCAGAGAGGGATACAGAAGCGATTGAAGATGCTGTTTGAACAAGGCAATGATACAATTGGTGTTAAGATAAAATGGTCGTTGACAGAGCATGTTTTACAGAGTAAAGACAGGCGTGATTCCTTGGCGTAACATAGCGGATTACAGGAGAAAACGTGGCTGGGCGCGCCAAAGAATGGGAACGCTGCGGGGCAGGCGCAACATCTAGCACAAGACGTTTTTAATTGAACATCCATTAGAGATGATTTTTCTCGACAGGACGAAACTGGGCTAATTATAGTAACATATTAACGTGAATTAAAACACGCTGTCTTCGCGAACGATCATCACGAAGCCCTAAAGCGGCAAATATAATTCGTCACCATTTCATCATGCTGTACACATACCAATGCGGGAGCATACATGAGCGGTGGACACGAGCCAAGTGTTGGCTGCGGCACAGAAGGCCGGTGTTTGCGCTGCAGGTTTTCGGACCGCATTTCGTTACCCACGCTACTCAGAGGTGATCCTTTTTAAAGCTAAAGCTTACAGTTTATGAGTGGCGTCCGCAGAAACTGTGCGCGAGAGCTGTCCGTGAGATTCCGCGGGATATCGGTAGGGTTTAGGTATATAGCAGGACGTAGTGATAGACGATAGTTCTTTCGCTTTCCCTGCCCTTTCTCCGTCTACCCATATTTCCCTCCCTCTCTCAGCTTCTCTCCTTCTCTTCTTCCTCCCTCACTCTCCCTGTCTCTCTCTAGAAAGAGTAGAGAAAGAGTCTCCCTTTCCAGAGAGTCTGTCTCTACTCTATCTCTCTAGAAAGAGAAAGTGGAAAGAGAGATGGGGGATTCTAGAGAGAGGCGTCATATTTAACATTTCAATATCTCTGGAGTAAGCTTCGATAATGAAGAAGGGAGCCACTCTTGGAGAGAGAGAGAGAGAAACTCCTCTTTCTCGCTCGATCATCAGGGGCGTTCCAAGGATCGCAGCACGGTGGCTAAAATGTTTTCGCCTTGATTCAGCACGTAAAGGGACTGAAGTGCCCCCCTGAAATTTTGAAGTGAAATCTTCACTACACCATGTAAAGCCAAGGTCACTGGAACGGGCGGAGGTCACAAGTACGCATGCGCCGTTGCCATGACGACCGGTTGCGCTGTGCCGCAGATGTGCGCTGCGAGAGCCGCCGCTCTTTCCGCGTCGCCGCGAGTAACGTCATCACCATCCGCGCACCTCACTGCGCGTGCTCCGTACTCTTTACGCTACTCAGAAAAGTCGCGGCGCGTGCGCTCGCTTGACAAATGCACAGTGGATGAAGAAGCCAATTGCAAGTGTACCGATGTGTAAATAAAGATTCACGATGTGTAACCATGAATAGGCACGCCGCGGTGGAGTAGAGGTAGAACATCCGCTTCGCATGCAAGAGAACCGTGGATGAAATCCCGGTACCACGCAATTCTCCACCAGATCAAAAAAAAAAAAAATATCCGCGTTCCGAAGGAATTGCATAAACAGGTTTGGGGTGCGACCTGATGCCCACGAACACCTCCGGCAAAGCACTCCTTCACCAGAATAGGAGTTGGCCACTCTGGTATAGTAATTGGCCGTAGCCAGATCAACTGACCACGGCGGTGGTCAGACCTGTGACGCAGAAGGGGGTGCTAAGAATTTCTGGCCTGCTGGAAGGCCTCCATTTAAAACTGACCTTGGCAACGTTTAACGCTAGAACCCTAGCTAGTGAAGCTAGTTTAGCAGCGCTGGTAGATTAACTAGAGGGTGTGCAATGGTATATCATAGGCCTTAGTGAGGCTAAGAGGCCGTATGAGGCATATACTGTACTGAATGACGGGCATGTGCTGTTTTATCGAGGTTTACCGGAGAGGTGAGAACTAGGTGTAGGTTTCTTTGTCAATAAGTATATAGCTGGTAATATAGATGAATTCAATGGAATCAATGAGAGGGTGGCAGGCATCGTAATTAGGCTCGATAAGCTTTATAAATTGAAGATTGTACAGGCCTACGCACCTACATGTAGTCATGATGACCAAGCAGTTGAAAGCTTCTACGAAGGTGTCGGCAATGTGAAAAGGAAAGACACAGTATACTGTAATAATGGGCGAGTTCAATGCCAAGGTAGCAAAAATGTAGGCAGGATACCAGACTGTGGGTGGCTATGGCATTGGTTCTAGGAATAGCAGGGGGAGTTACTGGTTGAGTTTGCAGAGCGAAATGACTTGATGGGTGGCTATGGCTTTGGTTCTAGGAGAAGCAGGGGGAGTTACTGGTTGAGTTTGCAGAGCGAGATGACTTAAAAATCATGAATACCTTCTTCAGCAAACCGAAGAACCGGAAGTGGACGTGGAAAAGTCCTAACGAGGAGACAAAAATGAAATTGACCTTATATTGTGTTCTAACCCCGCCATTATGCAGGATGTAGAGGTAATCGGGAAAGTGCGATGCAGTGACTATGGGATGGTAAGGTCCCGAATTAGTGCAAAAACAAACAAGCAACGAAAACGATTAGTAAGAAAGATGTTCATCAACGAATTAGCAGTGAAGGGGAGGTCAGAAGAGTTCAGGATCTCGCTACGAAATAGATATTCAGCTCTAACCGAGGACGACGACATTAACCAAGAAAAAAATTAACACTAATTTGGGGAGATATCATTACCGAGTGCACCGTAGAAGTATATAGGCGGTAGGATAGTTAAAAATGACAACAGTAAGCTTTATAAGCGGACGAAAACTTGATTAGGAAGCGCCAAAGTATGAAAGCTTCCAATTCAACAGACCAGATAGAATTGGCAGAGATACCAAAGCTAATCAAAAAGCGCAAAGTGGCCGATATAAGGACGTATAACATGGACAAAGTGAAGCATGCTATAAAGTGTGGGGGGAACCCTTAAAGCGGTGAAGAAGTGAATAAGAAATTGGGTATAGGCAAAAAATCAGATGAATGTGCTTAGGGACAAGGCAGGCGATGTCACCGTGAAGATGCAGATCTCTACAGCAGCCAAAGAGGCCAGGAAAATAATGAGATTGACAGTAGGGAAAAGCAATCAGAAGTTCCGCCAGTTTCTGAGCATGAGGTTAAGAAAGCGTTAGAAACTATGAAAAAGTGGAAAGCAGCTGGAGAGGATCAGGTAACTGTAGATTTGTTGAAGGACGGGGGGATAGCGTGCTAGGAAAACTGGCCACTCTGTTTACGCAGTACCTGGTGTCACAGACGGTGCCGGAACTATGGAAGAACGCGAACATTACCTTAATTCATAAGAACGGGGCGCTAAGTACCTGGAAAATTAGACCAATCAGCTCACTGTCAGTTACGCATATGGTATTTACTAAGGCAATCGCTATTAAAATCAGCACAACCTTAGACTGCAATCCAGCAAAAGATCAAGCAGGTTTTCGATCATATTAATACTATCAACCAGGTGATAGAAAAATGGTCGGAATATAACCAGTGTAATGTGGATTTAATGGTTGGTTGGAACGTCTAGCGCTGGCAGTACTTTGGGCACAAGGGATCGAATTACCAGCCTCAGGGCACAGCTTCAGCGCGAGCGAGATGGGCGCCGGAGACAAGCGATGGTGATGGCGATGCCGCAGCGTTTTCTGTTCTTTGTCTTCTTTACATTTCCCCCGCGTGAAGAAGTCGCCATCCTGGCGACTCAGGGAGAAGAGACGACCAGAGGGTTGTAATATGGCTTGAGGCGGCTAACGTGGACAACCTCGCGGCCGCGACGGCGGTGGTCGGAAGAAGGGGTGACTGGCTCGATGATGTAGTTCACAGGGGATGTGCGTTCCAAGACGCGATAAGGTCCGTGGTATTTGGTGTCTAGTTTGTTGGTGGCAGGAACGCATAGCCAAACGAAGCTGTCGGCCAGGAACGTGGGAGCAGGGGTATCGGTATCATGCTGATCTTTGCGACAGCCTTGAGTGTTGGAGGTAAACGTGCGAGCTAGCTGACGGCATTCCTCGGCCTTCTGTGCAATATCTGACAAGGCACTGTACTCAGAGGCATCTGGATGGTATGGCAAAATTGTGTCCAGAGTACAAGATGGTTCACGGCCATATAAGAGAAAGAAGGGCGAAAACCCAGTTGTTGCTTGGGTGGCTGTGTTGTACGCGAACGTTACGAATGGCAGTACCTGGTCCCAGTTGGAGCTTCCCGATTCAGATGTAACATACATTGCGAGCATGTCCCCAAGCGTACGGTTGAAGCGCTCCGTGAGGCCGTTTGTTTGTGGGTGGTACGCGGTTGTAGCCCGATGTATCGATTTGCAAGACGACAGGAGCTCTTGAACTAGTTCGGAAAGAAAGAGACGACCTCTGTCACTCAGTAGCTCGCGAGGGGCGCCGTGTCGAAGAATGAAGTGGTGTAGAAGAAAATGGGCTACCTCTCGGGCTGTCGCCGCGGAAAGTGCAGCAGTCTGGGCGTAACGGGTCAGGTGATCGACTGCGACGATGACCCATCGATTACCAGCGGCCGTGCATGGTAGCGGACCATAAAGGTCGATTCCCACGCGATCAAACGGGCGAGATGGACAAGGTAAAGGCTGGAGAGGGCCAGCGGGGTGGCGAGGAATCTTGCGTTGTTGACAGGCGGTACAAGAGCGAATGTAGCGCCGTACGAAATTGTACATTCCCCGCCAGTAGTACCTCTGACGTATTCGATCATAGGTTTTGAGGACGCCGGCATGAGCGCTTTGAGGGTCAATGTGATGGTGGGCACAAACCTCGGAGCGGAGGTGGCGCGGAATGACAAGAAGCCACGTTCTGCCGTCTGAGTTGTAGTTCCTGCGGTAGAGAAGGCCGTCCCGAATGGCGAAATGGGAGGCCTGTCGGCGGAGTGCCCGAGGATGCGTAGCCGCGGAAGTAGTGCCAAGGATATCCAGCAGGTTAGAAACCCAAGGATCTTGTCGTTGCTCGAAAGGCATATCCTCAATGGTGAGTGCTGACAAGAGTGCTTGAGGAGGGGACGATGAGTTAGGCGAGCGCACCGGTGACCGAGAAAGAGCGTCGGCGTCAGAGTGCTTGCGGCCAGAGCGGTATACTACACGGATGTCGTATTCCTGAAGCCTGAGAGCCCAGCGCCCGAGACGGCCAGACGGATCCTTGAGAGACGCGAGCCAGCAGAGAGCGTGATGATCTGTAACTACCTCGAAGGAGTGGCCGTATAAGTAAGGGCGGAACTTCGTTACAACCCCACACGATTGCTAAGCACTCCTTTTCGGTAACGGAGTAGTTGGACTCGGCTTTGGTAAGAGCACGGCTTACGTAGGCGACAACGTATTCGGAGAAGCCAGGCTTGCGCTGGGCGAGGACGGCGCCGAGGCCGACACCACTGGCATCGGTGTGAAGTTCTGTAGGTGCAGTAGGGTCGTAATGGCGAAGGATTGGGGGTGACGTCAGAACATTGCGCAGTGTCGCGAATGCATCATCGCAGGCTGGCGACCAAGAGGAGAGGTTAGGGGTGCCTTTCAAGAGCTGTGTAAAGGGGGCTATGATGGTTGCGAAATTCCGAACAAAACGACGAAAGTACGGGCAGAGGCCCACGAAGCTTCGCAGTTGTTTCAAAGTGGTCAGTTTCGGAAAGTCAGCGACGGCGCGCAGCTTTGCAGGATCAGGCAGAACTCCATCTTTACACACAACATGTCCGAGTATTGCGAGCTGGCGGGCACCAAAGCGGCACTTTTTGAGGTTGAGTTGAAGACCGGCGCGGGTTAGGCAGGTGAAGACCTGGCGAAGTCGAGTCAGGTGGGTCGGGAAGTCGGTTGAAAAGACGACGATATCATCGAGGTAGCATAAACAGATGTTCCATTTCAGGCCGCGCAGTACAGTGTCCATCATTCTTTCAAATGTGGCTTGGGCGTTACAGAGTCCGAATGGCATAACAATAAATTCGTATAGTCCGTCTGGAGTAATAAAGGCGGTCTTAGGACGATCCGCCTCTGCCATGGGCACCTGCCAATACCCGGAGCGTAAATCGAGTGAGGAAAAGAATTCTGCGCCTTCCAAACAGTCTAGGGCATCGTCGATTCGTGGGAGGGGGTACACATCACGACGAGTGATTTTGTTGAGGCGGCGATAATCAACACAAAATCGTATGGAGCCATCCTTCTTTTTAACTAGAACCACAGGAGACGACCATGGGCTACAGGATTCTCTAATTACTCCGCGTTGCAGCATGTCATCGACTTGTTGGGCAGTAACACGGCGCTCAGTCGGGGACACCCGATACGGCCGCTGATGGAGAGGTGGGTGAGCAGCCAGTGTCGATGAGGTGGGAAACGGTCGTCGTGCGGCCCTAGGAAGATTGCGGAATGTCGAAGGAGGCGCGGAATTGGTGTAGAAGGTCGAGAAGTTGCTCGCGGTGGCGCGGTTCTAGAGCGCTGTCCACGGAATGGTCAAAAAGGTCCCGCTGTAGCGGATCTGAAGCGACACGAGTTATAGTCAAGGCGTCAACTTGGCAAACAGGGAATGACACATCATCAAAGGTGGACAGAAGGTCCACGGGCTCGATGCGGCCGAGTCACTCCCCTTCGATCAACATAGCGGGAGACGGAAGAGGATTGGCTACCAGAAGTGTGCTAGCGCCGTTTTTCATGTCAAGGACGGCAAACGGCAGCGGTAAGTGGCGGCGGCGGCAGACAACGTTAGAGGGCACAAAGAGGACTGTCGCGGCGGTGGTAAAAGAGGCAGTGAGGGGAATCAGAACAGCGCTAACGGGCGGGATGGTTGTGTCATGTGCTACGAGGAGTTTGGTCGCAAAACGAGGACACGGCTCGTGGAGCAGGGCATCAGACGGTGCATCACTCGATTCAATGAGCTCTACTTGAGGACTGGCGCAGTCAATGATAGCATGATGCTGGGACAGGAAATCCCAGCCAAGAATGACGTCATGAGAACATGTGGGGAGAACGACGAATTCGATGATGTACAAGGCTGCAGCAATGACGACGCGAGCAGTGCAGATAGCTGTCGGCTGTATACTGTGAGCGGATGCGGCACGAAGCGATAGTCCCTCGAGAGGCGTAGTCACCTTTCGGATGGAGCGGCAGAGTTTTTGGCTGATAACTGATACAGCGGCACCGGTGTCGACGAGCGCAAGAGTATGAACACCTTCAACGATGAAAGGAATAACATTCGCGGGATTAAGACGAGGACTTTGAAATTCGGTCGGATACGCAGTTCGTGCCTCGCGAACTGCGGCGGTTAGTTTTCCGGCTGGGTAGTGGGTCGTCGGCGCATAGGCGAAATGGAGCGGCGACGTGGTGATGGCGAACGACGAGGGCGGAAGTCCGGAGGTTCAGGGGGTGCTGTTGGAGGACCCGATGGGACTGGGAACTGGGGGGCCAAATAAAGCGGCGCAGGCCGTACAGCAAAGGCCATATTTATTCGGCGCCGGCAGTAGCGTGTAGTGTGTCCGGGGATGCCGCAGTGGTAGCAAATAGGCCTGTTGTCTGCAGTGCGCCATGGAGATGGTGTCTGACGCAAGGGGGGAGCAAAGGCTGTTGGTGCGGACCGCATGGGGGGCGAAGCATAGGCATATGCTGGCTCAGGCGGTGGACTTGAAGTGACTTCGGCATACGTGCGACGCAATACTTGAGGAGGAGCCGGCGCGAATGCTGGAGCGTAGCTCAGTGGCGCAACGCCGGAGGATGAAACTGTGGGCGTGAGTAATGGCATCGAGGGTTCGACCGGAGCTGATTGAGGAACAGGATTAGGGAGGACTTCAGAGACATGCTGCTGGATTGCATGGCGAAGCTCCGGAACAAGGCCAGTTGTTGACGACTCCTTAACATATGGCTGTAGGGACAGTTGGCGCGCGTCCTCCTGATGTATAAAAGCCTTGATGTCTTCCGAGAGGCTAGATGACTCCCTCTCCGCGGCTAATCCAGCGAGTGATGCATCAGGCTGGCGAATCAAAGCATGCTCCTTGCGGAGTTCGTCGTAGCTTTGACAGAGGTCGTATATTTCCTTGACCGTATTGGGGCCTTTGGCGATAAGCATGTTGAAAGCGCCGGCATCAATTCCTGTGAGGACATGACGTATCTTAACGGCCTCGGTCATGGTCGGGTCAACGCGGCGACACAAATCAACAATGTCCTCAATATAACTGGTGAACGTTTCACCGGGCAGCTGTAGTCGCGATCGAAGACGCTGTTCCGCGCGGAGTTTTCGGACGGCGGGGCGGCCAAAGACATCAGAAAATTTAGTCTTGAAATTCGCCCAGGTGGAAAAGTCCGACTCGTGGTTTCGAAACCACAGATTAGCGACGTCGCTCAAGTAAAAGATGACATTGTTGAGCTTACGGTTGTCGTCCCAGTTATTGTGACGGCTGACCCGTTCGTAAGTGGTCAGCCAATCGTCGACGTCGTCATCGCTGCTTCCGCTGAAGGTAGTCGGGTCCCGTTGACGGAGCGCACCTGTGCAGGTGACGGGCGGAGGCAGGTGCAATGAAGTCGGCTCCGTCATTGGGGTAGTCAATGTTCTGCTGCGAAGTTCTAGGGCGAGATGGGTACAGGGAACTTCAGAATGACCTCCACCAAGTGTAATGTGGATTTAATGGTTGGTTGGAACGTCTAGCGCTGGCAGTACTTTGGGCACAAGGGATCGAATTAACAGCCTCAGGGCACAGCTTCAGCGCGAGCGAGATGGACGCCGGAGACAAGCGATGGTGATGGCGATGCCGCAGCGTTTTCTGTTCTTTGTCTTCTTTCCACCAGCCCTTATACTTGCATTCATTGATCACGAAAAGGCATTTGACTGAGTAGAAATCTCGGCGGTCATGCAGGCATTAGGCAATCAGGGTGTGGAAGTGCCGTATGTGAAAGTACTGCAAGATATGCTATAGTGGCTGCACAGCAACCATAGGTCTGCATAAAGAAAGTAACAAAATTCCTAGAAAGAGATGTGTTAGGCAAGGAGACACGATCTCCCCAATAGAATTCACACATTGATTCAATATTCAGATACTTGGAATAGGGGCAGTTAGGGATTAGGGTAGATGGAGAATAACTCAGTGATCTGCGATTCGCTGACGTTGCCTTGCTTAGTAACTCATGGCATGAACTACAAATAATGATTGATGACCAAGACTGGCAAAGTAGAAAGGTAGGCTTGAAAATTATTATGCAGAAGACTAACTTAATGTCCAACAGCCTCGGGAAGGAACAGCACTTTACGTTAGGTGGCGAAGCATTGGAAGTAGTAGGCGAATATGTCTACTTAGGACAGGTAGTAACCACAGATCCGGACCATGAAAAGGAAATAACAAGAATATGATTGGAATGGAGCGAATATGGCAAGCACTCGCAGATTTCGACTAGCAGCTTACCGGTATCGATCAAAAGGAAAGTATACAACAGTTTCATCATACCCGTAATCACCTATGGCCACGTGGAGGCTAACCAAGAGGGTTCTACCTAAGTTGAGGACAATGCAGAGGGATATGGAACGTAAAATGGTAGGGGTAATATTAAGAGGAAGGAAACGTGCAGAGTGGATCAGTGAAATTACTCAAGTTACTGACATACCAGTAGAAATCAAGAAGAAGAAATGGGCATGGGCAAGACACATAGTGCGACGAGAGAATAACCGATGATCTCTTAGGTTAAAAACTGGATTTCAAGGGAAGGAAAGCTTAGCAGGGGGCGGCAGAAAGTTAGGTGGGCGTATGAGGTTAAGAAGTTCACAGTGGCCAAGTAGATGCAGTTAGCACAAGACCGGTGCCATTGGAGGAATATGGGAGAGGCCTTCGCCCTGCAGTGGGTATAGTCAGGCCGATGATGACAATGACCCATGAGAAATGAAGCTTTCGCTTACAAAGTAAGTTTAATCAAGCTAAGCCATCGGCAATTTTTTGTGTGGATTGCAGGCGCCGTGCCGGAGCTTCCTGGGACGCGGGATCCTTCGATGTGATCCGGGTGCAGCCTCTGCTCTCGCTGGCCGCAGTGTGGGTGCTGGTCTTCGCGTTCGCTCGCCACGGACTCTGTAGTGCCAAGCGCGTAAGTGAAATAAGCTTGAGGCGAAGAGGGCGGCCCCATGTTATGAGATATTGAAGGCGTATGTCTAAATCAGGGAAAGATTGAAGGAAAGACTCAATGCAGCAAAATTAAGGTGACCCTTTTGTGCGTGCGCCTGTGTGGGGGGAGGGGGCTCTCGATTTCACCCTTTTAGTGTGCTCCGATTTATCACACTCAGCAGGCCATTGGCGCTTACAATTAGAAGTAGGCTGCATGGGCTTGGATTCAATCTCTCAAGGAGAGATGAAATAACATTTATTGCCACCTGTCAATAAATAAAAAAATCCGAGGCGCAGCTCTGTCCCAGCCTTGTCCTCCCTATAAGCTGTCGACCTGGATCTCTTGGATCTGAGCAGCGGCCAGAGCGAGACGGATGACTTCACGTTGCCCTTTTTTCGTCCTGCGTGAGAGGTAGTGCCTCCCAGAACTCATCTGTTCTGTTCGGTTCTCCAAATCTAGGACACTTCAATCTATGAACTTTTCCTCACCAGTAGAACACGAGACCATTGAGCCGACGAGATTGTGGCATTGCAATAGCTAACATCTGCGAGCCAAGAGGCACAGACGAAGATTTATGTGGTCGTCTTTGTCAGCAAGTAGCTATATGGCCTCCCATGCTACATAGTTTGAAACTCACGTCATCTTACTTCATCACAGAACCAACTGATTCGTCCCGCCGCTTCCCGAAGCTTTCAATTCACTACTTCTATAAGGGGTGTTTCTGTAAAATGTCAGCCTCTGACAAAAATGACATCGCGCTGTATAGAGGTTGGAGTTTATCCGGGTAATACCAAGTCGTCTCGTCCAGGCAAGTCAGCATTTAATAACTCTAATGTGCTAATCAACAAAAAATCACTTTATGTGTCTAGTTTTACATCAACGTTTTAATTGTGTCCTTCGAGATATCTTTAAAATGCCTTTTTTTCGAGATGAAACCACACGAGATTGAAATATTTTAATGTAACTGCGCGTTTTGTACCTACGACGTTGGCGCATTCAAACAAGCTGGGAATGAAGAAACAATGCACTCAATACCTGTAAGGCAAACAATTCTTCTTTGTGTTACTCGTGATCTCACATCCGGAAAGAAAACCCTTCACATCGCTATTTCACGCTATAAAGGAGACAAACTCCTTCTGTTCAACATTTTGTGGTTACGTTTCAGCATCTGTAAGTGCTATGGCGCCAATATTAATTGCTGATATTTTTCTGTGACCAGTGATCTCTTCATAGATTGCAGCCTTGTGTCACCGCGACTTCCAATTGGCGCACCTTTGAGGGTGTCATCATCGCGACGCAGGATTGCGTTGTCCCGCGATAATCACAACGCCGTGTTATATCAATTAAGCGACATCAAAATTTAGCGAAGTACATTCATTTAAACTTTAGCGTCGTATGATTAATATTACAGTGCTTGCAAAATGTTAGCTTATAACGTTTCATATATGCTTCCAAACCCGTCTAAAACTAAACACACCACAGTCGAGTTGTAGCACCTAACCAGTTTTATCGCACCAGGTTGTAGATCCCTTGTAAACCTTTTTGAAGGGGTTTATTCTGACGGAACTGCAAGGTATCAAAGCCGAAGTAGCCGTTTCGGATCAGGCCATAGCAACCGCACTTCGATTGAAGTGAAGCGCAATTTGACGACTCAAGCGGTCGAATCGATCGGGAGCTTTCATAACTCGAGTCGCCCCCAGCCGTTAAACTCGATGAACCAAAGCAAACCACACAACTAGACGCAATCTGTCTGGCCAATTTCACTATTCTTTTTTAGGTTCACCCGAATATCTTGAACGATCTGTCTTCTTAGATAACGCGATGTGCAAAATTTTCCTACGCGCGACCATGCGTAAAGTCGTAGAGACATGTGGGCCTTTATTATCATCCAGATGAACGTGGGCTTCGAATTTTGTTGTTGTTGTTGTGGCTGTAGGAACAAGGAAAGAAAAGAAAACGCACGGGCCTGCTACTGTCTCTGTAGCTGAGCCGCCTCCACTGCCTTGTGCGGACGGAAGAGAGATAGTATAGAAGAAAGAAAAGAATAGGGAGAGAAAGATTGAACCTCACTGTTGTCCATGGCATGTGCCCATACGCTGCCAGATGCATGAATATGCGCGGAGAGAAGAAAACGAAGACGGAATGGAATGATACATGTAATGTGTTCCATCCAGTTAAAAAGCTTAAGTGCATAAGCCCATAAGCCGTATGCAGCGTATATACATACTGACACAATCTCCTCTTGTGCCCTGTACCGCAGTTCTTCTACGCTATGGTCTTCCTTCACCTGGTGACCACAGCGATACTCCTAGCACGCGGAGCATCCCTACCTGGAAGCCTGGACGGACTCGGCATGTTCTTCTACGCCGACTGGGGCAGCGTAGTGGACGTGCAGGTGAGCGATAGCGCTTTACCAGCGTTCAATACCCAGTATTGATTAACCCGGTACCTCAGCGCAGCTCTCTCCTGTGATATATCTAGCATATTAGTTTACAGCGCACTCATATTGGTTACAGATGTTTGTTACGACACTGTACACTTTACTCCGCTTACATAACGCAAGATTCAGCAATAGCGTTTTGCTGTACTGAGCGCGCTGCTGCCGGTATCGTTGGGAGACGCCCTTTATGCGCAGTGCGTAAAACTTTACAAGCAGTACAGTGAAAAGCGCTGCTTACACCTAGTGGCACTGGAAATAAATAGCGTGCCGATATGTGACATTGCCTGTTGCACTCCCTTTACTTTTCGCCTTACGCCAACGCTTCCTACGCCGCACAAAGAGGAAACGTCCTTTTAACAGCTCTCTTGTAAAGCAAGCGACGAAGGTACAACCGCGCTCAGTATACGGTCTATACCTAACCGGGTGTAACGGACTCATGATTGTATGGATCGCGCTCCATAGCAAGATTTTCACTTGGAGATAACTTCATGATTTTGGCCAAAAGCAGACTCTCAGCACATCGAAAAAATTTTGGACCGACCTGGTTTTTCTTTTGTATTCCTTATTAAAAGTACGCGTAGAACGACTTGACCAGTAAATGAACATTTTGGTGTGAGCTCTGTATGCTGCAGTGATCATTTCTCTTCGCTCTTAGATGTGGACCAACGCCCTCTATGTGTGCCTTGAGAGCGTGGGCGTCACCGGATCCGTGTACCTTGGCGTCGCGAGGCTCAACGACTTCAAGAACGCCTACCAGGAGTGAGGATCGGACGCGGGATATTACTTTTCTCAGTAGCCAGTCATTCCTCTAAAACGCGTAAAGCTGTCAGATCTTGACTATGAAATATGTTGCACTCTGTCAGAATATTAACAAACTTTGTCATCTGACGTCACTGACTCTTCGACACGAGAAATATGAGTGTTACGTGAGATGATGCGGTCGCGATCGAGTGTAATAGCAACGAGCACATTGTTGAAAGTGCAATAAAACATACGGGGCTGGACACGAAGGACAAGATTAAGCGCTTTTTGTTATACCATGTCTCTTGCGCAGCGTACTTCGAATTCTCTAGAGGTATGATCGGCTGTTTCCTGGTCGCTAAGCGAACACGTTAAACGCGTGCTATGAGATTTCGTATCGCAAATAAACATTGGAAGCTACCACACTCGCGGTGCTTTCGTTTTCGAATGAGCCTTGGTACAGCTACTAGGCACGGCGCTGAGTCAGCTTTGGTACGCATGCGATGCACGAGCTAGTAATTATTCCCCTATCAAAAAATTAACAGCGTCAACTGTGAGATATTGTATTTCGAAATCTCTTAATTCTTATACCCGATGCTCATCCGAACTGACATTTTATTCCAGGCAACAAAGTGTGTATTACTAAGGTAACTGTTTTGTCTTCGCATACTGAAGCAAATGAAAGGTCGCTTTTTAGTAGAGAATAGATGCTTTTAGTTAATGTGGTTTGGCTATTTGTACGTTTGAGCAGATTTACAGGTCCAGAGTGCATATATGTCATTGAGCTTACGCGTGTGATTTGCTAAAATCAGCGTTGCGGCTTGTGCGCACTTAGCGTGAAAACGGCGTGACGTCCTTCCTAGCGACAGCCGTCAGGCGATGAGCAGGTGTTGTGGTTGTGGTTGGCACGTTTACCGCTAACTACCCGGGTGACGAAATATCAAGATCCCATTCCGTCGCAACCACGACAACAGGTGGCCTAAAATTTGGATATGTGCGTAATGACGTTTCGCCAGAGTGTGACATATTAGGTCACAAGAGAGTAAAATACGGTGGCGTCCAAGCGGCGTTTATGCATTAACTGCTTAGAAAAGGCCGAATCATTAGAAGCGCTTGTCGTGCGTTTTGTCAGCTTCAAGTCGGCTTCCGCAATCACTCGGTATAGGGAGAGGGCGACCGCGTCCCAATCTTTAATATGTACATAGGTCACAAAAATTTAAGTGTTATGAGTGCGCGAGAAACTTTTGACGCTACAACGCATAGTCACCCTAAATGTCTGAAGGTTTTTGAATTTTTTTTCTATTTGCAATACTGCTAGTCTCAATACAAAACCATAGCAGGTACGCAATCAGTACATTGGAAAGTTGAAGATAATAAGGACAAATTTCAAGCAGATCAACACTAAGAGTGCCCTGACAGTAAATATTAATAACTGCTAGTTGGCAGATTGCAATCAATAACATAAAGTTCATAACAGTGTGAGAAAAAAAGTATAAAAGTCGTTCATACAAACAAGCATGTTAGTACTCGAAGTAATTAACAATGAGGAAAAATACAATATTTGCAAAAAAAGAAGGTAACAGGTCCCAGCAAGCAAAGTAGTTATCCGTAAAAATAACTATGGAGTGGGGTAATATATGTACACGTTGCGGGGTCATCTGATAGAATGTAGTAGTATTAGCACCTTACTCATGTTTGTTCGATTGTAATGTTGTTATGAAAGAAGACAGTGATAGAGTCTCAAATGGCAATCAATGGCTCGAGTAGATTCCATTCGTTGATCGCTAATGGAAAGAAGGAATGATTCAGGGTGTTGGTTTGGCATTAGTGTTCAGTAAGCGTACGTATTCGCATGCTTTTGCCTAGATTGCAGTCACAGTGAGGCGGATGCATATTTATACATTTATGCATATTTATGTTTATAATGTTAAGGGCGTCAAGCCAATGATCACAGGGAAGAGAGGTGATGTCCTATGACCGTGAGATGATATTATTGAACCCCAGCGGGCCAGGCGCGAGCGCTCCTGCCCGCGCCACTGTCCGCTTCTTCCTCGTCCGTAACAATAATGTAGCCGTTGTGTAATAACTGGCACAGAAACTTTAGGCGAGATTCCTTCGCCCTAAATGATAGTAGTGGAAGTACAGGTAATGCGACGAAATTAGTAGGGGAGTCAGAAGATTTGTATTTTCTATGAATGCTCATTGAAGCCATTCGTTGCACTCTCTCAAGCCGAGGTACTTAAGTGATTGATTGCGGGAACCAAACAGTTCTTGCGTATTTTAAAATCGGTCTTACAAGTGTAGTGTAGGCAAAAAACTTCGTATCCTGAGGATCTAAGCGTAAGCATCTTTTAGGAAAAAATAGTTCTCGCAAGTCGTCAGCGGTCACATTCGCGATATGCGTTTCATATCTTGTATCAGACGTTAAAATTAACCCTTGGTGTATGTTATGGGAGCCTTGAAAGTGTTGATCTATTTATACTGTAGTTATAGTTATATGGCTGCTTTTTGTTTCTAGTGACTGCCATGCAAGCGAATTTTTTAAAATATTTAATGTCACCTGCCATGTGGTACACCATTCATCAATTTTGTTAAGATAGCTGCTTAGATTAAGGTGGTCTGCGGGACTTTCTGTCGTTTTGTACAGGATACAACTATCGGCAAAAATGTTATGTTGCAGTCAATATGTTTAGTAATATTTTTAGGGAAAGAACACAGTGGTAAACGCTAGTTCACTGTTAGACGCACACCACGCACCGCACACCACAGAACGAAGTCAGCTAGGCCTGAGCGTCGTCTTCTTCACTACTTCACATCAGCACGTCGTCGTCGTCTCGATATACTGTGCTCCGTAACAATATCATTGTTGAAGACTAAAAACAATACTGGTCGAAATCCCTGATGTAACGGGAACTGGTCTTGATTGAACTTGCTCGAAATTTACAATTTGTGAGCGGCTGGTCAAAAAATCCTTCATCCAACGTAACCCTTTGCCATCTCCAATTATGCTTTGTAGCTTCTATGTTAGTTTGTTGCGGCTGACATGTAAGATGCTTTACAGAATTCTAGTACACTGATATCCGTTTGACTGCAGTCTGTCAGCACTGAGAGGGAGGTCATGAACGACCTCTGTTAGTTGAGTGATAGTCGATACGCCACAATGAAAACCGTTTTGATGGGGTGACAATGTTTCGTGTCTCCAGAAACTCCTTTACGTGTTTTGAGATAATGTGCTCCATGATTTTACACGACGTACTTATAATCGAAACTGGTCTGTAGATAACGGATGGGTTTGAATATCCGGATTTATGAATAGGCAGAAGCTTCGCTTTTTTCCACTCATCGGGTAACTTAGATGTTGCTACGACTTACGAAAAAGGACACTTAGTTATTTTCTGCACCATTCTTCACATATTTTAAGGAATTGGTTGGGGATGTCATCTGGACCACTTTTCTTTGTGTCTCCGTTTATAGGAAGTTAAAAACACCATCATATGTTATATTGAGAGGACCGATACATGACGTAATTGTGCGGCAGCGGTTAGGAAGAGTGTTATTATCTTTCTTGAAAACTGACTTGAAAAAATCGTTGTACACGTTAGCTTCGATCTGTTTTACTTTGATAAACAGAATAAATGTTGATGATTTATTTTCGCGGAAGTATGCCAAGAATCTATAAGGATTATCTGTAAGAAATATAGGGAACGTCACGTTAAAATATTGCTCCTTTGCATGCTTTGATACCTCTTTCAGCCTCGTGATTGCAAAAGATAGTTTCAATCATGTAGTAATATTTTGTCTCTTATCTTTAATTGATCTGCATAGTCGCTTGTCGTTGTGCGTGAATCACGTCCCTAGTTATCCAGAGATTGTTTCTCTTAGGAGGTTTTATTTCTTGCGGGACGAATTCACATCCACAGTAGGTAGCATATCATCATCATCTTCATCATCATCATCATTCATTTTCAACATGTCGTTGGGGTCCCCAGACGAAAACGTTGTTGAGAAACAGCTTGAGGGTGCCTGGGGCCCGTATTCGTAAACTCTTCTCATAAAGTGTTTACGTTAGGGATCTCACTCGATGCAATATCAAAATACGTTTGAAATTCGTGAACGAGGTTTGTTACTATACTAGTGTCATCTGCTTTGGCAAAATTAGTAACAATTTGGATGCTTTTCTTATATATGGCTCTCTAAAGGTAATCGGCTGGTAGGTATACTATGGTCCGAGATGCCTTCTATGATATGAACTTGAGCACGGGATTCAAGAAAGTGATCGCTGATTAATATGAGCTCTAGAATATTACCTATTGATCCTTAAGTACCTGCGGGTATTACAATTTATTTAATGAGGGCCTCTGAAGCTGCTGATGTATAGTGAACTGTTCTCCAATTTATTCTGAGAGGGTTGAAATCACCCATGATAGTAATCTGTGAATTTCGGGCATGGTTCTGAAGGAATTGCTTAATTTTCGAGACGCATTCATGTCCCGTAGTAGGACTTCTGTAGAAGCAGCCGGTAACTATGTCTGTATTTTTACGAGCTATCTTGCAGAAAACAGCTTCCGCGCAGGGGACTTCAGGCAGGACAACGAAAGGTACCTACTTTTTTATCAATGATGCCACTGCCCGATCCTTGTGAACCATGGTCTTTTCTGATGATGAAATAATTCGGTGGAGCGATTTCATCATTAGAAATTTCTGGTGAAATTCAAGCTTCGGTGATTTCATCTACGTCTGGCTCATAATAATATAAGGTGTTTTCAAGTGACCGAGCTTTGTTTGCTATTTCATGCTATTGCAATTCTTTGCATGAGCATTCTGGCGAGCCACTCGCAGGTTGAATTCTGTGTCCTGTTTTTGAATAGGAATTCTGCTATTTGTTTCTTCGTCGCAAACAAAAATATTTGTGATCAACTCGTATATGCCAGCGCGATCGTTTCCTTATTTTCAGGTTCTTGCTTGGCGCTCGCCCGCAGTTTCTTTCTACCTCTCGAACTCAGGCAGACAAACTTTCACCAATAGCGTATTGTGTGCGTATGTGTCTTTTAGTTTAAAGCGGTGTTTTAATATTTGTGTTTTCTTTTGTCTCGAATCTAACAGTTTCAGAATACACAGAACAGTCTGTGTATTCGCTCGATGGCGACAGCCTCTAGTTTGAGGGCATCTTGCACAACGTTTGGCTACCTGGTTGCATAAAAGTTTCCCTGGTTTATTCTTCCTCCTCCGGGAGTCCGTATATATTTAGGTTTGACTTTCTGATATGATTTTCTAGGTCGTCGATTTTTTTCTTCATTGTTTGGATCACTCGATTCATGCGAAAATGTTCGTTTTGGCAGGTGACGAGCTTTTTTTTTTCTTTCAAGCTGTTATTTCTCGTCGATTTCAACCAGCCGTAGCTCCTTTCTCTTTTATGTCGCTCACTAGATTTGCTTGGCAATTTAGGATAGATTTGGTCCGGAGTTAGTTTCAATATCTCCTCCTAGAAGTAAAAACATGCGTAATACCACAGTGATACAGAACAATTGCTGCGGGCACGACAGCACGAGCAAAAAGGGGCCACTTGAGCGGACACATTTGCCATATTGTTTTTTCACCTACACAAAATAGATTAACGGGTTAACGTTCCTCATCTTGGTAGTGCTGCCATGTCCACTGCTGGCAGAATCTTCGTAGCTCGTATATATATCCCAGTATGGTGGCGATTTCAGCAGGCCATGTGCTGCGTTAAACGCTTGTGACTATCGGTCACTGGAACAGGCAATCTCGTGCTGAAAGCGATGGCACATCGCGCATGGGAATGGAGTTGCCATCAGCTGCTAGCAATGCCAGTTGGGTGAGGCTGATGGTTGACGCTAATCAACCATTTTTTGTTTTTCTTGAGACAACGCATGCCGTAAACATTTTGTGGCGATAGTACAAAATGGAGCCTCCCGAGGCAGGTGGGAAGAAATCGTGGATGTTTGTCCTACAGTCTTCTGCCCGCACCTATTTTCTCTGTTCATCGGGCGACGCGACGCGAATCCTCCGCGGTGAAAAATGAGACAGCAGAGGCGCTTCGAAGAAGCCAAACATAGCTATCGCGGGAACAGTAGCGGGTGAATTATGAAGTCGCTGATGCTCGGATTCTCATTTCTGCCATCAAGTCAGCATGTGCGAGGAATTTCCATCACCGTCACCGAAATGAACCGCCATATCTCTGCGCATGCGTGCGTCAGAGTGTTTCGAGCACACGTTACAACACAGACGTGACCCTAGAGAAGCGCCGCTTAGTGTTTTGTGCTTCGGTGAAACGCTATCGATATAGAGGGTTCTTCGTTTTCAGCTATCGCATCTTGCGCTTCAGGCTCAGCTTAAATGTGTTTTTCGCGACTTCGGAACATAGTGGGCGCATAGGCCACTACTGAGTTCACGCAGCCTTCTGTGAGTGTGTGCTCCGTACGAGCTGAAATACTGTAATCGGTTGCAATATATAATAAATGAGTTCATTCCTCAAAGTTTTCTGAGGGGACTGTCAGCAAAGGTGTATACAGCACGCTCATTGAGCTTGCCGCTTGTAAACACCAGCGTGAGGCAGAATTACAGAAGCGATGATATTAGGCAATCGGCACCAAAGTTGTAAGAAGAAAAAGTAAATGAGAGAATGTTCACGACCTTCGTATGCAATACGACGTCGTATAGCCTTACGTCTTAAGTGATATTTTGTCTAGCTACGACATACTGCACCAATTCTGCAAGTCATCTTGAATACGTCACTTTGATGACATCATCTAGTTCTAGTTACGACATACCACACCAATTGCAAGTCATACTTAGTCATATAATAGGACATCATCAATTTATAGTTACATCTACACCACTTCCAAATCGCACTTAGTCGTGATTCAATGATGTCATGAATTCTTACAAATACTACACCACATTTGTCATACTTTGCGCAATAACTTAATGGCGTCATCAGTTCCTAGTTACTACAAACTACGCCACTTACAAGCTAATATTTGCTCATATGACACTCGTCTCATATGGCGCGGCCCAGGTGTCCAAGGAGAATGTGTGTGAAGAATACTGCGCCTTTCCTACACATTATTAGCAGTTTAGGTGGTGATGATGGTGGTAAAACATTTATTGAGAGAACCAAGGTGTATTAAAGGTTTGCAACTGCTCCTGATCCCGGGTGATGTCCGTCACGCCGTGCCTGGCAGCGACCGCTTCTACCCTGCCGACCAGCCTCTGCTACGAAGCCAGGTCTAAGGTGTAGGCAGCAATCTCCCAACCCTCTTGATACGTGAGGCCCCAGTGGGGCGGCGGCTGGAATCCATGCACATAAACAATGTCAATGGTGGCCCTGAGTGCGCCGCATAGAGCATGTTAGGTTTTAAGGGCCCGGGTGAGCCGAGGCCAATTAAGCAGGAGAGGGGAAAATTTTGGCTTGTAGCTTTCACCAAAATATTTGATGGAGGTTTTAGAGAGCGGTGTGAGTTGGCGGACATTTCGGCAGAGATTGCAAGGCTGTCCTGTAAGCGCGATGTAAATTCACATTAAAGAGCCCTATGTGGTCAAAATGCCCGGAGCCCTTCCTCACGGCGTCTCTCATAGCCTGAGTCGCCCTGGAAAAGCGGAGTGCATGCCTCACTTCCCGGTGGACACCTACATGCATTTCACATGCAAATTTTAAACGATTTCGCTAAACTCTGAACTTCCGGATGAAAACTTTGGCACTAAAAATTGATTCTGCCTTTTACTGTCTTGATTCGCTCTCATAAGAGTCAAGCTGTAGCCCCTTTGACATTCATGTGAAAGTCAGACTCGTCCCCGCCGACAGAACGTAGTCGTTCTACGCATTACAGAGTTGTTGCCAGTCGCTATTGCTGACCTGTCTTCGATGACAAAATGCACGCTGTAATTCAGCACATTGTTTAGTTACACACTCGATTTTAGCAGGCCTAGGCCAAAATGGTCATGCAGCCGTTCTGAAAGCGTCTCAAAATGCGCAGAAGGTAACAGAAATGGATAATAGCTTTACATGGGGTTTAATGCCTTTCAATGAATTTTCGTGACACATCCAAATAACTTAAAGTAATTCAGTACGACATTTCACGTGATGAAAAATATTCTTGCGGGAGTAGTATGTATTTAGCATTACCTTCACAGCGGATAATGTATTGGTGGAAATAAGCATTTACGCATATAATTATCTATAAAACAACCTTGTGTATAACATTTTGGTAAACTGGCAACATTTGTCAATGTTTTAGAGCCCCTCTTTCCTTCATGTAAATTAAATCGCGTTTGGCGTTTTCGGACCATTATGCTAAAGCTATCTCTCAGGATTTGCTTATAGCACAATAACACTGTTAAAACATTGAGAGTAATATGTATAGATACCCTCTTTGCTATGATCTTAGGCCACGTTGAAGGCAGCTTGTCAGCAGTTGCGCCTTTTGACAGTTGATTTGCCAGTTATGTTAGTTGTGCTGTACGCTTTTCTTACCGGCAGTGTAGCACTTCGCTTTAGTTTAGAGGATGTCGGGAATTATTCTTTAAGAGGGAGGGGGGGGGGTGACAAGTCATAGAAATCATCTGCGGCACAGGAGCGATTGTTCTGTAGCTCACTCTTAAAAATTCGTGGCATAGTAGGACTATCCCATACACTTAATGCAGTCCCAGTAATAGGTGGGGTTATTCATAGACATGCATAAATGTCATCGGAAAGTTATCGACCAGACGGTGCCGTGGACTACTGATAATGGCTCAGTAGATATCGCGGCATCTTGTGCTCGCAGAATTACACCCCTCTTATTATTCTGGCCCTTTCAGTGACGTCATCTTCGTGCTAGCGGCGGACACAGCGAGCAAGGGCCTGCGCACAGTCATCACTTTCATGTTCCTGGGACACCTCTCCGCCAGCATTGGTGTCGATGCCCACATGCTCGTCTACCCGGGTGTGTCTTTTTAACTTATACTCTCGATTACATTTCGTGGAGCGTGCACGTTCTGCACAATAATTGTTGAAGGTAAAACCATATGGGTTGAAATCTAAAGATTTAGCATTCCGTCAGTCCTAACCAGCCCATTAGTCTCATTAGGAACCCTGCGGCGTATAGAGAAATGTTGTATTATGCAATGCGTTTAAAAATTTTGAATTAGCATCATTTCTTGGTGGAAATGCTAGCCGCGCCTTGCTATTTTCCAGTTTTTTTGTCTGTGTGCATGCTTCTTTTGTCCCTTGGCATCTTTCTTCCCAAAAGCCAACGTTCGTCCATATTAGTCATTTCGGGCCTGTTTCTTGAAGAAAGGCCTGAGAAGTCTCATCTTGTATAGCGTTTGCCATCTGCAATCCCACACTTCAACGCGCTTTAAGGAACGCCACGCGACAGCCGCGGCCGTGAGACTTTGTCCATGACAGTATCAGCCATTAAAGGCTTTCGCCTTAATATGTCGATCACTGTGCACTTTTCACACATGCAGAGTCGGACCATGAAATTGGCATCATGCCCCAGGCCATTAGTGCGGTGCCGTGGCAGCAGTTCAGGGGTCAAGTTCACTCCTTGTGGCTGATCTCCACGGTGCTCCCCAAGTTTGTGAGTATGCATATTTTGACTGCGTTCCTTCTCTGCCATGGAGCAGAATGCTGTCTGAGTATCCAGTTCGTCTCAAAGTTGCACATTCGCTAGAAGTGACAGGGTGCTCGAAGGCAAATGATTAATTTCTTCCTGCTGTGATCCCTTAACCTTTATGCACAGTGTTTTTTTCCATTTTTCCTGAATCGCAATTCAGCTACCTTAACCCTGAGTCCGTGAGCCTGATTTTAACAGCCAACTGTCAAAGCCAAGGAGATACCGCGGAAAATTGGCGAAGTGGTGTGCCCGTGCGCAGGGGCTTTGGAGTCTCGTGTTGTGGTGTCTGTTGCCCTTGTGCCATAACTGCCTCGTTAACACGAAACCAACTCCAACTATCCGAAAAAGAAATCAAGGCAACTTTCTCTTCCCGAGCTATCATATTGCTACGGGGCGGCTGGCCGATGAAAAGAGAACAGAGTACAGAGAGATGAAGTTCGATGATCGTGAGATGACGTCTAATTAAATGTTGGCTGGCCTCGCACTAGCGCACCTGCCCGCGCTACTGCCCGCTTCTTCTTCGTCTATAACATCCCCCGGGGCCACCGAGCGATCGTCCCGATCGTGGACGAGGAAGTTTGTCGATGTTGATGAGTCCATGATATGATGATTGGCGTGACAGGATCGCTGAGGAGGAAGAAGACAACTGCTTGCCTCCGTGATGATTCTTGGATGAAGCCTGGCCTAGGATGCTTTCGGACCGCTCGTCTCCAAGATCCTATGGTCGAGGCTGAGGCACGCACCGCATGGCATCGGCAGGGGTCATGTGTTCATGAGTGGCGGCGTCTTGCGTCGTTGGAGTCTCAGGTCGGCAAATCGGGTCAGTAGGGTCACATGATCATCGGCTCTCGATGTGTCTTGTGATCGTGTGGGTGGGGTCTCGGGTCAGTCTCCTTCGTCATGTCTTGTGGTCAGGGCGGGTGGGAGGGGGCGGTGGAACAGCAAGGTCGCTTCGGGTGCAACAGGCTGGGGAACAGCCATATGATGCGCTCCATGGAATTCGCTGCCGACGGCGCAAGTAGACACAGGGCACCGAAGCTCCGGGCCAGGATGATGATTGATGATGACACACCCAGCGCCTGCAACCAAATGTTACGGGGCGGCAAGCCCATGCAAAGAGCAAAACAGAGGAGAGAAATAAAATTCGATGACCGTAAGATGACGTTTAGTGAACTGTTGGCGGGCCTAGTGCGAGAGCGTCTGCCCGTGCCACCTGCCCGCTTTTTCCTCGTATGTAACAATATAATACCCTGCATCTGTGGTCTTTGTAGCATCGAACAAATGGAATGTCACAGGCATCGTGGTTGTGCATTGTGCATAGGTTTTACTGCGTTCTTGTGCTGCCAAAACCAGTATGCTCATAAGGGATACACTAGCGAAGTTGACTTCGCCAATGTATCGCGAAATTTAACTTCATGCCATTTTTACTACAATGAGTGTCTAACCTAATTTAAGTTTGGCCAAATCAGTGGTGCCTTACAAATTTAACTGTGCCAACCCCACAATATGGACCCCTGTGCCCCCAATATTTGGTTTCGTCCGAGTTTGACGAAAATTAGTATCTAACCTAATTTGAGTATGGCCAACGCAATGCCGACTGCCAGATTTTGGTGGGCAACCCCACCTGGTCCATTGGTACCCAAACTTTTACTCCATACGAACTTGACCATGTGGCACGGCAGCTAAAGAAGGGCACTGGGCAAAGAAACACAAAACTCATAACGGAACTATTCTCGGACTTCGCAATGCTTTCTCTTCGTGTAAGCTGTCGTAAGGGCGTGGACCCTGCAATCTTTTTGTGTTTTATACACACATCCGAACAGCATTTGGGAAATCATTGTCTGGAAAATAGAGGGTTAGGAAAAACGGGATGTGCTTTGTCCAAGTCTACTATTGCAGGCGCTAAACAAGCATTGTGTTACATTATCACCATTTCAGTAAAGTGGCGCCAAAAGTGATGACTGCTAATCGCGGGATAACCGGCAGCCTCACCCTACCGAATCCTACCGCAGCTCAGTTCTGTCATGACGACAGCCTTGGCCTCCTAGTTAATGCGGGTGCGTGGAAGTTTCGGAAGCTTAATTCTCAACAGTCTTGAAAGTGCTGCCACTATGGCCTGGCCAGTCGCTCCCCGCTTATATTTTTTTTCCTAACGCTGATGATGTGCCCCTTACAGTTTGCATTAGAGTTCGCTTGCCTGCACGTTTTAAATTTCCCCTTCTGCGCATCGCACCGCAGTTTATGGTGCCGGACATCCTCCTTGAGCTTTTGGCTGCCTCGCACCCTCTGGTGGTGGCCAATCGGACCCTTCTGCACTTTTTCCTCTGTGCGCTTCTCGTCACCGCCAGCACTCTGGTCTGCAGCCCCGTGAGTGTCTCCTCGCTGCAGTGAAATTCAAAATATCAAACGTCGCCAGGTTTACATTACGCTCTTTCACGATCTTCTAGAAATAGATTTTAGGACGACATTTCGAGACCTACTGATGCCCTTCTCCAGGGGCGATTGACAAATGGGTGAGGAGCGGCAGGGGGCGACCTCTGCGGTCCGTTTGTAGCCATGAGACAATTCACGGCAGCCTTTTTACTGTCGTCTTCGAGATCTGTAGATAACACGACTAAACGCGACGTCTCGCCAATGTATGATGCCGGTCACTGGGAGCATGACAATCTGTGCATTACGCCTGATTATTATCGTAGGGACGCTGTCTTTATGTGCAGCACTCATGTTGCGCCTCCTCAGAATGCGTGCCAGCACCTAGCTTGTGCCCTTCGCGTACGGGGCACAATAGGAGCGGTTTCTTTGATTCGGTGCTGATTGGTTTATCTGAACTCCCCTCCTAACCCCGGGAAATGCTTTAAATAAAATCACACCTATAGCAGTTCTTATCCAGAAAGTCCAGCACCACTAGCTTCTTTTTTTTTCTCTCTCTCTCTATCCGCTTGGAAGGAGCAGATGGCATCCGCTTTCGTCAGGACGCTCACCACGGGATAGCCATTCTGTCTAATGGTGCGATTGCCAATAAAATTTAAGTATCTGCCGATATGTGCTGGCTCCTATACACACAGTCGCGGTCTTATTTCTTTAGCAGAACTTTACATGTAATCACCACGCTAACCACAAGGCCTCTGTCGTCGTTAGCCTGGGTTATTTCAAGCTTGCAAGATGATGCACTGCGGCCTGTAACTTTAGTCTCTCTGCTCCGGCAATAGGGTGGAGCCACAATGGCTTCCATCTTCGTCCACAACCACGACCGAGACCTGCGCTTCCTGGTGCTGTTCCTGGAGTCTGTCGTAGTGCTGCAGTTCTGCGGTGCGTTGTTTTATTTATTTATTTATTCAAATTATTTTCAGGGCCATAAAGAGTAATAGAACAAATCATAATTAAAACGTAATGTTACAAATTGTTGCTAGTTATACAATTTTAGCTGATGCATTGTTTAAATAAACGAGCTTCATTGATTCGTGCCAGTGAGGCAGGAAGGTGATTCTACTCGGATGTACGGGGTAAACATGAATGAAAGTAGGTTTTCGCTCTGCAGTATGGTACTCCAACTATGTGGGTTTGGCGAGTCCCCTACAGCAGGTACATGGTGTAGGGGTGAAATATCTTCTCGCGCGTGAGAATGATGAAACTTTTCGGAAGGCGAAGGCTAAGTCTTGCCCGACTAGATGAGAGGCATGATAGGCTGATGATGGCCTTCATGCTGGGATTGCTTGCACTTCTGCTATAATTGCAGAAGACGAACCGAACAGAACGTTTTTATGCAAGTGCGTTAATTTCTGCTCATCAGAGCCCCAAGTTTATGCTGCGCATTTGAGTTTAGGTACTATGATTTTAGGGTAGATCCTCTAATGAAGAGAGCGCAGAAAATGAAGCATTTCGGACAGCAATATTTTCGCATGCCGCGTTTTTGCCAGCCGTCAGCCGTCCAAGATGACAAAAAATACGGACGTAATTATTTATTTTTATTTTAAAATACTGCAACCCAATTGCGAGGTATAGCAGGAGCGGGTATAAAAACTTTCATACAATTCAACACATCAAAGACATATAATAACAACAAAAAATATTATCACAGCACATAATACCTCCTGACTCAATTGCCGACGCAAATTCAGAAATTGATGATGAACGAATATTTCCATGTCAGGAGCCGTTCCAACTGTCCACAGTGTAAGGAAAGAAACTGTATTTGAAAGCGTTGGTACGGGCAAAAAAAGTTATATTAAGATTATGATGGCTTCTAGTTGCAGATGTTTCTGAAAACAAGATATGCTCTGAAACGCTATTGGAAGAATGCATTATATAAAATGGAGAAGTTTTAGGAACTCAGGATTATGACTGGAATAAAGCGGACTTAGTTTTAGGGAAGTCGTTGCAGATGAGGGTGCAAAATGGAAGTCGTAGCGGTGACAAATAAATCGTACAGTTTTCCGTTGTACACATTCGATTTGATCAATTTCACGGTTCTTATATGGTTCCAGACATTTGACGCATATTCAAGAAAAGGCCGAATTAAAGTTTTGTACATCTGCAATTTGGCATGTTTAGGAGCTGCTTTTGCTATGCGCCTCAGGTAACCAACCTTCCTAAGACCTTTAGCAGTGATGTAATCGATGTGCTTTGCCCATGGCATATTATGAGTAAAAATGATACACCAAGGTATTTGTATTCATCTACTGTATGAAGGGATGAAGCGTGTGGGGCCCTCGGCCCCTCTGTTTTGGAGCATATCAATGCAACAACGCAGCCGGCGCCGACGCTACTGCGCATGTCAGGCAGCCTGGACTCTGACGCGTAACGTTGCACGTGACTAGCCGAGCTTCTAGATAATTGACGAGCAAACAGCCGCAAGGGGCTTTTTTCCCGCTGGACGGCCCGGGCAGCGGCGTTCGCCGGGAGCTCTACGTGAGTGTGTGCGTTTTCGAAGCGCCGTGTTTTTTATCGGCAGCGTAGGCACTTTCCGGCCTCGCCACATGCGGCTTGGCTCTTGTGTTTCCACCTGGTTGTGTGGCGTGTTATCGATGCTCGCTTCCTTGTACGGTGCTGTGCAGCAACTCGCAAGATTGTTTTCTTTCACCATGCGTTTCACCATGCCTTTCATAATAGAGTTCATTTTTGACTGCTCAAATTGAAGCGGTTTCTTTTGTTCACGTTGTTGCCGGTCGTTTGTCGCATGGGTGGCGGCTCACGAACCCCCTTGAGGGCTGAGGCCCACAAGCGTAAAATGAATGTGATAGGCGATTGGCGAACAACGGTTTTGCTGAAGTTGACATTCATCTAGCACGTATTGAACCAGTCAAAGAACATACCAAAATGCTAAGAAGGAGGCGACACCGGCAGTGTTATCAGTGTGGTACAATACACAATCATTTGCGTATAAACGGATCTTTGAAGCTTTATTAGTAGGCAAATCAATAATATACAGTAAAAATACCAAAGGGACAAGCATGGAGCATCACATCAGCCAGAAGAATCAACGGAATTGAAGCGAATGGACTGGAAGCGGTGTGAGAGGAAATATGCAATCCAATAAACCAGTTGAGCATTATTGAGAATGACTTTCAGCTTGCTTAACAATTTACAGTGGATGACGTATCAAAGGCTTCTAAGAAGTGGATGAATATGGCGTCGAGTTAGTTGCCGGCATAGACCTTAAGAAGAATGTCATGTGCAAATCCAGTTAAATGAGTCAATAAATTCCCTTCTAAATTCCCTACGAAACCCTTGTTCAGCCGTAGAGAGATTACTTGTTTCAAGACAGTCCATTATATGTTTATAAATTGTGTTCTAAATTCTTAAATGGGCATGTGCTGTTAAATAGAGGGGCCTATAGTTAGAAATCATTTGCTTGTTGCCGAATTTATAGAGTGGAAGTGGAAGTACAGTGGCTAGCTTCCATGAAAAGAGACGATGCCAGTCGAAAGATAGTTTTGGAAAATTATGGAGAGGAAATAACATACAAGGAAAGTGTTTGGAATACCGTCCGGCACAGAGCATTTTTTGTGCGTTAAGGCACAAGATGCGACAGCCTTGAGTGCTAACCTTGATATCAGAGAGTGAACGGTCGTAATTAAGAAGACTGACAGATGAAATCGTGTCGTTATCAGAAAGAAAAAACTTGAAAGTAAATAATGCGCCAGATATTTGAGCGGAGTCCGTGATAATTGCGTCATCAATTACAAATGAGATGGATGATGAGTTTGAGGGTAGAATTGAGCTCAAAACTTAACCAGGGTTATTTATTATCAGCCCTTTCAGTTGAACGCAGAAGTAGATGTCTTTAGCAGAGTGGATTTTAATACGAAATTTCTTTTTTGCAGCTCGAAATCGAGCAACAGCATCAAGGTTATTGTTGCATATCATGCCCCTCAGCCGAGACACAAGGCGTGACATGTGCAAAACGTCACGATTGATCTATGGGAGAGTAGGATTTCGTTTTTTTTTGTTTTAACGCGAACAAACCGTTGAATGTGCAGTTTAACAATGTTTTCAAAATAATCATCAAATTCAATAACATCGCCTTTGCGGCTAAGTGCGCAAAAAGAGTCTGAACACTCAGCCAGCTTGTCGATTATGGAGTGGTCGTCAGCGTGACAGAAGTCAGAAAATGACGTGATGGTGTATTGCGGTCTACTAGAAACACGGGATATGGTGAGAAGCGCCGGTGGTCAGAAATGCCGTCAACACCCACGCACTGAAAGCCGGTCTTTGTTGGGTTGGGGCTTAGGAAAATCAAGTGTGGAGGTTATTCGTATTTTCTTAACGGAGGTGTGGCAGGCAGCTGGAATTTAACACAAGTTGCGGCCGAGTGAAACTTGGTCAGCATTCTCGATCGTAACAGCCCACCGTAGAAGGACACAGTCAGGTATGTTTTTCATTCAGTTCGGTGCCTAGGAAGTGTTATAAAATTCATGTTATGTAGAAGTACACATGCATTTGTATATAGGTACAGTCTTCTACAGTGTTGTATACAAATTGTACCTGGGGAACATAAACGTTATCTTTGTTTTCAGAACAAAAGTACACTGGTGTGATTATTGGGTACTGGGCCTTGCTGATGGTGTTACGTCTTTCAATAGACATACGCTGTGCATTCTGCGGGCGTTTCCAGGTACGCACTGACGTGTGCCTCTTCTTCGCAGGCGTACACAGACTCAATATCATCTCGGCAATGATGATCGGCAGAGAATGCAGCTTTTTTGTGAAGGTCTGCTGGACTTCGATCATTCCCATCACGGTGATTGTAAGTGGCGACCAAGTGTCTGCTTCTTTTCACTGCCAGTAATTTCTAGATATACACCGCCTGTCAAAAGCTGCACACGTTTGGAACACATTCATAGCTAATTTTAACTTAGTACCTGCTAACGATGCAGGGTGGAATTATGACATCAGTGTTCAGTACATAGCAACTGATTTGAAGCAGAATATTTCTTTTTTACCGTGATTCTAAGCTGCAGGATTACGACGCCATTAGCATATATTCCAGAGAACATCCTCAAAAGTCTCCGGAATGCTTAGTAAACGTTTGTCAATTTTCCTTCTTATAGATGATGAAAATAGTGCAGGAGACGGGACAAAGCAGTAAACAACACAAGCGCTCGTGTTGTCTACTGCCTTATCCCATCACCTGCGCTATTCTCTTCTACCATTATCAGTACCCAATTAGCCGAGCAACCCAATCTGATGCTGTTCCTTCTTATATATGCTTATTGCACACGGTTTAAAACGGAACTTTTGCGTAAGTGAGTGCCACATCATTCATCGCAGTTTAAAGGTCCTCTTAGCGTACCGATTACAGCCTTGTGTCAGCTTTTAGAGCCGTTTTGGAGCCTTATTTCCTTTCGAAGTGTATCTTCTGCGCAGAAGTGGCCGTCGGTTACAATGGACCGAGCTTTCACTACCCCACGTGGACCTACGCCATCACGGCGTGGCTATACCTCGTACAGCTTAGCTGCATTCCAGTGTTCGCCATTGTCTTCATGAAAGAAACCGGCCTGGTGAGTGAAGCAGCACAGGTGGTGACAAAAGGATTGAGTGCGAATCAGCACCACAGGGCAGAAGGTATACAAAATTGTATATGTCTTTATATATCGTTACGTGACAGGAGGCGTGGAGAATACGTAAAACACTGGTATACTCACACCGAACACGACACAAGCACAGGCCGCTCCGGACGTCAAATCACAGACTGCTGCAAAGAATTCAGGCCCCGAGCGCGTGCCATGCACACACACACTCATACAGACTTCGTCTGCCTTATTGGCCTCCGGCGCCGGGTAAGGGGAAGTGCTCTCGGGGAAGGCAGGTTCAATCTGGTAGGTGACGGCGGTGACTTGATACAGCACACAACATGGGCCCAAACTGCCAGAAAGCTTTTCCCAGAAACCAATACGTCGAGATAGCACCGAGAGTAACACAAAGGTACCAGGTAAGGAGTTGTCGAGGCTGTGGCTGTTGTAGTGCTCTTGCTGAGAAGTTTGGGAGGCTTGCAAGCGGGCACGGGCGACTTGGCGACCACAGTCGACACGGGAAAAAACTTTACGGGCGCATAAAGAAGGGGGGGACCCCACATTCGAAATAATGTGTCAAGCGCAGTTGAGGCTCATGGCCATACAAGAGGTAAAACGGAGAATAGCCGGCAGTGTCGTGACGAGACGAGTTACACGCAGATGTAACGTATGGGAGGGCGACGTCCCAGTCACTGTGATCAGGAGAGACGCACATGGCGAGCATATGAGTAAGAGTGCCAGTAAGCCGTTCAGTGAGGTCATTAGTTTGTAATTGGTAGGCGGTCGTTAACTTATGTTTAGTTGAGTACGCGCGAATAATGTCCGAAATGCTAAAAGGAAGAAGTGGCCATGGTCAGTGAGCATTTGGCGGGGAGCTCCATGATGAAGAATGAGGTCGTGAAGCAGAAAGTCGACATCAGCGAGAGTACTCGTCCGGAGCGCACACGTTATCGCGTACCGGGTGGCATGATATGTGGCTACTGCAACCTATCGATTGCCAGAAGTGGACTCAGGAAACGGTCCGAGAAAGTCGAAGCCAACACGGTAGAACGGCCCCAGAGGGATGTCGATGGCCTGAATAAACCCAGTGGGAGAAGATGCAGGCCGCTTGCAAAGCTTACACTCAACGCAAGTATCAAAGTAACTGCGCACTGAGCGGTATAGCGGGCAGGCCAAAAGCGACGGCGGGCGTGGGCGTACATGCAAGCAGCGCCTAATAGCCAGCAGCCGGGAGATCATGGAGTTCGTGAAGAACGACTGTTCGCAAGTGCTTGGGGACTACTCAGAGAAGGTCAGGACCAGTGGACTGAAGATTCCGGTGGTATAAAATACAATCAACGAGAGCAAAGCGGATGAGTGAAGGGTCGGTTTGGGCGGACGTTAGGCGATTAATGATTTAGAGAAGCTCCGCATCTTGACGCTATCTTCGCAAATAGTTTTAAACGGTTATAGCGAGAGCATGTCAATTGCGCATGCACTAGTGGCAGTATCAGTCTAGGCAACAGAGTGAGAGGCAGTCGGCATTTTTGTGCAACCGGCCGGACTTTAAGATCCCAGTGTAGCCAAATTCTTTAAGTCGTAGCGCCCAATGCCCGAGGCGACTCACAGGATTTTTCAGAGAAGCCAGCACAGTGCGTGATGATTTGTGACAACAGTGAATGCCCTGCCATTTAAGTAATTTATGAACGGCCCAGACGAGGGTCAAGCACTCTCATTCGTTAATAGAGGAATTCTTCTCTAAAGAGTATAGGAGGCGGCTGGCATAGGCAATTACGCGATGAGTGCCAGAGTGGTGCTGGGAAAGGATGGCCCCGATCCCATGGCCACTGGCATCAGTACGGACTTCCGTAGGAGCTGAGAGATCAAAATGTGCCAAGACCGGCGCGGTGGTGAACTTTCCTATACGTTTTGCAAAGGCTTGGCCTTGGGAAGACCCCCAGAAAAACTTACAACCTTTTAAGAAGATCTGTGAGTGGCTGATCAATGTCTGCAAAATCTTGAATGTACCTACGAAAGTAGAAACAAAGATCCAAAAAACATCGGACGTCCCTCCTCGAACGGGGCACCGGGAAGCCCTTTACTGCTTGGGTCTTGTCTGGATCGTGACGAACTCCCGTAGCATCGACAACATGGCCTATATTGAGCTGACGACGAGAGAATCAGCATTTTGAAGAGTTCAGCTGTTGCCTGGCATGGCGGAAGTGGCAAAGAACTTTAGAGAGGTATGTCATGCGGGACGAAAACGTGGGTGAAAACACATTTACATCATCTAAATAATACAGGCAAGTGGACTCACTTAAATCCTTGCAGGTGTCCATCATGCGCTCGAAATTGGCTGTGGCGTTACATATGGCGAAAGGCATATCCTTAAACCTATATATGCCATCCAGAGTGACAAACGCAGGCTTTCTCCGGTCATGGTCACCCACAGCAATTTTCCAAAGCCAGATCGTAAGTCAATGGAGAAGAATTTGTCAACGTAAAGGCAATCCAAGGCAACGTCGGATCGAGGAAGCGGATACACATCTTTTTAGTGATCAGATCTTATTCAATTGACGGTAATCCACGAAGAAGATTCACGAGCCATTTTTTGTCTTGACCAGGACGGCGGGCGAAGCCCAGTGACTGAGAAGTCTCAGTGATGTTCTTCTCTGGCATGTTTGCCACTTCCGCCTGGATTACCTATCGTTCTGCGTGAGGGACCCAACACGGTCAGTGCGGATAGGACAGTCGCTGGTATCGATACGGTGCGTGAGAGTAAGAGCTTGGTCGAGGGCGTTGTTATTGAGATCGAAGATTTTGGAATAAGGCTTCAGAAGCATGCGCAACTGCAGGGAGCCAATCGCAGGGCATCATTGCCATGATCGCACCAGTCGGAATAGGATCGTGGGCAGGGTCTGCAGAAGCTGGGACATAGTCAGTGTTCAATGGGTCAGCTTGACTGGAGCCAAGTGGTGAGAACATCACCACGCATATGCGAGGTGGAAGCTCCTGGGCGCAATAGCTGAAATTGATCAACGGCATTGACACAGTGTTCCCCTTGATTATAGTGATGGTATGGGGTAATACAACGTTGTGGTGCAGCAAGAGATCAGAAACGTTCGCGACTAAGTAGTCGCCATTGGGTACAGATGAGGGAGGATGCAGGGTAACAAATGAGGCGGCTAGTGAGGCAGAGAAACCTGACTGGGCGAATACAGTCGGGGAGAAGAATGAAATGGTTCAAGATTGATGATTGTGTGAAAGACGCCTTGCGAGCAGTCGATCAAAGCAGTTTGTTCTGATAGGAAATCGAGGCCGAGGATGAGTTCATTGGCATTAGGGTTCAAAACAGTGAACTGCATCGGAAGGTCATAGCCAGCAGCACTAATGCTAGCAGTGCAGCGTTCGTCAACACGAACTGCTCCGCCGTCTGCGACACGCACCCGAGACCGAGCCGGCATGAGACCTTACGCAGACGACGACGAAGGTTTGCACTTGTGCCAGAGATAGGCGCTCCAGTGTCTACAAGTGCACGCACGGGAACACCATCGATACAAATGTCTATGCGATTCAAGCGTGATGTCTATAGAGGATTTGTGGGCCTGGCCGTGAATGCAGCGTCACCTCCGGGAACTGCATTAGTTAGATTTCCAATTCAAGTGGGCCGTATGAGGCTGCAGCCGATGATCGAGGCGCTGCGGGGATCGAAACCGACGGGCTCGTGGAGATGGAGAGCGGGAAGAACGACGTGGTCGGGAGCTTGCGAAATCGTTGGCCCAATCTTACTGGCCAGGCTGTAACGGGGTGCACATCTGGACGGTAGTCATAGAAAAACTCGGCGCGAGAAATCAGAGAAATGTGGCCGACGCAGGAACACTTGAAACATAAAGGGTGATCATCAGGCGGCCGCCACTCTGCTCGATTTCGGTAGCGACGAAGGTACGGGCCCGGGGATGGAAAACATTCGTGCTGGGTGGCCCGGCACTGAGTTTTCCGATGGAGCAGACAGCAGGCGAGAGGTCCAAGTTTGAAACTTCCTCTCGCACGACGGCCTGAATAAAGGAGACATCGGGTAAGGGGTGGACGGGAACGGTGGGTAGGGTAGGTGCAGGGGCACTGGTCTCTATTTCGCAGCGAACGATCCGGGTGACTGTGTCAGTGATATTAAGAGGTGAAGCGGAAGGTGTGCTAGTTGGTGGCTACAGCATAACACACGAAGATGTGGCGTCCGAGTGAGGAAGTCGTTGAACTGTGGAAGTATGCGCCGGCTCTTCACCTGCTCGAAGAGACGGCAATCCTTGATGAGGAGTTACACAATATCAGAGCCTTTGAAGAGGAAAAAATGAAACCCATCGTCTGCAATGCCTTTTAAAATGTGGCTCACCTATGCCGATTCCGTCATGGTGGTGTCTACCTGGTGACATAAGGCTAGCCAGCCTTGAATGTAGGTGACGTAGCTTTCAGTGGGAGACTGCGCACATGACTTAAGGTGTTTTCTGGCTGTGATTTTCAAAGCATCTGGTCGCCCGCAGAGAGCACGAAGCTTTTCTTTGAAGATCTCCCCGCTCGTTATTTCGTCCTCATGGGTGTCGAACCATTGCCTCGCTGTGCCAGACAAAAAGAAAATTACGTTTGCCAGCATGACGGTGAGATTCCACCTGTTATCGGTGCTGACACGTTCGTAAATCGAGATCCATTTGTCCACGTTATCACTTGAGGCAACGGAAAAGATGTCGCAGTCACGGGGATGAGCCATGACTATAAATGTAGGTGCATTGGGGCTTCTCGAGTCGCCGGATTGAGTAATGGTGGCATTGCCGGTGTAGCGACCGCTGCGAAGCTCCGTGGTGCAATAATCCAGGTAGCACAGAATGTGGGTCCCCAGTAGGTTCGATGTAGGCAAGTGGGGCTGGGGCAACCATCATAAAACCTGCATCGGTTACCGATGGGGCAAAAGTGGGCAAGCCCCATTTGGGCTTGCCCCTGCTCCTCCTGCATGGGTCCCATAGCGGCGTTTCTTGGGCTAATGTAGATCACATTCCTGCATCCAGACCACAAGGGTCCCTTGCCGGATATTTGAGGGCAATCCAACCTAAATGTGGGCTTTTTATGGGAAAGCCCACATAGATCCGAAATGAGGCCGCCCCCATTAAATCTTTGTGTGACCAACATCGGCCGTAGTGGGGCAAGAAAACGGACATACCCACATGCTGCCCCAATCGGCCCCTTGTAGGTTACTTGAGGGCAGATGAAATATGAATAAGGGCTCAATTTGGGCAAGCCCTCGTGAAGCCCAAATGAGGCAGCCTTAGCTAAGCCGCTTTAGGTCCCACATAGGCTGTAATGGGGCTGGAAGGCGGGCGTGCCCGCATGGTACCAAAATCGGTCCTTTGTGGGGACTTTGAAGGCCCGTGCAGCAGCAGGTGGGCTGTAGGTTCAAAAACAACGTCCAGCCCAATTGGGGCTGCCCACATAAAACTGCTTTATATCCCACACGGGCCGTAATGGGGCTGGAAGGCGGGAGGGCCCGCATCATACCAAAATTGGTCCCTTGTGGGGAATTTGAAGGCACGTGTAACAGCAAGTGGGCTTTAGGTTCAAAACCAACACCCAGCCCAATTAGGGCTGCCCACACAAAACCGCTGTAGGTCCCACATCGGCCGTAATGGGGCTAGAAGGCGTGCCTGCAATTGCGCAATCATTGTGTCCAACCTTTATTTGCATTAGATGTTGCCCTAAATTACTATTATAGATGATTTGTATAACAGTTGTTGCCATCATGTTTTGTCAATTAGAAATTGACATGGCTTTAGTTCTCGCGCTCATGCAAATTGCGCTACAAATACTAAAACAAACTGATTGCTAACTGTTGCCTCTTATGTGGTTGCTTTGGACAGCCTGCAACTCGCAGCACAATATTGCTGTTCAGAAAACATCTCCATAGCCTGAACAAGATGTACATGAAGACATTTTGGCTAGATGAATGTTATGAATTATTGTAAAATTTAATATTGTGGCTGTTTAGAAAGTGCAGACATGTATAAAATAATTACTTATGTGCATAAATATTGATTGAAAAAACGTGGACTAGGGCTTTCCATCAATTTCCTGCGTCGGACCCCTATGAAAATAATGTGGGCTAGCCCAAGTGCGGCTAGCGGTATAGAACCCGCATTGGTCCTATATCATTATCTGAGGGGCTAACTGAAATAAAAAAAAATTGTTCCTCCAAAGCGGCTGCCCAAATCGGTCCAAAATAGGACCATCGCGGGGAGTTGACGGGATGTGCCCTTTTAAAATGCCGGAAAAATGTGGGCAGCCCCGCAAGGGCTGCCTACATCGGCCCCTAGTGGGGCCCATTCGGGCTTTGTCGAGAGCCCGCTTCAGGCCTACGTCGGCCCCTCTTGCAGCACCCACATTGAGCCCACCGGGGCTGTCCTGCATTGCCTACATCGGGCCCACCGGGGCCCACCCTTCTTAGCCCACTTTGTGCTACCTGGGAAGGCAGGACGCGGAGGATGGGAAAATCCGTACCTGCACCAAGATGTTTTGGGGTAGGAGGCGTACACACCATTTAAAACTCTGGTAAACTCACACCGAACGCGACACAAGCACAGGGCGCACCGGACCTGAAAACACAGACCGCTGCAAAGGATTCAGGTCCCGAGCAAGCGCCATGCACACATAGACTTCGTCTGCCTTGTCTTCGATAAGTCGATCCGTAGGAGTATCTTGGACAGAAATGGACCTGTCGGATCGGCAATAATTTTGAGCAGCTTTAAGGAAACAATGCCATGAGGTTTCTCTCTTCCTTATGAGCTTCCATTTCCCTGTTCGATAAAACTGTAAACTGAGCGATTAGTGTGCCTGTGAATTTGGCTGAGGTTAACACCTATGTGACCGGATGGCTGATCTCTAGGAATATTGCGAACACTGTCGCTTAAGCACCTAACGCGCCCGCTTGAGTGCAAGAAAATGCAAGCAGTGGCATCTTCAATAAGTAACTGAAAATGTATTGTCACGCTGCAGAAGAGACAAGCCAATGTTCAGCTCCGTTGCAGGTACGATAGTGCATGGGTCCTCTTCTTTCTCAAACATCGTCGTCTTCGGGTGCCACTTAATGACACCTGGTGGCATTATCCCCCTACGAAAAAAAAACCACTGGTGATAGTCAATCTTGCTGGTGCAGGTAAGAGACGGAAGAAATCGCCGAAAATAAATGGCAGGCAAGTACCGGCCGTCACTGCGTGAAATATAGCTTCATGCGGAGCACGTGCACTGCCTCAGGTTGAGACTGATGGCGTGTACTGTGTACAGAGCGGTCGGGAGAACTTCTTAAGTCACATCTTTGCCGGGCCCAAAGTAGCGGCTTAGCAACTTATCTGACAATCCTGGGTGACGGACTGTGGTCCACACCACCAGTTGGTCGTTAGGATGGTACTTGACATGTCGGTGACGTTGGTTATAGCGACGTGTATCGGTAGCCTGTTGTCGCTTGATGCGCATGCAGCCATTCTCTGCGTACTGATTGAATTCCTCAGCATGCGGCGTGAGCGGCCGGTCGTCACTTGCACATGGGAGCATGGCATCCAACATGGTATCTACGTCACTGCAATAGACGAGACGAATGGGCGCAAAGCGAGTGGTTTCCTGTACGGAATATGGAATGCATATTGCAACCGTGGGAAGCGACAGGGACGAAGAGAAGAAAGCACAGGACAAACGAGTTTTGTCCTATGCTTTATTCTCTTCATTGCTGTCGCTTCGCGCGGTTGAAATATGCATTCTATAGTAAACCACCAACTAGTACGCCTTCACCGGTTACATGTGCTACTTCCTGTACGGAAGTGTTAAAACATAATGTCACGTATGGGAGAACTTCGTCCAATGTTTTATATTGTACGTCTATGTACATTGCCAGCATGTCCTTTGTGGTTTTTTTCAAGCGTTCCCTGAGCCCATTTAACTGCGAGTGGTATGCAGCAGTCTTCCCATGACACGTATGATTCATCTGGAACACATCTTTCGGGAGCTGCACTGTGAAGGCCGGGCTTCCATATGTGATGACGTAGGATGGGGCGCATGCCGTAATCTGGTGTACATTTAATTGCGCGATTTCAGGCGCCGTTCCTTGCGATACAGTCTTTGTTTCCGCATAGTGCGTTAAATAGTCTTTCACTACTACAATCCCCTTAATTTCCAGCCCAAAGAAAATGGGAATGGGCCGAGAAGATCCATACCGACTTGGTCAAAAAGGCTCCGTGGCGCCGCAAGTGGTTGGAGCAGACCTACAGGCCTTCCTGTAGGGAACGTGCGGCGCTGGCATTTGCGGTAACCTCTCACATAGCGTTGTATGGTGGTTGAAAGTTTGGGCCAATAATAGGGTTGACTCACTCTGGCCAGAGTGTGCGCAAACCCCAAGTGCCCCTATGTTGGCTCATAGTGACAGGCACTAATAATGTAGTCTCGGAGGTCTAACGGCACGACTGAAAGGTAGATTCGGTCTCCGCTGCTCGAGTTTTGCTTGTATAGGATGCCATTCCTCATACAAAATGATGAAAGGTTCCGGGAGAACTGTCGGATATGTCGGAAACGCGACCATCCAGGTGGTCGTAGGTCCGCTTCGGTTCGCTGCCTTGCTTTAAAGTCAGCATCACTGATTATACGGACAAAGCGACTGTCGTCTTCAGGGTTCTCGTCCGCTAACTCGACAGGTGCGCGCGAGAGCGCGTCTGCGTCTTCGTGCTTACTGCCAGATTTGTGTACAATCGTACAGCCTAGTTCCTGCAAGTGGAGGCTCCATCATGCTAGTCGGCCGGACGGGTCCCGGAGATTGCCTAGCCAGCATAAGAAAGGATGACCGGTAAGCACTTTGAATTGGCGGCCGTAAATGTAAGGGCGAAATTTTATTGTAGCCCACAGGACCACGAGGCACTCCTTTTCCGATGTTGAGCAGTTAATTTCGGCACATGAGAGAGTGCGACTCCCATAAGCGATCACGCGTTCAAAGCTGTCTTGGTGCTGGACGAACACAGCTCCTCGACCGATATTGCAGGCGTCGGTGTGGATTTCAGTGTCGGTGTCCTCATCAAAGAGAGCCAGCACAGGAGTAGTTCGCAGCAGTCAACGCAATTTTACAAAAGCCTCTTGCTGCTTCTCAGTCGGCACAAATAGTATATTGGTGTGGTTTAAACATTTGAGGGGTTCGGCCATCTCGTCGAAATTGGCAATAAATCGTCGGTAGTACGCACACAGACCCAGGAAGCGTTTGAGCGCTTTCCTTGTAGCAGGAACGTGAAAGTCTGCTACGACGGCAGTTTTGTCGGGATCAGAGCGGACAACGTCGGCACTCAAATGTTGCCGACAAACCTGTGTTGTTCGTATCTGAAGTGCATTTTTCAGTTTTGAACGTTAAATTGGCCGAGCACAGAGCATCCACTGTTCAGAGGCATCCGAGATGTTTGTCGAAGATTTCAGAAAACACAACATCCAGGTAAACTAAACAGGTTTGCCACTTAAGTCCAGCAAAGCAAGAACAGTGTCCACCATTCGTTGGAATGATGCCGGCGCTGAACATAGACTGAAAAGCAGCACCTTAAATTCATATAAACCATCAGTTGTGATGAAAGATGTTTTTTCACGGTCACTTTTATCGAGTTAAATCTGCCAATACCCGCTTTTTAAGTCGATCAAGGAAGAGTACTTGACGTGGGGCAGTCTGTCTTTTGAGTCACCTATAGGCGCGGTGGTGAAAGACGTCCTGTAATCAGCGCTAAAATGCTCAGTCCCATTTTTTAACCAGAATAACAGGCGACGAGCAAGGGCTGTTAGACGGTTGTGTAACGCCGTTATTAAGCATCTCTTTCTCTCTTCCTTCAGTGATATTTGGTATGGTCGTTGGCGTGCCGGGCGGGCATCATCGGACGTGATTATTTAGTGCTTCACGATAGAAGTTTGTTGTACGTTGGGCAACGACGCGAAACAGGAGCTATGGTCGAGCAATAAAGCACGTAGGTTACGACGCTGAGTCGCCGACAGCTTGATATCCATCCAATGTAGAGTTGTGTCCGGACATAACACAGCCGCTGACGCGAAACATTCAGAGACATCGCAAAGTGTTCAGCGAACGTGATGAAAGTATCGCGAAAGAAGTGCCGAGGCTCAGTGGTAAAATTTGTTACAGGATTTAGGACTGACCGTTAGACGTTGATGAGGCTTCGGGCTGAACATACGCCGTGCGTCAACTTTTGTGATAGATTACTCTCGGCGACTGCTGTGCCGTCACTTAACCCGACGCATTCGACACAAACACTGGCACGCGACGGGATGAAAACATTATTTGCGGAAATACGAAAGGCGGACCTGCGTTGTTGAAAATCACCGTTGTCATTGGCATTTTCCAGAAAATTACGGTTCGCTGCCTGAGGTAGATGATGGCTCCGTTCTTGCGAAGAGAATGAATGCCGAGAATCAGGTAACGAGAACAATAATGGAGAACCAGACAGCTGACAACGAACGTCGAGTCACTAATCTATATCCTGACGGTGCACAGTGCGAGCGGAGTTATAACACGGCCGCCAGCCTTGCGGATCTTCGCACCAGACCATTGTGTCGTTATTTATTTTACAGGTACTGCCAGCCTTGTTATCAGGCCTTTGGCAGCAGTGGGAAGTTCAGGTGAACAAAAGCAAGAACAGCAAACACTTTCTTACTTTCTTCGGCTCCAGTGTCCACCAATGCACGAATGTCGTGACCGTTATAAAGTGCAGGGATGTCGAGCGATAACCAGTCCGGTAAATCAGGTGCTGTTGCCCTGTTTCTCGGAGTTCTATCCGCCAATGTCCGCGTAGACGGAGGATCTTTATCTCGCCGATCTGTAGCGGCCCCGCCCCCGGAGGTCACGCTCGTCAATTTTCCCGGCGAGGACATGGTGATATAGGCCCTGTACCGCTCTCGACGAGTTGGAGGCTTGATGGGCGTCGCAGTGACGGCGATCTGGACTGCCATGGCGTTATGGGAGGCAAATGCTGCTGTATCACGCGGACGTTGGTCAAGCCGTGGCCGAGGAGCGTTAGCCGAAAAGCCCTGAAGTCCGAGCTCTCGAAATGGGCACTGGCGGTAAAAATGACCAGGCTCCCCGCAGTGATAGCATGAGTCTTCAGTCGGGCGCACGCCAGATATCCGCTTTGCGCAACGGGAGATGGTTGGACAGGAGGGACGGGAAGAAATGTTGCTGAAGCCAGAGCAGTTCGCCGCAGCATATCGCATGTAGCATAGGTAGGCATATAGCGCAGGTAGGCCAGACATACTGAGCCGGGAAGGGCTGCAGGTCGTGAAACAGTGATGGGTGCCTAATCATGTGCTGCACCTAGTCATGAAAGACGCTAGCAATAAAGCTGGCCGCTAGTTGCGACACACCACAAATTTTTGCAGCTCGTCACGCACAATGGCACAGATCATGTCGCGTTAACAGGTCAGTGTTGTTGCTGACTCTGCGAGGGACTCCGTTACTGAGGCGGTGAGGACAGGTCTGTGGGACACGGCGGAGCGCTGTTAAAGAACTTGCTCCATCGTGACTGCCTCCGTAAAAACTCAGCAACAATCTCCGGTGGCCTGCGCACGAGGCCCGCAAAAAGGTTTTCTTTAACGCTACGTATTAGGTAGCGTAGATTTTTCGCCTCCGACATTGCCTGGTCAGCTCGCCGGAACAGCCGCGTTATGTCCTCCACGTACATGTCACCGTGTCGTTCGGCAGCTGAATGCGCTACTGAAGAGCCAGCTCAGCTCTTTCTCTACGATTCGCGCTGGTGTTCGCTTCGAGACGTTTACTGCGGGACTCACGCCATGTCAGTGCGTCTTCCCGGTTTTCGTACCAATTACGAGCTCTTTCCTCTAGGCTGAAGAACATGTTCTTCGGCTTCTTGTTGTCGTCCCACTGATTGAATGCGGTGACGCGTTCTAACTGAGCAAGCCAGTCTTCCACGTCCTCAAGCTGAGTACCATGGAAGGACGTTGGTACTCGTGGGTTGGAGAGGGTGTAATACGTAGCTCTTTGCACGCTTGGTCTATGAGCAGGCGCATGGGTAAACGTCAAGGGCCGCACACAGGGTACAGGCCAAGGTTTCTGAGACTAACTCCGTGAACTGGAGTGTCAACAAGCGGAGGCCGAAGGTCCTCAGCACTAGGACGACTGTGGGAAAAATGCCATGAAGGCCACCCAGCACATCCACCAAGAGATGACGGTGCAGAAGAGACAAGCGAACATTCAGCGCCGTTCCAGGTCCGATAGTGTCCTCGTTTTTCTAAGACATCGTCGTCTTTGGGTGCCACCTTATGACAACTGGTGATAATATTACATAAAAACTTTTCATCTGGTTGTTTTTATTGCAAGATAGGTATTGTGGAAAACAAATTTATAATATAGAGAACAGTTGCAATAAACATTATATCAAACGTGGACAACGCCCGTTTTGCACCTTAACATTGTAATTCTTTATTAATTGTTTCTGACTCATCTCCGTTTCATCAGAACATGAGGGCTATGTGGAGATAAATCACAGTATTAGGTTGCGGAAGTAAGTGCAAGCAAAGACGGCGAACAGCAGAGTCACGCTAACGGAGACTCAGAATTACTTGCTGGATAACTTCTGCACAATCTGTCGCCACGAAAGTCTACCTCTCAAAATGGTTGTAGCTGTCTTCATTGCTCAATTTAAAGGTGATGCCGAGCTTCCGAGCTAAAGGGCCTGAAATACCGACAACCAACCTTAACGTTATAAAAAACATCGCCCGTGGCTAAGTAGCGTTTCAGTCTAGTACGGTCGCTCCTAGCGTAACATAAAGTTATAAGGCCGCTCCCAGGTTTTATAATCAAAACATAGAGAACCGTACAGTGTAAAGAAAACTTTATGTTCTGTTATGTTTTTTGTTGTTTAACTTTTCTGTGAATTTACTGTTTTTTTTTTGTTTACAACTGCTGGAAATTTTTTGTAAATTGACCAAAAGTTTCTGTTATACGGCGTTTTTGTTTTTCTTATTTCTGTTTGTTTTTTCTGTGGCAGTGAAATTAATGATGCAAATATATCTTCTGTTACTCGTATTTCATTTCACGTTTTCTGCCTGTAACAACAATAAAATTACATTAAGCGCTGATTTCTTCAATGAACACTGTTTTAAGGCTAACGCTTGGCCAACTACATCTCGCAAATATCTCTCGGCGCTGCCAATACTCGATGGCACCCATAAGGCTTGCCTTGCAACAGCCGTTGTCTAGCCACCGAAAAGACGCAAGTGGAAAAATGTTGTTGTGGCTGTAGGAAGAAGGAAAAGAAAGTCCACGGGCCTGCTACTGGCTCTGTAGCTGAGCCACCTCCGCTGCCTCGTACGCACAGAAGAGAAAATAGAGAAAAAAGGAAAAAGAAGATGGAGCGAAAGACGTGCGCCGCAAAACAGCCGTAGTCCACCACCGAAGCAGTGGCGGGCGCAATGACGGCCTGCAACAGATAAAATTCGGTGGCTGGCTAGCCCTCGCCGCAAGCGCCGTTGACCTCCCGTTCCAGCCCCGTAGGGCCAGGAACTGCAACCCTTCACCACCTCCTGTATCCTCATGTTGTTGTTGTTGTTGTGGCTGTAGGAAAAAAGAAAAGAAAATGCACGGGCCTGCTACTGGCTCTGTAGCTGATCCTCATGCAGACAGAAGAGAAAATAGACAACAAAAAAGAAGAGGGAGAGAAAGACGCACGCCGCAACAGCCGCCGTCCACTACCACCGAAGCGGTGGCGGGTGCAATGACGGCCCACAACAGATAAAAATTCAGTCGCAGGCCAGCCCCCCCGCCGCAAGCGGCAGTGACCCACCTGTCCTAGCCCCATCTCCTGTATCCTGCCACTCTAGCAGGGAGCCAACCAACAACTGACCTCAATGTGTCACCACCAGTTATCTTCTTTGGAATTGAAATTGGTACGCAGCCGATTATCGGACAGCGCCTTCGACGTTGTCATACCGTTTCGCTTTCTACTCAGAATTTACCTAGTATTCAAGTAAACAGTTTTCGGTAGAAAATTGAAGAGACGGCAAAAATATATCAAATTGTTTGCCTTCGATTCAAGGTTTTGGCTTGAAAACAGAAAATTACTGTCTTTTTCGTGAACGTATTCTTAGTGAAGTAGAACAGATTTTCTCTTTACTGGTGCAGAAATTTTCTTCAAAAATACCTGTTTTCGACACACCTTTTTACAGTGTAAACTGCGGCGATAATCAAGCACTGGTAATGAAATGGCCTCAAAGCTTCTTGAGACGCATGTCATGCGCGGCCTAACAGCCCTAGTCGCGTGGGTTGAGGTCTGTACTGATTATATGCTAGATTACTGGTACAACGTAGATTCGAGCCATGCTTCGCACTATATTGGCTAATGGTCAGTGCATGAAACTTATGTACGTAATTGCTGTCACACCTTGTGCTACAGCAGCGCGCTCAGAGTCGATATGTATACTAGGCGATGGTTTTCAGGCAATGCTTCTGAGCCAAGATAGCCTTGAGGTCCATGTCGCTCTACATTCGAGCTAGCACAGCTCCTAAATATTGCATCCTAATATTGCAACAGACAGCTTTTCTAGTAAGCCGGCACTCTGATAAGCCTAAGGAGTTCTTTAGAAGTTTATATATATATATATATATATATATATATATATATATATATATATATATATATATATATATATATATATATATACGCACACAGTGCACGTATAAATGTTACGTTTATTCCGATTCTGTCTGTAAATTGACAAACATTGTTTAACTAATTTGTTCCTGTTGTCTTCTCCAGTTTCCACTGTTGCTCTGCTGTCAATTCCTTCTGCATTTGCGACTGGCACGGAACGGCTGAAGTAACTAGAATATTCATTATTGCTTTGTCAGCAAAGGCGCAAAGTCTTGGCCAAAAAGGCTGATGAAATTATCCTGAGCCCTCCATTAAGGCATTCCTCACAGCCCAAGTCCCTTTTTGACATCAAACACCTTAAACCAAACAAACCAAGCACCAAGCAGTTATAAGCGTAGCGAAAAGCTTTGAGTTTTCCTCCATGCAATAATAGGTTTTGACCATTTTAGCTGCAGATATGGCCAAGGAGGCTCTAGGATGCTGCCGGAAAAAAAACCGGAGTAGCCGCTTTTTGTTTTATGAAGGGACCTTCGGTTCAAGTTCTTCCGGCTTAAGCTCCTAAGTAACAATGTGCTAGCATGACATATATGCCCCCAATTCAGGTTTAAAAGCTTCTTTATTCCGTTGCCAGAACACGAGGGACTGCTTTTCCCCGTTGCCCACGTGGGTGCCAGCCGCCTGGAATCAGGCCATGGTGTACAGGCAGCTCATGGTCATCGAAGCAATGGACACAGAGGCCCGCCAAGAGCCCCTCAAAGGACCACGGCCAAAGGCGAAGGTGCTTCTCCTTTGAATGCTGTTAATCTGGAGTGGTGATCGCCCTCTACGGACCCTTATTCAGTGACGTTAAATTAGGAAAGTTTAGCTTTTTTAATGGAGTGAACGAGTAAACCATATTCCCGTAGTTCCAGAAATCATTGACCACATTCTTCTCACTCTTCTCAAATTGACAAAGGTAACAAGTTGTGCTCAGGAAAACCGCTTTAAATTGGGACTTATGGTCTATCTGATGTTGTTTCGCCCTTTTGTAGCTTGGTGCCCGAAGAAAATGCACAACTCATTACGTTTCCGGCGCTTTTAAGCGGCCACTTGTAAAACATTAACACGTTGGACTACTCAGTGCATGTTCCTTGGCTGTTGTATGCAGCATGCGCAAAAACCGTATTAAGGGAAACAATGCGGAAAAACATTTGTGCAGTTAAAACGGAGATAGAAAACAGTAACACCATATGAACCTTGAAACCATTACCAAAACGCACGCAGGAAGAGAAGACATCAATGGGGACGTAACGCTTACCGACAATTCTTGCACTATATTTCATATCACATATTTCTTTCTCCGTCTCGCTCCGTAAGCTGCATGATGTTACACAAACAGTTGCCCGCTAAAATATAGCCGTGCAAGAACTAAGCACTCCATTTTCACTAATCATAGCGGCAAAACCGCGAGAGAAATAACTGTCTCGGCATTCTTTACGCTACAGAAGCTGCTTTTCTATAACGCCCATTTATTCCGCCTCTTTCAACCAAAGTATGAGAATTAGTAAAAAATTGTCTACACTTCCTTTTCGATAGTTTTGCATAGCACAAATTAACATGAAGAACATTTTTTCTATGCTGAGCTTTCCCTTTTCAATGCGCCTCCTCCAACTGGCCCAACTCTTGTGTGTTGTTTGCAAGAAGAAAGTTTTCGTTTGGTCGTAAACTCACTTTTTAAGGCGATAGCCTTTCTAGGCTCGTGGAATGAAATCCCGTGCGCGAGATTTGTCACATTCCGCGATATTCCGCGAGCAACCCCACACTTGAACGCGCGCCAAGAAATGCCACGCGACATGAGCGATATTGTACCATTCAGACTCGCAGTTGCCGGAAAAGGTGTGACAGATACTGCGCCTTTTCCTTCCTGTAAACCAATTATAATTATATGTAGCACTGCAACGAACGCCGATAAGAGGCAAATGATGAGAGGCAAATGATAGGAGATGAAGGGTAGGCTTTAGCCATATTCTCCACTTAAGAGACATCTAAGAGATCCTAGGTCTAGGTTTGTGGAAAATCGCTGACCTCGCAAAACATCCTTGGAGTACTTTAAAGATAAAGAGTCCAGGGGCCGTATTACGGACCGCTCTATAATTGAGAGCGCTCTAAAACTCCCGCTCCTATTGGTCGCCGTCGCCATCTTGAAAAGTTGCGTCACGGGATGCTGCGATTGCGTCGCGGAGGCGAAAAAACAGATGACGTCGCGCACCTAATTATGCCCGTGGTTTTAGACTATTTTTGTAGAGCGCGATGAGACGGTCTAAAACGTTTCAGAGCGAGTTATAGAGCGAAAATGGCGGCGGCGTCCGCGGTGGAGTGGTGTGGGTGGTGGCTGCGGCGCTGAAGCGGCAACGCCGGCGCGAGCAACGACGAAGGGCGGTGTGTGAGAATGCGTTCTACTTGTTCGGCGAGTTGTTCCGACGCCTATTTCGACTTGAAAATGCGAAAGCGGAATGGTGGTGCGATGAATGCGCCGATGAACTGTGATGAAGCTCGCAGTCGACCGCTCTTGACGGTGCGGCTTTCATACGTGCTTCGATCTTCTTTTTTTTTTTTTGCCTCCGGAAGATTTCGTGTCCACAGGTAGTCGGCCTCTCATAACTGACGGTGAGCAAGTGCGTGCGTCAAATGGCTGAACTCAACTACTGCAAAGTTGGCGCTGAAGGGTGGTTGGGCTCCGCAGTGCGCCCAAAGCAAAATGCGGAGGCGACATACAGTGCAAAACGAATGAAAACGAGCGAGGTTGGTAGTGTACGCTCAACCGCGTTGCTTTTCCCCGTGCTCGTTCTAACTGAAGCATTTGTGTGTGAGACGTTCGTGTGGACAAAAGTTTATTTTGCCTGTGCTCCGCGATCGATCTTTCTTTTGTTTCTGTTTCCTAAAAAAAATAAACAAAGCCCCGATTACACTGCTTTCGTTATGATTTCTCCGCGCATTAAGGACCATCACACAGTACTTTGACATCAGACGATACACAAAAGCCGGCACTAGCCGTAGAATCAGCTGTTTTAATGAAAATCGCCATTTTTACGGTTTGTTTACCTCTGCCAGCGCGCCCTCGCGGCAAAAGAAGCTACCCACGAGAGCGTTTAATTGCAAAATTGTAGCTGCTTCTTGATTTTTTTGATGACATTGAACTTTAAATGCGGCTTCTTGAAAATATAAAACTTTAGTTAATTTATTCACACGCTATATCTATAAAAAAGTTAGCAAACGGCTCCTTGACGTGCGAATAAACCTGTTGCCGTGAAAATAAGAGGCCCGGGGCGGCACCCTGGCGATCATTGGTTGATTCCAATTTTCGTCACGCGTTGACGTCTCGCCGAGACGTCACGGCGTCGTCATTTTGACGTCACGCTCTATAACTTTAGAGCGAGAACCGTAATTCGGCCCCAGGAAAAGTGACAAAAAAGTGATATCGTAGCAGTAGAACGAAGAAAGATCTGGACTGTCGGAAGGTTATCCTGCTACTGTGATAAGTTTATGATGCATTTCAGCTCCTGTCACAGCCTGCGACCCAATAATTCAAATCCGTGCTCATTGTTACTCCTCGGTGCAAAATGCTAGCAGGAGCTAGCGGACGTGTCTATGCAGCAAAAACTAGAAATTGAATGAGTCAATCGATATGACATTGCGTACGCCTAGCCTCAGTAATACAGATTCAATTCATGCATGTGCAGACGGCAGTGTAACGGCCGACAACCAGGCACGAGTTCAGGCGGCGCGTGCAGAAAAGCGTATTGCCGTCTTAGATATATATCCCAGACAACCAGGTGGTATCCACCTGACATCCACCTAATATTGCCATGAAGATATCCGACATCCATATGATATCCATAAATGCCCACATGATGTCCGCTGAACATCCTCTGACACTGGTTTGGTCACAGAATGGAAATTCGCAGAATATCCCGGGAAGTCCCACTTAGATGACAAGAAGATATCCTGTCAACATCTTCAGAACATATTTTAACTTTCCATGCGATGTCTTATTGGCATTTTTTCTCAGTCTTCTGGATGCCCAAAATGGATGTTCTGGACATCAAATATGTGTGCGCCCTGAAAATCCTATGGAACTTAAGCAGTTTCTTCATGCACATATAAACCGTATATGAACGAACAAGCTAAAATTCTTTTGAATTTTTTTATTTAATGCTGCTCAGTTCTTTTGCTTGGTCAGATTTCTTGCTCCACTTTCTTCATTCAGCAATTGTTCAGTTCAGTTCAGTCGTTCAGTGGTGTCCGACTCTTCGTGACCCTATTGACCATGTCACGCCACGCTTTCCGGTCTCTCACTATCTTCCTAACATCACATAACTTCATCTGCAGTGCCTCGAGGATGCCATCTAACCATCGCGTTCGCTGCCTACCCCTTCTCCGGCGACCCTCAACCTTTCCCAACATCAAATGTTTCTCCAGCGACTCCTCTGTTCTCATCAGATGACCAACGATGCTGAGCTTTAACTTTAGAATTTGACCCTCCAATGAGCAGTCAGGGTTTATGGTCGACAATATTGACTGATTTGATCTTCTGGCAGTCCAAGGAACTCTCAACAGTCTTCGCCAGCACCACAATTCAAACGCGTCAATTCTTCGGCGGTCAGCCTTTTTCACAGTCCAACTCTCGCATCCATACATCACAACTGGAAAGACCATAGCACGAGTTATACGGATCTTGGTTGGCAGACTAATGTCTCTGCTCTTTACTAGGCGGTCAAGGCTAACCATTGCTCTCTTTCCCAGAAGCAGGCGTCTCCTAATTTCATGGCTGCAGTCTCCTTCCGAGGTAATCTTGGAGCCCAAGAAGAGAATATCTGTCACAGCTTCCACTTCTTGTCCCTTGATGCTCCAGGACTTGATAGGGCAAGACGCCATGATCTTTGTCTTTCTAATCTTCAGTTTAAGCCCAAACTTCTCACTCTCTTCTTGTACGCGCATCAGAAGTCTCCTGAGTTCCGCTTCACTTTCTGCCATTAAAGTGGTATCATCCGCATGTCTAAGGTTGTTGATACGTTTTCCAGCAATCTTCACTCCAGCTGAAGACTCGTCCAGACCAGCCTTCCTCATGATGCACTCTGCATATAGGTTAAATAGGCAGGGCGACAGTATGCAGCCTTGCCTCACTCCTTTCTCAATCGGAAACCAATCACTAAGACCATGCCCAGTTCTGACTGTGGCCTCTCGTCCTTCATACAGGTTCCTGAGGAGACCGATGAGGTGAATTGGAACTGCCATCTCTTGGAGAGCTTGCCACAATCTGCTGCGATCTACGCAGTCAAACGCTTTCGCATAGTCAATAAAGCAGAAGTAGATGGGTTTCTGGAACTCTCTTGCTTTTTCCATGATCCAGCGAAGGTTGGCTACTTGGTCTCTAGTTCCTCTGCCCTTGCGAAACCCAGCTTGCACGTCCGGAAGCTCCCGATCCACATACTGCTGCAGCCTACCTTGGAGGATTTTCAACATCCCCTTGCTAGCATGCGAAATAAGCGCGATCGTGCGGTAGTTGGAATAATCTTTGGCACTGCCTTTCTTTGGAATGGGGATGTAACCTGACCTCCTCCAATCCTGTGGCAACTGCAGGGTTGTCCAAATCTTCCGACATAATGCATGCAGAATGTTAACAGCGTCATGGTAGAGGTTTTGAAGCAACTCAGCTGGAATGCCATCAATTCCGCTGGCTTTGTTCTTAGCAAGGCTAGCTAAGGCCCACTCAACTTCACTCTTCAGGATGCCCGGCTCGAGATCAGTAATCACAACCGTCTTATGTTGGGTTTGCACATTCGGGTCCTTCTTGTACAGTTCTTCTGTGTGTTCCTGCCACCTCTTCTTTATCTTTAATTCTTCAGTGAGGTCCTTGCACCGTTTGTCCTTTATCACGCCCAGCTTAGCACAGAAGCTTCCTTTGATATCTTTGATTGTGTTATACTGAGCTCTTGTGTTCCTTAATTGGCTATTGTCCTCAACTGCTTGGCACTGTATGTTCGGGAAGGCATTCTTATCTCTCCTTGCTATTTTCTGAAAATCCGCATTGAGAACCTTGTATATTTCTCTTTCCCCCATAACTTTTGCCATCATCCTTTCCTCAGCTATTTGCAAAGCCTCTTCAGATAACCAGTTAGCTTTCTTGCATTTCTTTTGCTTTGGAACTGCCTTAGTGGCAACTTCTTGTATTATATCACACATCGGTCCACATCTCATCAGGCTCTCTGTCTTCTAGATCTAATTCTTGAAATCGATTCCTCACTTCCACAGCATATTCTAATGGAATTTGATCCAGATCATACCTGAAAGGCCTTCTACTTTTCTGCGTTTTCCTCAATCGAAGCTTAATTTTGGCAACACGAAGCTGATGATCTGTGCCACAATCGGCCCCAAGCCTTGTTTTTACTGCTTGTATAGCGCTTCTCCCACTCTGCCGGCAAAGAATAAAATCGATCTGATTCTTGTACAGACCGTCCGGTGAAGTCCATGTGTCCAGGCCCCTCTTGTGCTGTTGAAAATATGTATTTGCTATGGTCAGGTTGTTTTCTTGACAAAACTCTACTAGCCTCTGCCCAGCTTCATTTGGCTCACCAAGACCGAACTTGCCTGTAATTCTGGATATTTTATTTTACCTACCTTAGCATTCCAGTCTCCCATGAGAAAAACGACGTCTGATGATGGGGTGCGGCCTAAAAGGCATTGTAGGTCCGCATAAAATCTCTCAACGTCAGCTTCTTCAGCAGTAGTGGTCGGTGCATAGACTTGGATAACTGTTATGTTGAAAGGGTGACCTTGGATCCGAAGTGAAATCATGCAGTCGTTTTTGGGGTTGTACCCTAGCACTGCTTTGCCCATTCTTCTGTTTACTATGAGAGCGACCCCATTCCTTCTCTTGGATTCATGCCCACAATAAAAGACATAATGGTCGCCGGAGTTAAATTCTCCCATTCCGGTCCACTTGAGCTCGCTGATACCCAAGATATCAATGTTCACTTGTAGCACTTGTAGTGAACTGCGAAAGGAGAAAAAATCACAAAATGATGACAAGTAAACCTGGAGGAGTCTTAATGTAAAGACTGCGCACCAGCGTTTTTACTGGACTGAATTAAAAGCAATTCACTCCAGTTTTGACAACAGTGTGTACTGCGTCCACCATTGCGTACTCTCCTTTCACGCGCCAAAAAACCGCATCGTTGGTTGCATGCAAAAAAAAAAAAGAATCGAACAAACATTGTCGTATTTCAAGACAGCCAATCCAAGCGGTTGAGCGTTTCGCCACGGAGCTGCCGCGGTCGCAGCGACGGCCGCACATTTGGAAGCTAGCTAGCACATAACTAAACATAACAAAGAACTTCCAGAAGCCTCTTTCGTTTTATATGCGGCTTAGATCGGCACTGTGTGCATTGGACTGCTTCTCTGAACGGGCGATGCGCTACGATCACACGCGTTTTCAAACACTCCCCTTGCCTGCTTGCGCTGCTCCATCGCATTCTTGCTATCTTCAAGCCCTCAAAATGCTTCTTAAGCTACTCTCCTACCAGCACGAACTGCCCACGATTTGTGTTTCATTTTCGGCAATGCGAGAAATGCGTGCAAAGTCAAAATCGTGAAACGAGCACTTGCCGTTGACTCCTGGAAGAAGCAATGGATGCCGCTATGATGCACACCGTGGTGGTCCCGCATTTACAACGCATGCCTCTAAATTATGCATTGAATTCAACTAATGATTTTGATAACTCAAAGCACACAACTTTTAAATAATTATTAGTGCTAAGCTTGCTGAAATACTTGATTGTTTTGTGTATTTATTACGCAACAGCTTTGGCTGTGGCATCACACCCGCCGTGCTTGAAAAAAAAAATGGCGAAGGCAGTGGCTTTTTTTTTCTCATCATGCTTCTCACAGTTAGTGTACTAGATAGTTCGGCTACAGTGACTATAGATCGGGCGCCTCTATAGACAGTTCGAGTACTAATTACAAGCTGAGAAAAATTGATGTAACAAAAATGTTGACATAACTGCTCCAGAGAAAACCTAAAGCAACCAACACATTTCAATGCTTCGGACATTATGCACAACTACGTGATGTAGTACAATCGCGAAACAGCTCGACTTCCGGGTGCACGGGTTTGTCTTTTTTTCTTTTTTTTTCACGATGTTCATTACCGCGGGGCAAAACGATATGGTATGACGGGTACTCACACGCCGGATTATGTTCATCAGTGGCGCACTTTTGTAATGTGCAGCAGGTACGGCCCCTCGAAATTAAAAAACAACAGCAAAATCTTGGATAAAGCTACCAGTAAATGCAAGCATTGCGAAAAAAAAATTTCTTCACAAAGATATCGTGAATATCCTATTACTGACGTTTGACCGTCAAAACTCGTCCGTACGTCGCTAGAATATCCGCAAGATCGGACATTGTGATCATTTGTGGACATCATGTGGATATCAGTGGTTGTCTGGGATATTATAGGGTCACAATCTATTGACGCTAAGGAATCAGTGCACTGAAGCTGCAAGAAGCTAAAAACAACTCTCATAATGCATAGCTAACGCTGTGTAAATATATTGTAGAAGCAAACGCGTACATGTTTTTTTTTTCACTTTATCTCGAATTTTGACGGGATATCGAAAAGGGGGGCCGACGAGTGGCAGCGAAGAAGAGTGAGAGTTCCTCGAGCAGTTCCGAGGTTCTGGGCAACCCTGACCTCTTCGTGGCCAGCCGTACGATTTTTGAGCCCGAGTTCGCCGAGTTCGCCCAGCACACCACGCAATAAAGCAGACAAGCCCGGCCCCGGCATGGTCCACGACTCTGGCACTGTCCACGTGTCGCGACGGCTGAGCTCCATCAGGCGATCCATGATGCGCCCAAAGCCACCCGCTGTAGGAGACGGTGTGTCGGAGGCGACTAAGAGCTCACGGCCCGTGGCAGCTTACACTGGCACATCGAGTCATGAACCAACCGACGTTCAGCCTCACAAGACAGGATTAGACCGGGATGCATCACCATTCGTGGGCCCATGCCTACCTAAAGCGGCGGTGTCAGTCGACAGCCAGATGGACGTTGCAGCCTTACCGGTGCCAGAACCTCAATTGGAACCAGCTGCACCATGCATCCCTGAGATGGTTGAAAACGGAAAGGCCTCGGGAAGAGTACAAGATGTAGCCAATGTCCCGCAAAATGAGCAGGCTAAACAGTCGCGAAAGGAGATACGAGACCAGAAAGCGGCTTCCAAGAGCAAGCTCTCGACTAAGTCCAGCGCGGCTGAGGACTCTGTCGTTAAGCCCTATCTGAAGGAGGGCACCGTGTCACAAGGCAGCGGCGCTTCTGCGAAGAACCTGGCAGGCGCGCAAGGGCAGCGCGTGATGGGGCTTAAAACGACAGCTGAAGAGGATGAACCCGCTAAGCCTGACGCAGGGAACGCAGCAGCCTGTTTGCAGGAGGAGCCAAAGGCAGTGTTAAAACGATTGAAGGTGAACATTTTTCTAGTCATACGTTTGGGAGCGAAATGCATTTAACGTGATGTTGAGGCACTGTTCGTTGAAGCTGTCTACATACAGTGCATAAAGGCAGTTGGCGCGCTATTACAGGACAGGAATAGAGTGAGACTTATGTAGAAACGGTCTCTACCACTGACGCATTTCGAAAATGCTAGAGGTGCTGCTTTATCTCTTTTTATTCTCTTCTGCTTCACGTAACTTGTAGATATATTTGGTTTGAACTTGTATGAGAAATTGCATTGGTTGTTCGCAGTTTTATTTGAAACTGAAAAAAAAAAACCCTTACTAAGACGTTGCAGTTGATCTTGCGAGGCTGGTATTCTTACAACCTTCGTTAAAGTTGTTGTTTTATAGGATTTAGTAAAATTTTTCAATTTATATTCGTGGATGGTTATCTGAAAACTAGTTGAGCTACGAAACTTCTTCGTGCCTTATTCACAATTCTAAATTCCGTGTAAATGGCCGGGAATTTTCGTTCCTGTCGAAACCTGGCGCTGACTCGACTGCTATTGCTGACTACGGGACAGCAACATATTTTTCCTCAAAAATATAAAATGTAATTGATTTGCTCTATCAGCCACTTTTTTTTTCAACGGAATCATAACTGCAGCGATGCAGTTCAATCACTCTTGACGTTGAATGTCTAAAGTACCAACACGTGTGTTCTCTTTCACGGCAAAGGTACCTGTAGGCTGTAGTTGGGTGTGTCGTATACTAGACTTCCATCACGCTTCAGTGCCTCTGTGTTGCTTCACCACGCATACTGTGACATCGTGTACGCAGGATTTGATCCCAATATTTGCATATTGCGCAGGAAGAAGTGCTAAGGCGGAAGCACCGGCAGCACCGGAAGCATGGGAAGGCGGCCCCACATCCAGCTGAGGTCAGCGCAAAGCCACATGACGTCGCCAGAGCGGCGGGTGCAGTCAGTCCTGAAAACGATCCGGCTTGCCAGCCTGGCGTTGTACGCGTTCCTTCCATGTCCACCATCGACAAGACCAGCGCGTTTCGCTCTTTACTACGTAATCTACTCTTCAGACCGGAAGAGCGCGCAGGCTTACCCCAGCGAGGAAGGGCTCCTCCTGACGAACGTACACCAAAGGAGAGCATCGCAGAGCGCTCACCATGGTTTTCACTCGACAGACTGCGGGCAGTGCCTTCTGCTGGGCTCGGCCAACAGCAGGTTACATCTGCTACGACGATGCCTGAGCAGAGATTTCACATTCCCCAACCAAAGGTCGCTGGTTCCAGAGGCAGTGGCTCTTGTGGCGTGCATAAGGGCAGTGCTTCACCGGGTCCTGGGCACTCCACGGTCGTCGAGCATCAGCCAAAGTCTTCCATACCATCGCAAGACGCCAAACGTGATGCGAGGAGGCTAATGAAGGCTGAAAATGCGAAACGTAAGGTCGTCAGCTCATTTCAGGAACGTCATGAACGGCGGAAATCAATGCCCTCTATTCTGGGCAGTTCTGGTCTGAAGAAAGCTTCCGGAAGTCAAGCGGAGCTTCATGCCTCACGCTTGCAAAGGACAAGGGCAGCTGCAAGCGGAACGGGTCGGCAATCGCCGATCTCTGTATCGACTCGTTCGAAGCGCTCCAAACGCGAGCGCTCCGCCAGGAATGTTGGGCGTGAGTCGAACAAAGCAAACAACGACCAACAGAACAACGAACATAAGGATGTGCGGCCGAAACATAACCGTTCGGAAACATGATCATCTGAGACACGTCTCCACTCGAGCGTATGCATGCGGCACTGCTGAGTGGGAAGCTTACAGCGAAAATCCATTGCACCATTTTCATGCTACTGACTGGAAGTCCAGGGACTCAGTATTATTTTTTGCGCATGCGATAAGGTGCTGAGAGTTTGGATATTTGCGCCAAGGCGCGCAGCATTGCCTTGGAAAGTAAAGTAAAACTTGGCAGCTATAAGAGGGCCGGACTACCGGGACTCCGATTTTAGTCCTTTTAAAATGCGCTACCTACAAATTTTTAAATTCGAAATTGGTGCAGCTAATTCCCAATGTACGTTGCTCGCTTGCATGTTCGCTCAAGGATGCGTATATAGAGGGCTTATTGTTTCTCGATACAGAGTGTAAACAATTGTTGTTATACTTGTTATACTTTGCTGCAGATCAGTTATATACACTTTCCATGCAGTATGGGGTCACCACATGGCTAACTAGGAGAACGTGTAAAAGTTTTCTTTGGAGCCGTTCCCAGTGCGCTTATCGCGACAGCAAAGCGCACCACTACAACTGGACGCTAAGAGGAGGAAGACCACTGGGACTGACCGGCTCCATCACTTCAGGAAGGTCTGGAGGCGTTTCACGAGCGGGTTTCGTGAGGGAGGCCTGCCGAAGCCCCAGAAGCACGCAATTGCTGGTGGATCTGCGTCTGGTGGCAAATAAAAGTGTATAAAAGCAAACAAATCTCTCAAAAACGTGCAATGTGTTAGCAAGAGACGACAGGCTCATTTGATGCTCATTTCGGTTGGCAGAAATGCACAACGTCATCAGGCGCACCAGGCCATCTCATGCGAAACAGATACATGACTCTGTAACGGGATATGTGGAAGCCTTACCCGGAATCATAGCGTGGGGCAAAGACTGATTTGCCTTTCTGTCTGATTTCTCATCATCGCGGCTGCGCAAAACATCCTATCGCAAAGGAATTTCTCCAGGAAATAATATTGGAGGTATATTGGAGACAAGGTTTCTATTGGAAAGGGTGGGGAAGGTTGCGTTTGAGAAGTAAAAATTGTAGTAGTCACCAGTGTGAAAAATTCGTTACGACCTAATGGGTCGCCTCCAAAAACAATTCTGAGAGCACTGCAGAATCTAGTCTGCAGAAATGCCATAGCCGCAGCGTTGCTGCTGCACACGGTATATCAGGTTTAATGTCATCGTTATCAACTAAATGTACCGTCATTATCATTGCTACTGCCATCATTGTCATTATCACTATTTGTGTAATTGTCATCGCTACTATCATCCTCGCGGGAGACAAGAATTACGATGTGCGTTTTGCGATAACGGGCGTGGCAGAGTTTGTTAAAACGCCCGGGTGGGGATCCGAGGGATAAAGGAACCACAATTTTTTTTTCTGATGACGTAATCAGGATGATATATTTTCAAGAGACATCAGCGCACAGCTCCCACGCACAGATCCGACTCGTAGATTCTGCGAACAACTCTCGCGCACGGGATTTCGTTCCATGAGCATAGGAAAGGTTTTCGCCTAAGTAAGGTGCGTATTAGGTACCTTCTAGTAGAGGTGTACAGGCAACGGCATTCGCTAGCAGCGAGCTGCGGTGACAGCATTGCAGGATGGCTCCGGCCACAGCTCTGGCGCACCCGGCGTTATGAAACGGGTAGCACAACGCGAGTCCTCCACTACGGCGTCTCTCATAGCCTGAGTCGCTTTGGGACGTTACACCCCACAAACCAACCAACAAACAAACCAGCATTGCAAAAGCAAACGTGCCAAAGGGCGTTTGGGCAGCACTCTGTGGCTTGTGATTGATTTCGAGTTTTGAAGCCAAAGCTGAACTGGGCTAGCTGCGCCGCGTTTCGCCTACGCCGCAGTTTGGCCTTCAGTCGACTTGCAGCCGTGTGACTTGCGGCGCGCAGCGTGCTCGCCACACGTGTGGTGCCAGGGTGTCCAACCCAACGTTACTAGACTAGGTCTGGTAAAGTTGGTCGAACCGGAAGCAAACCGGAACCGAACCCAAATTTTTGCTGCCATCTTGAAACTGAATCCGAACCGGAACAAATCGGAGGAAGCGTTCCGAATCAGTTCACGGTACGGTTTCGATCCATTGCTGCCGGCAACAAACCTTCGATATTTTTTCTTTTATTGCTGCTTGTAAAGCGCTCTTCTCGCTTATTTCCAAAGCGCCAGTGCGCAGCGCAAACATCGCAACTATATTGAAAAACCGTCACATGTAAATTGGTCACGAGAACAAATAGAAATATATTTCTTGATACAGCACAACGGACGCGGACGACTAGGGGGTGCGTTGCGCTGTATCAAGAACTATGAAACACCAACTTGCCCAAGTATCCACATTAGCTCAAATATATTGCTGCATGCCTAGCCCCATTGCAATCTCTGGTGTCGGGCGATGTTATCCCGAACACGGTTTGTCGCTGCATTGCTCAATGGAACAGTTGCCCCATTCTAGAGCATTCCTCGGCAGGGAAATAATAGCATATAATTCCTAAGCTGGGTTGCATATTTAGAAAAATAATTATACAATCATGAACAACTCGAAACCAAAGTGATGAATCTTTAAAAAATGTCACTCAAATAATTTTAATTTCCTATCGTTCGACGACGCCGCAATGGGTCGCGTGGCACATGCATAGCAGCTGAATGCGGCGCAACGCCATTATCTGAGGGCACAACAACGACGAAACGCCAGCAGGTGCAATTTTGTTGACGGAGACTTCAGAGTAACATGACACTGACGGTGGGAAAGGCGCTTTGGGCAGCAATTTTCCGGTCTGTTCTCGAGTTGTATCTGAACTTAGCCCAAAGATCCTTCCATACGTCGATTTCGCATTTTGTAATATCTTTCTTTTGCCCTTAGCGATCTATGTTGGATTTATTTCTCTTGGAAAGTTAAACTATGCCAGGAGTGAAGCTCCGATGTTCAAATTTGAAGGCTGGATGAAGCAAGGAACTGAGTGGAATTACCGGTAGGAGTAGCAATTCACAAGCACTATTTAGGTTTCGCCCGCCGAGGGGCGCAGTGGTTGCGGCACTCGACTACTGTTCCCAAGGACGCGGGATCGAATCCCGGCCTCGGCGGCAACTTTTCGATGGAGGCTAAAAGCAAGGCGCCCGTGTGTTGTACGATGTCAGTGCACGTTAAAGAACCCCCCGTGGTCGAAATTTCCGGAGTCCTCCACTACGGCGTCTTTCATAGCCTAAGTCTCTATGGGACGTTAAACCCCATAAACCATCTATTTGGTTTGCTAATGATTCGGCCGCCACTTAGAGCTACGGTGTCGAACAAAGAAAAGCGTTCCATCGCTTTATCCGCTATCACTGATGCGAATACCTAAGGCCGTCTGAAAGGTGGCAGTGAAAGCCAGGAAGGCCCTATTGAGAGAAAACGATAGCTAGGTTCACGGGATGCGCGGTGACGATGGAGGCCGGGACAAGAATCTTAGAGGGAAGAGGACAATCGGAGCGAAGGATCCTGCGACTATACTCCATTTCCGACATCAGGTACAACGCAGCACAAGCTACGCAAGTAGTCCGGCCACAAGAAGAAAAAACAAGGAGCCGTATAACTACGCGCTCACTTCGTGACCGAGTGGTTTCTGCCGAAACGGGCTCTAGTATTCCGACCATACACGTTTGCAATAACCTGCTTCGCGTGCCTGGACATCTTCACAGTGCGGATCTTGTAGTAAAAAACCGCTCCGAAGAGGCAGTCAAGATCTCTGTGTTGCGCAGCGCGGAGGGCACCGCGCGCTCGCAGGGTTGCGTGCCAGCGAAAACGCGACACGAACGAAAACGACAAACAAGACATACAAATTCAACGAATCTGATATTTTCTTCCTAGAAAAGGTGCGTTTATAGAGTTGATGGCAAATGTAAGATGTAATAAGCTTCCAAACAAAAGAACTATTATTTCCTGTCGTCAAGAGCAGGCACTATTTTTCATCGCGGATGCGGGGAGCGCGAAAGAGAGCGTTCGCTTTGGCGGTGTTGCTCTGGATGTATGAAACGGAGTATAGGGCCTAAGGAAAAAACACAAAGGAGGAAATGGTAGTAATTGTGGAATCGGTGAACTGCAGTTTGAGGCCCTGGATATCTTAATACGTTGACCAGCCAGGAAAGGTGCCGAGCAAAACATTTGGTCTCCACACGGAAGAGGCTTCGTATGATTGCCGGCGGCGATCAAGTACCGCTATAAGCGGCAGCACAATATTCCCCTATGAGCTTACAAGCTGACGATAAGCTGAAAGCGTTTCTTAAGGAAAGAGAAGGAGACTGCCTGAAATGACTCTGAGACAACAGCAGTTCTCTGAAAACTGAAGAAGTACAGAGGCTGCTGTAGGCTTTTGAAACGTTGCCCAGAAACGTTTAGGAGGAGAAGTCGCGCCGCCCAGAACTGTATCCAATAGCTACAGTAGGGCTTGCTATGCCATCTATGCAAGTAAGTCTCGGGAGAGCAGTCTCTTGACTAAAGTACATCATCTCCGGTCATCGAACTAGGATGACCGTCAACAACCCTCGACAATGTGCTCTTCCTTCGGTATTTTTCTCCTGGCAAACAAAAAAGCTGGCAGCGCGTACTGAGCACATAATAAAATATTTATGAGAAGTCATGATGTGATGACATGCTTGTTGTAAATTATGCGCCTAATAAACATCGCAAAGAAAAACACACCCGTATAGCCTCAAAGTGGTTCTAGAAGTTGTATGCGTGCCCATGTAGGCAACCATGACGCGCAGCCAAACATTTACCGCATCGCGTTTCGGCCACAGGAGCGAGACAATCTGGTTCTCCGGCAAACACGATTCACTACAACCCCAATACGTGGCGGAAAGGACTTTTGTCTGCGCTTTTCGGGCCACAACACAGGGGTGCCTTTACGTTTAACCTCCATATAAAGGCGAAATGCAAAAGCGTCCGCATACTGTGTGATATATAGTGACACATATGGTTTACAGATTGTTAGTTTTGGGGTGTAGGCTTGGATCGGCCTGATCTGATTTCTTTGCACTGAGTCCTTTGTGGAAGCCGGGCGTAGGCAGCATTGTTGTGCATGCAATAGTAAAGGCTTCGCTCTAGTCTACAATTCACACAAAATTTTGTAGGCCTGAAAAGCGCAGGAAGCATCTTTTTATTTTCTTTCGGTGCCTGAAGGCTTTAATTTGTTGTGTGTTAATGATGATGATCATTTTCCTTCATCTCGCTTCAATCGTCGGTCACTCATTATAAACATTTTGATGAGGTCTGTAAAACCAAGTGGAGCCCGTCATATCCGACGACAAAAACAATAGACTGAATTTAAATTTCCAGGTTTTATGATATACTGGAACAAGAAAAAAAATTCAGTATTAAAAAGTGGAGTAAAAAAATACACCCGAACTTCTTTTTTTTTTAACCCGTTTGAACCTGTTCGGGTAGGGCCGAACCGGTTCGAATCATAACAGAATGTGTCTCCGGAGCCCAACTCGAACCCGAAAGACGTGAACCCGAACCTGACAAAAATATCGGTTCGACACCTTGTATGGTGCACGGAGTCGCGTTTCGCGTACGCCGCAGTTGGACTTTCAGCCGCTTGATTAACGATGCGCGGCCAAGCGGTCTGCTCGCAGCCCGCTTCTTCGCGCGTGTGGTGCACGGAGCTGGTGCCGTTCGATTCTTCTCCAGCTGCTTCGCTTCTTCACATCACAGACCTGTTTATTATTTTTCCCACACACCTGGTCAACATCATTACTTCCGGTACATATATCTCCACAAATATACAACATTGCCTTACACTGCCACACAGCCTTCTAATCCCCAGCCTACCCTTTCCCTAAACAACCACCGCTGACCATATGTCTCGCTTCCTCGGACCTCTCCCTTTACAATGGCCTAGACACCTTCGTGTCGTCTAGATCTCGCTGTGTTGTCCTTAAGGCTCGCCGACATCTATGGAGGAGTAGTGCGTTTTTGCTTTGTCTACTTAAGTTTAGCCGTGTTAAACCGTTCCTCCATTTTTATTTTTAGATTAAAATTTAAAATGCGTGCTTTCCTAAAGCAAAACACCTGTATGATGATGTGAAGTTAGTGATTCCAGATCGCGGTTTGTGTTCATCCGGGCATCATAGTATATAATATGGTGAGGCTACCCAAAAGTAATGGAAAATAAAACAGTGGTACTGCTACGGAAAGAAAATGAAAAAGGCTTGCCCTCATGTACGCAAGATCGCGTCACCAATGGCGCACACAGCAGCAGCAGCCGTGCAGGCTAAAATGGCGCGAGAGGCAGCAGGCGGGGAGCATGCAGCGAAAACCTAACCACCGCTCTCCCTATCCTGGGGAATAAAACCTTCAGGGTTAGGCAGACCTCTGAAAAGATTGGTACTCGTCCCGTCCAAGGCAAAGCTACACAGCTTGCTCACGGAAGAAAGTCGCCAGTCTACTTGAACCAGAGCCGACACTGCCACCTAGTCCCAGCTGTACGGGACTAGGTGGCGCGCACCTGTGGCGCGCACCTAGCCACATGTGGCGCGCACCTAGCCCATCTCGATGCGAGTATGTTGCTTCCCTGACCGACCACGGGAAACTGCCGAGGCACTACCCGTCAGGAACTGCACACCTGTTATTTATTCATTTACAAAATACTGTAGCCCGAGGGCCAAGCAGAGTGGGCAAGATTACAACAGCCAAGATAAATTCCATTTATGAAGACCGAGTAAACACGACTCGAAGTACATGCCGATCCCGGTTCGAACTCCAACGGGGTCGTGAAATAGTTCCGATGTGTAAAAGATTTCAGACGAGCTTTGCTGTAAACCGGCCACAAATTTGAACACGTTGTATCGTTTGTAGCGGTGCGCTTCATGGAGCGATGAGGTCCTCCCCAGCATACTAGTCGGCGACCCAAAGTGCATGCGCGATATTTGGTAAGACAGATTGTAACGTCGAAGCTCGTGCCACGCACACCTCACGTGTCTTGCGGCGTGGCAAAGTGACGTTCTTGTTAGGGTTTAGAGCTGCTGCGGGCGGTAGAGAAGGCTGAAGCTGATCATAATAGATTTAATCCTTACACTGGCGCACAACAAACGCAGTAATAACTCAGCTAAGGTATGGTACTGTTGAGTTCTTCACCAGTGAAGCAGACCAAGCGAGAGGCACCGCAAGCCTACGGTCAGCAAGGCTGGTTTCACAGCACAACAGCCGGCGCATCGAACTCCGCCTTGCCTGCATGACAATAGGGCTGGGTTGAAAAGAATCGGCCAGACCGAAGGGCACTCTCAGTCACATCGTCAAGCGGTTTTACAGCGTCAACGCTGACAGCTGATGCCCAAGGCTGCAGAGCTGCCTTCCGAAAAAACATAGTTGTAACATTATGCCACTCATTTCTTGCAAACATTTGCATGCATTTGGGAAGCGATGCATTTGGTGGTGGGTGGGGTAGGCAATTATCTTTGGGTGACGTCCTCAGGCCAAGGCACTAGCAAGACCTACAGGATAGTTGACAGCAGTGTAACTGTTATTTCGAACACCCTAACCCGAGGAAGCACCGAACATTACAACGTTATTGTTAAGTTGCCTGTACATTGTCTGAAGTCAAAGTGACGAAAACAGTACGATTTGAAATAAAATTATACTATTGTTGACTTTTAAATATTGTTATTAAGTGTTTTGTGTTGTATTATAAACAATATTTTATGGTATAAAAGGTTTGAATATAATCCTCTATGTAACATTTGAATCTAACTATAAAACAACATATATATTCAAAGCACAAAGTCCCAGCTGTTTTGCCCTCTTCATTCCACTAAATGTGTTCAATAACATTTTGCAACTAAATTATTTATGTCACACCTGCCCTAGACACCTGCCCAAGACACCTGGCCTAGAATGCTACATAACCTTGTTTTCGTAAGAAAGCTTTGCAGATTCATACATTCCCCACTATCACGGGAACAACCCTTTTATGGACATAAAAGCTTGACTATGCTATTTGTTCAGAGGTGAGCGTACAGGAGTTGCACTGTACAATGAAGCTCAATATGTTTAGTTGTTGTTGTGCCACCCTTATTATCGCTTTTTTTTTTCATCTTTCTTTTCACGCTGTATGCCATCATGGGTGGTGGGTTTGCATGATCGTGGTGGAATGCTTTTATCATTTTCAAAAATGTTATCTTCCGTACACGTTTAAATGCTTACCGAAATATTATTGTAACGTTCATATGTAACATTAGTAAAACATTACAAAAATCACATAATATCAATGAAATATTGTTCGACTAAAACAAATATTGTAGCAATGTTTCAGTGCTACCTGTGACAGTGGCACTACTACTTTGGTCCGAGACGATGAGCATTTATTGAAACTTAATATTTGGGAACAGGTGAGGATAAGGTAGATTCCTCTTCGGGTGGTGTCCTAAATTCGCGAGATTAGCAGTACCTAGAGGGTAGTTGACAGCTATGTGGCTTTCCAGCTGCGGACAGATCATATTCTCCAGTCCAGAATTCTACTTCCCTCTCACTGCACAGTGGAAAGCAAAGGCGCTGTTTAATTTGTGCACAAACAGAAGTGGCATTTATTAAGGCGAAATCTTTTAATGTTTAATGCCTCATCATTTTCAGCGGGAGCTGTCGGCAGAGGGTGTTACACTTTCGAGAGAGATAGTTAAAAATAAATAAACCATGCCTCCACCGGAAATTCAATCCCCGTCCCTGCGCCTGGCCCAGTTAGTGAAACATTAATCATAATTCCCCTTGTCTACAATGAGGATAGCGGGATTCCGCGAGTGACAGATACTGTGCCTTTAATTTCCTCTAAAAGAATTATAAAAAGCAGGTGGATTTTGATGCTTTTAATGAAATACTGGTAGTGTTCGACAAGGGGTGCGCCATATACCGTCACTCACGACTGAAGCTGACCCCGCTGGGCATTTGATATAGGCGTCCGTGCGGCGCCATTCATTTGGCTTTTCCTTGAACGCCACACCACACAGCAAACAGAAGCAGACCTAGATAATTAGGAGGCGTTAGTACAGCAGGTATCAGCAGCATTTCAAAATGATTTACAGGATAGCAAAGACGCAGTATCTGTTACAATTTTCTACAGAAGCATATGTACCACGCCGTAAAGGAAGGGAGGAAGGTGGGAGTGAAAGAAGAGAGGGAGCTATAGGTGCTGTAGTGGAGGGCTACGATCCACCGCGCTATAATGGATTTCGCCTGATCGCAATTTAGTGGTCCAAGCTGACCTTTAGAATTTTTCTGCACAAGTGTCAAAGGTACTACATTTTCTGCCAGGTAATGCATTTGAAGTGTCCGACTGCCAAAGCATGATTTTTTTACTCAGCCTCCAGTTGTATAAAAGAGCACTGAATCTGCGACTGCTGTGATGTCACTATCATCTGGGCTTTATATCACGAACGTCTAACGCTTGAGCCGGCAAACAGTAAAACAAATTTTGGTAAGTAATCAGCTGCAGCAACCAATTAAAGACAAGAGCATGAATTAATTCAAAACATTGCATTCATCTTCAAATATTTGGGACAGGCCTAAGTCGTTCCTTCCAGACATCCAAAATGTTGCCAAGAGGATGCAGTAGACAAAGTGCTACTTTCCTCTATAAGATTAAGTGCAAGAATCGAATGTAACACTGCGTAATTATAAAATTTCCGAAATGGAAGCAAACCACTCCAGAAGAGATGTGCGTACAGCAAACCAACACAGTTTCGTTTTTATAAATGTGAAATATCCTTGTGTTGACAAAAAAAGCAAGCATAGAGTGTGCTGAAGTGCATGAACAGCGAAGCCAGGAGAAAGATGGCTAGCAACAATGATTTTATTTCTAATGACTCTCATTGCAACCAAAAGCAGTGTTCAGCCCCAATTCTTATCCTAGCTGATATGATGCATTCCAAATGAATGCTACGAAACACAGCCAGTATTTCCGAACCAATACATATGGTTGCAAAAAACATACGTTTAAAAGAAGGAACTACTATAGCTGCAGATAACCTTAGTGTCACACATTAAGGCCTGGACTGCACAAAAAAGACTGATGGAGATAAAAATTATCACTCAGAAGCCACAACAAACCCGTGCAAATGACAATAAACATATGCAAAGTGAAACTTAAAAGCCTTGTAAAAATCCCACATAAATGCAAGATTTCTTGCCTGTCACACGCTTTTCTGTTCGGCTTGAGAGATGAGGCCATGCCAAATTGTTCCCACGAAAGGTCACTCCATGCACATTTTTTCAGAGGCCAATTTTTCATCCTCTCAAGCCTCAGAAGCCAGCATAGTGCAATCTATTGAGCAAGCAACTGAGGGACCTCTCGGTAATACATTTACAAATTCACAGATGGTACTTCTACAATTTCACTCTTAATAGGCCACATAAATAAGAAAGAATGCAAACGAAGCGTCGCTGCTCAATTAATTCAAAGCAATAAGCCCGTGATCAGAACTGTACAAACAAGAACGTTGCTGTGCCCCTACATGATGAAAATGAACGCATGGAAATAACTTGTCGTGTAGAGTTCCCACTTTTGGGATGTTGCAAGGCCTTTGAAAAGGTGACGAACTCTGACAATATGAGTTCGAAGCACAAAAACAGCAGGCCACATATTCACGTTTTTTTTTTCAACTGAAATAAGGAATGTAGGAAAAGAGGACATTGGTGCCGATATAGTAAACCTGGCTATAAGACCGGCACCAGGGTTGCCATAACAGGACGATTAATTCTGAAACGAAATTCATACCATTCTATCAGAATCAGTGTCAGAATAATCTAATTACGCGGAGCCCAGATTCAACCTCAATACACCTCCACAAGTCGCAAGTCTAGCGCAAAGTCAAGATTCTCCCTTTTTTTGAGAAACTGCTCCGGACTCCCACTCTCAGGGGTGGAAGCAGGCTCTGGCATTTTGGAGCAGACACGGGAGCAGCAAAATTTTCATTTTAGAGCAGAAAAAGTCCGATTTCGCGTTTTGAGGATGCTTCATCGCAGAAAGCACTGCGGCAAAGCTCTTTCGGCGGTGAAACTGAGTACGATCAGCTGGAAGCAAAATGTGGATGGACACGTGGGACGTATGTGTTAGAACAATGCGATGCCATCCTAAAACAAAATGAACAGCGACGGCCCGAGCATCTTCCGATGAGCACGTCCGATGGCAGCCGCGGAATAGCATGCAGTCAAGGCAAATCCAAAACTATACGATTGAGCTTTATTTCGGATATGGCGAACTTCCGATTGTCATCACACCTGCTACAGTGCGCACAATATGCGCGGGCACAACAGTTACATGCATTTCAGGTTCCCAGAGGGTTATCGCTGGCTGAGCTAGGTGTACCTCAACGTGTCGCCGAACACCGATGTGTCTGCCCTGCGCCACCCATTATTGAAGTCTGCTGGACGCAGGCGAATTGCTGCGATCAGCCGTTGCGGCGCATCTAATTGAACTCGCTTTTCGCCCCTCATGGTGGGAACAGCGCCATAACAGGACGGAGCGAGAACACAACACAGGTGTTTCCCCACGGGTGTGTCTCCTTTAATGGGCATCAGCTGCATTCACGCTTCCATTTCAAATTATCTGACCTTGCAAATTAACGAAAGGCGAAGCAAAAAGAATTTACTTTAGTCCAAACACGGCATGAACACTCATGCTGTATCTCTTTTAGCAGAATTATGTAGGACTGCAACAATTCGAAGGATTTTTGCTTGAGTTCATGCAAGAAAACGAGACAAATGACAGCTACTGCAAAAGGCAGTGAAATCGATTATTTGTTTGTTTCACTTCACCTGCCTTTCGTGCAAGCCGTGGCAAAAACAGCTTTATGACGAACACCTCGAGTGAAACAACTGTCGTGGATGTGACTGCGTGCTTTTCTATAGTGAGAGCCCAGTGTTGCTCACTATCGATATTAGGCTAAACTTGGCGTTGTATACTTGCGATGGTCAATCATCGCGTAAAATGTAGTTTTTGCGCAGCTTGGTGCAACAGGTCAGATTGGCACAGAATGGTGTGATTAGCGCTGCACTTCCCCCCTTGAGCACTGTTGACACAGAGTGCAGGACATCTTAACGTTCCCAGTTTTCTTCTGCGATGAGGAAGACAATTGCCTAGTATAAAAGAGAGCTAAAGAAACTCTAGTGTTAAAGCCGAATAAAGAAGACAACTTCACCCTTCGTATGACGGAAGCTGAGAACACATGTGCCACAAATACCAGCGCACACCATGCAAGATTTTATTTACCCGAAAAACTTTCTCGAGCCTCGATAATCTCCTACAGTAAAAATATACATACAAAAGCCGTCTGAACAAATAACTTTCTCTGCCCTGCATCTCAATTATGAGACGCACTCAAGGTTAAAAAAGGAAACACTCACCAACATTTAGTAGCACACAAAAACAGTCAATGGCCAAGATAATGAACAACTTGCTGAATTTACAATTTAACAGCAGATCGCTGCTGTACAAAACAGAAGAAAGCTCGCCCCTGTGACTAGGAAGGGCAAAACCTCAAGAGAAATGAATCGTACCAGCTTCAGTGCAAGAACGAAAACAGGTGGTCGCACAACCGGTGTCCATCAACTCCCCACAATGCACCCAACTCCCTGGTGCAAGCGAAATTACGCAGAAGAGGAAATCCTGCTTCGGTGCCATGTTCTGGCCGCATTTGCTAGGGTCCCATGAACTTGACTCCATCTCGCAAAGTGGCCACAGTAGATGAAAAACTACTGAGGGAAGGCGCCAAGCTTCAAGGAGTGCCTTTTGCAACATCGCAAGCTAGGCACATTGAATATGCCAGCTGCCAGGATGACCACTGGAAAACTTTAAGCCACAGTTATATTTGCATAGAAGAAAATGAGGTACCTGGAAAACGAATAACTGCCCCACAGCACCCTTTTAAGCATGTTACATGACGCTAATTTACATCCATCATGATTCACCAGCTGCTTTCCTGCCCATGCAAGCATGCCTACTGGTTGGTAGTCACCTGTGCATGTTCCCCTTTATGTGATGTTATCAGACCACCTGCTTGCACCATTGGAGGTCCCACATTAAGACACGCTTTTAAGATGAAGTTGCCCTCTCCCATACCGACAGTATTTCCACTACCAATCTATCCTCCGAATATACGACAATCCTTTTGCCTACAATGATACGGCCTCCGTAATGAAAAACTCCAACCCCACCTGACTAGCACTTTTGTTCCAGATCTACTGCTGATGCAATGTTTTTATTTCCCTTTTTTTTCTTTTGCTGTGGTGCCTATGAATGTGCCATCCTACCGTATAATCTCGTGTAAGGGCAGCAGCCAGTATTTTGCATAGCATAGATGTGAATGTAAATTAGCTGTTCAAGGCTGCATTCTATCAGTGCAACAAGGAATGTATGGCAAGTGCCCGCCTTGAAAAGACTCTACCAGAGAGCTCAAAGAGAGCATTCTTTTAGCATGTGGAACTCTAGTGTCTTCAAGCAGCATTTTAAAGAGTTTAAAAGTGACTGGAGTCTCAAATGAACTTGACGGCACAGAGAATCAGCTTGCCTTCGAATAAGTGTGCTTCCGAGGAAACGGATCAGCCGGTCTCCAGCTCCGAGACCACCGACACTGACATAAAGAAAAACCTTAAGTTCGAACATCTGAATACGGCCACAATTAGTTTCGTCTTGCAATTCAAAAAGAAAGAAAAGGAGAGTTGCTTTGCGTGAGACACACCTTTAAAATTGACACCCGAATTTCAAAAAGGAATGGCTTGGGCCTTGCACAAGTTTATACAGTATTTACAGAGGTGTGAGATGGAAAATCGCGCGCGTGTCTGCCATCATAGCCGCTTCAGGGTGCGTTTCTTTTCTTTGGTCAGCGTGGCAGCCTTGCTCTCTGGCGAGGAGCCGCCCTTGTGCTTCGCAGGACGCGCATGGATCTCAGTCATCATTCGTGCCCTCCGGCAGTAGTCTTCATACCTGGAGAGAAAAGGGGGCAGAAGGAGTGATCGAGAAACAACCAATGGTGGAACGGCTCGATCAACGGCATATTGAAAACCATGAATGTTGAAAAAAGGCGCGAAATGTGCCCCTTTGCTTTAGACTTATGGTATAGTTTATGTGGTTTAACGTGCCACAGCAACTCTAGCTATGAGAGACACCGTTGTGGAGGGCTAAGGAAGATCAGCCGTAAGACATTCAGCTCAACACACCGCACAAACAATGCTGCAACAACGGTACAGGGCTGCGCCGTTGCCGTGCCGCTGGACAGGCTCACAGGTTGAAAACATTGGACGGTACTCTAGACAAGCTTGTTTTATGTGCAGTCCTTGAAAAGTGATTTTGCGAAATAGCCTAATTTTTCAGTGGGCCAGCTTTATCATACGCTTTGCGTAATCGGGAGTAGGTACACCATACACGCCAACATTCGCCATGCTTGATTCGCAATAGTAGCGGTTAGCTCCGTAACAAGCACCAAATCCTTTAATGCGATATAAAGGAAGCGCAATATCAAAAAGGCACTGTTGAGAGAAATTAAAAGACACGAAATGCGTCACTTCACGGCAAACCCGTACGGCAATGAATGGAAAGCATCTCGTGTAGCAAATCCCGCGTTTGGTAGCTGCCTTCACAAGTCCTTCGCTGTGCGTTTGTGTCTAAAGTTACCATTATAGTTGCGAAATATAAATGTAAGCTGCGACATCCTCATGGTTAATTGTGGCACTCATCGCTCATGAAAGTTCAGCCTGTGGAAGCGGAGCGTGGTCTTTCGCAGTTGCGCTGGCTGCTACTACTGGTGTCAACAAATTCCACCAGGCAAAACATATGTTGCAAGAGTTGCTGGCGCGCTCAAACAAAACACAAAACAGAATCAAGGTGCCAGACAGTTTTCACGAGCAGCACGCAGCAGCCGCAGTACACTGCCACTACCGCACCACCAATGGCACACGCACAGCCCAAGATGTCGTCGAGTAGAATCTGTGTGGATTCTTCCTGTTTGGCTCATACAGGACGCATCCAAAATATGACGATGGTAGCACTCAGCATTGAAACTAAAATCACCTATAGGGAGAGCTTCACTTGTTAGTAGGGTCATTTAAACCGCACAGCACCTGGGGCATTAGGGGACATTTTTGTTTACAAATTGCTTTCAGTACCCGTGCAACCGCCTGCCATGAGTGTTGTCAATTTGAAGTAGATAAGCACCAGTGCCTGCAAACCGGACGCAGAATACTGCAACACACAGAATAAGATGTCAGGCGCCAGGAATTACATCAGGCGACTTCTGACGAACTCTACCTCGCCTAACTAGAGAACAGCATGGTACCCACAAAACCTCACGGCCTGATAAAGTACCTCTCGAGCAGCATGCGGCCAGCCTCCTCGTTGAGCGCCGACTCTGGGTTGGGGGCGATAAGCAGGCATTTGATGGTGAGCAGGATCTGCTGGATGCCCATGTCTGGCTTCCAGTCTTTCTTCAGGGTGTTGACGCATATTTCGCCTGATTGAACGGCCACGTTCGGGTGGAAGATGCGTGTCGTGAGGAAACCCCGTGGCGGCGACGCCGGGAAGTCCTTCGGCAGCACCTACACCGCACGACAACGTGCTCTAGTTCCAATCTGTCTCACTGCTCAAGCTTGTGCCAATGCACTCTGAACAGACTCCATTTAACTTGGCTGGGCACTATGTATGCATCTTAGTGTGTAACGGAATCGCGTGAAGTAGCAACAGGGTCACTTTTTTCCAAGCCCTCTCTAAAGGTTCTGAGCATGGGTTTAATTTTCCCACATGTCCACCTGTCGTCAGTAATCAAACATTCTGGGATAAGGCAATGTGCTGCCAAAGTAGCAGGCAAAATGTCAACCTGCACAAGCTAACATTTGACTAGATTGCCATAACAATCACGTAAAACCAAAAATACTAAAACTATGCACCTGCCAAGGCACACAATCAAGTTAGGTTCACTAAAAGCCAAAGTGAAAAGATATATTTCACTAATGAACTGATTATGCATTTAACGTAATGACTGTCATTTGGCGTCTTCACAAGGCTCGTTACGAGGCCTCCAAATAAAAACTGACCCTGTTGCTGCTGCAAACCCATCAGGGACTAGCAAACAGGAGTGCCATGCGGACCATTTGAGCACCTGACACTAGAGCACAGCTGAAGTTAGTACTCTATGCTTTAGTGCGGCCCTCACACCTCTCTTGTGCCCCAGTAATTTGCTACTTACCAAAGCACCGCATAATGGTGCGACATCAAAGCGCACACCAACGGCATTCACTTGGAAGTCCTCCTTGCACTTACTGCTAGCATTCTCCCTTGGCACTGAAGGCTGCCCATTTGTGAGAAACTGGTCTTCGACAACAGCAGGATACACGAGGAAACATCATAATGCATGCCAGTGGCTGGATGTAAGTCGTTTAATTCTATTCGACCTGTTTCTCTGCAAGCTACACAACAGGTGTTGTACACCTACCAGCAATCACCAGTCTTGCTGGTGTTCGCTGTCAGAAAGACAAACCGCTCAGAACGCAGCAGCTATATAAAGACCTAGTTTTCAAATTTATTCTAATAAATTTTGCTAAGCTTAGAGTCTAATATAACTCAACTACGGCTAATGAATGGGGCAGAATAAACAAAATATTAAATAAGCCATACAGCAAACACTCGTCATTGCAGACACTGAATGAATGGCACCGGCCAGTTATGTTGCATTTGAACACCTTGCATCTGCCATCCCCCTCTGGTAGCGCCAAAGTAATAGGTGCAAGGCAGCTGGCAGTGCAGTCATGACCACCGGCCAATGCCACAGATAGGAGTATTTTCATTGAGGGGCATCAATGTTTTTCCCCGAAGTCTCGAGCTATGTCTGACACAGAACACTGTTAGCGACGTGACACACAAGGGAAACCTGCCACCAGGAGATACAAGGGAAACCAAGACGCAGCAAAATGGGCAAACAAGTTAACAAATAAAGTGCAGCAATTCTGTACGGTACCAGGCGCAGTTTAAAGACACCGCCAGCGTAGGGGGTGTCCTGAGGTCCCTCGATGGTGGCCTCAATGTCTGTGACGTCCTCTTCCTTGACAATGACCCGGATTCCCTCGGGTGGTTGACGAATCAGCTCGCAGAGCTCCCGCGACACCTGCCGCAGAACTTGCGGTGGAAGGTTTTCGATGTTCGAGCTCTGCACGTGACAGAGCAAAGCCATATGCCTCACTCCGGACCCCTCCGAAGAAATAGTGTGCATGAGGGCATACAGCAAAACATAAAACACTTGTCACACCCTACAGTATCGTTAAAATGGTTTCAATTTGGACTACTTGTGTCCTAAAGTTTTACCGACACATTTTGACATTATTCTGGCTTACAGTGTTCTGGTTCGCTTGATGGGGTCAATGTCCCAAAGCGACTCTGGCTACGAGAGACGCAGTAGTGGAAGGCTCCAGAAATTTCAACCACCTCGTTTTTTTTTTTTAATGTGCACTGACATCGAACAGGACATGGGCACCTGGCTATTCACCTTCATGGAAAAACAGCTGAAATGGCTTAGGTACGATTCCGCATCCTCGAGCAAGGTTGTCGAGCGCCCTCCACACCCCAGCACCACCCAGAGTGCACCACCCCAGCTGGGCGCCTAGTGTGTTCTCCATGCTCTACTAAACTGCTAATAGGGCAAAGACGATGGGTGCATCGAAAGGACAGCTCCATGTAATTACATTTCTAAAATTGGTTCTTTTTGCTTGCTTTAAAAAATCGTCTTGCCCGTCTGCTCAAACCTGTCACATCCTTGCCAAAAACAAGGGCACCTGCAATGTTAGAATGAAATCAGAGCAAAAGACCCTGGAATAGAGGCGAAACCATATCTAGCAACGCATGCAGTTTGCTTGCAAAACTGAGCAGAGATGGTACCAACTGCATTGTTTTTCCTGTCAGTGAGAAATACAACCTCGCCTGACTGGCTGTAAGTTACAATCAAGAAGAGACCACAATTACCACAAATTTGCACCTCTCAGCTAAAAGGGACTGAGAAATGAAACACAGGTAGTATTTCCGGACAATGCTAAGTATATCACCAAAATTGTCTATGTTCACAAGTGCAGGTGAGAGAATATTGAGGGGGATATATGTAAGAATTTACAGCTGGGTTGGGTAAGGAGCAAGTATGTAACCATAGCAAAAAAATATTTTTCAGGCCTTCATTAGAGGGTTTGGATTGGTCATGAACGCCCCAGAGCGACTATGGCTATGAGGGGTGCCGCAGTGAAGGTCTTTGGAAATTTCAACCGCCTGGGGTTCTTTAAAGTGCACTGCACAGTACATGGACAGCTTGCTTTTCGCCTCTATCTAACCACCGCAGCTGGGATTTGATATCTCATCTTTAGGGACTTGTACTGGTAAAGATACCTGCTGACCAAATAGCAGTTGGTAATATAAAATAAAACTAATCTGTCTTGCAGACCACAAGATGGAGGCGTCCCTGGCCCGGCCAGCGCCTCCTTGCGCGCTAGTGTGAGCTACCCGTTCGTAGCACTGAAAACCACTGCAGCATCCACCGTTGTTTCGAGGAGAGATGAGTATATGGTTGCAACAGTGAGTGAGGACTCAGGTACTGTGGCCAGAGTGAACATGTCCAGGGCGGAGGGATCGTGCCCCTATAGTGGGCGGGATGCACATTCTCAGGAAGGTGGCAAGGGTGCAGGTTCTAACCTGTACATAATTCTGCAGCCTTCCACTGCAGAGTCTTCAATCGCTGATCTTTAGCTTTGGGTCATTACAACCAATGCAGCGCCATTTCTCATCTCCATACAGCTTCCTTGCTACCTCTCCCATACATGCATGTTACATATAAGAAATGTGCAGAGAATCAGATCAGGTGCCCTTCAGTTCAGTCGTTCAGTCGTGTCCGACTCTTCGTGTTCCTATGGACCATGTCACGCCACGCTTTCCGGTCTCTCAGTATCTTCCTAACATCACATAACTTCATCTGCAGTGCCTCGAGGATGCCATCTAACCATCGCGTTTGCTGCCTACCCCTTCTCCGGCGACCCTCAACCGTTCCCAACATCAAATCTTTCTCCAGGGACTCCTCCCTTCTCATCAGATGACCAATGTAGCTGAGATTTAACTTTAGAATTTGACCCTCCAATGAGCAGTCAGGGTTTATGGTCGACAATATCGACTGATTTGATCTTCCGGCAGTCCAAGGAACTCTCAAGAGTCTTCGCCAGCACCACAATTCAAACGCGTCAATTCGTCGGCAGTCAGCCTTTTTCACAGTCCAACTCTCGCATCCATACATCACAACTGGAAAGACCATAGCACGAGTTATACGGATCTTGGTTGGCAGACTAATGTCTCTGCTCTTTACTAGGTGGTCAAGGCTAACCATTGCTCTCTTTCCCAGAATCAGGCATCTCCTAATTTCATGGCTGCAGTCTCCTTCCGAGGTAATCTTGGAGCACAAGAACAGAAAATCTGTCACAGCTTCCACTTCTTGTCCATTGATGCTCCAGGACTTGATAGGGCAAGACGCCACGATCTATGCCTTTTTAATGTTCAGTTTAAGCCCGAACTTCTCACTTTCTTCTTGCACGCGCATCAGAAGGCTCTTGAGTTCCACTTCACTTTCTGCCAATAAAGTGGTATCATCCGCATATCTAAGGTTGTTGATACGTTTTCCAGCAATCTTCACTCCAGCTGAAGACTCGTCCAGACCGGCCTTCCTCATGAAGCACTCTGCATATAGGTTAAATAGGCAGGACGACAGTATGCAGCCTTGCCTCACTCCTTTCTCGATCGGAAACCAATCAGTAAGACTATGCCCAGTTCTGACTTCGGCCTCTTGCCCTTCATAGAGGTTCCTGAGGAGATAGATGAGCTGAATTGGAACTCCCATCTCTTGGAGAGCTTGCCACAATCCGCTGTGATCTACGCAGTCAAACGCTTTCGCATAATCAATAAAGCAGTAGTAGATGGGTTTCTGGAACTCTTCCTTTTTCCATGATCCAGCGAACGTTGGCAATTTGGTCTCTAGTTCCTCTGCCCTTGCGAAACCCAGCTTGCACGTCCGGAAGCTCCCGATCCCCCTACTGCTGCAGCCTACCTTGGAGGATTTTCAACATCACCTTGCTAGCATGCGAAATAAGCGCGATCGTGCGGTAGTTGGAACAATCTTTGGCACTGCCTTTTTTTGGAATGGGGATGTAAACTGACCTCCTCCAATCCTGTGGCAACTGCAGGGTTGTCCAAACTTCTGACATAATGCATGCAGAATGTTAACAGCGTCATGGTTGAGGTTTTGAAGCAACTCAGCTGGAATGCCATCAATTCCGCTAGCTTTGTTCTGAGCAAGGCTAGCTAAGGCCCATTCAACTTCACTCTTCAGGATGCCCGGCTCGAGATCAGTAATCAGAATGCCTCATGGATGCACCGCGGTGCATCCATGAGTGCTTGGAAGTGCTAGAGCACACAAAAGTATTAAAGGGGAAACGGTGGCCTATTAACTATATTGCTAAATGGATGGCCTCAAGAGACCTCAGAGTTATACTATCAGATGAAGAAGGGTATTTTACTATTTTTTCTGAGAATCAGTTTTAAGAAAAAGCCAAGGCTGCTGCTGAGAAGAATTTCAAAAGGTTTCCTATGAAAGCGACCATGATAAAAGAGAGGGCTATGGCGCTTCTAGATGATCTTGGGCTTGAACGGATACGTGAACAGGTGAAACAATGCAAGCAACTACATTTGGAAGTATTCTTTTCGGCAAAAACCCATAAACCAGATGTTCCGTTCAGAGCCATCGTATCTGAGAAGAGCACGTGGCAGCACCTGGTGTCCAAATATTTGCAGAAACACCTTTCCTCGTTGACTTTATCAGACCCTTTAAGGCTACCTAACTCTGAAGCCCTTGTCGTGTTCCTCAAAGAACACAACCCAAGAAAATGTGTCGGCTTCAGCATGGATGTCAAGGATTTATATTATAGCCTCCCCCATGACTGCCTCCTTAAGCGTGTACAAATGTGCATTACAGAAGACAATAATGAATGTGACTTCATTGACGCCTCAGGGGTTAGTGTTGAAAGTTTCCTTGAACTTTTGAGGTTCTACCTGGAATCCACCTTCATAGGCTGGAAGAACAAGCTGTATACGCAGAAGGCTGGAGTCTGCATTGTGTCGAGTGCTGCACTGGTCTTGAGTGACATCTTCTTAATGTACGTGGACAGACACCTGAAGGATAACTTGGAGGGCTTACATTATTCCACCTTCAGGTATGTGGACGACTTTTTAGTATTAACAGACCGTGAATGATTCAATCAACGAATGAAGGATATTATGGATGTTTTTACTGAGTGTGGATCCGGCCTGAAATTTACTGTTGAGAAACCAGTGGACGATCGGTTACAGTATTTAGATATTTTGATTCAATTCGGTGATGATCATGTTTGTTGGGAATACAACCCGAGATCGATGAAGCCGCTGTTAGGCTCCAATTCAGGACATTCTAAATTAGTGAAGAATGGGATGATAAACACTTGCTTATTAAATGCGTTGAAGAAATCTTGTTACCACGGCATGGGCAAGAGTTTTGAAAGACAAGTGAAGAGAATTGCAAAGGCCGGTTATCGGGAGTCAGTTATTATTGAAGTCAGTTGCCGGGTACTGAAGAACCTTAAAAGAACGCACAGACTGAAATCCCTGCCCAGCATGGGTGAGAGGAAGAGGAAGGTTGCAGTGGTACCATATGTGCACAGGATTTCGCATGGCCTCAAAAATGTAGGCAAGAGGTATAATGTGGACGTCGCACTGACCGCCACGCTCAAGATGAAGAGGATCTGCCCGGCTGTTCAAAGGGAAAGAGAAGCGAAGAAGCAAGAATGTGGGGTGAAACATAGAAACCTATATGTTGGATGCAAGACAGGTGTTGTGTATAGGCTTCCACTCTCTTGTGGAGCCAGTTATATAGGACAAACCGGACGGTGTATTAATAAGAGACTACAGGAACACTGTAACAACTTGGAAATTGGAAAGGACAAAACGTTTCTGGTATCCCATTGCCAGTCATGTGAAATATAGAAAAAGGAGAAGAAGAAGTGCACTCCTAAGTTTGACAGTGTTCAGATTTTATATCGCCACAAAGAGAAGATAACGAGAGAGATAGTGGAATTGTATTTTATTTCAACGGACAATAAGTGTGTCAGCAAGACGTCTCTTGCTCTTTCTAGCAAAGAGGTGTCTTTTTTAAGCGATTTTTAAAGTAATTTTTTTATGCAGCAGGTGAACCCAGGGGTTGTTTCACGTGACTGTCTCGTTTTCTTCGTGTTTGTTTTTCTGGGCCTTGGAGTTAACGGCTTAGGCTTAGTTGTGAGTCAGCGCATGTACTGTGGCTTTCTTTTTTCTTGTCCTTTGTCTTCGTGTTCGCGCTGTTTATATTAATAATGAATAAGTACCAACTCGCGCAACAAAGTATCTTGGTAATTCGTATCTCTCCTTGCTATTTTCTGAAAATCCGCATTGAGAACCTTGTATATTTCTCTTTCCCCCATAACTTTTGCCATCATCCTTTCCTCAGCTATTTGCAAAGCCTCTTCAGATAACCAGTTTGCTTTCTTGCATTTCTTTTGCTTTGGAACTACCTTAGTAGCAACTTCTTGTATTATAACATCCGTCCACATCACTTCGGGCTGTCTGCTAGATCTAATTCTTGAAATCGATTCCTCACTTCCACAGCATATTCTAATGGAATTTGATCCAGATCATACCTGAAAGGCCTTCTACTTTTCTGCGTTTTCCTCAATCGAAGCTTAATTTTGGCAACAAGAAGCTTATGATCTGTGCCCCAATCGGCCCCAGGCCTTGTTTTTACTGCTTGTATAGCGCTTATCCCACTCTGCCGGCAAAGAATAAAATCGATCTGATTCCTGTACAGACCATCCGGTGAAGTCCATGTGTAAAGGCCCCTCTTGTGCTGTTGAAAATAAGTATTTGCTATGGTCATGTTGTTTTCTTGACAAAACTCTACTAGCCTCTGTCCAGCTTCATTTGGCTCGCCAAGACCGAACTTGCCTATAATTCCGGATATTTCTTCACTCCCGACCTTAGCATTCCAGTCTCCTATGAGAAAAACGACGTCTGATGATGGGGTGCGGTCTAAAAGGCATTGTAGGTCCGCATAAAATCTCTCAACGTCAGCTTCTTCAGCAGTAGTGGTCGGTGCATAGACGTGGATAACTGTTATGTTGAAAGGATGACCTTGGATCCGAAGTGAACTCATTCGGTCGTTTTTGGGGTTGTACCCTAGCACTACTTTGCCCATTCTTCTGTTTACTATGAGAGCGACCCCATTACTTCTCTTGGATTCGTGCCCACAATAAAAGACATAATGGTCGCCGGAGTTAACTTCTCCCATTCCGGTCCACTTGAGCTCGCTGATACCCAAGATATCAACGTTCAATCTGTCCATTTCTCGCTTGACGACATCCAGTTTACCTTGCGTCATAGATCTTACATTCCATGTTGCTATGTGATATATCTCCTTGCAGCATTGGACTTTCCGGTAGCTTCCCGACACATCCACAACTGAGCGTCCTTTTAGCTTTAACCCAGCTGCTTCATTCGTCCTGGAGCTACTAGGAATCGCCCTTTGTTCATCCCCAGTAACATGTGGGACGCTTTCCAACCTGGGGGGCTCATCTTCCGGCGCCATGTCATTAATGGTATTTTGACTGGCCATAGGGTTTTCTTGCCAGGAAATACTGGAGTGGTTTGCCATTACCTTCTTCAGTGAATCACATTTTTTCAGAACTCTCTGCCGTGGCCTGTCTAACTTGGGTGGCCCTACACAGCAGAGCTCACGACTTTATCGAGTTTCGCAAGCCCCTCCGCCACGACGAGGCAGTGATCCATGAAGGGGCAGGTGCCCATACAGCATGAAAATTAAAAGCGTGTTTGGTGCAAGACAGCTCCGTGCCCTCAAATGCCCCGAACCCATTTACGAACCGCAAAATTAAACAAAACCTACAACAAAGGGACTCACTTAAACAAAATCTCATGGCCTGGAGATGTCCCCATTCAGCACAATATTTTTCCCTTCCACGGTGTCGATCAAAAGTGATTTTGTGCGTGCAGCACTGAATGTGGCAACATCACGACTCATACACCTGTCAAAATTCACTCTGCACTCGCTGAAAAAAAAATTATACCTCGTATTCGACTTTAAGAAAAAATAATGGCTGAAACTATCTCAATGTCACCATTTAAGCCAATTATGGTGCACCCAAACTGTTTTAAAATATCCAGGACACCGCAAATTGCTCAAAATCACATGCTGGTTTCAAGTGGCTCTTGGAGCTTTACAAGTGCTTTCCTTGTTGCTTTGCAACATTCACAAACCTTTACTGCAGGGTTTCCCCCGTCTTGACCCTATCTAAAGAACTTTTGGAACCATGCGATATTTCCTAATTGCGCAAAAGAGATTAGTTATGCCGCTTCTATGACCTCATTTCTGAAAATGTCTGTGGGTAATGGTGCCTTTTTAATATTGCAAACATTATCCTTGCGTTATTCTGCTCCCGTCATGAACAACAAAGTCTGAGGCTTGTATTTGGACGTCTTAGGAATTTTATAAACTCTATCATTTCTTGTGGCTATTTCAGCTATTCAACCATTGTGCAAGTGTTTTACTAACAATGTACGTGACATCATCAATTCGTGAACTGGATCATCAATTGTTTCTGAACATGAACAGAGTTTCAGTTTCAATATGATGTTCTAGTCCCTTTAAAATAGTTCTTGGAATTTTGAAAAATGGCTTCTGCGCCGGAGACAGATGACTCCAAAGAATGTAATCACTTAACTCAATATGAGGACAAATGGTGACTCGAAAGAATGCGACACAACACTTAACTCAATATGTTGTAATAACTATAGAGCTACTCTTTAAACCTTTTAACGAAACTTGAGCCAAAATTATTTTTCAGTGCAAGTACCATAACCTGTCGGCTGAGAAAAAAAAAAGAGGGACACGCCTTACTCACTGCGAATCAAAATGCCACAAATCACATGAGTTGGGCTCCTCAGAAGTCAGGAATTACAGGAAGCTTAAGCGAGCCCTCAAGGATGTTACAGAGTTTAGACTCATTGGTAATGCACCAGAGGGCTGATAAAACACACGTAACATACTATACCGGGATATTGAAACGCAGTGAATTTGTGTGTTGATTCCTTAGGGACTTTTATATACATGTCTGCATTATGTTAAAGTGATCTAATTTGCTGCCAATTCTTTAATTAGTAGTCTCACCTTAATTATGGGGCTGCGTTTGTGCATTATATAAAGAATGTAGTTACCTAAAACACGTGCTTTGAATGATGGTGTATAAACTAATCTTTTAAAGGGTCACTGCAGTTTAGCCAAAAGACCTGGCATCAGTGGGCAGAGAAAAAAGTCATGTTAGCATTCAGGGAGAAAATGAAGTTTACCTTTCCCAGAAATGATGGCAGTATGGCTACTCTCTACCTTTAATAAGCTGTTTACGGAAGCAAACAGTAACCATAACCATCCTTCAGCTATGAGCAGCTTATTCACATCATGTTACAGACTAGTTCAAAATGCAGCCCTTTTTGTTGATCATAACTTTAATTTATCAAATCTTTGGTCTTGGCATTTGACGCATGGTTCCCCAGTTCCCTTGAAACCAGTTCTTGGACCTCACACCCACCTTCATATCTGGCACCAGTTGGGAACTACTTGCTCAATCCAACAGGAGAACAGGCTGTAGCACATTTTCCTGCACTTTGTCGGCATGAACAATATCATACTATACAATTAACAAGTAAGAAAATGCCTGTGAATCTTCGCAGTGCGGAACCTCAGCTATCAGTCTGCACATTGTCCGAGTTATTCCCGCCATCACTTGTGTACTGCACTGTTATGAGTGGAAATATAAAAAATCTGACATGCTTTTTCTGATCGTTTGTTGCAAAGCTTTTAGGTAAGATGGCCGCAGAGGAGTAGAAATGCATTGAATCAATTCAAGCCTAGTATTTGGAAGCAATGCTACAACTGGCCACGGGAAAAATTCAGTACTGCTGCACAGGACATCTTGCTAAAATGTTGTGCCATCCTTGTCACCTAATAAAGGGAAACGTTCACAGAAACACCAAACACGGCGCACCAATTGTGGACTGCATGAGGACTTCCAAAAAGCAGGAAGCAATCAGTAGTCCATCACCTTTGTTAGCTAATCCTGCTGCTCCATAAAAAGCACTTTAATCAGCATTCTTGCAACGTATATGGGATTCGGTTTATCACAAGGCCGACATGCGCTGCAGCAAACATGCTGACAAAAGATGCGCACGAAAATTAATGCGGCGAAGGCCTGGACGTGTAACGAAATATAGGGAAGTGAATGGCTTCGCAAGCGCGAGCAGCACCACACAAACAATGAGGCGCAAGCCTTCGACTAACACTTTCGCCTGTACCGATACGCAAGGGTTGATGCACGCATAGTTAGCTGCGGCTCTCTTCAGCTAGTTGGACGTCTCACGGAACAAAATATCGAAAACGTAGCACTGACGCCCAAAAGATTTCACAGCAGACTGCGGAAACCGTTGCAGCGGCCAACCCGAGTACAGGCGCATTTTAAAACCTAATGTGTTGAAACTTGTCTGTGCAACAGCTGTAATCAATAAGTTTCAACATGCAATGCACTCGATACAACGGGGAAGTGACAAATTTGCAGTTTGACGAATAGTTGGTCGGTGATTAAGCCTAATCAAAAGCGCACACTACTCGCGCAGCTTAGTAGCTTCACTCTATGCAATTTAAAAAAAAATTAGGACGCCCACTCACACTGGACATGTTGAAATCAGCCAACCAACGCCCGACGGTCTGTTTCGGGACAAGCACCTTTGGTACAGCGAGCAGCTACATTCACCGCTTCGGAAGAACCGCCAGCACCACCTGGCACGGGTGAAAGAAGAAACCGTTGTAAATCGAAGGGAGCCGAAGACAGGAAGTCGAGTTTGAACCAAACCAATCAGATTGGCCGGTGAACACACTCCGGAAATCGTTGCTCAAGAATAGCGCGCGATTTGAAATATGATTAAAGAAACGAGAACGAAGCGCCTAGTGAGAGGACTGTGGAAGAAAGATCAATATTTATCTGAATACTCCAGTCCTTGAATATAAATATTTAAAATCTACAATGCACCCCGGCCAATCCCCCGCCGTGGGCATGTGCTATTTTGTCTCAGGTCATCATCATTATCATCATGTGGACTGACTGCTGACGACGGTTGGTGGTGCGAGTGCTGAAGTGGAGAAGATATCCTATGCTGTGGTTTACTCAAGGTGTTCGGTGCCTGGTGCTTCTTCGTGGTGAGGCCTTTCCACGTGCAGGGGGGTTTTGGTCATGTTTCAGGCTAGCTTCCAGGAGTTGGTAATGTAAAGGCTTCATTACCTTGCTCACAGGCATGTCTTTCACCTCATCGGGAGAAAGCTCGGCAGATTGGTTCGCCAGTCTGCCGATTGAAAGCTTGCCTCTGGATTCATTTGCTAAAAATGGTGTCGATGTGATTCCTGTCGCACTCATACCGATAGGCGATGGAATGCTGAAAATGAAAAATCCGAAAACTATTCAGCAGCAACTCAAGAGTCTGACGGAATACTATCTTGATATCTCTGAGGTGCGACCTTTCGGGAGATGAGGTATAGTTTTCAAAACTGCAAACATTAATTGTGTGTCAGATGTGCTACGCTGCAGTTCTTTTACCTCGATTCCTGTCAAAGCCTTTATTCCTGAACAGCTGGCCTGCACTAAAGGCATTGTGCGTGGAGTGGATCCTGCATCTACTGCTCAAGACATTTTGGAGGAATTTCAGGACGCAGGAGCTGGTGTTCTTTCAGTGTATCGATGCTCTCGCATGGTGGCTGGGGTGCGTGTTGCTACAGAGTCATTTATAACAATTTTTGCCGGTTTTATGTGTCCATCTGAGTTGAAAAATTAGCCAATTGTTTATCGCAATGGCCCGCTACGTCCTCGCTCCCTTCAATGTACCAACTGTTGGCGATTTGGACACAGTGGAAGAGCGTGTAAGTCTGCGACTAGATGCAGGGTTTGTGGGGAAGGACACTCTTCTGACAGCTGTACCGTTGCAAAACCTAGCTGTTGCCTATGTAGTAACGCGCACTCAGCTGATGACGCCAGTTGTGAGAAACGTTCTCAGGAACAGGTGTTACTATTAATTCAAGAGAATCGTTGCTCTCGAGCAGATGCTTATGCCCTTCTTGATCGGAAAAGGCACACTTATGCCAACTGCGTGCGCCCTTCTACTCCAGACTTTGAGGCCACGTTGCTACCGCAATTGTGACAACGGTTGAAAACGCCCTTTCTGTCGTGGTTGACCGTATGTTTACCAGCTTTACTGAAGCCTTGTCTGGTATAGTTGGTAGCCAGTCATCTTGCCCACCTCAACCTGTGCTGACTCCAGCATCTATTTTATTTCAAAACTGTGCTCAAAGTTTAAATGCAGCTTCTCCTCTAGAGCTGGCTCAAGTGCAGCCTATCGACAGTGTCCCTGTAAGCATTTCTAACAAAGGTGTTTGCTCTAATGATGTGAAATGGCATGCCCTACTCAAAAGCGCCGCGCTTCTACCTCACCCTCTAAGTCCTCCTTTTCCCAGACCAAAACTAAAAAAGGGCCTTCTAAAGTTTTACCGCAGTCCAATGTGTTAAAAGAGGCTGTTGCGACTTCAATTTTTAGGAAAGTAATCATGGCAGGTGTAGATGTTCTTCAGTGGAATTGTCGCTCTATTGTATCTTCCCTTCCAGATTTATATCTTCTCCTCTCAACACATAAGCCAGACATAGTGCTCTTGCAAGAAACTTGGCTCTCCCCCACAAAGTGATTTACCTTAAAGAAATTAAGTGTTTTCTGCGCCGGTCATGTAAACGGTAGGGGCGGTGGCTTATTAATTTTGATATCGTCAAAATGATCTCACCGGCCAAAAATAACCAAAACAATAACGAATCCTGAGTGTGAGATTTTGGCTGTAGATATCCCATTACCGCAGTGCGGCCCTGTCACAGTCGCTAAATTTCTACTGCCCCAAAGGTGTACGCAGCACAGACCATTTTGAGAGATTACTTACACATTCTAATGCGGTCGTTATTGCAGGAGATTTTATCTCGCACCATAATTTTTGGGGTAACTACTCTGACTCATGTGGACACTGTTAAAAACGTGGATGTCGGCAGATGCTGTGCGCTGCTGTACTCGGGCTATAACCATCAAGGGCGGAAATTCGCGATCCGTCACCGATTTATCCATGGCAGCACGTGGGATAGGTATAGGAGGATGGTCAACAGTAGACAGTGGTACATCTAGTGACCACTTTCCAATAACATTTACCATCATGATGAGCCCAACACCACGAGACAGCACTTTTGACCGTAAACGAATAAACAACGCCAAGTATGCAGCTTCGCTACGCTCCTCTCTCAAATTAAACCTTTGTTCATGTAGGACCGACAAAGCACAACCGTAATTTTTCTCAATTGAGAATGCTACTGTAGATTCCCAGTTCACTGTACGGTCTGCAGTAAACAATAAGTCACCATCCCTAGGTTGGAATGATGCGTGTGATAAAGCCGTCTGCCGCAGGAAAGCAGCATGGACAAGCCTTTCTTATAACAAGAGCTCAGTAAACAGTATAAACTACAACTTTTGTTCGGCGTCATTTAAAAGAGCCATAGCGCAGGCAAAGGACGAGTACAACAAAAATTTGGGTACTCATTTTTCAACCCCTGAGCATAGGAAGGCTTTGTATCGTTTCATGGAGCGAAATAGAAACTGACACAATTCTCAGTCACTAAGTTCAGTAGTGTTGTCTCCACAGGAGGCAAGGAATGAGTTGGAACAAATTGCACAAGAGCTAGCATTACGTTTCCAGGAGCAGTGCAGAGTTCCCTTGCACTCTCCCATTTCCTGCTCAGGCTATGATGAGGTTGAAAGGTCAGAACTCCTATCTGCGATTTCTTCCATGCAAAACTCGGCTCCAGGTTGGGACGGGGTTACGGTAGGTATGCTCAAACATTTACCAAATGAATTCAATGAGGATCTCCTGGATCTCGTCAACGAATCATTGCTTCCAGCTGATCAAGTAGCCGTGGAGAATTGTGACAGATACAGCGCCTTTTCATGCATGTAAACCCATTTGACACGCCGCTGATGCCTGCTCTTGTACTGCGTCTGCTTCTGTGTGGTGTGGCGTTCGAGGAAGTGTCAAATGAAAGGCGCCGTACGGACGCCTGGATCGGACGCCCGGCGGCAGCATGTTCGTATATGCATATGTGCGTGTGTGAACAACATTTATTTTCACCAGAATGGAGGCCCCCTACTCCCCTCCCCTAGCGCGCAGGCCCAGGGGACGGTGGCCGGGACCTCCGCGATTAGAGGCAGGCAAATAGGTCGTGGTTCCTTGCGGCCGCTTCCGCCAGGCGGATGGCTTGCATCTGAAGAGTTGAGTCCTTGCTCCGCAGAGAGATTTCCCAGGCTTCTTTACTAAGTATTTTTGTCTTGGCCCCTTGGGAGCTAGCGCATTCCCAAATTGCATGGTTGAGGGTCTCTTTCTCCCCACATTGCTTACATTTATCGTCCTGTCGCTCATCTTTCTGGACGTGATAGGCCTAGTGTGGGTGGATGTAATTCCCTGCCTGTAGACGCCGCCATACGGTCGTCTCTTTGTTGCTCAGACACTTATCTGGTGGTCCCAACAGCTTTCTGCTTTGTCTATATATTTCGACTATTTCTGTGTAAATTAATAGACGTTAGCCCATGTTCTGGCAATAAGGCGGCTCCACGGTTACCCGGAAGTAGAGATCTCGGGCTAACTCGTGTGCCGCCTCGTTACCAGGAACAGACGCGTGCGCTGGAGTCCATATTAAACTAACGTTTCTATTCACCTGTTTTCCGGACAGGATTCTCAGCGCTTCTGGTGCGATCCTGCCCTTTGCGTAATTGTAGATGGCTGTTATGTTGTCACTAATTATGAGTTTTGCTTCCGTTCCTACGCAGGCGAGCGCTATCGCAGCATCTTCAGCTGTTTCCGAGTTTCGGCTTTTGGTAGTGGCTGCCGTTACTGGGGCGCCTCGGCCGTCGACTACTGAGGTTACCGCCGCACCCGTCTTCCCACTCGTCGCATCAACGTATGCAACGGTCTTGCTGTCCAGTGGTACGAAGAGCTTTTTGAGTGCTTCTCTCTTTTGCCTCCTTTCCTAGTTGTATATGGGGGGAATGTGTCGAGGAAGAGGGGAGAGGGTTAGCTTATCTCGGTATATCTGTGGGATGCTCGACTGTGTGCAGGCCTACCATATTTAAAATGGCTCTTCCTGGAGTTGTCTGGCTTAGCCTTTCGAGTTGCGATACTCTGACCGCCTCTGCTATTTCTTCCCGCGTACTGTGTACCCCCATAGCGAGCCGCATCTCTGTGGATTTATTCATTGGTAGGCCCAGAGCGTTCTTTATGCATCGCCCAATAGGTGCTTCTAATTTTCTTTTTTCCTTTGCTCTAAGGTTTAAATATGGCGTAGAGTAGCTTATGCGGCTTGTGATATATGCCTGCATAAATCTGATCAATCCTTTCTTTTAAGCCTCGGTCCTTCACTGTTATTCTTCCAGTTTCTTTAGTATTCCGTCGTTGTATTCATTCTCTTGATTGTATAGCCCTAGGATTTGTATTTGATCAACATTTATTACGGACATTCCTTCCACTTTGATATCAAATTATCCGATTTGCTTGCACCTCAACGATTTTGGGTTGTAGACTAGTAGTTCTGATTTGTACGTTGAGCACGAAAGCCCCCTACAAACCGCGTAGTAAACTACTGTCTCTGCCGCTGCCTGCAGTCGTCTCTCTAGGCTCGCATCACTCCCCTGGCTTATCCAGAGATTGATGTCGTCCGCTTACATGCTAAATTTGAGCCCTCCGATGTTGCTCAGCGCTTATGCGAGACCCCTCATCGCCACGTAGAGGAGGAATGGAGAGAGAACCGATCCCTGCGGTGTGCCTCTGCTTCCTAGCTGCAATGTGGGAGACTCGATGTCTTGGAATTTAATGCAGGCTGTTCTGCCTGTTAAGAAGTTTCTTATATAGTTATATGTTCTGGATTTCACTCCGATTTCCTGTAGACGGCTGAGAATCGCCTCATGCCTGACGTTGTCGAAAGCTTTCGTTAAATATAGTCCCAAGATTACTTTGGCGTCCCTGGATCGTGAGTATATTATATGCATGGATTGTCTTGTGGGGTCATGACCGGATGTGACGTCACGCCAGCTCATGACTTCACGGCCGATGACGTCGCCATGTGATGGAATCATTGTAAGTCATCTCTGTCATTAGTCAAGACTATTAAGTAAAGAGTAATGACTAATTAGTGCTAGGTAATGACTAGTTAGACATAAGCTAGAAATAATCAGTGACTAGTTTAGTCTTTGTTAGTACTGGCAGTGATTATGCGTTATCAAACTAAAGCGTCACGAACGGACGGACACCATCGGGGCAGCGAGCATGAGCCAGGCTTTCGCCTTAAAAGAAACCTCCCTCCCATCGTTTCGGTGGTACAACAGATCAGCGCATCATATTTCACGTGAAATACAAAAATGCAAATCCAACTAAGTAAAATTTTTGCCCTTATTTTCAGTGACATACGCAAATGATTTCCTCCCTTCCCTGGGTGTGTGCCACCTTTTAGGTACATTCTTGAAATCTTTTCAAACGTAATGGCCGCAAAAAAATGAAGTCGAGCCAGAAGACCGAACCTAATGTTAACGCATTCAACCATTTACAGAATGCAAATTACAGTACCCATACGATTGTCTGTCTTCGCTATAGATATGTGTAACCCTACAAGTTACATCCAAAGCCGAGCCATGATGCAAGCCGGTGTCGCACAGGATCCTCATGATCCCGGATGTACCTGCTGACCACCTTCCCTATACGGCCGTCTTTTCTTTTCACATTAACATTGATTTGATATAACTCGAAGTTTCATTCATAGACACTCTGCATCGAAATTTGAATAATGGTTGAAATTTAATTCTCTTGTCGGATATGACGATGCCTAATCTTTTTTTTTAATTGAAAATCTTTATGCACTTCTCTGCTATTCCGTAAATTGGCAGCCCGAATGCTGGGCATACACGCGCTGTAGAAGACGCTAAAGAAGAATAGCACGTGCAAGAGAAAGCGGGTCTTATTCCTTGTGCTTGTCGCTTTCTTCGAATATGGATTCGCCAATTTTAAACACCTTTCTTTCATTGCTCCCCTCACATTTGAGACTCATACATATAGTGTGAGTACCAGGATACAGCAATGTGACAGCCAATGAGGTTGCTGACTAAAGAATCTCTTAATGGCCCTGTATTTCCCATCCTCCCGGCAACAGCGTACATAACAGCAGCACTATTTCGGCGGCGTGCCTTATTAAGCACGCAGTCTCGATCTATTTTATGAACGGATGACTACCTGCATCTCAAATATTCCTGGAATAGGAAATCATGTCAATCAAGGCAGACTGAGGTCTCTCTAACCAGGCTACGCTGTCGTATTACGCCCCTAAATTTTTATATGCACAGGTCTGGTTTGGCGCTTTCTCCTGTCTGCGCATTCTGCGGGGAACCGGAAACAATAGATCAGTTCTTGATATTTTGCTGCCGTTTTACCATGATGAGAAAACGGTATTTAGAGAAGCCGTTACAACAGCTGGGTCTTAATTTGAGCAGCCAAATTTTATTATAGTTCGGTGCCACCATGCTTGGGTACAGCCACAGGCCTGTTTTAACGCTTCAAAACTTCTTAATAGAAACAAAGCGTCTAACTTGCTAACAAGCGTTGAAGTTTTATTCTGTACATATAAATCTTACTATTCTGCAACTGCGTGCGTTAGTATTTACTCTTTTTTATTTTGGTTTTTCATATTTACACTTCCTTCTCTATTCCCTAGTATTTATTTTTATTTATTTTTGCGATGTAGTTATACATCTCAAAATCTGATATCTTTGCACCCCAATTCTTGGCCGATCCCCTTGTGTGGGTATGTGCCATCAAATTAGAGGAGAACAACAACAACAGAAGAAGAAGAGTCACGGGTCACGTTGCACGCGCTGTCCGCTGCTCTGTGATCGTCCGCACTATAGGCCTTCCTTGCCTTTCGCTTTTCTTCTGGGTTTCACAGGAGCCCTATAGTCTGGATACTTCGGCCCCGCAGTCTTCCATCCTCGCCTGGACTCACCTAGCCTGCTGCCGTCATGACGGAAAGCGAGGAGGAAAGCGACGGAAGCGAGGTAGGTCTCGCCTTCGCGGGAGAATTTGAGTATGTAACCATAGGATGGCGCCACTATTTTACAATAGTTTAAGGCTTTCTGCCGTGCGAAAGCAAACTGACACGCTTAGTTCCAAGCAGTAAACCCGGCAGCATGCACAATCGGTATGAAATTGAAATATGCTGGCTTAAAAACTATTCGCTTCGAGATAATAGATCGAAATGCTTGGTTATCTCTATCCTTCATCCGCTGAAATTAGCAAGGCATAGCAGTTTGACGGTGGCGACTAATTTCCATTTCCAGCTGTCCTTTCTCAGAACGGCCATGTGCCAACACAATGAAGGACGTTCAGCGCTAAGAGTTGTACGCCTTCGTGACTGTGAGGTTGGAGTAAAAATTGCTTTGTTGATGGCACCACGACAACTCAGGCACGGAATTTAGGCCCGCAGTGTTGACCGAGATTTTGACGAGATGAGGGGGAGGGTGCCAAGCGCATCCATCTCCTCGCATCGCTGAAGATAAAGGGCCACTCGATGGCCGTTTATCGCAGAACGCTTTATGGTAGGCAAACTGCTATGATTCGTGCATACTGCGTTTGCGCAGGCGACGACGCAGCTGGGCTTTCAAAGCCGCGCTCACAAACTGGCCACGCTGTTCGTCATGACGGCTGGCAGCGCCAACGCCACTCGCTTTCCCGAGATGTCCATCGCTCACGGCGGAGGTGCGTTACCCCATTATCTCGACAAGGACTACCAAGTGGGCATTTGCTAAGGAGAAGAGGAGGTTGGTAGACTTAATAGATTCTAAACGTTCTCTCGCAGAAGAAAAATACCCTTAATCACAACACAAGCAGCGCGTCCAGTCTGATTGTTCGGGTGGTTAGGATTTTTTGATGGCCTCCACTGAGGCAAATCCTGTAGTAAGAAGATGCACAACTAACCATTCGGAAATAGCCGTAATACACCTTAGTTTTCTGCAGGAGGACCACAGCAACTCTAACGACAACGAAGGGTACCTATTAAGAAAGCAATCTTTTTTGTTAACTGATAAGAACTCAGGGCCCATTCCGAACCATTGAAGAAAAACTTTCTCAGTCTCTGATGGAACACTGGCCTCAAACTATTTGCTGCAAAGGCTCAGAGACGTCGATATTCGTTTCTGTGCAAAGATTGCCATACTGGGAACCCAAGAACCACGGATAAATTTCTCGTGTTAAATTCATATGACCGCTACGATCTCTGGTGTCTAGATTTACTAGCTCATGACAGTAGCTGCTCGACTTCTCAGCACCGTTGTTGTTCTTGTGGCGTTCCCATCAGCGTCGAATTCATTAGCGACTTCATTACGGAAAATAGTTTTGTCTGCAGTTCCGTTCATGCTGGCCTACCTGACTCTGCTGTGCGCCGTGGCGATGCCCGTCATGCACCTCGAGAGCTGTCTGGCCCAGTTCTCCGAAGATGGCAATCGGGGCATCTTTGGCGCCGTTCCACTCTTCATAGGTACGTCGCCGCCAGCGGACACTATCAGAGCTTTGGGTGTGGACTGTTTGGTTATCCATAATGATAGACTGGTTGGCATGAAATTTAGGCATTTGCAGTTGCTTTTTAGTATCCGAAACACTATAGTCTGGTACTAGAGTCGGGTACGTATACCCCGCCGATGTGGCGCAGTGGTTACGGCGCTCGACTACTTTTCCCAAGTGTGCGGGATCGAATCCAGGCCTCGGCGGCCGCTTTTCGAGGAAGGCAAAACGCAAGGCGCCCGTGTGCTGTGCCATGTTAGTGCACGATAAAGAACCCCAGGTGGTCGAAATTTCTGGAGTCCTCCACTACGGCGTCTCTCATAACCTGAGTCGCTTTGGCACAGATGCAACCAGACTGAGTGCAATGTAAGGGTAACACTTCGATGCTGTTCGGCAGGAAGCCTCCTTTTCAATGCACTTGCCGCTCAGTTCCTGATCTACACGTGTTCGATTCTGACTGGAACATTCAATAGCAGTTACCACATCTGGAATGACGAAATAGGAGATGCCATTCTCTCAGAAGCATGTTGTCGATTCATTTGCTGAAGTGCGAACATGCATAGGTATCACTAGAATGCAAAAATATGGGTTTATTGATCCCATGTATGGTCCCCTAATCTTCCGTCGTGGTGTTCAGCAGGAGTGCAGGACGTCAACAGAACGTACTCCACAATTATTAAGACAAATAAAAGGTACACAGTGCCTTTTCTGAGACGGCTTCAAGCGAAGAATGGCTCTCCCAGCAGGTTGAGGTGTGGGATGAAGAGTGGGCGAAAGGGAGCGCGATACGAATGCTCGCCAAATGCGGGCCCTCTAAGTTTCAATTTTCTTCGCATGCGTATAGAAAATATGCGCCCAGAAAAGGGGGCAATGCTGTCTTATACTGTGCCTGACAGAAACACTAGACCCAAGCGTCCGAAAGACTTCGATAACGGCAGCTGGTCGCCGCGCCCGCAGGCCTGGGCTACACTATGAGCCTCTGCGCGGTGTTGCACATTTTGGGCGACTCGGTGTTGCTGTCCCAGCACCTGCTCCACCTGGTGTCCTGGCTGCGCAACCTTTCGTGGACTCGCTGCCCTGCCGGGGAGATGATGGCCAGCGACAGGGCATGCTACGCCGCCCCGGCGGTAAGCACTTGTGCACGCGTTACCGCCTTCTGTGAGTGGACACTGACAACGCGACAGTTTTTCTAAAGCACCAGACCCACTTAGTGCGCATGGAGTATACAGAATTTAACTGATGATGAGACGGTTTCCTCATCTGCTTATGTCACACTTGTCTGTTTCTTTCCTTTGATCCTATATTTCTTCTATATACTAGGGCGTAGTTAAGGTATGATACATTCTCCTTTATTACCCTTTCGAAGCTTGCAGCATCGAAAATCCGTTAAAAGTCTACCCCAATCCCCTCTTAACTGTAATATAACTATTACAGCAACCAGTCATATTGCTGCTACTGCTACTACATATAATTAACGTTATGCATCGCGTGCATGCACGCTCACTAAACATTGTGTTATGCATATAGGTACAAGAACAGAGTTCAGAGAAAAAAAATATTCCGATATGTTCAAGGTTTGGCAGAAGGAACAGCGCAAAAGGACCAGGACGATAATAGAAACTAGACGCACGAAGCTCTGTCAACCGAATTTAAATGCGAAAAAAAAATGTTTGTTTATAAAAGTTCTAAAACCAGTGCGCGCAGGCGCCGAAAACCTAAAACGCAGTGGAACAAGAATTTTAATTAGCAAATTAGGCGTGACAAATAGAACGGGACAGAGGGCTCGGCGACGAACGAAATGTGCGATCAAGCCTTCAGACACGCTTTAGTGGTTTCTTAAGTAAGCTGATTTTTGTGCTTTCGCCACACGCCGATGCACCCCAGGTCTAGTGAGCCCTTGGTATTAGTTTCTTTTACCGCAGTCGTACAATGGGGGGGCAAGATTTCATATGAGGGAACTTTGGACTCCAGCTACCTGTCGTTGTCGATGCTGTCGGGCACGCTGAGGCACCTTCCCGTCTCAAGTTTTCTACACGACAGCGGTACAGAGCTCTTGTCAGCCACGGCGTTACTGTTGGGCTGTATTTACAAATCACACTCCTGGACTGAGCCTGGACATGTCCAGCTTTTTCCTCATCGCAGCACAAATTTGACACTGAACAAGTGTGACACTGAACAAACAAAGCGACTTCTGGATACCCAGAAGTCGCTTTGTTTGTTCAGTGTCACACCTCTGTCTTCTTTTGTTTTCTCAGGGTTATTTGTTTTTTTTTTTGTTTTTTCGTGCACTTCCAAAGAGTTCCGCCCACTGAGCGCAGGACACAGTCATATGCACTCTATAAGAAGATGGAAGCTACTCCAAGTCTCTCTTCTTTTTTTTAGTAACCTGCACCTCGTCGTCAGTAACTTCCTATTCTTTCTGCTAAGCTGTTCTATCGTTTACCAGGAAGTACTTCCACCCAGAGAGGGATACAGAAGCGATTGAAGATGCTGTTTGGACACGGCAATGATACAACTGGTGTTAAGATAAAACGGTCGTTGACAGATCATGTTTTACGGAGTACAGTTAGCGTGATTCCTTGTCGTAACATAGAATATTGCAGGAGAGGACTTGGCTGGGCGCGCAAGAGACTGGGATTGCTGCGGAGCAGGCGTCACATCTAGCACAAGACGCTTCTATTTGGACATCCATTAGATAGCATTTTTCCTCTACAGGACGTAGCCGGGCTAATTATGGTAACATATTAACGTGAAATTAACACACGTTGTCTTCGCGAAGAATCATCACAAAACTCTAAAGCGGCAAATATAATCCGCCACCATTTCATCATGCTGTACACATACCGTTGCGGGAGCATACATGAAAGGCGGACACGAGGCAAGTGTTGGCTGCGGCACAGAACGCCGGTTTTTGCGCTCCAGGTTTTCGGCGCGCATTTCGTTACCCACGCTACTCAGAAGTGATCCTTTTTAAGGCGAAAGCTTAGCAGCTCATGAGTGCTTTCCGCAGAAACTGTGCGCAAAAGCTGTCCGCAAGGTTCCGCGGGATATCGGTAGGGTTTTGGTAAATAGAAGGACGTAGTGATATACGATAGTTCTTTCGCTTTCCCTGCCCTTTCTCCGTCTACCCATCTTTCCCTCCCTCTCCCAACTTCTCTCCTTCTCTTTTTTCTCCCTCACTCTCCCTGTCTCTCTCTAGAAAGAGTAAAGAAAGTTTTCAGAAAGTCTGTCTCTACTCTATCTATCTCTCTATAAAGAGAAAGTAGAAAGAGAGACGGGGGAATCTAGAGAGAGGCATCATATTTAACTTTTCAATATCTCTGGAGTAAGCTTCGATAACGAAGAAGGGAGCCACTCTAAGAGAGAGAGAGAGAGAGAGACAGAAACTCTCCTTCTCTTTCTCTCTCGAGCATCAGGGGCGTTACAAGGATCGCAGCACGGTGGCCAGAATGTTTTCGCCTTGATGCAGCACGTAAGGGGACTGAAGTGGTCCCCTGAAATTTTGAAGTGTAATCTTCACTACACCATGTAAAGCCAAGGTCACTAGAGCGGGTGGAGGTCACAAGTACGCATGCGCCATTGCCATGACGACCAGTTGAGCTGAGCCACAGATGTGCGCTGCGAGAGCCGCCGCTCTTCCCGCGTCGCAGCGAGTAACGTCACCACCATCCGCGCACCTCAATGCGCGTGCGCCGTACTGTTTATGCAGCTGAGAAAGGTCGCGGCGCGTGCGCTCGCTAGACGAATGCACAATGGATAAAGAAGCGAATTGCAATCGTACCGATGTGTAAATAAAGAGATTCACGATGTGTAACCATGAATAGGTACGCTGCGGTGGAGTAGAGGTAGAACATCCGGTTCGAATGCAAGAGGACCATGGCTAAAATCCCGTTACCCCGCAATTCTCCACCGGATCAAAAAAAAAAAAACCGCGTGCCGATCGAATTCCATAAACAGGTTTGGGGTGCGACCTGATGCCGGAGAACTTCTCCGGCAAAGCACACCCTCACCAGAATAGGAGTTGGCCACCCTGGTATAGTAATTGACCGTAGCCGGATCAACTGACCACGGCGGTGGTCAGACATGTGACGCAGCAGGGGGTGCCAAAAATTTCTGGCCCGCTGGAAGGCCTCCATTTGAAACTGACTCTGGCAACGTTTAACGCTAGGACCCTAGCTAGTGAAGCTTGTTTAGCAGTGCTGTTAGAGGAACTAGAGGGTGTGCAATGGGATATCTTAGGGCTTAGTGAGGCTAAGAGGCCGAATGAGGCATATATACTGTACTGAAAGACGGGCATGTGCTTTGTTATCGTGGTCTACCTGAGAGGTGAGAACTGAGAGTAGGTTTCATTGTCAATAAGTATATAGCTGGTAATATAGATGAATTTTATAGAATTATTTAGAGGGTATCAGGCTTCGTAATTAGGCTTAATAAGCTTCATAAACTGAAGATTGTACAGGCCTACGCACCTATATGTAGTCATGATGACCAGACAGTTTAAAGATTCAACGAAGGTGTAGTACCGGCAATGCGGAAAGCAAGGACACAGTATATTGTGCTAATGGGCGACTTCATTTCCAAGGTAGCAAAAAAGCAGGCAGTAGACCAGGCTGTGGGTGGCTATGTCATTTGTTCTAGGAATAGCAGGGAAAGTTACGGGTTGAGTTTTCAGAGCGAAATAACTTAAGAATCATGAATACCTTCGTCAGCAAACGGAAGAACCGGAGGTGGAAATGGGAAAGTCCTAACGAGGAGACTACAAATGAAATTGACCTCATACTGTGTTCTAACCCCGCAGTTATGCAGGATGTAGAGGTAATCGGGAAAGTGCGATGCAGTGACTACAGGATGGTAAGGTCTCGAATTAGACTAAATACAAAGAAGCAACGAAACAGATTAGTAAGAAAGAAGTTCATCAACGAATTAGCGGTGAAGGGGAGGTCAGAAGAGTTCAGGATCTCGCTACAGAATAGATATTCAGCTCTATCCGGGGATGACATTAACCTAGACACGATTAACAATTATTTGGGGAGATATCATTTCCGAGTGCACTGTAGATGTGTATAGGCGGTAGGATAGTTAAAAAGTACGCCGGTACGCTTTCTAAGCAGACGGAAAACTTGATTAAGAAGCGCCAAAGTATGAAAACTTCCAATCCAACAGACCAGATGGAATTGGCAGAGATATCAAAGCCAATCAATAAGTACAAAGTGGCCGATATAAGGACGTATAACGTGGAGAAAATTAAGCACGTTGTTAAGAATGGGGGAAGCCTTAAAGCGGTAAGAAGGAAATGGGTATTGGCAAAAAATCAAGTGTATGCGCTAATGGACAAGGCAGGCGATGTCATCGTGATTATGATAAGGTAGTCAAAGTAGCCGATGAGTTCTATGCTGATCTCTCCAGCAGCCAAAGAGGTCAGGACAAACATGAGATTGGCAAAAGGGAAAAGCAGTCTGACGTTCCGCCAGTGACAAAGCACGTGGTCTAGAAAGCGTTAGAAATTATGAAAAGGGGGAAAGCGGCTGAAGACGATCAGGTAACTGTAGATTTGTTGAAGGAACGATGGGATTCGGGCTAGGAAAACTAGCCACCCTGTTTACGCAGTACCTGGTGTCATAGGCGGTACCGGAACCATGGAAGAACGCGAACATTATCTTAATTCATAAGAAAGGGGACGCTAAGGACCTGAAAAATTAGACCGATCAGCTTACTGTCTGTTACGTATAAAGTATTTACTAAGGTAATCGCTATTAAAATCAGCACAATCTTCGACTGCAATCCAGCAAAAGATTGAGCAGGATTTAGGAAAGTGTACTCTACTATCAATCATATTATACTATCAAACAGGTGATAGAAAAATGCTCGGAATATAACCAGCCCTTATACTAGAATTCATTAATCACGAAAAATCATTTGACTGAGCAGAAATCTCGGCGGTCATGCAGGCATTGGGTAATCAGGGTGCAGACATGCCGTATGTGAAAGTACTGCAAGATATACTATAGCGGCTGCCCAACAACCATAGTTCTGCATAAAGAAAGTAACGAAATTCCTATAAAGAGATGTGTTAGGCAAGGAGAAACAATCTCCCCAATACAATTCACACATTGCTTCAATATTCAGGTACTTGAAATAGGAGCAGTTTGGGATTAGGGTAGATAGAGAATAACTCAGTGATCTGCGATTCGCTGACGTTGTCTTGCTTAATAACGCATGGGATGAACTACAAATAATGATTGATGAGCAAGACAAGCAACGTAGAAAGGTAGGCTTGAAAATCAATATGCAGAAGACTAAGGTAATGTTCAACAGCCTAGGGAAGGAACAGCAGTTTACGTTAGGTAGCGAAGCGTTGGAAGTAGTAGGCGAGTATGTCTGCTTAGGACAGGTAGTAACAACAGACCCAGACGAAGAAAGGGAAATAACAAGAAGAATAAGATTGCGATGGAGAGCATTTGGCAAGCACTCGCAGATTTCGACTACTAGCAGCTTGCCGGTATCGCTTAAAAGGAAGGATACAACAGTTGCATTATACCTGTACTCACCTATGGGGCTGAAATGTGGAGGCTAACCAAGAGGGTTCTACTTAAGTTGAGGACAGAATAATATGGAACGTAAATTGGTAGGGGCAACTTTAAGAGTAGGAAACATGCAGAGTGCGTCAGAGAAATAACTCAAGTTTGTGATAAATTAGTGGAAATCGAGAAGAAATGGGCATGGGCAGGACATATAGTGCGAGGAGAGGATAACCGATGGTCGATAACCGATGATGGACTCCCTTCTACGCGGATTTAAATGAACAATCTGCCTATGCTACCTGAACGACGTCGTCGTTTTCTCGCCGTGCTTTGCTTCGCACCTTGAACGCCTCACCAGTATTCTGAATGGATTCCGTACCGCCCGCCTCCAGCTCAGTTCATCGAAATGCCCGTTTGGTCGCAGCCAACTTACTATTTTTGGCATAGTTGACGTAGCCCGGAGTACGACCTGATGAGGCCAAAATTCACGCTGTCAAAGACTTTCCGGGTCCCCAGTCTTCGAAGGATGTGCGCAGCTTTGTCGGCCTCTGCTCTTACTTTCGCCGCTTTATCAAAGATTTTGCCCGTATCGCTCGTCCTCTCACCGACCTACTTAAGAAAAACACCGCTTTCACATGGGGCCCCGACCAGCAAGGTGCGTTTTCAACGCTTATAAGCTTACTGACGGCTCCCCCTGTCTTGGCTCATTTCGATCCCTCAACTTCCACTGAAGTTCGAAAGGAGGCCTGCGGATATGGTATCGGTGCAGTGCTGGCTCAACGCCAACTTGACAATGACCGCGTCATCGCATATGCTAGCCGCCTTCTCTCCAACGCCGAACGCAATTATTCGATTACTGAGAGCGAGTGTCTCGCCCTTGTATGGGCTGTCGCTAAATTCCGACCTTACTTATTCGGCCGTCCATTCTCAGTTGTAACCGACCATCATGCGCTTTGTTGGTTGGCATCTCTGAGAGATCCCTCCGCCCGTCTTGGTCGCTGGGCTTTGCGCCTTGAAGAATACTTCTACAACGTCGTCTACAAGTCGGGGCGCCTTCATCAAGATGCTGATTGTCCCGCTATCCTATAGAGCCCCCTGATCTCAGTGACACAGAGGCAATTCCCTGTCTTCGCCCTCTCCAATCTCGTCAACGTAGCAGGCAAGCAGCGCAACGATCCATCATTGAAGGCCTGACATCTAAAAGAACAGATTCTCTGCAACTTTTTGTTGCATAGGATGGAGTACTCTACCGCCATAACTTTCATAATGAAGGTCCTCCCCTCCTCTTGGTGATTCTCAAAAAGCTCCGCTGCTGTGTTGTTTACGAACTCGACAACCCGCCCATACAGTGAGGAAAGAAAGTGTCTGTGCCGTCCGCTGGAGCATTTAGAAGGACGCTCATTGAGTGAAACCAAAATTTTAGGTCCCTGCCCATGGCGATCGTCTGTGGCGAAGGCTTCCCAGGCACTGCTCCGCTTTATGAGAAGCACATGCCTAATCGAAAGACTATGAGTTTGCTATGACATGACTGTAACGTGATGTGATGTGGTGTGTCTGTTATGTGACTGTAATAACTTCAACTATCCCTCTCTCACAACTTTTATATCCACTCATCCCCTTCCCCTAGTGCAGGGTAGCAAACAGGTTGCTTTTACTGGTTAACCTCCCTGCCTTTCCTCCTCATCTTCCTCCTCCTCCTCGACGACCTGCCCACAGCTGGCCATCTCGGTGTGTCTCGCACTCACGACCGGGTACGGCGTCGTTTTTTTGGCCAGGACTATACCGCAGCATCCGGCACTACATCGCAGTCTGCGACATGCGTCAGCGTAGGAAAAAACCATCGCGGCCACCAGCTGACCTTCTCCAACCTATTGACGTGCCCCTGGAACCATTTTATCGTGTTGGGCTTTACCTTCTTGGCTCCTTTCCGGCGTCACTGTCGGGTCACAAATGGATCGAAGTGGCAACCGATTACGCAACACTTTATGCCATCACACGAGCTTTACCCACGAGCAGCGCTACGGATGTCGTTGACTTTCTTCGACATAGCGTCATTCTCCATCACAGCGCTCCTCGTCAGGTAATTGCCGACCATGGCCGCTAATTTTTGTCCCGAGTTGTTGAAGACATCCTACACTCATGTTCTACGAAGCATAAGTTCGCGACCACATACCGTCCCCAAACCAACGGCCTTACCGACCGCTTCAACCACACACTTACGGACCTGTTATCAATGTATGTATCACCTGATCAGCAAGATTGGGATTTCGTTGTTCCATATGAGACCTTTGCTTGCAATTCCTCCAAGCACGACACAACTGGTTATTCACCCTTCTTCCTGCTCTTTGGCAGGCACCCCGCTTTACCTTTGGACACGCTGGTTCTCCTGCTGGCCGCCCCATAACAACCTACGCACGTGACGCCATTGTGCAAGCCACTGAAGCGCGCCAAGTAGCCCGTAGTCGGCTCCTCGCCTCTCAGACTTCTCAGAACTCTGCCTACGATAGGCAACATCGCCACGTAATCTGTGACCCTGGTTCTTTGGTTCTTTTATGGTCTCCTGCACGCTGCATGGGTCTCTTCGAGAAACTTTTGTCCCCCTATAGTGGCCCTTATCGGGTGGTGCGCCAAGTCACTGATGTGACGTAAGAACTTGCCCCTCTTGTGCCCGTGTCCTCCTCCTCTCGCCACACTACTGACATTGACCATGTTTCTTGCCTGAAGCCATACGAACTAATGCCTTCTTTGCCAGATTAGCGCGAGGCCGACGCTTACCCCGCCGGGGGGTCATGTTACGCGATGAAGAAGACGAAGTGTTTCCTTCTCTTGCCTCGCGGAAGGGACAAGGTGATGAAGAAGTGGGACTGGTTCCGTGTTGCTGCTTGCTGCTATGTCACTTGAGGCTGTTGTAAATACACTGCAAATACATCGAGTTTCCACATAACAATATTGTTACGGTGAAATAGCAAAGGGATGTTTATTTACAGTGATATGGTAATGGGATCAGGGACAAGGTGAAGCCTATTAGCCCCCAGGCACCAACGCGTTTTTTCCTCTTCTTCTCCCAGATCAGCACAATTCTTCCTCGTCGTCAGTGGCGTGACATTTCCTCCCTCTTCAGCCTAAGCCCTCTGGGCGTATTCGTGATTTGTGCGAGGCTGGCACGGCTTCAAGCGGGCAACATGACATAGTTCGGTTTTGGCAGACCGACAACCCGATGCTGTCAGGCGGGCTATTGCATAGGGTAAATCACTGATGCTTTTGACAACCACATAATGGCCGTCATAGTGGGCCAAGAGTTCTTGATGTAGGCCACGGCGCCGAATTGGACGCCACAGCCAGACTAAATCACCTACAGAGTACGTGACCCGCCGGTGACTGGCATCGTATCGCACTTTAGAACGTTCTTGTGAAGCACCAGACCGTAATCGGGCGATTCTCCGAGCTTCTTCGGCGAGACAGAGGGTCTCAGCCAGGCAGGGGTCTTCACGGCTTGTGAAGGGCAGGATAGTATCCAGGGTGTAGCGTGGCGGTCTGGTATAGAGCAGGAATAATCGACTGTTCCCAGTCGTTTCATGCGTGGAGGTTTAAACGCATACGTGATGAAGGGTAGTATGGTGTCCCAGTTCTTATGCCCTGCGTCCACATACATGGCTAGCATGTTGATAGCGTTCTGTTGACGCGCTCAGTCAAGCCATTTGTCTGGGGATGGTATGGCGTCGAGTGTCGGAAAGTTACGGCGCATAAACGCATGAGCTCTTCAACAACATAAGCAGTGAATTGTCGGCCCCGGTCAGTGATGACAATTCGTGGCGGCCCGTGTCGTAAGATGACTGAGTGCAGCAAGAAAAGCGACACCTGATGTGCCGTAGCAGATGGAAAAGCGGCGGTTTCACAGTAACGTGTGAGATAGTCCACGCAGATTACAATCCAGCGATTTCCATCCACGGACTTCGGAAACGGACCTACGAGGTCAATGCCTACTTGATCAAACGGTGCTGTCGGGGTCTTCACAGGGTGCAGCAAGCCAGACGGAGTTGCAGTTGGACGTTTGTGGCGTTGAGATTGCTTGCGACTGGCAACGTATTGTTCAACCGTCGAGCGCATTCTGGGCCAGTAAAATCTTTCTTGAGCACGGTGTAGTGTTCGAACCGATCCAAAATGCCCAGAAGTTGAATCATGCATAACACGCAATACGTCCGTGCACAACGTCTTGGGAACTACGAGTAGGTATCGCTGGCCGACAGGCGAATAACTCTTTTTCCATAGGAGGCCATCATGCACACAAAAACGGTTTGTAGGTACGTTGGCTTGGGCAAAGAGAGGCTGCAGACTGGTATGATTTTGCTGTTCCATTTTAAAAACATTCGTGTCGGGGAACGCTGGCTCGAGGGTCGATATATAATTGTCGAAATCGTCGCTTTCAGGTCCAGTCGTGACCATTGGCACCCTAGAAAGACAATCTGCGTCTGCATGACGCCTACCGCTTTTGTACACCACGGCAAAGTCATATTCCTGTAACCGGAGGGCCCAGCGTGCGAGGCGACCACATGGGTCTCGAAGGTTCCGCAACCAACAGAGTGAATGATGGTCAGTTACGATAGTAAACGAACGTCCGTACAAATATGAACGGAAACGCTGCACAGCGAAAACTACAGCTAGGCATTCCTGTTCGGTGACTGTGTAGTTTCGCTCCGGCTTGCTCAGGGTACGACTTGCGTACGCGATAACATGCTCTCGTTCATCGTGCCGTTGGACAAGGACTGCGCCAAGGCCGATTCCACTAGCGTCCGTGTGTACTTCTGTCATTGCAGTAGGATCGAAGTGACGTAGGATGGGTTTCGATATTAAAAGAAACTTCAGTTGACGAAATGACGCGTCGCAGTCTGGTGTCCAGTCAAAAGTAGAGTTTTTGTGGAGAAGGCACGTCAATGGGTAAGCAACGTCAGCAAAGCGATGTATAAAGCGTCTAAAATACGAACATAACCCTAGAAAACTGTGCAACTCCTTCACTGTCTGCGGGGGTTTAAAAGACTGAACAGCGGCAGTTTTCTGGGGACCCGGCATTACATTATCATTATTGACAAGGTGTCCTAGCACCAGCGCTCGGCGCTCTCCAAAGCGGCACTTTTTGGAGTTCAGAATTAGGGTGGCGTTGTGCAGACAATTCAAGACACGTACTAGACGGTCATTGTGTTCTTGGAAGGATTTCCCAAATATGACGACGTCGTCCAGATAGCAAAGACAAATGTCCCCTTTTAAGCCGCGCAAAACTGTGTCCATAAAGCGTTCAAATGTTGCTGGCGCATTACACAGCCCGAATGGCATAACATTAAACTCATAAAGGCCATCTGGCGTTACGAAGGCTGTTTTTTTCTTATCCGCAGGGTCCATTGGAATTTGCCAGTAGCCAGATCTGAGGTCAAGACAAGAAAAATAGGACGCACCAGAGAGGCAGTCGAGGGCATCGTCTATGCAAGGAAGAGGATAGACGTCCTTTTTCGTAACAGAATTTAGACGCCGATAATCGACGCAGAATCGCCACGAACCGTCTTTCTTGCGTACAAGAATAACAGGGGCAGCCCAGGGGCTAGATGACTCCTGTACCACCTTCTTCCGTAGCATGTCCTCCACTTGCTCATGAATGACTTTGCGCTCAGATGGGGACACGCGATATGGCTTTTGACGAATGGGACGAGCCGAACCAGTGTCGATGCTATGATGGGTCCGATGTGCAGGGCGAGAGGTTGGTCCATTTGTTTGAGAAAAGTCAAACATAGGCGAAAAAGGTAGAAGAATATCCGCAAGAGTACGGCGTTGAGGTGAGCTGAGATCGGCGCTGATCATGCGGAAGATCGAAGTTTCATCAGCAGGCAGAGGTATGGTGGCACTCGTAGCATCTGTGACCAAAGCAACGACGTGGGGCGCATCGGGTCCACAGGAGGCAAGCTTCAATCCCGCTGGTAAAACTGCGGGCTCGGACGATGGATTGATGGTCCATAACGAGGCACTACCGTGATGCACGGATATCATACAGTGAGGGATAATTACATTTTTTTTCAGGCATGCTGAGTGAACTGGGTGCACCATGGCCTGGAATGAAACCTTCTCAAGAAGTGGAACGGAGACGGGGACGAACATGGCAGACAAGGGCGGAACTACTGTGTCTTCGGTAATACTAAAAACTGTTTCTTCATCACGGCCACTTTCAAAAAGTGTCGGCAGATGCGAGCCATCAAAATGAACCTCTTGACTTCGGCAGTCCACGGTAGCGCCACAAAACTTCAAGAAGTCCATTCCTAAAATGATGTCATGCGTAGAGTGGGGTAAGACTACGAATTCGGCTTGAAAAACTGCACCACCCACAGACACTTGCGCACTACACACACCCAGTGGTCGCAACGCCTCTCCACTCACACCACAAAACGTTGAAGCACGGTCATATTCAAAGATCACTTTGCGTCCCAACAAGCGCCTAAACTGATTACTCATCACAGACACAGTCGCACCCGTATCTACCAAAGCTAATGTACACACACCATCAATGAACACACGAATTTTGTTTTTGAGCATTGCAGTTGGAGGGATGTTGGCACACATCACATTTCCAGCGGCCTCACCCCCATCTGTCGCGCTGGTTAGTTTTCCTGCTGGGGCGTCATGGAGCGCCGCCGCGGTGATGGAGAACGACGTGCACGGAAGGCGGGTGGAGGAGTAACACTTCGCTGAGATGCTGGGGAATGGTCGCGGAGATTCCCGTTTTGGATGTTGTTGAAGTACCCACGGGGAGCATTGGATTGCTGGAAAACGGGGCTGTATTGCCGATTGTTGGGTACTGCTGGAGGCACCGGACGGTTATAGCGTGGCGGGAACCTACTGCGGCAGTACCTGGCGATGTGACCTTCGACGCCGCAGCGGTAGCATATCGGCGGGGAAGGTAGAAAATGCTGTTGTGGATAAGAGCAAGGAACAGCTGGGCGCGTCGTAGGTCTGGCTGAATGCTCATACTGCTCAGAAAACCTGGTAGATCGAATGGAAGACCTATGTGCACTTGGGGTGACGTCATACCTTGGGGCGTCAGGCATCGGCGCATTCCGGTTGGCGAGCTGCACAGGAGGGTAGTCAATAGAAACTGCAACTTCAGGAGCTTGAGCGAAAGGCTGCACTGTAATCGCTTGTGGTTGTGAAGCCGGCCGTCTGGATACCCTCTGGACAGAGACCTCAGCAGATTCGTGCAGTGGAAGTGGATTGAGCCGCAGGAGTTCTTCCCGTAGGATTTGTCGGATCGTCGACGGAAGATCTAGTTGCGCATGGTCATCAAGGCTGGCCACGGTAGGCACGTTGGCTAGCCGCCCAAATTTTGGCGCAATACGACGCGTTTTGAGAGCTTGAAAAGCGCGTATGTGTTTAATAACATCGGAGACGGTTTCAAGGGTGTCTTTAGCGATTAAAAAGTTGTACACGTCAGCCGCGATGCCCTTCAAAATGTGGCCGACTCTGTCTTCTTCGGGCATGTTGGAATTCGCACATTTGCATAATCTGAGAATCTCTTCTGTATAAGTGGTACACGTTTCATCCGGCAATTGAGCTCTTTGAGCAAGGGTCTGCTCAGCCCGCTTTTTGCTCGGTACAGAGTCACCAAAACGCTGTTTTATCTCGGTGGCAAACCGTTCCCAAGTTGTCAAACTGTCTTCGTTATTCTCGAACCATGTCATAGCCGTGTGACTTCGAAAGAAAACGACATTTGGGAGCATGGTGATAGGGTCCCACCGGTTGTACCGACTAACTCGTTCATAATGAAGTAGCCACTTCTCAACATCCTCACCGTCTTCTCCAGCAAACGGTCGTGGTTCCCTGTAAGGCTGGCAGGGAATAGTAGAGCTGGAGGGGGCAGGCCTGTCACCAGCCTGGCTTGCGGCGTCGCGGCTGGCACGGTTAGACTCGGTGTTGTCCATGATGGTTCGAAGCGGTGGCAGTCCAGCAAGGGGGCGACTACGTCGAAACTCCAGTTGGTCTTGCTGCGCCGTACTTAGGGATCGAAAGGAGCCCCTTCCATCAAGTTGTTATGGTGAAATAGCAAAGGGGTGTTTATTTACAGCGATATGATAATTGGATCAGGGACAAGGTGAAGCCTACTAGCCCCCAGGCACCAACGCGTTTTTTCCTCTTCTTCTCCCAGATCAGCACAATTCTTCCTCGTCGTCAGTGGCGTGACAATATAAACAGAGGCAACGGACCTTCTTTCTCGTTATAGCAGAGCTCATGGCCATTCGCGACGGTTTGTCTATATAAGCATAGAGGCTCTGTGCTGCACTGCCTATCCATTTGCTCTCATATACAAATTCCACACAAGCAATTCGAGCCCAATACGGCGCTTAGCTAATACACTAGACATCATTAGCGGCATCTGCTATATAGTGTAAGCATTTCCGCGCCCTGTACGAGTATTATCGGCTCGGTATGCTATACAACGTTTCAGTGAAACTGATGATGCGTCCCGTCTCCAGAGGGCGACATACCCTCTGCCTGTGCTGAGGTTGTTTTCCAAGAGACTTCATAGTGCCTGGAAAAGAATTTCTTCGCCGCTCCACGCTTGCTTTATTTCCACCGCGTCGACCCAACCTTCCAGGTGGTTTAACCCGCCGTGAGGAGGTGGCGTTGAGAAGAATCGTTGTGTGTGATGAGTTGACACCTGCGGTCAATTTATACTGGACCTCGCATACTGCTCTCCTGACCTGCCCTTTCTGTCCCGCTCCTGCTACGGAGTCGATGCTTGATCATTCATAACTACTTGCCGTCGACTTTGGGCGGTATACGCAAGCTACACCCTCGAAGCCACGCTTATCAACCCACCCGACCATTTGATACAAAAGTATGGATAAGTGGGCCCTGCCACCGAGAGTTGTCGGCACTTCTACGTGCTATTTATACGAGATATCTAGCAAAATTCTCCTCGTGGCATGCCTCAAAAACGTCCGTACGGAGCGACATTGGATCCACCAGCATGTACTGAATGTGTATAGAACCGTAGTTTTTCATGTAAGGACGCCGCCTCGCAAGCAGAACGACAGGCCATGCGTTAAAAGTCGAGGCAGCGATGAGGCGCTTCCCTCAAGGTAATCGATGAGGGCCTCAGTTCGGCGTCTTCTCACTGCTGCTAAGCGAGATCAGGCGTAATGAGAGCGCCTACAAAAACGGAGACACTGTTTCAAGCGAAAAACATGGAATAGGGTCTCGGGATAGACAGTCAGCATCACCGTGCTTCTTGCCAGATTTCTACCCAGTAGTGACGTCAAACTTTTGTAAGCGGTGACTCCAGCGGACTAACGTGCCAGAAGGGTCTGTAAGGTTTGCTAGCCAACAGAGAGAGCAGTGGTCACTGACCACTCTCGATAGCCTACCATACAGATACGGCCGACAATTTGTTACTGCCCACACAATTACAAGGCACTAACTTTAAGAAGTACAATAATTCGCTTCAGAATGAGACGAGGTGCGGCTGGCGTAAGCAATAACTCGCTCAACAACATCTTGCCACTGAACGAGAAGTGCACCGAAGCTGGCGTTACTGGCGTAGGTATGGAATTCTGTGTCCGTCTCCTCGCCGATGTGGCTGAGTATAGGCGTTTTTGCAACTTTGCAACTCGTCGGCCTAGATGAAAGGTTTTACGCCCTTTGGTAATCGAGTCTGTAGTACGGCTATCCGGGAGAAGTCGCGCACAAAGGGCCTGTCAAAAAAAATTCTAGAAGGCACTTTGGACCACTAAAGAGCGATGAAGTGAAAGCCATTATAGCGCGGTGGATCGTAGCCCTCCACTACGTCACCTCTATTTCCCTCTCTTCTTTCACTCCCTACCTTACTCCCTTCCTTTACGGCGTGGTACATGTGTCCTTGGAAACTTGTGATAGATATTGCGCCTTTTATATCCTGTAAACCAATTTGAAATGCAGTTGATGCCTGCTGTATTAACGCCTCCCTAGACATCTGTGTCTGCTTCTGTTTGCTGTGTGGTGCGGCGTTCGAGGAAGCGCCAAATGAACAGCGCCTCACGGACGCCTCGATCGGACGCCCAGTGGAGCCAGCTTTGTCTATGCATGAATCGCCTGCTGACGTTATCACCAGTCGAGACGGTACATGGCGCGCCCCTTGTCGAACACAACCAGCGTTCCATCGAACGTATCAAACTTCACCGGCGTTCTATAATTCGTTTGGAGGAAATTAACGGCGCAGTATATGTCACTCGCGGAATCCCGCTGTCCTCATGGTAGACAAGGAGAATTATGATGAACGTTTCACGATCCGGGGCGTGACGCCGTTGGTAAAGCGCTCACTCCATACAAAGGGACTAGCTAACATTATCATCGGCTGGGGATCCAGCAATGAAGGTTCGATTCTCGGTGGAAACGAGGTTTAGTTGTTTTTAACTATCTCCTTCGAAAGCGTGACAGCATCTGCCGACAGCTTCTGCTTCAACAATGAGGCATTAAATGTTTGCGCCTTATTATGCGCACAGGCCAAAGAACCGACGCACACAACTTTTATCAGTAGGGCAGATAAAGCAGCTACGGCAGCCACCTTCTCTGCATCAGGACTAATACCCTCAGCGCTCATAACGTGGCCCATAAACGCAAACTGTTGGAATGCAAAGAGGTAATTTTTCTGGTTTTAGTGAGAAGCCGACCGCGCGGATGGCGTTTAGCACGGCCGTCAAGCGCTTGAGATGCTCCTCTTAGGTCGCAGAGAAAATGACAATGTCGTCAAGGTAGATGAGGCACGTCTGCCACTTGAGGCCCGGTGAGACAGTATTCATCATTCTTTGACAGGTGGCCGGAGCAGAGAACAAGTCGAAAGCAATTACCTTGAATTCGTAGACCGTCGGCAGTAACGAACGCTGCCTTCTCCCGATAACATTCAGCGACTTCGCTCTGCCAACACCCACTGCGCAGGTCAAGCGATGAAACGTATCGGACGTGGCGGAGTCGGTCGACCGATTCGTCGATTTGAGGCAATGGGTCAATGTCTTTATTAGCAGTTAGGTTCAGCCTCCTGTAGTCGACGCAGATGATCTGAGTGTTCCACCCTTTTTGGTGACCAGCACTTGGCGAGGCCATGGACGTAATTGGGTACGGCTGTACCACGTATTCACGGAACAGTTCATCAACCAGCGATCGAATAGCCTGTGATTCCTACGCCGATACTCGGTAGGGGTGCTGGCGGATAGGGCGTTCGGTGGGATCGACTATAATTGATGCGATGCGTTGCTATTGATGTCCGGTTAACCTTGGAAGTGACGGCAAGCAGTCACGATACAACTTCTTTCTTGGCTGATTTTCACGATTGCTGCTCTACATCACTGCCTAACAGGGGAGCCAAACGTGCTGAGCAGTTGAGTGCAATCTCACTGCAATTGCTTAGCTTGCTGCGGACACTGATACTGATTCAATCTCAGGCAGCAATTAACTGCATTACAAGAGCTCTTGAACATGTCCCACAAACGTTTCCATTGTCGACATTACTTGGATATTGAGAAGTACAGTGTTTTAGTGTTTACGTGACCACACATCTGCTCAGAGTTGTCTTATGTTAGCTGCTGAAGAAGTACTTGTAATCACAGGAAACAAATGTGGATGGGTATCATGAATAGCAGAATGAAATAATTAGTATTATGTTGATCACGTAGAACGATCAGCAGAAGAGAGTAAACAGTATCAAAGAAAAGTGAACGACCGTTCAAAGTGAGCCCCAGTTCGCAAGCCAACGTTTAGGCATGACTTCTCTTCAGCTGGGCATGACAACCATCACTGGCAGGGTTAAATTAGGTTTTGACTCAAAAAGAACAAATGTGGTCGAGGACAGACGAAGCGGGCAAAAATGAAAAAACATGTTTTCTTGGGGATGATTTTTCAGTATTGAGTACCCGTGGTTGAATGACTTCGAAAATAAAGATTCAACAGCAGGAGAAATAAGTGCAAGGATAAGTACAGTGTTAATTTACATCATCATCATCATCATCATCAGCCTGACTATACCCACTGCAGGGCTCAGGCCACTCCCATTTTACTCCAATTAACGCGGTCCTGTGCTAGCTGCATCCACTTGACCCCTCCGAACTTCTTGATGTACAGGCGCCCATAAAAATCACAGAACGGCAAAATTAGAACAAAAACTAAATTGTCGCATATTTACACATGCAGCAAGGACATGAATGGTGTTTTGACCGCTCCCTTTTGTGACCTTTGCAATCCATCGCTCAACGTCAGGCAGAGCCTTTAAATGAACAAAATAAATTTGGTTTTTCATTGTTCTACAGATTCCAAAATATACATTCCCTTGCTGCTGTTGCATTTTTATTTTATTTTCAGGTTATCAGATTCTTCTCATCACAGCTGACCCTGCGTAAGGTTAGGTAAAGTTTTTGGAAACAAGTTGCTGACAACGTCTGAGCTCAAACTATTATGCTGTCTATAGCTTTGAATTCCATCTCGAAATACCAAATCGTACAACTATTAAAAACCAAAACTGTTATGTGTACTGAGGCACTAGAGTTCGAAATACTGAAAGCTGCTCAAATGTATCCTTTATTAATTTGAGTTTGCAGAATAACGTGTAAATATTTTTATTCAATAAAATATTTTTTATTGTTAGATTACATTATTTATTTTTGCTAAGCGATAAAGCGATATTTACAGTGTGTTCCGTGATTTCAAGAAAAGAGATGCGATATTGTCACGTGGTGGTGACCAGGGTCGATGGCACAAATGAAGAGTCGGTGATTGCACTGAAGAAACTCTTTATTGGGCTGACTGCGCCCGCAAAAGAGCTAAGCAACTCGTCGGCGGCGATAGTAACAAACGTGCTCGTCGATCGTCGAACAAAGAATGTCCGTCACAGTCGTCAACGCTCAATTTAAAGGCTGCTCAGAACAATCTAGATAACGTCGCAAACAGCTACCAGCACGGGCTGGAACGTTGTAGAAAGACACATGAGTGGCCGGAATCTTCGGGATAGATCTCGGTGCATCTTGTCCTACAACGAAATCTGATAAAGGTGTGACTTTTGACATCAAGCATTAACCAACAGAGAATACAGAACTACTACGCGATCCAGAATCGGAGTGATAAGCCTTTATACCAGCGGCTGTTAAAAAACAACAAATACAGTTTTGAAGGTTTCGCGGCATTACTCCCCTCTTAAAAAAAAACATCGCCTCGATGTTCCAAAACAAAGCAACTTAAACACAAACACTGCGAAGTTTAAACACCACAGGGGCTTTAACGCGCGTAATAAGGCTTCAGTCGTACAACATGTACAATTTCTGGATGTGCGCGTCGCCGTTGTGACGCTGACGTTCCGTCGGAGATGACTTCATAGTCCTGTGGTTTGACGCGGCGAATGATTTTGTACGGCCCAAAGTATCGACGCAACAACCTTTCACTAAGTCCGCGACGGCGAACTGGTGTCCAAACCCACACTCCTAGTGAACAGCTACCAGCACAGGCTGGAACATTGTAGAAAGACACATGAGTGGCCGGAATCTTCGGGATAGATCTCGGTGCATCTTGTGCTACAACGAAAACTGATAAAGGTGTGACTCGTGACATAGAGCATTAACAATCAAAGAATACAGAACTGCTACGCGACCCAGAATCAGAGTGATAAGCCTTTATGCCGGCGGCTGTTCAAAAACAACAAATACAGATTTGAACGTTTAGAACGAAAAGGCACAAGGCAAACTGGGATAGTGGCTTAACCGTGATGGGATGTAACACAGAAGAAATAACATAACTAAACATGAAAATTAAGGAAACATTGGGAATAATATTGATACAAACTATAGTCGACGACGAAGCGATGACAATAAGTGGCTAGTTGACGTAGACGATGAAGTGGTTGCTAGTTGGCGTAGACGACGAAGTTGGTTGCCTGGAACCACGCTCAGACCGCTGCTCGGACCGCTCTCGGACTTCGGCAGTCTTCTAGGCTCAGGGCGTTGCCTGGACGTTTGGCGCAATACCCGTTACAATATGTAGTGGTTGGCTTGCGGGTTCATTATACAGAATTATACGGTGTAATCGTTTTAGGGACAAAAAAGGGAATGCACACACACTGCCTGCGCCTGCGTCCCCATTTCTTGTTCCTCTCACTAATGAATTCTTTAAAGCAGCTATTCTTGAATCAATTGAGTAATAATACAAAGATGTCTGTGACACAGAAGTTGATCACAAGGTATCAAGTATCAGTTGATTATTTGAGCATTTTCAAAGATTTCTCATCGCATGCGACTCATTCACGCATGTCACATGGACATTAAAGATTGGCACATTGCAGAACAAAAACTGATCTTGCAAACTAATCGGCAAACCAAGTTGTTTGTGTTAAAAGGAGAAGTCAGCTGCAGGAACTGCTCACATAGGTTTGCTTTTGGTGTCCTTTTTGTGGCTCATAAAGCAGTCAGTCCCTTCCAAACAGCATATCAAAGTTTGTAGACTGAATAATTAAATATACAATACTTAGCAACAAAAATTTATGACTAGCTTTCAATTTGAGTAAGAATACATAGATGTGTGTGACACAGAATTTGATCAGAAGGTATGTTACAAGCATCAGTTGATTACTTGAGCATGTTAAAAGATTTCTCATCACATGCGATTTATTCACACATCTCACATGTACATTAAAGGTTGACACATTTCAGAACAAAAACTGGTCTTGCAAACTAATCTGTAAACCAAGTTGTTTCTGTAAAAGGAACAAGTCAGCTGCAGGAAATGCTCACATAGGTTTCCTTATGGTGTCCTTTTTGTGGCTCATAAAGCAGTCAGTCCCTTCCAGACAGCATATCAAAGTTCGCAGACCTTGAATAATTAAAAACACTTAAGTAAGCAACAATACGTTGCAACTAGCTTTCGCAATAATACCTCCCTCTGTTCGTGCGTTTCTACCCGTTCAGAAATATACAATGCAATTACGGCCTAGACTGGAAAAAAAGGACGGATGACCCAGCGCTTCGAAACCAGAGCTTCAAATGGTGGTCTCGGCATATTAGCACGACTGAATGCAAGTATTATCGTAGGTTAGAAAATGCCTCTCGTCAATAATTATCGAAGTTTTCGAAGCAGATTTCAGAGAACTGTGGCATAGTATTGCAACTCTACTGACCCGCTCTTTTTCAGATACCGTAATAGATGTTAAATTTAGTAGCAACTTACAATCATCACACTGGGCTATTATTTCGTGACAACGCTGTCAGTTTGAGATTCAGTAATCGGAACAGGGAAAAGTGATGAGCTGTTCTGACTATGGGTCGTCCTACACGTTCACAAACTGCATTTCAACAATTTGAACTGCTAAGCTATTGTGGCCTACGAATGATATTCACTAAAATACACATTTACCACACTGCCGTGAATTTATTTGGAGGAACTTCTCAGGCTCTTTTATTCAAGATTAAAATCGTGAGAGGACGCAGTCTTCCACCGGCTAATGAGGACCAGGGAAGAAACCGGAATATTTTACCGTGAGATATTGTTCGGCTGGAAAGATGATTAAGCATATAAGAACCTTTGAAGGCTTGCTCATATGTCAGTTGCAAAGTTTTATGCGCTCCCCTCGTACGTGAGCACGTATGTGTACAAGTAATTTCAATGGCAATTGCTGCTCCTCTTGAAGAACGTTTGATATATATCTTTTCTATGCGCGGCAGACGGCGGGGAAGATACGGAAATAAAAACTTGTCTAGTTGGACACATATTCGTCGGCAGAGCGCAGCGCATTAAACAGGACAAAGCCTGATGCTTGAATTGATCAAAGGAAAAGTGTGACGCGTCTCGACAAGTCAATTTATGTGTCAATGAGCTCATGAAAGACACAAAGATGTCTTTGGCAGTTGCATGATTGGTTCTCTGTTGAAGAATAAGGACGGTCCTGAAACATCCTGAATGATGACATGAGCCGCTTGGGCAGAAATGCTGAATGAAACAATATTTTTTACAGGACGAAGGAGGGCACAGCCGTAAGTGGGTTGAGGCTGTGTACTATATTGATGACGTAACTAGCGAGAAATTTAGGGCAGTTTGGAAAAAAGTTTAGGAAGATTTTTAGTAATACTGACGAAAAGTCAAGGTCTGAGCAGCTGATCAGAAAGAAAGGATACGAAACAGTACAGCCGCCGGGCAGAAAGAAATTCATATCACATTCAGTTGTTTAGCTAGAGATGCGATATAGTTAAGCAGGCATTGTTCAACCCTACAGCATACAGTCATACAAAGCGAGGATTGGCTCATAGAGTGAGAAGAGAACTTTAGTTAAACGCCAAGTGTTTCAAGGAACCCGACCACTAGTTTTAAAGATAGCCTTTTGAGATATGAAGACGGTATGCGCTGCTGAATCATGCCAGTGCTAGCGGACATCAGAAGCCGGGGAATAATGTTACCTAATAAGCTGATTAACTAATTTCAGATATCTACACTTATCTATTGCAGTTAGCTCACAAGTTGCATTTAAGATATTTGTAGATGGCCCCTAGTAACGGTCTTATCAGCTTTTAGAAATTTAGAAAGCGCTTGGTGCTATGGCTCAACAAACGGTGCCAAAATACGCGCGCTTTCGAATAACTCGCGCTCTGAGCACTGCACCCAGACCCGCCAATCAATAGCGCAAGTGCGGTGTAATCTTACGTGTCCCACTTGGGTAAAAGCAGAATTAAGCAGCGAACACTGCAGCGCAGGTGGAAAAGAGAAGGTTGCAGGGCAGTTGCACCATCGACTGCACTTGGGCCCGTATAGCAAAAAATGTAGCGTTATCGGCGGAGTTCTGAGAGAAAAGTCTCGGGCATGGCTCTAGCAGGTGGTATTTGTCAGGTTATATTGCCGCGTACTGATTGCTGAGCAGATTACGGAACGTCATTTGATCATATGATATAGGAAGAGTTGCTATTTTTCTGAATTTAAAGGTGTGAGTGACTCAGGCTTATACTTTCAGATGGTTGAGTGAGCTGGAAATGACGTTTACTGCACCGCTGAGCGAGGAATAAGACACGCGACTCTTACGTCATGCACGCAACTCCGTAAGGCTCGGTTAAAAGGGTTTATAGATATCTATGTCCAGTGTTAGTGCACATAACAAGGTAGCCTAGTACTAAATGATAATGAATATGTGCGAGGTAGTAGTGGCATGGATTAAAGGACTAGATATCAAGGGGTAACAAAGTGCATGTATAAGAACGAGCACCCACAATAGGAGCCGCAGATCAGGGCCATTAACATCGCATGATACCATTAAAATGGAAAATGAAGTGTGCGGCCTTTGTTTTTTTTTTTGCGTGCCGGTGAAAACAACCCTGAAAACATCTTTTCATGAATTTTTCGAAATTCAATGTGAAGAAATGCGTGGTTATCCATCGAGAAAAGCTTCCTCATTAATTTTTCGAATGCCGAATTCAGTGTCCTTATCGCTAGTTTTTGAAACAATACAGTAACTGAACTTGGTAATAAGATAGCAAAAATAACTCGCTGGCCGCAAGTCATTGCCTAAACACAACCGACAAAAAGGAAACTATAAACTTGATAAGGACATCTGTATTTTTTTTATGTTCGTCATCTCGGAAGTTGTTATGCGGACTCGTGCATGACATTTCAAGGGCTTCATTTGTTGGAATGAGTAAGTAATGAGCAGAAATGTTATTTTCATTGCTTCGGTCTTCATGCGAAAGAAATTTCACAAGAAGTCTTTTCCCGTAGATACACGTCTATTTTTGCATCTGTTGAACAGCTTTAAGAATATTATAAAACTGAAGCTCGGCGAGCATGGAAACTGCATCAGACGCGTTGGCTCAAGTTGGCTTAATGTTTGAAGCTGTCTAACTTCCATTTATTTATTTTACAGTTCCGATTTGTGCCGACGTATATCACCTATTAAGATTACATTGCTTTGTTTATATTTTATACGAGTCATAATGTCGTGGTGCCTAATGGAAATTCCGCTGTTTGCAGAGAAGGTGCTACTATTCTGTTCAATATAACGGTGAAAAAGGGTACAAGTGTTTTCATTTTATTATTATTTGAATTTTCGTTCAAGTACTTGCTCGTTAGATGAGTTTTTATACTTATTTAACTTTTTAAGGCACGTGTAATGTCCGAAATATTTGGTGCTTTTCTGTATGTATTCCTGCGTACCATAACACGCCAATATATTTAATATGATCCTGAATTTGTTGCTAAGACAAAGTACTTGTGGCGTTGAGCATTCAGATGGCTGGAAGAGAAATATATAATTTATCTAGTTTGCAGTTACTGACTGTTTAAAAATAATGGATAGAAATAAAACTAAGGTAGGCCAGCGCATTTCTTTTTTTTTTCATGCATTTTGAAAGTTTCTATGCGGAATCGTGCGTAACATTTTAAGGCTTCATTTGTTGGAATAAGTAAAATATTATAGTTATTTGCTTACTGCATGATATATACTCATATATCTTCCGTTTCTGACCAGGAACATTTAGATAATGCTCTGCTTAGTGTGCTTTCCGGGAGTGAAAATTGGGACATGGAAATAAATACTAAGAAGGCTGTGATCTTGCGGATAACAAGGAAGAAAAATCCCGTTTCCTTCAACTATTGTAATAATGGCATTGAAGTTAAAGAAGCGCCAAGGTGTATCTTGAACATTGTACTAAATTCGCAACTAAGATGGAATGACAATATAGGCTACGTTAAATCCTGAGATTTGCGTAAACTTAGCCTTCTTCGCCATAAACTTAGGGGCGCATCAAGCAGCTGCAAGCTATTAGCCTACAATACGCTCGTAAGGCCAAGTCTTGAATATGCCATCATCATTCGGGACTACCATTCAAAAAAAAGCATAAGGGAATTAGAAGAAAACACAGAGACACGCAGCACGGTTTATATTTAAAAGGTGCAACAAAACTGATTCGCCATCGTCGTTAATAGCAGCAAACAATAATTAACCTCTCAACGTCAGACGTAAGATAGCCCGCCTATCTTCCCTTCAACTGATTCATGGAAAGCTAGGAATCTCTCCAGCACCCTAAGTGCGGTTTTTTAGAAACTCTTAGACCTCGTCGTCATCATAATCACACTTTAGCACCATACTTCACGCACAAAATCGCTTTTAAATTTTCTTTTTTTCCGAGAACAATTGACGAATGGAATGCCCAGCCTGTACGAGTGATATTGGCTGTTGATTTTGACAATGCACTTTGTAAGCTATTTTAGATTTTATATGTACAACATTAGAAAATTTTATTGTTCTCTTTTGTATTGCTATGCAGCTGCTCTTGTATTGAGAGAATGCGTTTTTCTCCCCTCCCTGCCAGGACATAAATGATTGTTGAAATAAATAATATATATTAAATTACTTCGGTTCTCATGCGAAAAACAAATCGTAATACCCATCTTGCTGCAGATGCACGTCTACTTTCGTGTCCCAAAAAACAACTTTAACATTATTATGAAACGGAATCTCGGAGAGCGTGGAAACTGCATGAAAACTGCTCGCCCAATCTGGCTAATATCCATTCATTTCTTCTAGTCACGATTTATATTAGAGCGACACATGTTGTTCATAGTATTCCTTTTCTTTGCTGATGTTTTTATGAGTCATGATGCTGTGGTGCCTAATGGAATATTCCGCTTTTTCATTTGCCCACATGTTGGTAATCTGTACAACTGTGAAATAAAATATGTATTTCCATTTTATTTTTATTTACATTTTCTGATTCCATGTTGCCAACTGAAAATATTTCCTTTTAATTTAATTATTTAGGATGCATGCAGGATATTCCTGAAATATTTTGCGCCAGTCGTATGTGGACCTACATACTCCAATATGCCATAGTCTACAATATGGTCAGGTATGCAAGGAAAAGAGAAACCGCTCATGACGCAGATCATTCAGATGCCTGGAGAAGAAATTCTATGTATCTATTTTTTATTAAATATCAGTTCACAATCTTCGATTTATGCTTACGCTCGTTGATATCTGACGCGAGTTTAACCGCTTCCTTAAAGGGGCACTGAAACTATAATTGCGGTAATACTCTAATGCCAGAAATCAATACAGATAGTCGTGTGGGTATTCGAGTGAAATATATAAGCTCTGCGTTCAACCTGTAATTTACAAATTATTTTCAAGAAAGCACCCCTGGCGGCCGCTCGCAACCGATTGGAGCGACACTTCCCGTGCTCGCCTTCACCGATGACGTCAAGGTGGCTTTCTGGATGCGCCCACTTATTGGACGCTCCCTCGTAGCGAGGGCGGAACGGGGTGGGGTAAGGAGCCGCCATCATTCGTTTTCTTTATTTTCTCTTGCTCTCCGGCATACGCTTATTTAAGGATAGAGAGGAGGAGAGCCACTTTTGATCGCCAATATCTTCAGTGTTATTGAAGCTAACTTTAACATTCTTTCGTTGATGAGACGACTGGGGAATACCTATTGCTCGTGCGCAAATTTTATTTTAGTAAACAGCTTATCATGGGCCTTTAAGGTCAAGCAAGTAGAACTAACTCATCTGCAAAATGTACGATGGGAAGATCTTGTGCGTTCTGCAACTTCTCTGTCCGGTCCGTCACTGTCATTGCAAACTAGAATAAGGATCCGAACAGTTACCATTTCTTTGAACTGGTATATAAAGCAGCTCTCTATTAAGCTATGACAGTTGTGACGACCCCTGCCTGTGCACGGGCCCACACGGAACGGAGAGGCAATTCACCAAAAAAATTTGGCTTCCACAAAAGTTACGCATATTCTTTATTCATTACAAATATCAATATGGCTCTTACGCTGAGGTGCAAAGGTTCACTTGCATAAGATAAAAACCCGGACGGGTCGTGCTGGCTCAGCCCTGCAGACGGCTCCCTCCTACTTTACCCGCTTTCGTCAGGCTCATATGTATACAAGGCTACAATGAAAGATTTGCCATCATGCATTGGCGAAATCTGAGCTGCTATCAAAATGAGGGCGATGTTTGCTTGTCTTCTCGTTCTCACAATTACGATCGTCATATCCGATTAAGAAAATAATTCTTGACCCTAATAATTTTCTACTAATGCAGCAAAATAAATAGAGCATTCAGTGACCGCAGTTTTCTTAACTGCTACTTGATATTCTACCTGCATATCTAGTTATTGGTATCGCAGTATCAGCAATTACGAAAGAGATTATGCGTTGTCTGCGAAAACCAACTCTCTCATACAATGCATGAGGGCGCCAGTAGTAGAGTTAATGGCGGGGTGTTGCGCAGAAGAAAGTAGTTTTTTTTTTTCTCAACTTGACTGCAAACGTTTACGCATATGTACGTTACCTCCTTGAACTTCCTTCCTTTCGAAGCGATTCCAGAGCTGTTCGAAATACCTGCATTTCGTATATTGCCAGTGCGGCGTATCTTTTGCTTTCGCGCAAATTAACAACCAATCTAAAAAGGAACTTGCTGGTCGAAATATTTCGAAAAAAGCCTCTTATTCACATTCTTAGCAAGACGTATGCCGCATTTTTAATAAATAAGTTGACCTTATAGAGCACTGCTTGGTGGGAGTTGGGTTATTTTATTTTCGACGAAAGGAAAATAATCTCCTATTGCTGCCAATGAGGTTCTTCAAGACGCGGTCAGAAAATTACTACCACCATAAGATGTTTAGCAAGGGATGGTGAGACAATGATTTCATACCGATAGTGAGGTTCTGCTCTCGAAATATTTTTGCCGTCCCCCCCCCCCCCCGAAAAAAAGTTTCTGCTGGTAAGAAATAACTGAGTGCATTTTACTTTATTATGGAAGTATTTTGTAGCGTAGTGTGGTCTCGTATGAGCTGTTCTTGAAATTGCTGCAACCTGCGAGCCTTTGAAGACAAGCCAAACTTGTGCATTCCAGATTTATTACATATAGTGCATATCATGCATTGTACAGTAACTGGTGAAACCAGTAACGGATAACAGCTGAAGCCGACGGAAGAAGCTAAGTCCGATCTTCAAGGGCTCTCATTCCGATGCGGGATAAAAAACAACAGAGGCTAACACTAACAAAAAACAATATCAAGAGGGGACACTTAAGCTCCGCCTTAAAGTGTATGAAGCAACAGCATTAATGGATCCCTACTGGAACTCCTAATGTGTATCCACGTTTGTATACATGCACTTCACCACTCGTTTAATGGTCAATTCCTTAATTCCTGAATATTGTAGCTCTCTTGATGTCACCACGTAAAGCAACGTTACTGAGACAGTAAAACAACTGTTTACCCGAGCAAGACGACACCTCAACTACCACACACTTCTTCGTCCTCCTACACACCGAGTTCCTTCTTTTCTTCATTTAGTCTGTAATATTTATCCCCATTTTGCAAACAAAGCCCTCCGGGAGAGTCAGGTGTTGTCACGACAATTACACTTCTTCAATTAGCAGACATGCGTCACCTCAGTTGCGCTGAACGTCGCCCACTTGCCCGTAAGACGCGAAATCCGGTAGTTCAGTTCGCCGAGCCGTTCTAAGTTCACGTATGAGTCAGTGTAGCTTCCCAGCATTTTCCGGTGTAAGCAGCGCTTTCTCATATGTTTCCAAAGCCAGACTAGGTTACAGGGGAGATAGGTGATCTGGCGATGGTGGTGTCATAGCGAGCGTTTGATCGGTCTTGTGATGCCAAAGTCCATAGTCGGGCTATCCGCCGCGCTTCTTCAGCCAGGTAAAGAGCTTTAGCTAAACACGGGCCTTCCTCAGTGGCAAATGAGAGGACGGTGTCGATGGTGAGTATAGGGAATCGGGCGTACAGGAGGAAAAGCGAACTGTATTCTGTGGTCTCATGCGTGACAGTGTTGAATGCGTAGTATTGAATGGGAGAACACAGTCCCAGTTTTTATGGCCCGAAGCGACGTACGCTGTAAGCATATTGGTGAAAGTTCTGCTGTTGCGCTGTTAAACTATTTGTCTGAGGATGGCAAAGGGTCGAATGTCTGAAATCAGATGCACATAAATGTAGATTACATCGGCAGTAAACAATCGGCCTCTGTCGCAATTACCACAACTCTCTGGGGACCATGTCGCAAGATGACTGACTGGAGCATAAGAAGAGAGACATAGTCCGCTGCAGCGGTGGGAAGAGCGGCCGTCTCAGAGTAGCGAGCAAGATGGCCCACACATACAACAATGCAACGATTGCCTTCCTGCGGTTTTGGGAAAACACCCAAAAGGTCAACTCCGACTTTTTGAAAAGGAGCCTTGGGCGGCGTTACAGGGTGAAGCATTCCGAGGGCTACACCAGTAGGAATTTTGCGATTTTGACGCTCAGGAAAGTTGGCCACGTACTGGTCACTCGTGTGGCGCATGCGGGGCCAGTAGAATTGCTCCTGAGTGCGGTTGCAAAGTTCTCGCAGATGCCAGGTGTCCGGAAGCTGGATCGTCATGCATGACGCGTAAAACAGAAAGATGTAAGATTTCAGGTACTACCAATAGGAACCGACGGCCAGTGTCCGAGTAAACCTTCGTGTATAGTAGGCCATCACGTAGACAAAACTGGCTGTTCGAGGTTATGTACTGAGCAGTATTCAAGAACGGCTCTAGGTGCTAGTCGCTGTGTTGCCCTGTTCGGAAGGCGCGAGAATCGGGAAAGGTCGTAGATAAAGCAGCGATGTAATTTTCGAAGTTGTCCGCGTCACATATTGTCGTGGCATACGACAACCGGAAGGGGCAGTCCTCATCAGCGTCCCGTCGGACACACTTATATGAAATGTTGTATAGTCGTAATCTTGTAAGCGAAGTGTCCAGCGGGCAGGCGGCCAGACGGATCACGGAGATTGAGTAACCCGCCTAGGGGATGGTGATCTGTTTCTACTACAAAAGGACGTTCTACAGGTAGCAGCGAAATCGCTGCACGGCGAAAACAACCGCTAGACACTCCTGCGCAGTTTTGGTGTAATTGTGCTATGTCTTGCTTTAGGGTGCGACTGGCGTAACCAATCACATGTTAGTGGTTATCATAGTGCTGAACGAGGACAACACCAACGCCTATGCCACTTGCGCCGGCATGCTCTTACGTTGGAGCACGAGGGTTGGAATGCCGTAAAATAGGATGCGACGTTAATAGGAACTTCAATTGCCGGAAAGAGGAGTCGCACTCAGATATCCACTGTAATGGAGCTTCTTTCTGTAATATGCACATGAGTAGGTAGACCACGCCTTATAAACGAGGAATGAAGTGTCAGAAATAGCAACAAAGTATACATAAAAACAACTGCGCAGCTTCTTCACATTCCGAGGTTGCTGAAACGTGGCAACGGCTACGGTCTTCTGAGGATCAGACCAATCGCCCTCACCATCGACGAGGTGACCAAACCAACGCCTGTCGTTCACCAAAACGGCACATCTTTGAGTTCAGAACGAGGCCAGCTTGGCGCAAGGAGTCCAGTACGAGCACTAGGCGCTCGTTATGCTTTTTGAATGTTCGGCCAAAGATGACTACGTCGTCCGGATAGCACGTACATACCTCCCAATTTAGTCGACGTTATATAGAATCCATGAATCTTTCAAATGTCGCAGGCGCATTGCACAAACCGAAGTGCATTAAATTAAATTCGAGCAATCCACCGGGAATGATGAAGGTGGTCTTCTTATCTGCCGGATGCATCGGAATCTGCCAGTATTGCGACCGCAGGTCTACAGATGAAAAGTGTGACGCAGAGTACAAGCAGTCATTGCCGTCATAGTGCGGGGAAGCAGATAGACGCCCTTTTTAGTGACTGAATTCTGGCGGTGGTACTCTACACAAAATCGCCATGCGCCATCTTTCTTTCACACAAGAACTACAGCAGCCGCCCATAGACTGCACGACTCTTGAATGACACCCTGCTCATTGACTACCTTGCGCTCGGGCGGCGCTACACGGTACGATTTTTCGCAAATGAGGTGCGCATATCCGCTGTCAATGCGATTATTGATGCGTGACAAAGGAAACGAGCGCGAGCTCATGGCTTTTGAGAAGTCAGAAACTAATGAACACTTCGATAAAAGATCTTCCAGAACATCACGCTCTGTTGCATTAAGGGAGTTGCTAACCATACAGCAGAGTTCAGAATTCACTGGAGATATTGCGACATGACGCTCTGGTGCATCTGTAACCATGGCCACTGACGTTGGCACGTCTTCACTACAAGCGGCAAACTTCATGCCAGCTGCTAAAAGAGCTTGCTGAGTGGAGCAATTAATGATACACAATCGCGTGCAGCCCTGTGTTACCGACACCAAACACTGAGGGACCAGAAGATATGTTTTCGCGCAGTTCCAGTAATTAGGCGTCACGGTCGAATCAAAAGCTCCGGTCGCACTGCGAGAGCATGAAACCGGAACGCACTGCACCGACATCGAAGGCACAACGGTACCGTCGCACACATAAAAAGCGTCATCACAAACAAGAGATCCCTCGAAGCCATGCGGAAGGCCGCCATGAACACTGATCTCGCCCGTGCAGCCCAGTATACGGTTCTACGATCGTTCTACGACGGCCTCATCTTCACCGGCCGCGGCACCTGGTTTTCCCGTGGTAGTAACTGGGGGCGACGCCGCGCGGGCGGTGAACGGCGAGCATGAAATGCGGGCGGTGGAGTCATGCTCCAGTCGGAAGCTGGGGAGTGGTTTCCGACGACACCGGGCTGAAACTGGAAGTATATAGGAGGCGCCGAGTACCGAGAGGTGTCAATTAGGTAATCAGTGGCCATCCGTGGGCACGTTGCTCGGTCATACCGTGTTAGTGGGCGGCTGTGGCATTGTCTTGAGGATGTCCGGGATGCCGCACCGGTACCAGACGGCAGCAGGACAGAGAAGGGGTTGGTCCTGAAAGTACTCAATGTCATAGTGTTGATAATAGCCAGGGTCGCGCTGATCTGTAAACCTCGATGGTCGCCTACGTCTTCGCGAGAGTAGCTCGTTACGCTGATTAGAGTAGCTGAAAAAAAAATACAGTGCTTGCGAAATATTTCTACCATTCGTTGGAAGAGGAAGGGTGTGCTGTGTGAACAGAAGAGTATTCAGACTGCGATGGCAGTCTCGCAGAGAAAAGATGGGCGGACGGACACTGGTGATGTGTGCCGGACATGGGAATAGAGCCGAAGGAGCTCTTCACGAATGATATGCCAGATAGTTGATGTCAGGTACGCGGAGACATGCTCTTCATCGGTGGCGACGGTTGTCACATGGGTCAGCCTTCCAAACCTAGGCGTTATTCGACGAGTCTTCAGTGCTGTGAATGTGCGGAGGTGACGAAGGACAGCAGAGACACTCGAGAGATCATCTTTAGCGATGAGAAAGTTGTAGACGCCATCTGCAATGCCTTGAGAAGATGCCCAACTTTGTACTCACCCGACATGCAAGAGCCTATCGTTCCGCACAACTTCAGGACCTGTTTGGTAAAGGTAGCGCCGGTCTTGCCGGGCAACTGGGAACGATCGACGAGGGTCTGCTCGGCCCATTCTCTGCGCGCTACCTTGTCTCCGAAACACTGTTTTAAGGTTAGTGACAAAGCACTCCCCTGTCGTCAGTGTGTCCTCTCTGGTTTCAAAGCAGATAAGGGTGGTTCCAGTGAGGGAAAATACGACGTTATCGTGCCGAGTGACGCAGTCCCAACAATTGTACCGGCTTACCCCTTGGTAGTGGCGCACCCAGTCGTCAGCATGCTCTCCCGCTGCGCCAGCGAAAGGGCGGGTCTCCAGGAGTGGTGGATAAAGGCCGGACGCCACCTGACTTTAAGTGGTGAGAAGCACAGAGCTAAGCTCAGTCGGCGGCGACATGGTAACCAGCGCTGGCGGAAGTCCAGCAACACGACGGCTACGACGAGGCTCCAGGGGCGCGTCGATGGCATGCGATGCCGAGGAATCGAAAACGCACTCCCCACCAAATTGTAGCGCTCTTGATGTCACCACGTGAAGCAGTTTTGAAACAAAACAACGGTGCACCCAAGAAAGACGCCACCTCAACTACCACACACTTCTTCGTTCTTCTACACGCCGAGTTACTCATTTCATCCAGCCAGTCTAACAATATATTATCTGACATGCACACATTGGCATACAATTCTTGGCTAGCACGCTTTGTGACAGACTAGGCGACATAGATACAAAGCCCAGCTATAATGGATTCGAACGCACATACTTTCGTGAACTATAGGCAGCGAGAATGCAAGGGTCTCGGAAGGCTCGACTTCTCTCACCCTCTCATCTGAATTGAGAAGCCCAAGTTGGACACTATGGCCAAGGTCATGTCACGTGGTTGCGTGACATGACCTTGTTTTTGACGGTCACGTTATATGACCTCGACATGACCTTTACCTTTTCGTTCGCAATGCCAGCGCCAATAACGTCATGCCAGATAGACGCTGCCGCCTTACATAGAAAAAACCAGGCCTTAAAGTAAGAGAAGTTTACACACACTTTGTAAGTGTTAACGCCTCATCGAGCTGGACAAGCAAAAAAATTACAAGAGTTCAACGCTGCTGAACCAAATATTGAGCGAAAGCATTATTGTTGTTGTTGTTGTTGTCCAAATAACTTATGGCACATACCCACAGAGGGAAGATCAAAAAAACAGCGCGGCTACTTGGGACAAACATAGAGGAGAATAACGGACAAGCGCTGACTAACAACTGAAGTTTATTCGAAAAAAGCACAGGTAATATACACTTTTTTTTCTTCAAGAACCAGGACGCATGCGCTCCCAAACAATGCGTCCTGGTTCTTGAAGAAAAAAAGTGTATATTACCTGTGCTTTTTTCGAATAAACTTCAGTTGTTAGTCAGCGCTTGTCCATTATTCTCCTCTATGTTTGTCCCAAGTAGCCGCGCTGTTTTTTTGAGCTTGCAATGCACCAACTAGCTCAGATTTCCGTTGTTCACCCACAGAGGGGGATCGGCCAAGAATTTGGTAGCAAAGAAAAAATATATATATATATATATTTTAAGTATATTGCATAAGAAAAAAAATTTGATTTGAGGGGTAGAGGAAAGGAAATAAAACGGGAAATAAGGGAAATATAAAATGAAAAGTGGTAACACTGACGGGACATTGACACTGTAATTGTAGAACAAGTGATATTTAAATATTTAGCAAGGCAAACGATTTGATTCCAGTAAAAAATTTTGCATGGCGGTAAAAACAGACCTGTGACTGTGCCCAAGGATGGTGGCGCCAAATGATTAAAATGTCGGGCTGCTTAAATTAAGGCCAAGCTGTTGCAATGGCTTTTCCATCAACTGTCTTCTCAACGTAGTGAAGCGGCGGCAAAACAATAAAAAGGGATCTAATGTTTTATGTTCACCGCAAAATGTGCAGACGGGAGACAGTGCCAAACTAGACCTATAAAGATAGAAATTTAAAGGTGGGATACGACATCGCAGCCTTGTTAGAGAAATCTCAACTTGCCGTGAATGACAATTTTCTATTCCAAGAATAATTTAGATGCAGGTAGTCATCAGATCTTAAAAGATGTCCATTTTTCATATTTAATAGAACGTTTATACGAAACCTCGCTGCGGTGATGTACGCTGTCGTCGGAAGCATAGATAATACGGGGCCATTGAGGGACTCTTTTGCCAAACTGTCAGCATATTCATTTAAAGTCACATTGCTGTGGCCTGGTACTTTTACCATATGTACAATTTTCAAATGTCTAGGGATCATGGAGACAATGGTTTTTACTATTGCAGAATCCACCGACGAAGAGAGGGATGAACACAATGATAGGGAGTCGGAAATTACAGCCACTTTAGAAAAAGAGGAGCCTAATGTCCGTAAAGCAAGTACCATTAACCGCCAGAAACTCCGCTTCAAAAATTGGGGTGCAGTCAGGAACCGTACAGAAAAAGACCAGTTATATGCGGACAATATATACCCACACCCGCCTTTTCATTACATTGAGATGCGTCAGTAGCTACTACTAAACTAGCAGAAAGGCTTCTTAAATGATCTTCTAATAATCAGTTTAGAATAATGGATGATAAGTCTTTAGCATTATTCGGGAATATGTCGTCAAAGACAATTTCAACAGCTGAACCGATGGTTTGTATGGGTAGAATACTACGAAGGGAAACATTTAAAGGGTCCAGCAAATTTTTGATCATAACAACCTGCGGGGTGTGAAATTTAGGCCAATGGACACTGAAAAAGGAGGTCGGTTGACAGCAAAAAATAGACATAAATAGGTGTAACTCTGATTCATATATATTTAGGTACGTCTTAACAGTTAGAATTTGTAATCTATATATCAAGGGAGGAATCCGGGCTTCAAGGTAGAGCACATTATTGGCAACAAATTTTGGAAGTCCAAGACACAACCGAAGCGCTTTTCGCTTCAAGAGAACAAGCGGTCGAATTTTATAAGTTGCTGAACCAGAAAACAAGACTGAACTGAACTCTAAAATTGGACGCACATACATAACATAAACCATTAAAAGCACATCTCTCGGCATTCAAGATCGGGGACGAATAAATCTGCGCAACATGCCCACGGCCCGAGCCCCTTTCGTAGCAATATGGCTAATGTGGGGCTTCCATGAAAGATTATCATCATTAGTTACCCCGAAATACTTTAATGATTTAACCTGTGGTATTATTTGCTGCTGATGCATTACAGATACACTTACAGAATCTTTTATATTGAATAAGAGGACCGCGCTTTTGTCCACATTTAATGTAGGACGCAATCCACACAACCAATTCTCAGTAGAGTTTAGGTATGTTTGCAAGCGGAGATAAAGCGATTGAATATCCCATGCAGTTGCAAAAAACGTAATATCATCTGCATATACGTATGTGCGAACGTCATGATTAACTGGTATTGAGCTGAGTAGTATGTTGAAAAGGACTGGTGAGAGGACTGCTCCTTGTGGCACTCCCCTGGCTTGCTTATATCTGCCAGAATGAACGCCATTTAATGCACAGTAATACTCTCGGTTTTGGAGGAAATCAGATATCCAGGCTACTAAATAATTTAGAAACTGGAGAGATTTTAATTTTTGCAATAGAATGTTATGTCCAACGCTATCATAGGCTTTGGGTATATCTAGCGTTATCAAGGCAGCGTGCATTTTCTGGCGCCGCACTAAAAGAACTCGACTCTCGAGGTCAGCATGCGCATTCCAGATGGAACACTTTTGACGGAAACCAATTTGGCAAGTACTTAGGACATTTTCTTTATTCATGAAGTCTGAAATACGTATAAGTATGACTCTTTCAATTAATTTTACAATGTTTGATGTTAATGCAATTGGTCTAATAATATAAATGGACAAGGCACCGCCTTTATTCTTAAGTAAAGGAATTATTTTGGCAAGATTCCATTCTGGGTGTATCCAAGCATGTTTGATGGAATAATTTACCAGCTCTAATAATGTCTCAGGTGACTCGTCAAAAAAAAAGTTTTAGCATTTTTGAAGTTACGTTGTCAGGACCGGGAGCAGCGGCTGGTAGTCTCATAACTATGGGAGAAAGCTCAGAAACGGAGATTTGAGGATCATAATTAACTGGTTCCATTGGCATTACAGGTATCGACCATGAAGGAAGTGCAGACGAGAAACGCTTCTCCAGTCCTTTGGCAATTGTTTCAGTTGTGTCTATTGCCTCATGGGGAGTCAAAATAAGGTAATGTAGATTTTGCGATTGCGGAATCTTTTTACGCGAGCGTAACAAACCAAAAAGACCAGTTCGGTTGCCAGATTTGGACAGGAAATCAAAATGCTTAACGTCATACTCGTCCTTCGCGTTTGCAACTGTACGTTTAAAGGTAGCTGCAATGAACTTATAATCATGACAGTTTTTCGGGCGCTGGTTGTCGAGAAGCTTTTTCCATGCCGCCTTTCTACGTCTGTAATCTCGGGAACAATCAGCATTCCACTAAACAGCTGAAGTATTCCCCTTTGAGCTGCGTACCAAGATCTCAGACTTCTTACGGCAATCCTCAATCACCGAGCATAAGAGTTTTGATTTTTGTTCTTCATCCGTGTTAGTCACTGACTCACAATTAGAGCGTAGCGTTAACTGAAAGTTATTATAGTTGATAAATGACTTCAATTGAGAAGTCGCCGGAGTTACAGGGCGATTAACATCAAACGCAATCGGTATGTGGTCACCAGAGGTGCCACAACCAAGTTTCGACCAATTATTAACGAAAAGACTGGGAGAGGTAAAAGTTAAATCTAACACCGATTGAGTGTGTTTTCTTATGAAAGTGGCCAAACCTGAATTTCTGCAGGAAATGTTATGTGTTACCCAATCCCAAAGACGCTTGCCACAACTACCTGTCTTGTAGCCAAATGACACATGATGCGAATTAAAGTCACCAGCCAGAAGAACTGAGTTTTGACAATTAACTAATAGCAGATCTAGAGGTTTTGTATCTTGTACACCGCTAGGGAAATAAGCATTCACTAAGGAAAACGGAGAATGCCCTGGAATTTCAAAGTATAGGGCCAATAACTCACAATCAACAGAAGATAGCTGGAAAGAAATCTTAGCCCTGTGACAGAATGTTGTACAGACAAATATAATTAAACCTCCTCCTTTTGATTGGCGATCTTGTCAGAATGAATGATAATTTTGTAAATAGAAATGCTTTTCGGCAGTTAGCCAAGTTTCTTGCAAAATAATTATATATGGATTATATTGAGAAGAAATCTAGACTAAATCTGTTGAAGCTGTTAGAATTGAGTGACAGTTCCACTGGATAACTTTTAGGGCCCCTATGATTGCGAAACCTGGACAACCGCAACTGCCTGCCCCAAAATATTATCCTTTGGCTTTGATGCATGCTGATGTTTCTTTGATTTTGGTTGGGACCGCGGAGAAGAATGGTTGGACATGGGAGACCCACACCGTTTTAGAATTCTTACCTCTGAATCCACCATCACTGCGTCATTAATGTCACCATCCTCATCTGGAGGAGTAGTCCTGTGAGGCGAAGCAACAATAGTCCTTTCAAGCAGTTGAGAGCTTTCAGAGGGCATGTTTCCTATGAAAGGGGCTGCTCCTGATTGCAGGGCTTGCGTTAGCTGAACTGACAGAACGTTAGAAAAACACTCTGTGCAGTAGCAACTATTCGGTCGACCATTTTAGTCATTGAGGCTTCCACTGCAGTCATTATCGCCTTTGAGATTGATGTATCCAGAGGCACACTTGATCGGGCTGACACACTTGTATAACCGTGCAATCGCTCCTTAACTTCTGTTACAGCGTCATGACGAGAACAGCGTTTTCTATCTATTACTTCTAGAATTTGAAGTTCCTGTTTTCGAGATGGACACTCCAAGGAGTTTGCAGCGTGGGCTCCGTCGCAAAGGCAGCATTTGTTGATTTGTTGTGAACATGATGACGAATGATGATCATCGCCACATTTGCAACACAGCACGGAGGACTTACAACCACGAGCACTGTGACCATAATGCCAGCAATTAGTACACTGCAGTGGCTTAGATTCAAGAGGATCCACACGGAAGATCAATGGCCATGCTTTTATCTCTGACGGACATGAAGTTCCCGCAAATGTGGCAATCACTGACTCTGTTGGTACCCGCGTATTATTAGCCTCCCGGCTGCAACGATACACCGCTACCACACCAGACGCCGAACGAAGGTCGAGGGTCTCAGCTGGAGTTAAAGAAGAGTCTACTCCTAGGACCAATCCTTTTGTGCATGCAAGATGAGTAGGGATAAAGGTGCTCACCTGAAGCGATCCAAATAAATTGTATTTAAGCAGATCCTTAACGCAATTGAGGTCTCGAGATCGGCCCAGTACCCCGCCACGCCAAAACTGCCTCACTTCTGCGATCGAGTCATAAGGGAAGAGGCTGCCTGGAGAGCAGCTCGAACAGTCCCAGGGTTAATAATTATAAATCTGCCATCCTTGGGCACCAGCGCCACAGGAATGTTTGGAACGCCAGATCGCTGGAACGCTTTCAGAGGTAGATCGTGAGGCATAATGAAAGCCGACCAGGGGGAGCGCCCCTGGCAGGGAGACTGCGTAGACATCACTTTACAGTTGCAATTTCTCTGCGAGCGTTATCAGCACGGTGAAAAGCGCAAATGCGCTGGGGAAACCAGAAAAATAGGACCAGCCGCCCAATACTTAGCCGATTCACGCCTTCTGCTCGTAGCAGTCACTGAACGTTGGCTGCGACAGCAATGACGGATTAGCTGCGGGTGACCGAGCGTTCTTCTTGTTCTCTTTTTTCTTCTTCTTCAGCGCACACAAAAAGCCACGCTTTAACCAAGCCGTATGAACGTGCCTTAGTGGGCTATAGGCGTAACGTGAATGCCAGGGTCCTAGCAGGCTGATTCTGACATAACCGTCCCATGTGAAACGAGGGACCCAAGTTGGCAGCTACTGCCAGCCCATCTCTCACTTTTGTGCCACAAGGGGTGTGACGTCACGCGCTGCGCCTTGGCTGCGACCGCTCGAGTTGGTAGCCCAGCTCTCACCTAGTGTCACGTGGGATGTGATGCCACAGCGTCAGGTGGGTGCGGCTGCGCCACGCTGAAGGCTAGAAACCAAGAGTAGTATTGCTTTTGCAATAAAAATGTGCGCGCAGACACATTTTTTCATCTGTCTCGTTTTTCATGCACTGTGCCACTGTTGTGTTGTGTTGTTTTGTTTTCTATTGTAGAATAAGATATGCTCTAGACTAGACAGCGGCGCATTTTGGGTAAACGTTGCTAGTCACTACTCCGAGCCACATTAGAAAGGAACGAGATGAAGAAGGCAAGAAAGAACAGAGAGGAGAAAAATCAGCCTGTGGTCGCTCCCATGTCGCATGACTTTTGGTGACAGCGGTTCTGTAGCAACGCCTGATTTATCAAGCACAGTTTTAGCACTTGTCAATAGTTAATTAGAACTTGTTGTTGGGCGATTTGGTCTTCGCCTGTCCTATGTTCTCCTTTTAAGTGATCGTCCCTTTTGCACATCCTATTTCTTTGTACTTGTCAATAGTTAATTCGAACTTGTTGTTGGGCGATTTGGTCTTCGCCTGTCCTATGTTCTCCTTTTAAGTGATCGTCCCTTTTGCACATCCTATTTCTTTGTCCAGAACTTGTCAAGAGCTCAATGGGATCGTCTGGAAGCAGTCAATAAAGAAGCTACGAAAACCATCACTGTAACATTTTTGAATGTTTTCCCCGTTAAGCCTGTTTTTAAGTTTTATTGCGGCAACAATAGAAAACTCCCCAAAACAAATACAGCTGATATTTATATTCGCTATACTGTGTACAAAAAATTAAAAAAATTGGCGAATCTCTACCGGATTAACATATATAACCAAAGCGAAAGCGACCCGTTTCGCTCGACCCGCCACTATTGGTCTCTATGCGACAGCCTCTCGGTAACCTACGTCGACCGGATGATCGCATTCGACTTGCCGTCTTCGCCACTGCTAAATTGAGAACAGTTCACGAGGCGTGTAGCCTGGATCATCCATGACCCATGACGACTGCTGCCGTTAATCAAAGACTTCTTTATTTCCAGGAATAAGTGAGATATAAATATTAATACTTAGGAAACTTCGGTCTTTTTAGAAAAAATTTGCAAGAACACTCTTTTCGGAAATAGACGCATAATTTCACGCATCGAAAACAATTCTAAAAATATGATGGCGGAAAGGAAGCTCGATAATGCTGGAAATTGCATTAGAACTGTTCTCTAAACTAGCCTAAATATTTGAAGCTGGCCAATGTGCGCTTATTTTTCACTCGCTGTTTAAATCAGCACGGCATATATTAACTATAAATATTCTGATATTTGTTGGGATGTTGAGGTGTTGAGATGTCTGGCAAAAATCTGCCGCTTTTATAGACAGGACAAGGCGTTCGTGAATTCGCCCCCCCCCCCCCCCCTCCCAATGCAGGTTTATTATATAAAAACAAGTATTTTCATCTTATCTGATTTGTATGCTTTTTGGTTTGTTTGCTGAAACCCTTTATTTTTTATCGAATTTTTTAAAGTTGCACGTAGGGTATTTTATAAAGAAATAAATGGCGTACATCGGTATGTTAATCAACATACTCCAATTCGTCACTGTCTGTAGGGTCAGCGATGCACTGAAAAGACAACGCGCTTATGACGTGAACCGTAACGACGTTCAGAAGAGAATTTCTATTTATCTACTATGTATTATAATCACTGCCTTCGACTTATGCTGAAGGTCGCTGATATCTGACGCGAGGTTAGTCGTTTCTTTAAGCTAAACCAATTAGAACTAATCCTTAAAGTGTCCGAAGGAAGGATTTGTTACTTTCTGTAATACATCTGTCTTATCCATCACTGTCACTGCAACCTAGATTGCATTGCCAAGCGTTACCATTGCTTTGAATTTGTATATAAAGCAGTTCTCTATAACTACATTACAGTGCGTCCTCTGGCAAGAGATTCTGCACAGTACAGTGGCGAAGTCAGAGCTGCTGTCAAGACGAGGGCGATGTTTGCGTGTCTTCTGGTTCTCACTATTGCCATCGTCATATCCGAGTAAGAAGATACTTATTGATTCTCATAATTTCCTACTAATGCAGGATAACAAATGGAACATTCAGTGACCTCAATTTGGTTAACTGCTCCTCTATATTCTTTCTGGATATCTAGTTATTGGTATCGCAGTATCAGTAATTACCATAGAGATTATGCGTTGTGCGCCAATAGCAACTCTTTGATACAGTGCTTGACCGCGCCAGAAACTCTTAAATAGTAGGGTGTTGTGCAGAACAAACGATTTCTTTTTTTGCTCAACTTCGTTGCAAATGTTTACGCGTATGTACTTTACCGCCTTGAACACCTTTCTAAGCGTTTCCCCGTGATTTCATTTGTCCGCAGAAAACAATAAAATAAAATGTTCTGCGTCTTCTGCTAGGCTAACTTCTGGGAATATAATGATAGCGTATGAAACACGCTTAAATCCACAAAGATTCCACTGTGCGTAGTACGAGCTCCGAAATGCAGTCTCGATGCAAACAGTGCTTGCAGCTAGTGTCTTAAAAAACAATATACACATATATATATATATATATATATATATATATATATATATATATATATATATATATATTATATTGTTGCCATTGGTCCTGCTTGTCCGTATGAAAAGCAGTTAGTACTTCCTTCATTCCATCAATAACGTGATGTTTTTCTGGCTGGATGGGTCATGTCAGTGCTTAACATCAACTACGCACTAAAGGAACCAAAGAACGACGGATTTTTAATGGGATACGCGTTCGTTTCTTCACTCTTAAAAATTTTCCACCAAGTGGTCTAAGCTCCATTGAAATTGGTCAAACGCAATCGAATTTTGTAATTGGGAAAAACAAACTTGCAATGACCAAGCAAATGCACCTGCCAAAATGCAGCTAAATCTCGTCATTTACAGATGCAGCTCATTCCGTGATTTCATGTAGCCATATGTAAAGATACTCTGCGCAGTATATTGCAGTATGCTTCTCCTCTTTTATTTTTTTCATGTGTATTTCAGGGCTGTACCACCGATACCAGGGGGTCGCGGTCGCTCACCCCACCAAGTCCAGGCCACCGCCCAGCAGTGCACTAGAAACACTGTAAATATTATCTAAATATCGTTTGGTACATTTTAAAGGGCCAATATACTTAGTCACCAGCAATTCTTAAATGAGTCAAGGTCATTTGATCTGCCTTTTGTAACTAGCGCAGTCCTTGCCTGCCGCCACTGTTTCTTGAGTTCGGGAGAGCGTTTGCTGCCAGGGCGACATTCGTACCTCTCCACGCGATCAGCCACTTGCCCTTCTGCCCGGCAGCGCACTCTGAGGCCAACACCGCTTTTGGCGATTCTCTTAGAGCATATTTATATCACAGCTCTATCTCTTCCCGGCAAGCTATGTTTCATCGTCACCTCTCCTAAAGGACAATGATGTCGACAGTAATGAAAATAAATATGGGGTTCGGGCAAATGCCTATTTTTTCTATCTGTAGTAGCAATAACTTTTAAAATATGAGCATAAATTAGGTGTTGGAAACACGACGTTTAATTTTCCAGGTTAGAATGACAAGAAGAAGTAGGCTATGCAGAACCGGAATGGACGCGCCGGCGACGGTTGTTAAAGAAACGAAACTTCCTAGTAGCTTCACCTTGCCCTGGCTACTGGTAATTCCTTCTTCTGCAGTGCTGAAGAGAAAACGCGGAAGCATCGGAGGATCATCGCAAATGCGACGTGTTTATTAGCACTTGCAGCGAGTCACCGGTTTGCGAGGTGCGCGCTGCGCCAGTTTTTTCGGACACCACGCGAATGTAGAATATTTTGCATACTGCAAGGGTTTTGCCAGTAATGGAATGTTATTGGGCGTGCCAATGAAATGAGGAAAGTCACAGCCGCAGTATTTTTATATGCAATAGTATCATGAACTTGCCCGAACCACTTGCTCCATTTGTGAACGCTGTGTTTGCTTCTGCCATCGCGAGGTGCGCAGAAGAGTTTTGCCAGAGGTTCAAATTCACTTTCGACGATGTTTAATAGCGCCCAGTTGTTAAAACTTTCCAGAAACGTGAAAACGCAAGCGCTACGTATATCCGCGGGCGCCTCCTCAGGCAGTCCAGAGCCGTAGTCTCGCTGTGGCGCCTATAGATGTTGCTACAGCGCTCTCACGATTAGCACTAGGTGCCCACGGCAAAACCACAAATAAGGCGGTACAGAAAGATATGGGCTGGGCATCTTTCGAAGTACGGGAAGCCCAGAATAAAATATTATATGAGGAACGCCTGAGGAAATTGGACAGTAACAGTTGGGCAGCTAAAGTATTCAAATACCTGTACCTTAAAAGCGTTGACTCACAGTGGAGGAAAAGAACTAGGAAACGAACTAGTAAGGATGCTAGTCACTAGGACGGAGAAATAAATAACATTAGGCAAGAGGTGAAAAAAACAGAAGGTAAAAATTGGATAAATTCGATGGAAAAGAAACAGTGTGGAATTATACCGAAAGTGGAAAATGCAGATCAGGAAGGAAGCTTTAATAACTCAAGAGGCAGTGCCCTACTTTTTGAAGCTAGATCAGAGTTCCTTAAAACACGCAGTTACAAAAAGAAATTTAACAATGAAGATGACACATGTGCTGTATGTGGTAACTCCAGTGAAACAATTGACCAACTTATACTCGAATGTAATGGTATCTATCCCGAAGTTGATGCAGGCGCAGTCACTGTTCCGAAGCGCTGGGGTTTAGAGATGCCAGTGGCCGGGTTAATAAACCGGCGGTGGAAACTAGCAAAAAACGACTGGAAGATTGGTGGCTTAAAAGCAGAGAAGTGACATAATGTTAGTAATGTAGAAACAAAAATGCAATGAATATAATAATGATGGTTTAGTTAACCAATCTAAAACAATAATTAAGATATAGGAAGAAACATTTAGAATGATAGCTGCTGCTACGACGTCGTTTCAAAGGGGACGCTCCTATATTCCATCCATCCATCAATCGATAGGAGAGTTGACAGTTGAAAGCCGTGTGGTGCGGACGCGTGTTCCATCGCTCCTCCGATTCCACGTGGCTACCGGAAACGGACGGACTGGCGACAGCGGGAGCGTCCAAAAGCGTCAAATAGATGAGTTCTTTCTTTAATTAACTTTTTTTCATTTTCAGTTAGTTAGGATAAGTGCAGCCTATAGATTTTAGCTCTTTGTCCTAGCGGCCTGGTTTTTCGTACCCGCAGCTAGGTTTTCTCGGCGTTCATTCTTTAACTATTTTGTTTAGATAAATGTTATTTTTTCTAAGCTATTCGCATTCGCAGAATTTATTTTAACCCGTATTTGCTAGTCGTTTTTTTGTGTCTCTCTTTTGCAGTTTGTATATTCTGTGTATTCGTAACAGAAATAGTTCAGTTGATACATGCTTAAGATGTGCAACCAAAAGAAAGTAAAGTGTACTCAGTGTGAGGCGCAAGTTAATCTCAAGGAAACGCGTTTTCACTCTGTAGATGAAGCGGAAGGCAGTGACTTTTTGTGTCGGCGTTGCGTGCTGTGTGCGCGCCTAGACAGATTTGAACGAGAAAAGGGCAGTTTAGTGTCTCGTGTGGATGATTTAGAAAATGAGGTAGGTTTGTTAAGAGCAGAAAATCATAAACTGCTAGGACAGCTTCCTCAAATGGAAAAAAAATATGGCCGACTTAATCCTTGGAACCAACGAGGACGAACATTCCAGTGAGGGCCACGTGGCTGGGACCAGCTTTGGCATGGAAGGCGTAAGCAAAGTAGGTCAGGCGGATTTTGTCCTTGGAAACAACGAGGACAAACATTCCAGTGCGGGCCACGTGGCTGGGACCAGCACTGGAATGGAAGGCATAAGCAAAGTAGATCAAGCGGATCCGAACCGACTGAGTTATTTAGAAGCAGCTACTAAAAAGTCGGGAAAAAAGGAAGAAGTAAGGAAGAATGAAAATCCCAGAGAAAAGAACACAGCCGAAAGCAGGAGCCAACAGTTGGGAGAGGGAGAGAGAATGTCCAGGTGCTTATCGCCGGAGATTCTAACATGAGCAGGTGCAAGCAAGATTTCTTGGAACGTGTAAAGGGTGATAAGCGAGTGTTAGTTGGAACCTTCCCAGAGAGGACAATGAGGGCAGTGCTGAAAGAGTGCAAAAATAGGCAGTTGAAAAACTCCGGAGAGCGCAGTATGGTGAATGTAGCCGCGGGGCTAAACGATCTCCTAAATGGTGACGCTGCAGGAGGGGTGTAAAGTTTAGCTAAGGGAGTTGACGATATCAGGGAGATAGCACAGCAAGCGCATATAGTTGTATGCACAGTACCGGAGGTGCTAGGATTGAACGGAAAGCTGGAAAAGGACGTGGTGACAGTTAATCAGGACATAAGAAAGTTAAGCCTGGAGGAGCGTTTCGAAGTGGTTGAGGTAAAAAGGGGGGTGCATAAAGCAGGTTTTGGTAGGGCTTTTCAGCGAGATGGCATTCATTTCAACAGAAGGGTAGGAGCAGAGATCAGCTGGCGCCTGGCAGGCAGGGCTGCAGCTTTTTTAGGGGGTCCGCGAGGACTCTGTGCACAGAGGTAGTTAGAAGTGAAGCAGAAGGAAGTGTAATAACGGCGGCCGAGCCCCAAAAATGGCAAGGAGGAGGTCGAGAAAGAAAAGTACAAAAAGAAATTTAACACTAAGATCAGCTACATAAACATGCAAGTAGGTAGAAAAAGAGCGAAATGGCTAGAGATAGAACAGCAGTTGAAGGATGACAAAATAGATGTGTACGCTATATGCGAGACTCGTCTCAGGGATCTAGAAGATCCGCGTGTAAAGAAGGCTAGGTCTGGGAAGGGTGTAACAGAACGAGAACGGAAAAAAAAGGGTGGAGGGGCAGGTATGTTGATACACAGGAAACAAATTGGCAAAGAATACAATCATCTTGTAAGGAACATATCTGGGTATCAGGAACAATTGCCGGCATAAGGACATGGCTAGAGGTAGTTTATTTAGGAAGAGGACACCAATGCAGGAAAGAAAACAATGACCTTGTTGAATGTCTCAGTGCAGATATAAGCCAGTTTGGAGACGGGGCCGATATTATTCTGCTTCGAGACATGAACGGCCACATCGACGATCTGGATGGATACACGGATTGTAACGGGAAGCTAATGCTAGATTACTGTGAGCGACACGACCTAGTTATAGCAAATGGAGAAACAAAATGTGCAGGCCAAATCCCGTGGGAATTCAGCAACAGAAAGACGACCGTTGACTACTGTCTAATATCGCAGGAAATTTATAGCAAGGTCACAAAAATGAAAACAGACGAAGAAGGAGAGTGTAGTCTGGGAAGTGAACATAAACGTATTAGACTGCGGATGGGGCCCTTGATGAAAAGACAAATGGAGCTTAGACAAAACGTAAACGCAAAAGTAAACGACGATCAAATAGCGCAGATAGCAGCAGACATAGAGGAAGCAATAGAGAAAAGCCCCATTGAAGACTGGGATTATGAACAGGTAGAACTACTCATAAGGAGGAAAATTCAGGAGGTTAAAGTAGCAAACCGCTGGAATGGAAAGAGGAAGCCACGGAGCTGGTGGAATAAGCAAATCAGGGAAGCCATTGAACAACGACGGCTGCTTCAAGGGAACTCCGAGAGGCAAAGAACGCACAGGTATCTCAGGACTAAATCGACCAAAAATTGGAATCATATCGACAAAAGAAACTTTATGTACAGGCCTTCGTGCAAAGTAAAATATAGCAGTCCACCGATCGCTGGATGGCTGACATACACGATGCCTCTACAGGCGGAACAAGAAAATTCTGGAACCATATAAGCTGGCTAGGTAAAAAGAATCAAAGAATGCAGGACCGAATTCAAGATAACGAGAGAAATTGTTTAAAGGGAGACAACGCTGTGAACTACATTACATCAGTTATAGCCGAGTCATTTAAGAGCGACGATACGGTAATCTCCGCAAATCAGGAAGCAACACAGTATAGCAGAATACAAAGCAGCTCAGAAATGACCATTCTAAACTGGAAAAAGGCGGAAAAAATATTCCTAAAAACACATCTACAGGAATAGATGGGATTCCGATCAAGCTGATTAATGAACTTGGTCCAAGAAGTAAGGAAACGTTAAAAGCTTTGAAAACAGTCATAACGAATAAGCAAATTTCGGACAGCCGGCGACAACATAAAATGAATTTGATTTAAAGAGGGAAAGAAGAAAAGATGCAGATAAAATCCTACAGGCTGATTACTATAACATCTGTTATGTACAGTTTGGCCATGAAGGCGGTGAAATTAAAAGTGCAAGCATGGGTAGAAAGTAACAAGATACTCGGAGAAGTCCTGAACGGCTTTACAAATCGTAGACGTTTAGAAGACAGTCTGTCCGTGCTTACTCAATGCATCGAAATGTCTAAAGTGGAATATAGACCTTTGTATTTGGCCTTCCTGGACATAAACGGGGCGCACGACAACATAAGCAGGGAACTCCTGTGGAGCATAATAAAAGAAGAAGGTATCGGTTATGAGATAATAGAGTTCCTACAGGAAATATACCGGGATAACAAAGTAGAAATTACGTGGGAAGTGATAAGAAGTACGGAAGATGTCAAAGTATGCAAAGGATTAAGACAAGGCTGTCCTCTATCGCCACTGCTGTTCAAGCTTTATATGATAAACCTGGAACGGAGGACACAAGAAGGTAACCCGGCTTTTAACCTGTCATATAGATTAGGTGGAAAGGCGGTAGAGCAGCGCCTCCCCGGTTTGATGTATGCAGACGATATTGTGCTTCTAACTCAGAGTCTGGAAGAATTTCCAACTGTAGTTAAGTATTGCGGAGACAAAAGGGACGCTCTAGGCTTCAGTTTTAGCGCAGTTAAGTCGGGTCTAATGATTTTCAACGGCTCAACTGATCAGGGCTCTAAAATACAAGGCCATGAAATACCCAGAGTAGCAGAATATACATATCTCGGGGTATGGGGAAACGAAGGATTGGCATACATTGGAAAGCATGAGCAATCACTTAAGGCCAAAGGGCGAAGAAATGCCGGGATAATGAAGCATGGGGCATTGTGGGGATACAACAGGTATGAGGTTTTGAGGGGTATTTGGAAAGGAATTATGGTGACCGGGCTTACTTTAGGAAATGCGGTTTTAATTGTGCCTGAAATCAGAGGTATCACCGACATTAAAAATAAATCAGAGAGCCATCGGACGATTAACACTTGGTGCCCTCGGCAAAACCACAAATGAGGCGCTACAGGGAGATATGGGCTGGGCATCTGTCGAAGTACGGGATGTTCAGAGTAAAATATTATATGAGGAACGCCTGAGGAAATTACACAGTAACAGACGGGAAGCTAAAGTATTTAAATACCTATACCTAAAAAGCGTTGACTCACAATGGAGGAAAAGAACTAGGAAACTAACCAGTAAGTATGCTAGTCACAAGGACGGAGAAATAAAGAGCGTTAAGCAACAGGTGAAAAACACAGAAGGTAAAAGTTGGATAAATTCGATGGAAAAAAAAACAGAGTGTGGAATTAAACCGAAAGTGGAAAATGCAGATCAGGAAGGAAGTTTTATTTCATAACTCAAGAGGCAGTGCCCTACTTTTTGAAGCTAGATCAGGGTGCCTTAGAACACGCAGTTAAAAAAAGAAATTTAACAATGAAGATGACGCATGTGCTGTATGTGGTAACTCCAGTGAAACAGTTGACCATATTATACTCGAATGTAATGGTATCCATCCGGAAGTTGATGCAGGCGCAATCACTGTTCCTGAAGCTCTGGTGTTTAGAGATACCAGTGGCCGGGTGAATAAACCGGTGGTGGAAACTAGCAAAAAACGACTGGAAGATTGGTGTCTTAAAAGCAGAGGTGACATGATGTTAGTAACAAAACTTGAAATTGGGCTAGATGGTGCATTGCTTGACTAAAGATAAAGCGCACAGGAAACACACACAAGAGAAGCGGACACAGGACACGCGCTAACTTTCATCTTGTGTCTGCTTCTGTTGTGTGTGTTTCCTGTGCGCTTTATCTTTAGTCAAATAATGTTAGTAATGTAGAAAGAAAAATTTAATAAATAGAATGATAGTATAGTTAACCAGTCTAAAACAATAATTAAGATATAGGGGGAAAAATGAATGATAGCTACTGCTACCACCCTGTTTCAAAGGGGACGCTCCTATATTCCATCCATCCATCGATAGCGGCGTTCAATTTACTATGCTTCTTCTGGTCTACATAATATTCATTACATCCCTCAGACTGCCCTCTCTCAGGGCTATATCCAAGGAGACTTCCGCTAACTTCACTTTTCTCACACGTCCTATAACAAAAGCGGAATGTGTTCAGTGAAACCTCCACTAGGAACATCTGTGTAATTCAGATTGCACGCCAACAAACTGCGGCTGTTCCACACGGAGAAGTTGTTGAAAATATTAGTGAAAAGTGGAGTCCGCCTTGGACATCAACCAGGCGTTTTTAATATGTCAATAAAATTTCGCTACAAAAATAAGAACCCATGGAATGCTTTGAAGTAGAAGCACGATGCAATCACTTCCTCCGATGACAAGCTCAAGAGCCAGGAGAATGGAGGCTATGTTGATGGTTCATATTTTTAAAGTGATATTTGGACAGATGGTATTTCCGAAGTCCGGACCAAGCACCATTAGAATGCTTTGGACTTCATCTAAAGACCACTGTCTACCTAAGCGGCAGCGCAATTATTAATGTCGATCACTGCGTGTGAGCAATATCAATACTTTCTTTCTAGTTTAATTGAAGATCTTATCTCATATACCGGAAAATTTTAAAATAATAATATAAACATATCAATTTATGCGTTCAGTATTTACTTTTTTTTAGACCGAAGCGTATTATCTGGTCATGAACTTAGAAGACCTCGCCTTTAAATGTTAGCCTGAACAGTTTTAAAGAGATGAATGTAGCAGGAAAAAGCATTTCTTACCTCATAAGTGGCGTGTACAAGACCACTCGGCAAAACTTATTGTTCGTAATAACTGTCAATGACCCATTACAGTTGTAATTGATTAAACAGTTGATAAATATGATTGATCAATTTAGTAACTGGTCAACTGGCCAAATAACATAGTAGAGTTAGTTAACTATATCACAAATTATTTAGTATTAATCGAATCGAGGAATAAATGCACTGAGTAATTACATCATTAAATAAATTTGATTAAATGGTAACTAAATAATTGAACATTATATTCAATAAAACTAATCATATCTTCACAATGTGAATCGCAATTTAGTCGAATTGATGAATTTCTTGCATACTGAGTTAGTTAATTGATCAATTAAAGTCTGCTACATACAACTGATTTATTTCCTCCTGAGGAGTCTGCCGAGACAAGACTCGGACGTCACAGTCCGAGTTAAATCACGACTTAGAAACGGCAAAGGCATAAAGAAACGTACACACAAAACATATCATAGCAGCAAGAGCAATGCTTTTTTTTTTTGCCTCACTGCAGCTAGGCACACTTAAAAGGCCCCTGAAATAGCACGTGCGGGTAAGCTTATAAAGCAAGAACTTGCTCAGAGGTTGTGTCTTTCTGAGTATTCAAGTAAAATTTGAAAGCTTTGCGTGGAGCCGACGATTTACAAATAAGTTTTTAAAAGTGCTCCTGTCGACCGCTCGTAACCGAATTGGGCGACACATCTCAGCGCGTAAACCTCCGACTTTACTGGAGCTTGCTGGGCGCCCCCACTCGTTGGACGCTGCCAAGTAGAGGGCGGGACGGGGCCTCGGGGCAATGTCGTGACTTGTTTTCTTCTTTTTTTTTTTCTTGAGCGCCGGCGTGGGTTAAGTTAAGGGGGAGAGGAGGAGCATAATGAGAAATATGAAAAGAATGATACAAGAAAGGTAGTTTATAGTCTACACCACAGGTTAGACGGAAAGGTTGTAGAAGAGCGGGTACCTGGTTTGACGTATGCCGACAATATTGTACTCTTATCAGAAAGCAAATGACCATTTGCAAACAGGTTATTTCTAGTGGAGATGACGCCCTATGCTCTAGTTTCAGCGCAAATAATTTAGACCTGACAATTTGCAATGATTCAACTGTTCACGTGCTCGCAATAAAAGGATGGCTATGAAATACACATAGTGGCGAGAAACAAATGTCTCTAGTTATGGGTTAATGAAGGACAGGCATAAATGAAAAACCAAGGAGAGCGTAGCTGTTAGGAGAAAAGGGCGAAGAAATGCCGGATAAGTGAAATGTGTGCATTTTAATAACGTACTGGGTGTTCAGAAAGGCTATATTAGCTGTGGTAAACGCGGTTAAACCAAGGAGGTTAGTTTTTATATTGGATTGGATTGGATTGGAAAACATTTATTTCGTCACTCAAGCAGGTCTATAGAGAGACGTACTAGATGGCCGCTAGTCCATGGCTGGCGGCGACCTTATTAACCCGCTCGATGGCCCGTAGTTTAATCTGCGGGTCCGAGCTGACCAGCACGGCTTCCCACTGCTCGGGAGAAGAGAGCTGTATTAATTCCACCGCACGTGGATCATTTGCGCAGTTCCAGAGAATGTGATCGTAAGTCGCTCTTTCGCCGCATTTACTGCAGGTTGGATTGCACTGGCCTTGGTACATCAGGGCAAGCACCGCCGGATTTAGGAGAGAGCGTGTTTGTAGTCGGCGCCAGGTACTTTCCTGTGCCTTTGTTAAAGATTTGTGGGGGGCGGATATGTGCGCCTTTCCAGCCTGAAGTGATGGGTAATGTCATGGAAAGAAATTAACCGGTCCTTCGTGAAATTCGGGTCGGAGGGCGCGCTCATTGCCCGGTCGACAAAACCTCGGGCTTGCGCATGAGCCGCCTCGTTCCCCGGATTAGACGAGTGGGCCGAGACCCAGATTAGTTCAATTTCCCTAACCGGAGTAGGGGTGCTTTGGAGGATGCGGAGGGAGGTAGACTTGATGCGACCCCTCGCGAAATTGCGAATGGCTGTTTTAGAATCACTGAATTTAATATCGGCGGACGTGTTTGCAATACCTAAGGCTATGGCCACTTCCTCCGCCGTCACGGAGGAGGTGGATGCGATTGATGCGGCCGCCAACGGGGAACCGTTCCCATTCACAGCGGCCAGTGCGAACGCTTGTATCTGGGTGTGCCGATATTCCGCCGCGTCTACGTATGCTGCATTGACGTGTCGGCCGTACTTAGCATGTAGGGCGCGAGCCCTCGCCATGCGTCGGCCTTCGTGGTGCGCGGGGTGCATATTCTTGGGCAAGGGTTTAATGAATAGAGCTGTCCCAATGTGTGTAGGTAAGTGTGTTTTCGCGTCTTTCTCTGGAAGTTGTTCGCACATGTGTAGTCTGTACAGGATGGACCTTCCCGCGTTCGTGCGAGTGAGTCGTCCGAGCTGGGAGACAAGGTGTGCCTCGCACAGCTCCGAAAGTGTGTTGTGAACCCCAAGGGCCACTAACCTTTCCGTAGACGTGCTGTGCGGGAGCCCAAGGGCAGCCTTGTAGGCCTGTCGGATTAGGCTCTCGACCTTCATTCTTTCCGCGAATTGCAGTTTCAGGTACGGGAGAGAGTAGACAATTTTGCTCAGGACGAAAGCCTGGACTAATCGACAGAGATCTTTTTCTTTCATTCCTTTTCTTTTGTTGGCGATTCATCTGATAAGTCGTACAGTCTGATTCACCGTGGCAGTGAGTCTGTTGATTGTTTCGGTGTTTTTGCGATTGTTTTGTATGTACATGCCCAGTATGCGCATGGTTTGAACCTCCCTGACCGGTTGGCCTCTCAAACATACGTTCAGGGCGATCGGGGGCGGGGGGGGGGGGGGGGGCTGGTTTGCATTTCTTCCTCGCGGCTTGGCCCTGAAAACCAGCAGTTCTGATTTTGCGTGCGAGCATTCAAGGCCCGCTCCCGACGCGTAGGTTTCAAATATGTCGACTGCCTGCTGCAGCGTGTCCTCTATTTGGCGCTCATTCCCCGTGGTTACCCACAGGGTTTTGTCGTCCGCGTAGAAGGTGTGCTGCAGCCCCGGCAGGGCAGCGAGCTTGGGGCAAAGTGTAATGAGTGCAAGATTAAATAGGAAAGGCGAGCGCACCGAGCCTTGTGGTGTGCCTCGGCTTCCCAGAGGAATGGGATCTGATTTAAGGCTACCTTGAGTGAGCTCTGCTGTCCGCTCTGATAGGAATGATCGGACATAATTAAATATCCATTCACCAGGGTCCAATTGAGAGAGATTCGTGAGGATTGTCTCATGCGAGACGTTGTCGAAGGCTCTGCTCAGGTCTAGCCCGAGTACCGCCTTCGTCCCAGTTCCACATGGAGGGTCTAGCACATCCTTCTTAAGCTGTAGCATCACGTCCTGCGTGGAGAAGTTTTGCCCTAAACCCAATCATTGTTGGAGGAAGTCGCGGTCTTCCGCGTAATTTTGCAGTCGGTTAAGGATGACAAGTTCCATTAGCTTTCCGATGCAAGACGTGAGGGAGATGTGGCGCAAATTTTCGATAGAGAGTTTCTTGCCTGGTTTTGAGATGAAGGTGATCCGCGCGTGCCTCCATTCCTGAGGGATCTCGTCTTCCCTCCAGTAGGTGTTCATTAGTTCCGTCAGGGCCGCGACAGACAGACGTGTGGTCTAGGTTTCGGAGCGTTTTGTTTGACATCCCGTCAGGTCCCGCCGCGGTGGTGGTATGGAGTTGGCTGAGAGCAAACCAGACCTCGGCATCTGCTATGTCGGCGTCCAGGGTGTCGTTGGGGAGACCCTCATACGCGGGTAGAGGGTCTCTGTGGGATGTGCTCAGGTAGCGTGTTCGCAGTTCAGCAAGTAGCTCAGCGTCCGTACCCTGGTATTGGTGAATTAATTTCGTGAGTCGGTCTCGCTGTGTGCATTTTGTCTGTGTGGGGTCGAGCAAGTGTCAGAGGAAGAACTATGTCTTTTTGTTTCCAAGCTGCCCGTTCATATTATCACAGATTTGGCCCCATTGTTTTTCCTGCAGCTCTACAGTGTACGTTTCGATATGGCGCTCGAGTAGCGTTATACGCTTGCGTAGATTTCTATTGTGTCTCCGCCTCTTCCAACGTTTTAGTAGGCTGGCATACGCTTCCCACATGTGGAGGAGTTTGGAGTCAGTCGTCTGGTGCGGCTCCTCAGTCGGCGTCTGGACCGTGGTGGTCTTGACGTCCTCTTTAAGTGCAGCAATCCACTCCGTTAGGTTGTTTATCTGACTTGGGGCAGTTTGCTCTCGTAAGCGTCTGAACCTATCCCAATCGGTGATGCGTGTGCGCATGTGGTGCAGTTTGTGAAATGTTGTGTCAAATGTTATAGCTATTATGTAATGATCGCTCCCTAGTGTGTTTCTGGTGTTGGACCAGCAGGCGTCGCTAATGGTTTTGGTTAGTGTGAGATTGGGCGAGGTATCTGCGCTAATGCTGTTGCCGACCCGCGTGATTTCTTTGGGATCGTTAAGAATTGTGAGGCCCAGGTTCTGAATAGGCTGTCAGAGCTTTGTACCCTTAGGGTTGTTCTTCCGATAACCCCAAGCCGAATGGTGAGCATTAAGGAGGTGCGTTCCAGCGGCGAGTCGAGTTGCTTTACACAGTAGGTCGGGAATTCCTGACCCTCTGTCTTTCGGTGGACTGTATAGGTTGAGTATGAAAAGATTTGCCTCACCTTTTTTTTCTGGGCACAATTTCAAGTAGCGTGTATTGTTCGCTAGAACTGTCTATGGTGTGTTGTATAGCAGTAATGTTGCGTTGAACAAATGTCGCTGTGAATGGGACTGTCGCCGTCGTCCCTGCGTTCGAGGGGGGAGTAAACGCTTTATAGCCCGGTAATTTCGCCGGACCGCTAGCTTCTTGAAGGGCTATTACATCCGGTTGTTTAGGTAAGCTTTGGATGTGAAACAACCGGTTACTCCGTTTCTTGCGGAATCCCCTGCAGTTCCACTGCCATACTTCAATTTGCTGGCGAGGGACCATTTTGAGACATGGAAGGAATAATTACGGGCACGGTCGCGGATGCCGGCATTACATTACGGCTTGCCTCCAGGGCCGCGAGACGCTGCACTACTTGCTGAAAACAACCAGCGATGTTTGTACCCAGCTCAGTTACTTCGCGCGAGAGAACGTTAACCTTTTCCTCGAGACCGCTAAATTTATTTTTGAGTGCGCTCAATTCTGCTCTTAGCTTGTCTGCTGACTTAGATTTGGTAGTGGGTTGCGGGTTGTCATCTTTAGACGCTTCTGCAGCGCGTTTCGATCCGGAACCCTCGTCGGAAGGAGCCGGACTTTTCAGGTTAATGCGGCTGTCCGTCTCCATTGAATTACTGGTGGAGGGTATGGCGCTTAGCGTGGTGGATGAAGGCGCACGGGGTACTGGAGTAGTTTTTACGGGTGGTTGCAAAGATTGAAATAGACTTTTTATTTCTGTTATTTCCCGTTGAATTTGCGCAATGGTTGTGTCTCTGGACTGTATTTTAGCTAAGAGTTCCTTCTCCCGAGCGGTGTAATTCTGGGAAGCCGTATCCGGCCAGCTCACCTGCTTTGAGCAGCTTCTGCTCCTGCTCCTGCTCGAACGTTGCCGTCGGTCCGTGTTTCCCTGCCTCGAACTGGCGTCCTGGCTAGATGACAGTGGTGGGAAGGAGGACGATCTGTGGCGCGTCTTGTTTCCTCGATGGTGGCTCGACGAATGGCTACCGGCTTTGTCTCTTGAGCGCGGCTAGTGTTCGGACTGCTGGTCGACTTCATCGTTCAGGTTCTTGTGTTGTTGCTTGTGTTTGGGGCGGCGTTCTACAAAGCGATGTTTGCAGTTCTTGCTGCCGGTGTTGTGGGCCCCTTTGCACACAATGCACTTCGGCGTGCAGGTGTGATCTGCCCCCTCGGCTGGCGAAAGGTGTTCTTCACCGCACCTGCGCCAAATTGGAGTCTTGGGCTTGTAGCAGACATCCGCCCGACGGCCGACTCTTCTGCAGTGGAAACAGGTTTCCACCTGCTCTCTGTACGCGGGTGGACGCGGAAAGGACTCTCCCAATAGTAGATGGTGTCTGCAGCTTTCTTTCCGGCAAACGTCACCAGTATGGACATTGACTGGCCAAGGCGACGAGCATCCACCACCGGAATCCCTTGGTTGCGCTTCAAGCATCCTTGTCGGACCTCATCGGGAGTTCCGCCGTCATACGCATAATAAATGACGCCTCTCGTAGAGTCGTACGGCGCTGACACATACGATGTCACTTCGTACTCTTTCTCGCCCAACTTGAGCCGTCGCAGGCTACTGTAAACCGAAGCCCTGAGCTTATGCCGTGTGCTTATTGTGAAAGTGTTGTTAACTGTGTTAACACGAAGGCTGTCTTGTTCCAGCACCTCTTGAAGCGGTAGGTTAACCGCTATGCAGGTAGCTCTGAGAATGTTGCATGGCGCGATGGTGCGCAAGTCCATGCCTCTAGGCCTAACGAATACTTTATAGTCGTCTGCTGGTAGCCGTGGGAGCGGTGCCTTTCTACGTCGGGTAGGTGGTTTCCTCCGATTTTCTAGAGGAGAGGGTTTATAAACTCCTTGGGTTAAACCAAGTTTGGCTTGAATGAGTTGCTCTACTAATACGGATAACGTGTTCGGTTGACATCGTGGCGCCCCTATCAAGTGATATCTGACTGTTGGGAATCAATTACCTCTAAAATTCAAAGGCTAAGGTCAGATGTTAAAGGTTGGTTGGTAGGTTTCTGGGGTTTAACGTCCCAAACCAACTCAGGCTATGAGAGACGCCGTAGTGGAGGACTTTGGAAATTTCGACCACCTGGGGTTATTTAACGTCCACTGACATCGCACAGCACACGGGCGCCTTGTTTTTCGCCTCCAGCACAAAGCTGCCGCCGAGGCCGGGATTCGATCCCGCGTCCTTGGGAACAGTAGTCGAGCGTCGTAACCACTGCGCTACCCCGGCGGGGTAGATGTTGAAGGATCATTATTTATGTTGAAAAGGTCTGTTAGCCATGCAAGCTTACTTCATCAGAACACGGGCCAGACGTTCTGCTAGACAGGCGAAGTCTCATTTTGAATTCGGCTCCGCTTCAGGGTCATCCGGACTGAACTAGAGAGTCCCCGAGTTTGTGCCTGGAGGAATAGAGCCCTTGCTCTAATAGTGGCGCCAGGGCTTCCTCGAATTGTGGTTTAGTACCTAAGGGCTGATGTACAGTCGAAATTAGATATAAATCAGGGAGCTGTTGAAAGAATACCACTAGGTACCCAGAGACAAACAAAAAAACTGGAAGAACGCCTAAGGAAATTGCACGGTAAAAGTTGGGCACTAAGGTATTTGAGCACGCAGAGAGGGCGTTGACTCAGAACGACGGGGAAAGACTAGGAAACTATACCATAGGGTATGCAGGACCCAAGGGGAGAGAAATGAACTTCAAACGATATAGGTAAGAAAAGCAGAAAACAAAACCTGGATTAATTCAACGCAAAATAAGCCCAGTGCACAACTATACCGCCATTGGAATGCACAGAAAAAGGAATCATTTTTGGATAACTCAAAATGCAGCGCCCGACCATTTGAAGCTAGATCAGGCTGACTCAGAATGCGCAGCTACAAAACTAAATGTATCCAAGATGACGCATGTGCAGTGGCTGATTGTCTCATCATATTCGAATATTAGCTTTTCATCGATCTTAATTCGAATGTGGCGGTATCCATCCGGACATCGGTGCTGGTACAGTTAATCTCCCTGAGTCCCTAGGTTCTAAAGATAATGATCATTGGAATGAATCTGCGAAGGAAATCAGCAAAAAAAAGAAGATTGGAAGATTGCTTGCTCAAAACAGGAAGGGGACGTAAAGCTAGATGTGTAGAGTTAAAACTGTATATAAATAAAAATCATGTTTATGAGCCGATTAATAACACCTTTAAAGAAGCACAAAAGAAAAAAAAAGACGGTGGCAACTGCCACCACCCGGCTTCAAAGGGGACGCGCTCCTACCTTTCTTCCTTCGGTCCTGCGTGACAAGCTTAATAAGGAAATTTCAAAGATTTATGCAGGAATACATAAAACATTGTGCATATTTTTTCTCAGCGCTAGTCCTTAAAATACCATCGCCTTTCCATGAAACTCTTCACGAGCGTCTTCTTAATTACTTCGGCATTATCAAACGAAACGCCCAGCTAATGCTCCAGTGTTCGTACTTTCTACACTTTTTTTTTTCTTTTTTTTTACAGAAACATATGAGTACATGTTAAGCGAATTCCCCACCGTCCAGTATTATTCAAAGCTGCTCAAGAATTATGTTCTTGCGACAGTGCAGGAACCAACGCAGTGCCGAAACAGCAAAGCCGGGGGAATACCGTCGCACGCAGTCGTCCTGCCCTTTTATAATTCTAAGAATGTCGAACATTCGCACATATTTCAAACAGTTAAAGAAGGTTATAAATGCTTCTCGTGGAGTAAATGTTGTCTATAACGCCGAATGAAATCTGACTTCAATATAAACATTAAGTTCAGGCAAAAGGGCACGGTTAACGTGAAGACGTAATTATGACAAAGTACACCTGTCTGTAGCAGGAAAAAAAAATTAGTCAGGCTCCAGCGTCTAGAGAATTGCTCCTTTACGAAAGCTTCATTAAGTATCTTGTAACGCAATTTTCTTTGTCTATGTCGTCGTTCAGAGTATATATGCCACTATGTAAGTGATTGCAAGTAAGGCTTAATTCTCTGGTGTATGGCTCATTTGTGATAGCCGTAAAGTACTGCAATTGGCCTAGACTCCAGGCGGCTGAGCTTTGATTCAGTGTTTCTTTATTTTTCTTCTAGCTAGGCAGCGCACATAGCCAGCTATCTAACTTGTGGATCCTTTTTCTTGGCTGGACAGTGTCTTCCTTCGCCTGCTCAGTCATTTACGTGGTGCCATGTCGAACCACTCATCGTTTTTGTGCCATGTGGTACGCCCAACTTCGTTCACTAGTTTGTCTGCATGGCGCACCACTGTTCGCGCCTCCTCCTCACTTCAGTGATGGATTCGCTTGACCGCCTTGGCAGCCATCTCACTTTTGCGTGCGGCTTCACAAAGCCGCTGATGCTGATATAGGCCGGCATATTTCACGCCTCATCCGACTACAATAAACGGCCCTGTCGGCTACACTAAACTGCCGCCGAACATCTGTGACCACAGAATGAACGAACGGATGAAAAATTACGAAGTCGACGATTTCATGTTAGGCGAGAAACAAAGAGGGTGTCATTGTGGTGCAAGGCATCGATAATTGAAGCTGCATGCTTGCTTTTTGCCAGTGGTGGCAGGAATCGCGTCTTGGCTGCTGTATATCATTGTGTTTATTTTTTGTACGACAGCAGTTAGACGAATATTTTTGGCGCCTTAAGAAAAGTTCCGTTCATGTTCGTCCTCATGCTTCGCAGTGCTTAGACAATGTTAGCTTGCGTTTAGCAACATTGACAGCTAAATTATTTTATGCTTTTTAAATACCTGGTACCTAAACAGAACTTGGAGAAGTGAGTTTTAAATATGAACCGAACACTTGGAGACGAAAATGTAGGGCAGACTGAGGCGGACGCATTTTGACGCCGGCAAAACACAAAACGTCCTGTGTAATTTGTGTGTTCACGCCCAACAGTAAACCCAATTGTGTCAAAAAACTCAGATTTTGCTACAGTCATTAGCAGTATGCGTGCAGTTTGGAGAGTTAGATACCGCAATCTCAAGTAGCTTAAAGGAGCCGTGCTGAAAGGGTTCAGTGAAAATACGCACGCAAGAACGATTGCTGCTATGGGTCTGAAATCAGGTTAAGGCATATTCCTGCTGTAATTTTTGCTGTAACTTGCTTACGCTTTGAGAAGTTTGGCATAGTTTTGTGAGAGACCATTTGAGAAGTCAACCTATGCGTAAGTGTCCTTGCAATCAGTGACAGTAATGTAACCACAGCTAGCCACGTTTTACGTGAAAAAGCTGGAGATGCTTTGGTACTAAATAGGTTCTCAGGTCAATTACGCTTAGCTAATCATAATCGAACTTAATTAGGTTTAAGAAGATGAGATTATGGCTAACGAGTCTTGAGACAGAAACGTACTACTGCAATGTGATGTTACAAACCTTGAGGCTTGGTACACTTGACACGGTGTTAGGCTTAGGAAAGAGCAAATACGCCAAACCGTGTTCAGGCATGTTCGAACTCCATGTCATATACTGTGATTCACACAAGTTCAGTATATGTTAATTAGGCTGTATAAGCTGTGACCGTGGCCGCGGTACCCATAGCAGTCATGGTCATTCACAGCAAGCCATAATATTGCTACGTAACCCATGTATACAAAACCTAAGCTTAGTTGACACTTGGTAAGGCGGAAACGAACCTGGAAATTGGCGAAATTTGTCATGCTAAGATGCGTCACAGTAAAGCATGCCACTGGAGAACTGCCTTCTTCCTTAATTTTGGACGTATTTTCTTTTAGCCCCTGTGCAATGGAAGGAGGGAGGGAGCATCATGTGGCAGAGGTTGCGTTTGTCGCTTGCGGGCTCGGAACGTCGAAACAGGAGAAGCTGAAAGGGTGTGTGTTCTAAGGAACTGGCACATTAGGTTCCCTCCGGGATCCGGGGGGCGTCCTGGAGCAGGGTGGGGGCAACCACCACCCGGTTCCGTACTAGTGCGCTGAATAGAAATAAAAGGCGATTTCAAGTGCCTGCCTTCCGAGTGCTCTTGTTTCACCGTCACACAGTGCTCATATAAACAGGCATGATTTTACTGGAAGTGCATAAAAAGTACGTGAAGATTGAAGGTGACAGAATTCGAGTACTTCTAGATGCGCTCCTTGTTGCTCGCCACATAATATGCAGTAAGAAAAAGGACGCACTTTTGTACTGTTGCATATCAAACCTGTGTATTGTGAATTCCCTAGCCCACAAAGTCATTTGAAACGAAGAAGATTTTTACGCACCTCTTCCTTTTACATGGATGTGTATGGTTGTAAGCCAGTCGTGCGACAAGGTGACAGAATGACTGAGAGAAATACGCGAGAATGGAAGGGAACAGAGCGTATGATGTCCTACACAACGAATGACTTGTACAACTTCAACACCACGGGTACATGCCTTGTCCTTATAATTCGCAGTACCAGAAAAAAATTACGAGGAACTTTAGCGACTAAAGTAGTGAAAGGCCAAAGCCTGAGTGCTGCATTCTGCTACGCAACTGGTACTAATCAGTAATTAATTTATTCATTAAATTTAGTAAGTAGGTATGCAATTAAAATATTATAATTAAATTAGTTGATTAGTACATACATTTCGTACCGTGAATTAGGAATTAATTAATTAAAAATTATTACTTCTCTAATTAGTAATTTATCGCTGATTGTCATATATGGCCATACAAGGCACGCGTTCGCGCATACTGTGGTGGTGCTCTGTGATTGGTCGAGACCTCTATGACGTCATCCCTTCTCGGCCAATCAGAGCCGCCGCAAAAACGGGACATTTTGTCCTCGACGACATGAGCCATTAAAGGCTTTCCTTAAAAAATTATGTCTAGTCAGTAGAGTGCATATTTTGTCAGCGTAAAATTAAAGACAGGACTAAAGGAGAAAGACAAGGAACAAACGCTTTGTTCCTTTGTTCCTTGTCCCTTGTCAGCGTTTATCCCTTGTCTTTCTCCTTTAGTCCTGTCTTTAATTTTGCGCTGACAACATATGCACTCTACTTATCAAGACCAACTAGTCCGTCTTTCTACGTTAAATGTCCAGTCAGGGCGAGGCCATGTAAGCTGCCATTTACCGCCTTCCAGCGGCAAGCTCGTGATATGCCACTTATAACGCAAAGCCGAGGCCGGATTTTCTGTGCTGCGCGTTAAAACCCAGTGTAGGCGTTGTCAGCGCCGTTTGCGCTGTGAGGGAAAAGTCAAGGTCATGGCTAGGCATGTTGTAGGTGGCATGCACGTGACATGGCTGAAACCTCATTCTCCGATGGGTAGTCCGAGTAACGATACCACATGCCTCACAAAGTTATGAAGATGTGCCAATTTGGGGTTGCTCGTTAGAGGAGGGAAGGTGAGATAGCATTAAACCTCCCAGGGCTCCTGGATGCCGAGTAAGTCATGCTGCCTTCGCGTTCGCCATTCTTGGTTAAAGTGGAGCTCCATATGGTCGCTTACGACTGGTAACCGGATAGTGCCGTAGTTAAGACTGTATTGTAATAAGACTGTATTGGGTATTAGAAACAGAAGGTGACTGACCTGTAATTAATCCAACAGAGCCTACATCTACGCAAACCAGGAACTGCAGGGGGAGCCACAGATGGGAGCCATTAAGGCTACGACGTCCTGCTAATAAAGCCAGAGCTTAAGCCTCCCTAAAAAGCTTTCACCACATCGCCAAAAATATTATGTTAGTGTAAGGCCTGAGCCTTCAGACTGAGGTTAAAATGGGCGTACACTAGAAAGAAGCACGAAGAGGCGTCTCGAAGCGGGCACTGCATATTTCTCTCCGGAAAAGGGACTGGCCCCTCATAAGGCAAGCGTTTATTGGTTCGCAATCTGTCGCATTAGGTGAATGGCCACGGAACGAGATATAAAGGCCAGCTTTAAAGGGAGCGTACTGCTATGCCTGCGTGGCCTAGTAGTAGCCTGTCTACCACTGTCTACAAAAAAGAGAGGAGGTTCAACCATCCAACTCTAATGAACCAAATATCGAGTATTAGATAAAATCATGGGAGCGTGGGCGACACGGAAAATCTCTCTGGGTATAAATCACGAAGGAACCATGGGTTGTGGCAGATTTGGCATACATGTCCGAATATATTCTCTGTAAAGTTTTGCTGGAATTGGGTGGTCTCGGTCTTCCTTACAGTGAGTTTACGGGTGGTGGCTGCTGGGGTAAAATCCGGCTTAGCCTATAGTTCACAGACATGATGCTCGATTAAGCATAGCGAGACAAAATGTGCTGCGATTTAATTCCTCTATAGCTGTGCGCGAATGCCAAGGAAACGCAGCCAAAGAACCACTTCCAGCCCACGACTCCTCCATGGCGGCCCGAGAACTTCAAGGACACCACAGCTGGGACTAGAAGACAAAGTTATCGGCGAGGTCCCAGGAGACGAGCGAGATGGCCAGCGGCGGCGGTGGAGGGAAATTCTAGGCAGGGTACTGGAAGGCTTGTGACATTGTGTCAGTAAATGTTGTATATTTGTGGAGACGTGTACTGGCGCGAAGAAAGTTTGGCAGGTGTGCGAAGAAGAGGCAGCAGGTGTGAGAACCAGAAGTAGCGAGTGCCACTGGTTCCCGGCTCCGTGTGCCACGCATGCGAATAAAAGCGGCACCGGCTCCTCTCGCCTAGCCTGAGGTCAAACTGCGTGATCAGTTGACCTCAAAAAAAAAAAAAAAGATGCCCCATCTAGTGAGCACTGTTTTTAACAGTCCAGAATAAATTTGTGCGGCTGTATCGCTTCTATGTTGAAGGTCATGACAAATCACAAAAACACCACTCAGAGTTTGTACGTTGAGCCGTGAACAATGCAGCACTAGCATGATATACCATGCTTACAAAACAAGAGGGTCTTTTAGATGTTTCTAATAAGGAGAATGGCGAAAGCTTACCCTTCCTCTCCTTTCATTTGCCTCTCATTTTTTGCCTTTTATCGGCGTTCGCTGCAGTGCTACATACAATTATAATTGGTTTACAGGAAAGGAAAGGCGCAGTATCTGCCACACTTTCTTCGGCAAGTTTAAGTTTGAACACCATAGCTCCTGTCGCGCGGCGTTCCTTGGCCCGCGTTCAAGTGTGGGATTGCAGATGGCGGGAACAGTAGACAAGAGCACATGTTGCAGATTCGGCAAGAATCTGCAAGCGGAGCGACGAGGAAGACGTTTTGAACTGAGACCGGATGAGGGAGACACAGTGTAATGTTGGTATTTTGAGGACGTGAGGACAGCTGGGTATTAAATGCAGTGAGAGGCGGCCCGGTGTCCGATCCTCTTTTTATATAAACACACCTCGCTGATTCTCACGGAATATGGCAGGTTTCGCGCACAGATCTCGCTCACAACTCTCGCGTAGCGCTGCATTTGCAAACTCACTCAAGCAGTAAGCAAAGTGAGAGCGCTAGAAGAAAGAACTATAAAACATTTACCGTAATGCGTCTAGACAAACACGATAGTAATTAAAAAAACAGTGTGTTTGACGTTTAGGCTTGCTGTCTTGGAGCGCAACAGCCTGATTAATAGTTTATTAGTTTCTTTCTGAGAATGCTCTGAGAACCACAAAACGAAGAAAGTTCTCTGTCTCTCCTCATGGTGTGCCTTCATCTAAATACAAACGTGTATAACTAGAACACATTCCTGGTCCCTCTGGAAGCATCCTGGTTAGGCACTCAAATGCTTCCCAGATGGAGAAGTTCTAAACAAAATAAGGTCTGAATATGTCCAGGGCGTGCGAAAACGTATCATAGTTACTCGCTAATGAACGTATTTTCTACATTGGCTGGGAAGTACCTAGGTTTTCCAGCGCGATTACCTTGGCGAATGCAGAAAGTACAGATCTGGGAAGCTAAAACAACTAGGCCAATGGATTATGTGCCCGTTTTTGTGTGAAAAGTACGTGCGCACTCGGAACGTTTTTCGTTTTTTTCATCCCCGAACGCCTCTCGAAAGTCGAGACAAATATACTTTACCTCACTGGACGAAATACTGATACAAATTTATCGCGGCGAATCTGAAAACAGAAAGAAGCAAGACCAGGACACTAATAATTTGTCTTCTACCTTCTTGAGGAAATTTGTGGTTTAGCTTCGCGCTGAATTCTATGAAGTGTGCAAGCGTAAATCTGCAGTTATGGTCTCTTGGTTGGGCAAGAATATGAGACAATGTTTAACTTATGCACGCGGATTTGAGAAATCAGCTGCTGATTAAGCTCGCAAGCATGGAAACTGTGATCAAGAGTGCGTTCGCCATTTGTTGCCTTGGCCATGCTTTGTGAGCTAAAGAAACAGGACTCAATACGCAAATTCATACAGCAAATCAGCTGCAAGTCACTTCATTGATATACTTTTCCCTAACGAGGTTGTTCGCGGCATCTGTCAAGTGTAATTGATTGAGGCTGAGCATTTAATATTACGCAGCGCTCAACAGCAGCTACGCTTCAAAGGCCAGCGCCATCTTGAGCGTTCTCACTACCAATTTGGAGCGCCAGCTGTCAACGTCTAAGATGTCAGGTAAAATTCGGGAATGCCCTCAGCTGGACAGCGAGAGTTAAAGCCCACTTAGACTTCTTTTTTTAATTCTTTCACATCAACACCACTCGTTTCTTTTCGAAGCCAGCTTAGGGTTCAGTTCTTGCAAGTGCACTCCATTCCAGCTTTAGTGAAGAATGCGCGCACTCTGGAAATGACAAATTACGATGCCAAATAAAAAGAAAACCCTGAACCTAGAGTTTGAATTACGGTGATTAGTTGAAACTCATAGTGATCATCTCACCTTCGTCTCCTTTTAACACATAAGGAAGAGGAAAAAATATTGCACGTGCGGGAAAAACTTCTAAGTCGCTAAATGGGCAGTGAAAGCTGTCAGCGGGATGTGGTGAGTGTGAATGCGCTGTTCGTTGTAGGCGGTATACCCACATGCAGTGGCTAGGCCCGTTAGCTTGGCTGCGCTGCTGCGTGCTCGCACGCGTTCGCTGCGTCTGGCACGTGTCTCGTGATCGTGCCAGTGTCAGCCATGAATGAATGAATGGTTGATTGGTTTGTGCGGTTTAACGTCCCAAAGCGACTTAGGCTATGAGAGACGCCGTAGTAGAGGACTCCGGAAATTTCGACCACCTGGAGTTCTTTAACGTGCACTGACATCGCACAGCACACGGGCGCCTTACTTTTTGCCTCCATCGAAAAGCTGCCGCCGAGGCCGGGATTCGATCCCGCGTCCTTGGGAACAGTAGTCGAGCGCCGTAACCACTGCGCCACCCCGGCGGGTGAATGAATGAATGAAGGAAAGAATGAATGAACTTTTATTGATGGGGAAAGGCCTGAGGCCGTAGTTAGAGGATGAGTAATAAAGAGAGAAAACGTCCCTGAGGTAATAGTTCAAATCGAAGACAAGAGTACAAGTCGCAAACAAGTTCAGAGAAATCCACTGAGCTGGGTGAGAAGCCCCGCCTCACACTGCTCGTATAATCAACCTGTCCTGTTAGCATCTCAACATTGTGTCAGAAGCGGATCAATTCCCAAAATAAGCTAAGCCACATGCAGAAAGGCTGCTTCCTATCCCATGTTCAATGACGCACGTTACAGTAGCGCCTACTGCCTGGACTACCTGCTCACAACATAACATCTTTCGTCATACAACCACCCGAGGCTTTCCGCTTTACGACACCTGCGAACTGACTGAAATGGAGGAAGCATTTTGAGCGTTTCTACACTGCATCCGGTCTCTGCGACAAGCCAGCGTCGCACCAAGTGCACACGCTGCTCTACTTGATAGGCGACCAGGCTGATGACGTCTTTGGCACTTTCCAACTTGCCGTTTAGAACGTCCAGAACATAAAACTCGTCGTGAAGCAGTTCGACAGCTTCATTACCGTGGCGCAACGTCATCTATGAACGGGCACGCTTCAACACGAGTGTCCAACATCACGGCGAATAAGTGGAAGACTTCGGGACTGCGCTTCCCTATTTTTCCAACAACTGTGAATATGGCACCATTGAGACGAACTGATTCGAGACAGACTGTTGGTCGGCATTCAGGATCAGAAATTGTCAGCGAGACTACAACTTGACGCTGATCTTACTCCCCAGAAGGCGCTTGAGTACAAAAGGCAGGCCAAAAGCATACGTCAGCAACAAGTCGAGCTTCACCCCGAAACGCAGACCTTCAACAAAGTTGCTTCAGGCAGACAGCACATCAGGCATCCGACAAGCGCTAGTCACGTCAACGATGGCAGAGCACTTTGAATAAAAGCCACTGCCGCGTAAGCTAACGAAGTTCTGGCTTTGATTCGTTGGTGTGGAAAAGACTGACAACCGCATTCGCTGTGCCCAGTGCGGTAACAGGTATGCAAGGGCTGCCACAAGAAGGGCCATTACACGTCTGTCTTGCATTTCTCGGAACCGTCTCGTTTTTCGATATGTCGACAGGGGAGACAACGATCCTCGTGCAAGGCCAACCTATCAAATTTAGGATCAATACAGGCGCCGACAAATCTGCCCTCCCATCTACGATTTTCAGCATGCTCCGACATATGAGCCTACGTTGTCGTGTGCTCCTCGGCAACTGTATGGTCCTGGTGGGAGACATCTCGCAGCTAAAGGCGTAGAGCGCCTTTAATTCGCTTGCCATGGATGCGAAACGTTCCAAGATGTCGGCGTGCTTGAATATGTCCACACTCCCTTACTCGGTAAGCCTGTCATCAGACATGTAGATGCTAACTTTCGTCAGAAGGTGCGAAGCATTTTCTTTCAGCTCCCATCCCCGAATTCTAATTCCGCTCTACAGGAAAACAAGGCTTGAACTGTAGCGAATGAAAACATTGGTGTCATAGACGGCCTAATGGTGTGCGCCTACGATGGTTGTCTAAAACCTAAGCGGTGACATTAGAATATGCGTGAACTTCACTGATCTCAACCGCACGTCCTGATAGAGTGGCATCTTATTCCGTCAGTTTAGCATACACTCGGACTGCTTCATAGGGCCAAGATGTTTTCGAAGCTTGATGCCAATTCAGGGTTCTGCAGATACCACTCAGTGTAGACAGCAAGAAGTTACCTTCATCATGCCATTCGGGATTTTTTCTTTTAACAGGCTTCCATTTGGCATTGCGTCTGCTCCCGAGCACAATCAGGAGCACATGTCAATATTCTGGAAGGTGTCAAGAGAGCTGTGTGTTATATGGACGACATCCTTATATGGGGCTCAGACGAAACAGAGCACTACGAGATGCTTCGCACCGTTCTTCAACGAATAACTGTAGTAGGTGTTACTCTAAACGAGAGCAAGTGCAAGTGCCTAATTTTACCTAGACTAGCTCCCATTCCTGGGTCACAATCTTGAGCAACACGGAATTAAACCCTATGAAAAAAAAAATAGCGGTGGTTTAGCTTGTGTTTAAACCTGGAGTTACGCGAGAGCTATCTGCATGGCTACGTTTAGGTTCGGCTTGAAGATAGATATGGCTTTTGCACATAGTAGTGTACTTTATGGTTTCACCTTTATTTATTCCATAGGGGGCACTTTTGACTAATAAAGTACGATGAGACGAAAGCCTATCGCACGGCGGTCCGAAGCCCCTTTCTCTCTGTTTTGACTCCCATCCTCGCGATGCCGCGATAGCTTAATCTACCAGCCAACATATAAAGCCCCGCTTTAACCGAGCCATATGAACGTCCAGCGTGGCCTAGAGATAACGTGAATGCAAGAGTTTCGGACGCCTGATTCTGATATCACCCTCCCATATGAAAGGAGAACCCCTAGTTGGCGGCTCCTGCCAAACCTAAAGTCAGGAAGTCCTACGTTCAGTTGATGCTCGGCCATGTCTGCTACCAACTACCGCATCCGACGACGTCCTCTTTTTTTCAACGCTCTTCGGACAGGCACGGAGAAATCGCAAGAATGAGTTCCAATGTACCTCTCACTAAGAAAGGTTACAGCCATCTCAAAAATGACCAGTCCCACTAAGAAGCGAATTGCAAAGGATTCTCGGAATGGCTACATATTGTCGCGCCACTGACGACGAGGAAGAATTGTGCTGATCTGGGAGAAGAAGAGGAAAAAACGCGTTGGTGCCTGGGGGCTAGTAGGCTTCACCTTGTCCCTGATCCCATTACCATATCACTGTAAATAAACACCCCTTTGCTATTTCACCGTAACAACTTGGTGGGAGGTGCTCCGTTCGATCCCTAAGTACGGCGCAGCAAGACCAACTGGAGTTTCGACGTAGTCGCCGCCTTGCTGGACTGCCACCACTTCCAACTATCATGGACAACACCGAGTCTAACCGTGCCAGCCGCGACGCCGCAAGCCAGGCTGGTGACAGGCCTGCCCCCTCCAGCTCTACTATTCCCTGCCAGCCTTACAGGGAACCACGACCGTTTGCTAGAGAAGACGGTGAGGATGTTGAGAAGTGGCTACTTCATTATGAACGAGTTAGTCGGTACAACCGGTGGGACCCTATCACCATGCTCACAAATGTCGTTTTCTTTCTAACTCACACGGCTATGACATGGTTCGAGAATAACGAAGACAATTTGAAAACTTGGGAACGGTTTGCCACCGAGATAAAACAGCGTTTTGGTGACTCTGTACCGAGCAAAAAGCGGGCTGAGCAGACCCTTGCTCAAAGAGCTCAATTGCCGGATGAAACGTGTACCACTTATACAGAAGAGATCCTCAGATTATGCAAATGTGTGAATGCCAACATGCCCGAAGAAGACAGAGTCGGCCACATTTTGAAGGGCATCGCGGCTGACGTGTACAGCTTTTTAATCGCTAAAGACACCCTTGAAACCGTCTCCGATGTTATTAAACACATACGCGCTTTTCAAGCTCTCAAAACGCGTCGTATTGCGCCAAAATTTGGGCGGCTGGCCAACGTGCCTACCGTGGCCAGCCTTGATGACCATGCGCAACTAGATCTTCCGTCGACGATCCGACAAATCGTACGGGAAGAACTCCTGCGGCTCAATCCACTTCTGCTGCACGAATCTGCTGAGGTCTCTGTCCAGAGGGTATCCAGACGGCCGGCTTCACCACCACAAGCGATTACAGTGCAGTCTTTCGCTCAAGCTCCTGAAGTTGCAGCTTCTATTGACTACCCTCCTGTGCAGTTCGCCAACCGGAATGCGCCGATGCCTGACGCCCCAAGGTATGACGTTGCCCCAAGTGCACATAGGTCTTCCATTCGATCTACCAGGATTTCTGAGCAGTATGAGCATTCAGCCAGACCTACGACGCGCCCAGCTGTTCCTTGCTCTTATCCACAACAGCATTTTCTACCTTCCCCGCCGATATGCTACCGCTGCGGCGTCGAAGGTCACATCGCCAGGTACTGCCGCAGTAGGTTCCCGCCACGCTATAACCGTCCGGTGCCTCCAGCAGTACCCAACAATCGGCAATACAGCCCCGTTTTCCAGCAATCCAATACTCCCCGTGGGTACTTCAACAACATCCAAAACGGGAATCTCCGTGACCATTACCCAGCATCTGAGCGAAGTGTTACTCCTCCACCCGCCTTCCGTGCACGTCGTTCTCCATCACCGCGGCGGCGCTCCATGACGCCCCAGCAGGAAAACTAACCAGCGCGACCGATGGGGGTGAGGCCGCTGGAAATGTGCTGTGTGCCAACATCCCTCCAACTGCAATGCTCAAAAACAAAATTCGTGTGTTCATTGATGGTGTGTGTACATTAGCTTTGGTAGATACGTGTGTGACTCTGTCTGTGATGAGTAATCAGTTTAGGCGCTTGTTGGGACGCAAAGTGATGTTTGAATATAACCGTGCTTCAACGTTTTGGGGTGTGAGTGGAGAGGCGTTGCGACCACTGGGTGTGTGTAGTGCGCAAGTGTCTGTAGGTGGTGCAGTCTTTCAAGCCGAATTCATAGTCTTACCCCACTCTACGCATGACATCATTTTAGGAATGGACTTCTTGAACTTTTGTGGTGCTACCGTGGACTGCCGAAGTCAAGAGGTTCATTTTGATGGCTCGTATCTGCCGACACTGTTTGAAAGTGGCCGTGATGAAGAAACAGTTTTTAGTATTACCGAAGACACAGTAGTTCCGCCCTTGTCTGCCATGTTCGTCCCCGTCTCCGTTCCACTTCTTGAGAAGGTTTCATTCCAGGCCATGGCGCACCCAGTTCACTCAGCATGCCTGAAGGAAAATGTAATTATCCCTCACTGTATGATATCCGTGCATCACGGTAGTGCCTCGTTATGGACCATCAATCCATCGTCCGAGCCCGCAGTTTTACCAGCGGGATTGAAGCTTGCCTCCTGTGGACCCGATGCGCCCCACGTCGTTGCTTTGGTCACAGATGCTACGAGTGCCACCGTACCTCTGCCTGCTGATGAAACTTCGATCTTCCGCATGATCAGCGCCGATCTCAGCTCACCTCAACGCCGTACTCTTGTGGATATTCTTCTACCTTTTTCGCCTATGTTTGACTTTTCTCAAACAGATGGACCAACCTCTCGCCCTGCACATCGGACCCATCATAGCATCGACACTGGTTCGGCTCGTCTCATTCGTCAAAAGCCATATCGCGTGTCCCCATCTGAGCGCAAAGTCATTCATGAGCAAGTGGAGGACATGCTACGGAAGAAGGTGATACAGGAGTCATCTGGCCCCTGGGCTGCCCCTGTTATTCTTGTACGCAAGAAAGACAGTTCGTGGCGATTCTGCGTCGATTATCGGCGTCTCAATTCTGTTACGAAAAAGGACGTCTATCCTCTTTCTCGCATAGATGATGCCCTCGACTGTCTCTCTGGTGCGTCCTATTTTTCTTGTGCGTCCTATTTTTCTTGTCTTGACCTCAGATCTGGCTACTGGCAAATTCCAATGGACCCTGCGGATAAGAAAAAAACAGCCTTCGTAACTCCAGATGGCCTTTATGAGTTTAATGTTATGCCATTCGGGCTGTGTAATGCGCCAGCAACATTTGAACGCTTTATGGACACAGTTTTGCGCGGCTTAAAATGGGACATTTGTCTTTGCTATCTGGACGATGTCGTCATATTTGGAAATCCTTCCAAGAACACAATGACCGTCTAGTACGTGTCTTGAATTGTCTGCACAACGCCGCCCTAATTCGGAACTCCAAAAATTGTCGCTTTCGAGAGCGCCAAGCGCTGGTGCTAGGACACCTTGTCAATGGCGATGGTGTAATGCCGGATCCCCAGAAAACTGCCGCTGTTGAGTCTTTTAAACCCCCGCAGACAGTGAAGGAGTTGCGCAGTTTTCTAGGGTTGTGTTCGTATTTTAGACGCTTTATACATCGCTTTGCTGACGTTGCTTACCCATTGAAGTGCCTTCACAAAAACTCTACTTTTGACTGGACACCAGACTGCGACGCGTCATTTCGTCAACTGAAGTTTCTTTTAATATCGAAACCCATCTTACGTCACTTCGATCCTACTGCAATGACAGAAGTACACACGGACGCTAGTGAAATCGGTCTTGGCGCAGTCCTTGTCCAACGGCACGATGAACGAGAGCATGTTATCGCGTACGCAAGTCGTACCCTGAGCAAGCCGGAGCGAAACTACACAGTCACCGAACAGGAATGCCTAGCTGTAGTTTTCGCTGTGCAGCGTTTCCGTTCATATTTGTACGCACGTTCGTTTACTATCGTAACTGACCATCATTCACTCTGTTGGTTGCGGAACCTTCGAGACCCATGTGGTCGCCTCGCACGCTGGGCCCTCCGGTTACAGGAATATGACTTTGCCGTGGTGTACAAAACCGGGAGGCGTCATGCAGACGCAGATTGTCTTTCTAGGATGCCAATGGCCACGACTGGACCTGAAAGCGACGATTTCGACAAATATATATCGACCCTCGAGCCAGCGTTCCCCGACACGAATGTTTTCAAAATGGAACAGCAAAATGATACCAGTCTGCAGCCTCTCTTTGCCCAAGCCAACGTACCTACAACCCGTTTTTGTGTGCATGATGGCCTCCTATGGAAAAAGCGTTATTCGCCTGTCGGCCAGCGATACCTACTCGTAGTTCCCAAGACGTTGTGCACGGACGTATTGCGTGTCATGCATGATGATCCAACTTCTGGGCATTTGGGATCGGTTCGAACACTACACCGTGCTCAAGAAATATTTTACTGGCCCAGAATGCGCTCGACGGTTGAACAATACGTTGCCAGTTGCTAGCAATGTCAACGCCACAAACGTCCAACTGCAACTCCGTCTGGCTTGCTGCACCCTGTGAAGACCCCGACAGCACCGTTTGATCAAGTAGGCATTGACCTCGTAGGTCCGTTTCCGAAGTCCGTGGATGGATATCGCTGGGTTGTAATCTGCTTGGACTATCTCACACGTTACTGTGAAACCGCCGCTCTTCCATCTGCTACGGCGCATCAGGTGTCGCTTTTCTTGCTGCACTCAGTCATCTTACGACACGGGCCGCCACGAATTGTCATCACTGACCGGGGCCGACAATTCACTGCTGATGTTGTTGAAGAGCTCATGCGTTTATGCGCCGTAACTTTCCGACACTCGACGCCATACCATCCCCAGACAAATGGCTTGACTGAGCGCGTCAACAGAACGCTTATCAACATGCTAGCCATGTATGTGGACGCAGGGCATAAGAACTGGGACACCATACTACCATTCATCACGTATGCATTTAATACCGCCACGCATGAGACGACTGGGTACAGTTCATTTTTCCTGCTCTATGCCAGACCGCCACGCTACTCCCTGGATACTATCCTGCCTTTCACAAGCCGTGAAGACCCCTGCCTGGCTGAGACCCTCTGTCTCGCCAAAGAAGTTCGGAGAATCGCCCGATTATGGTCTGGTGCTCCACAAGAACGTTCTAAAGTGCGATACGATGCCAGTCACCGGCGGGTCACGTACTCTGTAGGCGATTTAGTCTGGCTGTGGCATCCAATTCGGCGCCGTGGCCTACATCAAAAACTCTTGGCCCACTATGACGGCCCTTATGTGCTTGTCAAACGTATCAGTGATTTAACCTATGCAATAGCCCGCCTCACAGCATCGGGTCGTCGGTCTGCCAAAACCGAACTATGTCACGTTGCCCGCTTGAAGCCGTGCCAGCCTCGCACAAATCACGAACACGCCCAGAGGGCTTAGGCTGAAGAGGGGGGAAATGTCACGCCACTGACGACGAGGAAGAATTGTGCTGATCTGGGAGAAGAAGAGGAAAAAAACGCGTTGGTGCCTGGGGGCTAGTAGGTTTCACCTTGTTCCTGATCCCATTACCATATCACTGTAAATAAACACCCCTCTGCTATTTCACCGTAACAATATGTTTCCTGCTTTGTACCCAACCTTGCGGAAATACTACAGCCGCTTACTTGTTTTCTGTCTAAAAAGCAGGAATTCGTTTAGAACCTTCCTCAACAGCAAGCGTTCGACAAATGGAAGCAGCTACTTTCGTCTCGCCCAGTGCTACGGTTGTACGATCCTGCTAAGGAGACAGTTGTCAATGCAGACACTTCTTCCTTTCGGGCAGTGATTCGAAAAAAACGTACCAGTGGCAAGTTTCAGCCAGCGCCTATGCCTGCGGGCTTCTATCTGACACGGTGAAACGCTATGCACAAATAGAGAAAGAGGCTCTTGCCTTTGTTTGTGCTTGCGGGAAATTCTATGATTACCTTGTCGGCGAGCTGTTCACAATCTAAAGTTCTAAACAGACTTCAAGCCGTTGGTAGCAGTGGCCAAAGACATTGAAACCAGCATAAAGCATTGTCAAGAATGTGTGAAGGCGTACAGAGAGTTGCAATGGAGCTGTTCTTCTTCCACAGCCACTGATGGGTATTCATCAGAGATTTTTTTTGCTCTAGATGCCCGGAGCTCACCCATCTAGAGAAATTGTAATCGGTTACAGCGATCAACCACTGTAAATCAATTTTCTCCCGGCATGGTATTTCATAGGTGGTATTGGGTCTCCGACAACGGTAATCTGATTTCACCAAGTTTTCTCAGGAATACGGGTTTAAACACCTAACTTTACGCCCACACAACCCTCAGAGCAACGGACGCACCGAGGCTGCGGTGAAAATCATCAAAACTGCAATGACAAAGACCCAAGACCAGTACTTGACCCTCTTATCCTACAGGTCAACTCCACTGAACAATGGCTACAGCCCCTCCGAACCATTTATGGGGAGGCGATCAAAGACTAAGCTTCCTCTAACTCCCGGAAGTCTTGTTCCCCATTTTCCAGACATCTCTAAACTTCTCAATTTTGAAACCCAATAGGGAACCAAAGCTGGAGTTTGCTCCGCGACGCCAGCGCTCGGTTTCCAGTGGAGCGGAGAGGAACTACAAAACCTATGCGCATTCGCGCCCAAGCTGCGCGCGGCTGTCTCCGTTGTCTGCGCAGCCCGCTCGCTCGGGAGCGCGTGCTACAGGCAGCCGCACGTGCCCGTGGAGCGGGAGAAGGATAGTGAGGATGAGGGGGGATGATCGTGCGTCTGTGCGCGCAAAGCCGGCGCTCTTTGCCAGTGGTGTTTCTTATTTTTGCTTTTTTCTGTGCCCCGGCTGACATAGAGGCTGGCTGGAGGCACGCTCTTTGTCGGTGCTTTCGAAAGTGAGAAATTATGAATAATTGATCGCCGCGGACATTGTTTTTAAAGAGCGCTTGTTGGCAGGCTCAGACAAAAAAAAAACATGAACGCGAATTCGGTACTCGAAGGCAGAGGCAAGCGACAGGTATTTTGAAGGACTTGAGGCGGCATCTCTTGATGTCTCTTCCATGTTGTTCAGAGAATGAAGGGTATTGATACGCATGTACACAGCGACGAGTGCTCCGGGCGCTGGTTGGGTTCCATTTGTGACTGCTCACTTGAAAAGGGCCTATTCAACTTTTTGGGGACAGACGTTTTAGGCGATGCAGCCGGCGCCGTGGTGCCTGCTTTCGGCGCGTTTAGGACGCGTTCCCTACAAAGGCACGAAGCATGCCGCCTTACCCTTTGGTTCCTGCTGACAGCGGTCAGGGGGAGTTCGCTGCTGTGGCGCTGCCATCCGAAATCAATGACTTATCTGCCTTTGACGATGAGCGGTTTCTTATCGACCTGGATCACTGACGAGAAGTCAAGGCATGCCATTTTTTCGGCAGTTTCACCTCTCCGCGAGACGAAGAGCGAGGAAATGCCTGACAACTTTTCATGCAGGCGGGGACATCTCTCCAAGTAAACCTTTGTCTTCTTGATTCCACAGCTACGCTGTGCAATCCCTAGTTCAGTTATCTCCTCTAGCGAATGTGCAGTTTTAAGCTCCCGAAGCAGGATCGCGTATGAGGATAGAACGATTAACGTATGTCTTTTCTCTTTATAAGCGCCGAGTGATGACATTAATGACATATATCTGTTTCTTGAGGCCGACTTGGTTCCGCCATGGCTGCTGCGGCACCGCCAGTTACAAACAGAGGTGCGAGATACGAGCGGTACGAGATACCCCAAAAAAACCGACAACCATCGTTTCAACACGAAAGAGAGAAGAGAGAAAAACACTTTCACGAGCTTTGCGAAAAAGCGCGCCGTCACTTTTTCATTCCAGTTTTTTTTTCTTGCCCCCTTTGTTGGAGCGCGACGGCGGCCAGAATGCGGCCGGAGGAGGAGAGAAACAACCGAGCGTGCGCGCGCAAACACGTGCTGGAAAGCAGCGCGGAGCAGACGACAGCATGCTTTTCTATGCGGCGGGGAGCAGACGACACGGCCTCACTGCGCGTAGGTTTTGACGGGATCTCCATGGAGGGCGCTGACGCACAGAGCGGCGCAGCGCCCCCTGGCCCAGGATTTCTCCCCTATACCGCGAACAGCAACAGGTTGTCCAACGATGGACAACCTGGCATACCGCATTTTCCAAACCTTCTGGAAGGTGATGAAGTCTATGTTACAGACTTAAGCAAAAAGGGAACGTGGTGACACCCACAAAAGAGCCCAGGTGATATGTGATTGACAGCGGGAACGGCACTGTACGGCGAAATCGAACCCGTCTAATCCCTTTTCTCAAGCCTGCAAAAGAGAATAGACAAACAAGACGTCGTGTACAAGACATCTCTGTATGGCGATACACAACACACACAGACGTGTCTCCGGGAGATTCTCAAACAACCTGCGCTGACGCCTCCCATCAGCACACCACGAGTGGACGTTGCGTCATTCCTCCCAAGAGACAGCTTTTCTGTCAAGGGAGATGTATGCAGTAACGACATAGGTCGGTAAGCTTGGCTGCGCTGCTGCCTGCTAGCGCAGCGCTCGATGCAGTTGACACGTGTCTCGGGCCAGTGTTCGCCTGGAATAAACCTGTCCTGAAGGGATCTCACGAGCCCGAGATCCAACCGAAAAACTCCTGAAGCTGCCGCTGAGGCATCCTCACTTTGAAAATACTGCTCGGATCTGGCGACAGTGCTCGATGAGCACTACTTTTAAAGCGAGGATCATTGTCGTGAGGACCGAGCTTCGTTTGCTTTCATAATTTCCTTATAGGAACAATATCTACAGGCTTCCATGTGCTTCGGGGTCATTTTTATTTTACTGCGATATAGGCCTCATCAGCATCCATAAATTGCCGCACCTGCACTGGTGTATTCGCAAGTACCGTGCTTTCTTTCTGCATTGCATGCTTGCATATTGCATCCTTCTACGTTGTAGTGTTCAGTGCGGAGCACCAGTCCCCAGTCTCACTCCTTATGCACCTTCGCGAGAATAGCTTGGAGGGTTATTTACAGGGGAGACGTGCGTAGATTGAAGATTGCTTTACTGCAGTGTTGCTTCAGGGATAGCAGAGCCTACCGTTGCGAATCGTCGTATCGCTCAGAGCAATGTACTTTTCTTTTCACAATTAGCGGGAACATTCGACATTGTTGTCGCCTTCAACGAACGACGTGGATCTCACGGACTCTGGGCAGTCCGTCTCTATTGTTGGCAAGCATTGGCATACATCGAAGTTTTCACGGTGGAGGTTCGAGCGCAATGGTGTAGGAGCAGTTACAACATAGGAATTACAGAATAGCTACACTGCTATGCTCAAATAACGTCATGCAAGACAAGTATGCAAAAACTACAACAGATATACAGATACAGTAATAAAAACTGGTTGCACCCATAACATTATAGGCAGTTAAAGAGCTAAGATCTTTAACACATTCTAAAGTAGGCTTGTATGAGTGTGCACGGCTCTGCGAATCGCAAGCAAGCTTGGACTGAAGCGAAACACTAACATGTAATCAGTGTCAGCAGAGCGAGGCACGTTTTTGTTCCTTTGGTGTCAGTTCAATGTCAACTGTTCATATATATTGCCGCGAAACGTTCAAAACAGTATTTGTTGTTTTCTTAACAGCCGCCGGCATACAGGCTTATCACTCTGATTCTGGACCGCGTATCAGTTTCGTAATCTTTGTTAATGCTCGATGTCGCGAGTAACACCTTTATCAGTTCTGTTGTAGCGCAAGATGCACCGAGATCTGTCTCGAAGGTTCCGGCCACTCGGGTGCCTTTCAACAATGTTCCAGCCCGTGCTGGTAGCTGTTTGCGACGTTATCTAGATTGTTCTGTGCAGCCTTTAAATTGAGCGTTGACGAGTGTGACGAGCATTCTTTGTTCGGCGATCGACGAGAACGCTTTTTTCTATCGCCGCCGCCGAGTTGCTTAGTTATTTTGCGGGCCCAAGTCAGCCCAAATAAAGAGTTTCTTTAGTGCAATCATCGACCCCTTCATTTGTGTCGTCGACCTCGTCACCACTTCGTGACATCTGGTGGAGGTGCTGCCTTTGATCCTTCAAGCGAAGACCCAAGCCGTGTTCCTGTCGCCCTGGAAGACCAGCCTACAGGTCACCGAGCCAGCCGCCGACTTCAAGGCCTACAACCCGAAAATGGTCTGCTGCCTGACCCCATTCGATCTCGGAAGGCATCGACGCTGACAATGGCCCAGCCTACAGCACCGGTTGTTTTCGTCCAACCCCGTGAGCGTCCTGCTTCCATGGACTACCGGATGAAGATGTGGGAGGTTGGATGGATCTTTTCGACCGTGTGGCACATTTCAACGGCTGGAACGACGCTGCGAAACTCAGACAGGTCTACTTTGTTTTTCAAGGACATGCCCGAATTTGGTTTGAAAATCACGAGACTTCTTTCAAGTATTGGGAGATATTCAAAGCACAGTTCTTGATAGCTTTTACAAGTTCTGTCTGAAAAGAAAGAGCTCAGGCCGTCCTCCAATCAAGCCCGTCGAGCCCGTCCTGGTCTACGTAGAGGAGATGAAATGCCTGTTTCGCCGCGCTGACCCTAACATGACCGAAGGTAAGAGAGTGAAATTCCTAATGTGAGGAGTTAAACAGTCGCTTTTTGCGGGGCTTGTCCGGAACCCGCCGAAAACTGTGGAAGAATTTGAAAGTGAAGCATCGACCATCGAGAAGACGTTGGACACCCGGATGTGCCACTACGAGCGACCACTTCAACCAGACTACTCATGCCACTACCCCAGCGCATCTGCAAGCGGAGAGAACCTTCGGGACCTCATCCGGGAGATTTTGCGAGAGGAGCTCCGCCGAATGCTGCCATCATCGCAACAACCCCAGGTGGCGACACTCGCGGACGTCATCCTTGAAGAAGTTCAGCAGGCGCTGGGCGTTCCTAAAGCGACGACTCCGATGGCTCCAGTGCATGAATCAGCAGCGATGGACTATGCAGGTGCATTATGTCGTCCTGCACCCCGACGCGACCTCCCAAGCCCTTGTCGCTACCATCCTGCTCCTGAAAGCCGCCCCTTGGTTCCCGCCCGCCAAGCCTACCAACGACCCGCAAGCCCCAGAAAGTGCGACGCCTGGAGGAGAGCAAACAACCGACCGCTCTGCTTCCATTGTGGTGAGGCAGGACACATCCTCCGTCACTGCCCGTACAGGCGGATCGGCCTCCGTGGTTTCGCTGTCGACGCCTCACGACCCCGTCCTGACGAGCGACCACAGGAAATCGATGACTTCCTGCGCAGCAGAGAGCACTCATCGCCAAAGCGTCTGTCACGCTCCCCATCACCGTACAATGCCCGATTTGCGTCGCCGGGCCGCGGTAACGCGCAAGGACGGTCTCCTACCCCCGTAGGGGAAAGTAAAGGCAACAACCTTTGGAGGTAAGGTTGCTCAACGGCAAAAAGACGAAGATGCTCCGTTGCCGACGACCACTAACGACGACGTAACCAATTCATCGCCGCTCCAGATGACGACATCGACGACAACACGACCAGAGTGCAAGCAAACACCACCGCCCAGCGAAGTAACAACGGTATGCCCCGCCCATGACCTGAAGAAACGACGGAGCCGAGATCGGACACTAAGGCCCACGTGCAATGCGAGGACGCCAACAAGTTACCTTGAAGTTGATATCGGCGGTCGCAGAGTCATTGCCCTTGTAGACACCGGAGCTGACTATTCAGTCATCAGTGGACCGTTAGCCCCCCATATCAGGAAAGTTACAACCGCTTGGGATGGCCCGCTGATTCGCACCGCAGGTGGCAACCTGATTACTCCATAGGGGCGATGTACTGCAAGAATAACCGTAAATGGGCGTACTTACCCCACCAGCTTTGTGGTCTTGCAGCCGTGATCCCGCGACGTGATTTTAGGCATAAATTTCCTGAATAAAAATAGGGCTATCATTGACCTCTGATCCACGCTCATCAAGCTCTCCGCAGACAAAGCCATACCTGCTAAGACGACGTCGACGCAACACGTCGCTCTAAACGTCCGCGACGGAGAATTGACCGTGCCGCCCCGATCAAGCGTCGCCGTCAGCGCAGGTAGCACAAACATCGAAACCACTGAAGGCATCGTCGAAGGAAATATCCAATTGCTCTTGGAACGAGGTATCGACATCGCAAGAGGAATCGCGAAATTCCGGAGAGGACAAGCTCAGGTGCTGGTAACAAACTTCACTGGAGAATACCGGAATCTCAAGAAGGGCACGACCATCGCTTTTCTCGACCAATTAGCGGACGTCAAAGACGTATTCGCCCTCCACGACCAACCACTGGAAGACGCACCGGACCAATTCCGTCAGCCCACATTTGACATCAATCCAGTATTGACCCACAGCAGGAAAAACCTGATTCGCAGTCTGCTTCAAAACTACAGGCAGTGCTTCTCGTCATCATCGAAGGTATGACAAACACCACTGGCCAAGAACCGCATTATAACCGACGAAAATGACCGACCTCTGCACCAAAGCCCTTATCGTGTATCGCAGCGAGAACGGCAGGCCATTCGCGCTCAAGTTGAGGAAATGCTGCGTGATGACGTAATCCAGCCATCGAACAGCATCTGGGTGGCACCAGTCGTTTTGGTCAAGAAGAAAGACAGCACACTTCGCTTCTGCGTTGATTCCCGCCGCTTAAATAGCATAACGAAGAAGGATGTCTACCCGCTTCCCCGCATCGACGACACTCTCCACCGGCTCTGCAATGCAAGGTCCCAAGCAGCACACCAGCATTGGTCCAACAATGGTTCATCACTGGAAAAGAATGGCATCAATATTAGACTGATATTGGCATTTCGGCATTTTACTACATTCTCCATTCTTGGCCCATCTTTCGTTCCAAGATTGGTCCAGTGTTCAACCAAGCTGGAGCCACCAATGTAGGCACAATATTAAACTTTCCATTCATGCACCATGATTTTTGCCAATACTGTCCAGCATTATACCATCATTGTATTACCAATATTTGTTTAATACCAGCTATTCCATTGATGGCCCATTGTCAATGCCAATATCATACCGATGGTTAGCCATTGCAGGTGCACTGGCTACTCCATTCATGCCGCATATTGTCGATACCAATATTAATCCAATGGTTTATGGGTACACCGGCTACTCCATTCATGCACCATTGATGATGTCAAGATTACACATTTTGTGGCACTGCCTTTGCAGGCCATAAAATGCAGCCCTTTTCATTCTATCCATATTCGTGACAGCACATCGAACTTGCAGGGACAATAATGGCCTTTCAAATAAGAGTGGCCATAATAACTCAAATTGTCGCTCATGAACAACCAGTACATATTCACAAAACAGGGGCATGGTTCACAAAAAGATAACATTTATTGCAATTGTTACTATAGACGGCAGTTGTTACTAGCCAGCGCTGAGGGCACACACAGCCGCAGTTAGCGGGGCAGTGGCAGGGTTGGTCATGGCAGGGCGGGCTCTCGGGAAGTGGAAGGGGCCAGGGAGCTGGAGGGCACACTCATAGGCGTAGTGAGGGGGCTGACCCTGCAATTACATTCACAGGTGGCATGCCTGGTTCGCCAGGGGAGGTTTCAGCATAACGCCTTTTTCTTCCACCCCCCCTGTCACAGGAACCAGGCAGCCACCTGCGAATAAATGCGTGTGCCTCCAAATTGTCCACCCCAACTTTTTCGCAAATGGCACCTGCACAAAAACAATGAGGAAACAAAATTTACAACACTATTACGAGGCATATAAAATCGCGCGCATTATTTTAGGAAGATGTAGAAAATTCCAGGATTCATGTACCAGAATTCATGGTCAATGAGAAACACTATACTGATGAGTTCCAGATTAGTTTCAGCTGCCTTGGGTTTATTAGGATGAAAGACGTACATACATTGCATAGCATGTGCCCTGTTGCATTTTGATCGCCTCCACAGCAATACGGCTGAGACAG